>NC_136071.1:1112645837-1113245837 GCF_964261635.1 Lissotriton helveticus
ACCAAATGGCTTTCCAAAAGTGGCATTTTCAAAATTACAATTTAAAATCCAACTTTACTATAAGTTAGGATTTTAAATTAGGGTTCCAGAATGACCAAACATGAACCAGTTATATCTTACCATTTGGAAATTATGCTTATAAAATGTAATAAGGTAATCCCAATGTTATCCTAAGGGAGATTTAGGCCCCTCAGAAGTGATAAATGAATTTGAGAGTTCTTCACTAACAGAACAAATAAAACCTCAAAGTACATGTCCTGCTTTTTAGATACATCGTACCATGCCCTATGAGCTAGCTAGGGCCTACTTTATGAGTGACTTATATGTTATAAGAAGGAAGGTTTGAGCCTGGCAAAAGGTTTATTTTGCCAGGTCAAAAGTGCAGTCTAAGGCTGCACACACAGGCTCTTCAAAGGCATGCCTGAGACATTTTTAAAGGGCTACTTAAGTGGGTGCTGCAGGCCCACTAGTAGCACTTAATTTACAGGCCCTGGGCACATGCAGTGCCACTATACTAGGGACTTACAAGTAAAATAAATGTGCCAATTGGGTTGGGTATAAGCTAGCTCTATCATGTTATAGGGAGAGAGCATAAGCACTTCAACACTGTTTAGCAGTGGTAATGTGCACAGAGTCCTAAAGCCAACAAAGACTAATTAAGCAAAAAGGGAAGGAGGAAGACAACAGGTTTGGGGGTGACCCTGCAAAGGGCCATTTCCAACAATGGGCAAATGAAAGTCTGTGTGGATGGGTGAATTAATAAAAGGAGGGTTAAATGATGGATGGATGAAAAAATGGATGTATGGATGGGAGGATGGATGAATGACTGCAAATGTGAGTGGTAGGACAGAACGATTAATGGAAGAATGTAATGATGAAAAGACGAATAGACAGGATGGTAAAGGAAGGATGGAATGGTGAAAAGATGGTTGGATGGAAACATGAAAAGATGGATGGATACATGAAAGTCTTAAAGGAATGAGAGATGGATGGATGGAAAGTGGGATGAAGGGAGATTATCTAGGCTGAGCACAGTTTACTTCGATCACCTGATGGAATTTGAGGAAAGGATCAAAGTGGAGGGGGGCATTTTAATTTTCTGTCTACTCCCTTGTACAGAGTGGCTGCTTTAGTCAACCGCGAAATACACATATAATGGTAAGTACAGAGTTACTATTCTAAACTCCACAGCTATCATGTTTAACAGGCAATGGTACTGGGGTGAGTCATTTTTCAGAGGGTTAATTAGATTATAAATTACGGTGGTAACTCTCTTAACCCGCTAATCTCAGCATATGAAGTCATGATGGTTTCACAGTTTTTCATGGGGATTAAATAAATCCTTACAGTAACATAATTAATAAATGGATGGGTGTAGAAGATAACTTGGGTTGCTGGACAGGCACTCCTTTTTGGAAATACATACAAAATTTGGCTTAAACCCACCTAGATTCGTTGCACAGATCTTTTATCATATACCAAGCAGAATACTAAATCGTTGGTGTGAATCTGGATTAGACTAAACTGTGGTAAATGAAAATAATTCTTGCCACCCACCTAGAAAATGTAGAAATTTGAGGAAACTAGCAGTGTGGACCATCCAACTTTCAAATATTTCGAAGAAACGGGAAGAAATACGCCATCATCTGGACCAGGGCATTTACTGTTGACTTGAAAGGAGAGTTGCTGGACCTACCTTACACTGGGAAGATTTGGGTGGAGTCAGAGAAGCCAGTTCTGAAGATATGATGTGTTTTCTTCAGAATAGTAGTGCTACCAGAACATATACAAAAAACATTGGTTTGAAAAAATCACACTTTCAAGACCAGAACCACCTGCCAAGACTACCCAAAAAAGACCTGACCCGTGCAGCTGCAACACTGCATTTCCCCCCTCTGAAAAAGAAGGTGTAGGGCATAAAGAGATTAAAATAAGCACTAAATACAGCAAAGGAAGATTGAGCTTGTGATTGTTTTAATCTACTTATGCCATTGTTTCACCATTCTAGATTCTAAGCATGAGCATGGGGCTGTTTCGGATTGCAAGAACAACTGTTCTGCAGCAATCGCAGACCATGCGATGAATTATATATACATAATATATATATATATATATATATATATATATATATATGAAAAACGTGAATTACTGGACAACAATTTCTGTTTGCTCACTGAGGTTTAATTCTTTGTGACACTGTACATAACATTTACATTAATTGGTGTTGCACCAACATGGATTGATTCAGAATGAGCCAACTGGGGAATGTATTAAAATAAATTAGACTTATTATTGGTGGACGACAGGATTTCGGCAACATATACTTAATGTCTGTATATTTACTGTAACCCAAATGAATTACAAGCAATTTTATTATTCATGATACTGAAACAATTGTATATCATTAATTTCTGTACACTAGGAAGTAAATGCAAGAATGATATGTTTCTTTTATGTCTATGGTGGTGAAACTAAGGCTCACATAGCCGTGCTTTTATGTCAATGGTGCACAATCGAACTTTGCAAGTCTTTTTTTTTACTTTTTGTTAGCTATTCAAACTTGTTTGTGAGTTTCACACTTCCATGGTGAACAAGGCAATAGCCAAAACACGTCTTATTCAGTTGCCTCATTAAAGAAACAAAAGAAGCTTGAATCAGTGGTCTTTTTTTCTGGACAAGAAATGATTGACTCTCCCACCTTGTGCAGAAGAAAAGACCACCGGAGCACAAGTGTCACTGAAAGTGTGGGGTATGGCAAATGTTTTGAAGCCCTGCTTGGAATAAAGTTTGACTCATGACATGTTAACAGGAGTTCTGTCAACAAATAATAAAACTGAACTAATGTATCTATTGCAGGGATATAGCTGACTGGGGATTCTGAAGGTTTCAGGTTCAAATCATGGCGCCTCCCTTTTGCCTTTCATAAAATGAGCAGTAGCGGCCGGTGTCAGAGGATAGGGGTGAGGCAGGGGTGGGGGGTGAGACGAAGAACAACAAAAAAAGGAGGGAAAAAAAGAACTTACCTGACGCGTGTAGCTCACTGCATCTCCGTATTCTCCTCTTCTTGTGGCTCCACTGCAGGAAGAGGCCCTCAGCCTCCCCTGTAGCCAATCCTGCAGCTGCATGATTGGCCTGAGTGCCGATGATTTGCAATCCCAGGGAAATTGGGAGCCTGTGCTTTGCTGTCTCCAACCGAGCAACGCAGCTGGGTTGGCGAGAGCTTAAGTGCACAAAATGGTTTGCCAGCCTGAGATGCACGGCCAAACCGTCATGCGCACTCACAGCAGTGCCCACCACTCCCCGTCGGTGCCCGTCATCCCCCTAGCCCTGCCTCCAAGAGTCGTCCTGGAAACCAAATAATACGATAATAAACCGGGGTTTATTATCTTTTTTTTTTCACCCTGCTGTCGGGGGTGACGAGGAGGAGTGGAGGAGCCACCCCTGAAAATAAGTCCTATTAGGTTGGTGATAATCATCACCTGTTATCAGCAACAGACGATCAGACAAATAGTAGAGTGTGTTATACAGGTTTAGCAAATTAGGTGTAACCCTGCATCATTTATGGACCCGCATAAGAACAGTGGCGGCTCCTCCTCTATGGTGGAGGAAGTCACCCCAGTGCTTCACATCAGTGCCAACTTTAGAACATAAAATGATAATAATTTTTTTATTATCATTTTATGTTTCATGTCTGTCTGCGTTGTGGGCGGGCGGGTGGGCGGAGTTGCTCTGCTCTGGGAGTAGGAGTGGTTTGCCCACTTTCAAGTGCACACTGACTGTCTGGTTGGCCCTCTCGGGCCGTCCAAAACAGTCATGCGCACTTCCCTGTTCTCCATGCAGGCTCCAATACAGCTTGCATGGAGAACATGCCCACCGTTCTAGCCCCTGGCCGAGCGCCTAACCACGGACTCAGACCAATCACAATGCTGCATTGCAGTGTTGTGATTGGCTTAGGGGAGGGAGCCTGGCTACCTGATTCCTTTTCCTTTCGGAGGCAGGAGAGCAGGAGCAGAGAAGATGCAGGACCCCGCCTGAGGTGACGTTTTTTAATTTTTATTCGACCCTCCTCCCCCCCCTGCGCAACCCCCTCCCTTAATCCCTCGCGCCCGCCCCCCACCCGCAAGCCATGTCGGCCGCCCCTTTATAAGAACCAGTGATGGCTTGAACAGCACAAAGCCAGCTTGCTCACTTAGGTTCTCGGAGGCACTGTAGTCCTTCCCAGAATACTATGGCGTGTTCTATTCTTAGGAGAACCTCTGGCCTCTTTAAGAACAACCTTCGCATGATATAGACAGAAACCTGACTGGCATTACGAAACTTCTTATCAAAAGGCCTGCCACGGGAATCTGCACTTGGCTGAACCCAGTCCAGGGTATTTTTATCTAACTGTAGCAGCAGGGAGTGCTGAAAGTGGAGAGAGGAAATTATGAGCCTTTGTGATAGATGGGTAGACCGCTGAGCATCAAACAGAAAGTACATGAAACTTATTTTGACAGGTTTGAGGACAGTGCTCCCAAGTCAGGAAAGTGTGTGACTAGAGGGTTCTGGGCTCCTCGGCATGACTCCACCTGAGCCCGGCATAATGGAGGAGCAGTGGGTGGGTGGCACTGCATGGCACCACACTGGCAGGCCTAGACTGTGGGGCATAAGCAGCTTTGGAAAATGGTTGAAGATGGCCCCATAACCTGCTTCCCCGAGAGGACATGAGTTGGATTCTCGCATAAACTTTTATTTTTTTATTTTTAGTCTGCTTAGGCAGCACATGATTTGCCTAAAGACCTATTGTTTAACATATTCATAGAGTGGGCTTTGATTCTGCCCTGGAGAATATTTCCCTGGTACTTTATGCTATTGGCAATTTGGTGTCTCAATATGCCTAGTGCAGAGTGCTTACTTTCCAATGAATAGGGGACTATTTAACCTCTCTAAGTACACTGTGTAGCCACATTTTTGAATTACCAGTGCAGCATGCTATTTTAATTTTGTAATCAGTACTCAAATTGCAAGCAAATTTGGGGAAGAGGATGTGGCCTAACGGCTACAGCGGTCGACCTCCAATCTGGGGAACTGGGTTGAGTTTCGGCAACGACACTCAACATCCTGTGATTTTGGGCAAATCACTTAATCTCCCCGTGCCTAGCAAAAATGAATGTATCCATCTGTAAGGCAACTGGTGCTCATGTAAAGCACTCTGATACATTTGGGTCAGGTTAGAGCTATATAAAACTCCAGAAAACAAGGCCAGACCTATTGACCCTGAGAATTCTTGTTTGAATAATGGGACCAAAATATTTATTTTTCAGCATGCATTTCTCCAAAGTATTGACTGAAATGTTGTAGCTTTTACAGATATTGTTAAGTAGAAACTCTTGAAACATTCCGATAAATCAGTGTCTGGCAGAATACCCTTCCACATTGGTTCTCCAAAGCAGCAAATCATGTATCTGCCTATAAAAACATTGTGTGACGGAAAGCAGTCCCCTGCTGTCCCAAAACCCTGCTACCAACTCCCCTTCCCCAGGGCCTTCAGATCCTTGCAGGTGAGTAGTGCACTTCACAAATACCTGATTGATTGATTGATTGATTGATTGATGAGAGGTTTCACCTGCATCAAATATGGCAACTACAGCCCTGAAAGAAGAAATCTTCATACAAAACAAGAACAAAATAACTAAAAGACAAACTATTCCCCACAATAACTACAACAAATGTTTTTCTAAAAGACCCAACGGAGAGGTGCAGGATTAAATACTTGGGATATGCATGCAGATCAAAACTAGAACCTGCAACATTCAGTGGTACAATTACACTTAAGAAAGCTTTTTATTAATGTGGGGATGTGTGTGCTAAATTATTGGAACTAAGGCACAGATGGTTTAAACAGTCAACACTCTCATGTCAAGCACGTCTACCTGCTAACACCTCCCTTGCATTGATCCCCTCCAGCCTCAGGTGTCTCTCTAGCTGTTAGATAAAACAAAGCACAGAGAGGCACACAAGACATCGCATATAATATGCCAATAATGATGAATCTTCACAATCTTCGAAGTGGAGACTTCTTTAGTATTTCAAAAGGATGAGGGATACACACAGCCACAGCCAAAGCGTTTCACCCCAACGGGCTTCCTCAGGGCTAAATCCAAAACAGATCGCACGATAGATCACTGACTGGTATCCGTTCTTCTATCTTCTATTCAGTCCTTTTTCTTCATGGATAAATCCAAGTCTTAGGCAAATTGATAATCCCATAGACGAGACAAAATTGTGTTTAAAGAAGTTGGGAAAGCACAAATATAAACACCGAGCTTAGGCTGTCGTCACCGAGTAAAGCAAAAACGCCGGACTTGATTACTCGCCAGGCTTCTACTAAGCTCCCTCTCTCCAAGCAGAAGCATCAGTGTAACACCTAGAGGCTCCTTAATCTGGGGGGTCCTGGCCTCCTACTCTAGGGAGAGATACAAGAGTCCAAGACCCCCAGGGACCAGACACTAGAGCGAGGCGTTATAGGGCCTGCAAAAAGTCCTGCAAGAACACATTAGTTACATTTCATCTAATTCCTTAAAATGTGGTCTACAAATATAGACCAAACAACAAATATGATACTTAATGTTGTAGTCTGCCACCCTTGTACTCATAGGCACCTCCCCAGTAGCTCTGTTTACCCATAAAGCATTCATTCAAACTTGTAAATAAATGTGGATGTGTACTGCTGTTTGTGGTAGTGGCCTGGTAGCTGTGGTGAGTGTTGGATGATATTCTGTGTGTGCCATGTTGGAATCTTGCAGGGAGCGCTTGAGGGATTGAAAGTGGGAGCCGCGGTGGCATCCCTTGCTATGTCTATACTTCCCTTACATTAAAAAAAATAGCCCACATTATTCTCCTCTTATCCGGTGTACACGTCTTGTTTGTGACACTATTGTATCTGATGTGTCAAGATTATATTTTCTTAACCTGTGTTTCACTTCATAATGTTTATAGAAAAAGAGTGGTGGGTGTAAAGAATTGCTCTACTCTGAACAGCTGGCAATTGCTTTGAGGGAATTTCTTTCCCTAATCGTTTCACTCTCTGTGCCAGGGGCTAACCATAAGCAAACCAGTCTTGGCTCTGCCCTATGAGGGCCTGTCTTGCCCAAACTACTATGCCACTCCACCCCCAAATGGACCAAAAGCCATTCAGACCGGTTTGTATGTTTTTGTGTCTCATCAGTGAATTGCAGATTGAATCTCATGGCACAGGATTCGGGTCCCACATCTGGGATTAACCATCCAATTTAAGGGAAGCCACATAAGCAGTAAAAAAGTGATGAATGAAAATGTTTGAGTTAACCTGAACAATTTATCCCACTACTAATCTGGGCAATTACAGACAACACCATCATTTTACCTTCTTCTCAGTGAGTAACCTTAATTGGGACAGACATGCCCAGACACCCAGTCCTTTAGCTTGTTGTGCTAAGGGAGTTTGGCTGCACCTAACTGATGAGGTCTTACAGGGTTAAATAGTGTCAGGGATTGCCATGACATGAAGGGACATAACATTCTCAAGAAACTCAATGACTGTGGCCCTCATTCAGACACCCACTACTTCCATTTACTGTTTCTGTTTGGGGTGGTAATTTCAAAGCCCCGCCCCTCATATTGCTCCTGAGAGTAACGTCTTCAAGCAGGAGAGTGGGCGGGGACTGAGACCCGCCGCCCACGACAATTACATTTAGGGCCCTGGATCCAAACGGACACTGAGTGTTGTGCACCTCCCTGCTGGGAACTGCTGGTGTCAGCTGGCCAATGGAGTGCTTGATGGGGGGCGGGCTGTAGGCCTGAGACAGGAAGAGTGGTGAACTGGGGTTCTAACCATCCAAGCTCCCCTGTCTGTCCTCGCCTCTTGGAAGTTCTGGTATTTCAATGCTTCCCCTGGAACTTGCAGCAGAAACACAGAAATACCCCCAGATATTCAAGGAGGAGATAATTTACTGTTTTAACTCAAGTCCTCAAATGTTTGGGGAAAGTGCTTGTTTGTGAGCATTGCCGTACATTCAGAAAACTGGGTCATTAAAAATAAAGGCAAGTCAGTGCGCATGCCTGAAATACATTGGCACGAGCACCGGAGCCTGAGGGGCATTGACAGACAGGAAGCTTAAACAGACAGAACAGCGGCAGTGACACTAGCGAGTTGGGGCCATGGAGCATAGTAAGGATGCCGTGGGCCCTAGTGTAAGCAAGGAAAAAGGCCTTCGACTGCTGCTCGGGCAGTAAAATACAGCAATTATCAGGATTCAATGAGCCCCTCAGGACTTCAGGCCCCAGTGCCACTGCACCTGCTGCACCAATGGTAGTTATGCCCCTGTCCAAACTGGTGTTTTTAGTTCCCTCCCAGAGCAACCCAGATTTCCTTGGAATACTTCAGCCACAAGCACAATGAATTTAGGATGGGAGCTAAAGTAGTTGTAGAATTGTTTTGCTTCAAGTAAATTTCCTCGGAAACACAAAAGACACCTCAAACACACACACCACTCACACACACCACACGCACTACTTCCTCCTCTGTGACTTAGGGCCAGATGTATGTAGTACTGGTCGCAAAATACTGCCGCAATTTGCGACCAGTAGTTTTGAGACTAGTGCAGTATTTTGCAACCCCGACCCATATACTAATAGGTTAGTTTGCAAATTACTGATTCCTTCTGGGTTTCAAACATACTTACCTCTTGATTATTATCGACAGGGATGGTGGCCTGCAGAGGGCAGCAGACCCGCATGTCTGTGATTGCCAAGTGCAGCCTGTGCAGGTGAGAGCGGTGGGGCGGGGTGAGGGGGAGGGGGGGAGTCGATAGATGATGACGAGGTAAACTTACATTTAAAAAAAAAAAAACACCTACCTTGCACTAGCCCAACGTAAGTGTTTTGTTTTGATTTTTGTAATGTTTGTAGTCTTTCAAATGTTAATGTTCTGTGACCGGATTCCGACGGCAAAACATTGGTACACACCTTCCTGATTCAGTATTTGGAAGGGACCCCCCCCCCCACCCTCAACATCTCCTAACACTAGTGTGATTCGCTAACGTGTTACTTAATCACAATTTGTGGTTCGTATATAGAAAAAGACATTTGTTTCATTCGACAAAAAGATTTTGTACATCTGGCCCTGAATCTCTAACCATCCAGCGTGCTGTGCGGCAGACAGACTTCCCTCGCTCACCTGGGGCAGAGAGGTGTGTGCTTTGGGGCCGCAGATGAGCTGTCTGTCTCTCTACATTTGTGAGCAGATTTCTATTTGGAAACAGACTCTAGCCAGAACTTTAAAATACACATATTTCTTTTTTATGAGCATTATTCCCAGAACTGATTAGATGCAGGCTGATGGGTCTGGCAGCTTTTGGAGAGCGGGGGAATCCGGATGTCAGGTGCAGGGGTCCCAGCACACCTGAACGCCTCAGATGCGCCATCTGCTGAAGCGCCTTGAGGCCTGGCAGAGCGGGGGCGACGCGTCATGATTAATTGCAAATGCACCCGGGACAGCAGGACCCTGGCACTGGATAGCGGTGTCTAACTCCGTGCTAAATCTGCTTTGGGATTCTTTCTGGCTTGCAAAGTAAGAAAATCCGTGGGGAGTATCGACAGAGCAGTTTATAAAAGTTCCAATTAATCGCTGGGTTATCGGCATGGTACCCCTGCTCTGAGCGGTGCAGCTATGCGAAATAAAGGGGGGGGGGGAGGAAACGGAAGTGAACCCTAAAAGGCGAACTATAAAACACCGAAGTACGATGCACTTAATCGAACAGTTCTACCATGTTCTGCAACTCGGTGCCCAATATAGGTCCAAGAGAGGTGAATCCACACCAGATTTTCAGGATTACCACTCACCAATGGTTTCTATTTAGCTTTATCCAGGGCCACTGTAATGATGTGGCAGTGAGAGCCAAATTATGCAGCAGGGTTGAGTAATTTATGCGGCAGGAAAAGGCAAATTAAACAGCGTTATGGGGCACATTTTGTGAGAATAGTATTGCATTATTTTGCTAGTTTTACACTTAACACTGTCTGGGCATTGGTTGTAGCTCATTAGTACCAGTTTAACACCCAAATATAGCAATCAGCAACAGAAAGGTGACCGGTTAACCTTTGCAAAGGGTCATCCACTGTGCAGCAACAGGTGTCGTTGGTTGTTCGTAACTTTTGAACCCTTTGACGGAATCCAATTTTTTTCTGTTAAAATCTTCAGATTATGCAGAAAACAATGGATTATGTGGCAAATGCAGTAAATTTACACGTATGAGAAAAACGCCACGGCTTCACATTGGTATAATTTCAGTGGCTCTGGCTTTATATCATATCAGTTTATTATGTGGCTACACCCTAAACGCCTGGCATGGACCTGGAGATCCCGGATCTATGTTACACAGCCTTACTTAGTTGCTGACTTTATGAAAGCACAGCTGGGCAAAGCAGAAGTCCAGGTGACTTTATAGTTGATCTAAAATGTTCCACTTAACCCTATCCATGCTGCAGCACTACCTCGCTGGTGCTGCCGTCGGCCAATGGTTGACGCGGCTCCACCCGTTTTGCGGAAGTGCCGCACTTCCGCAAAACGGGCGGCACAGCCAACGGGTTAAATATTCATTGGCAGATATCCCTTGCCCTGAAAAAGGGTTTGTTGGTTCAAAGAGCACAAAGGTAAGATCAACCAATAAGAGCCATGCTACCTCCCGATTGGTCGTATTCACATCCTCACCTCACCCACTTGTGTCTCAGGTTGCAGTCTAGCTTTATTTTGTAATTGGGTATGTAAATGTAAATGTGTTTGTATTTATATAGCGCACGTCTACCCAGAGGTCTCGTAGTGCTGTATTCATACCGCTGTGGAACCCATCCTGGCTTTCCTGTGAAATGTCCACTCCTGGGCACCCCCAAGGTGAAGCCAGGCATCCAAGCGCTGCTGGGGCCGTTGTGGAGATAAAGCAAGCTATTGCCCAGGGTCACAGAGTGGGACCCATGATTAGACTAGGCACCGAGGCAAGAATGATCAGGTCTGGGATAATTGAGTCCAAGAGCCGCCGAGGCGGGAATTGAACCCTGGTCCCGGGCCAGAACTCTGCATCAGGGTCTGCCGCTCTAACCATTGAGCCACGCTTCTCCACTAAATGTGGGAAATGCCTGTACATTCTGAACTATGCTATGCGGTGGGTGCTATTATAAAATGTAATACATTACCTCATGTATTTAGAAAAATCTGTCTCCTTGCTTATTTTTAAGCTATATCTGGACAAAATCAGTCCTTGTGAGATAAGGGCATCTCTCTTACAAATGTATAATCTCATGTTCTACATGGTGCTTAACACGAATGCCATGGTTACACTGTTAATATTAGGCTTTCCTATTACTCATTTCAATGAGACTAAGATGGGATGGAAGTCTGAATTGGCCTGCCTGGATTTGACCTCAGGCCTGAAGATCACAACAGAGGTCCCCAAGTAGCACTCAACTCACTGAATCACCTTGCTGGCTTAAGTGCTAATCAGTTTGGATATTAGCTGAGAGGCTGAACACCATTAGTTGTAAACTCAAGTTTACAACCAAATGCACCTTTGCTAAACCTGCCAGGAATAAACAAAGTTATTCCTATCAGGGTAATCCCATTAAAGATGCGTGCATACAGAACGCATCCACACGACTCATTCTCAACATCCCTCGCCACAGCCTTTATATCTGCCCACCTGAGAGACCTGCACTGGTTCCCCGTCAGCAAGAGGATCAGGTTCAGGCTTCTCACCCAGGCACACAAAGCGCTCCACGACATGGGCCCGAATACCTCAACAACAGCCTCAAGTTCTACACACCTACCCGCCAGCTCTGCTCCGCTAGCCTCGCCCTCGCCGCCATCCCACGGATTCGCAGAACCACCACCGGAGGAAGATCGTTCCTCTACCTGGCGGCTAAAACATGGAACTCCCTCCCCGCCCACCTACGACTGACCCAGGACCACCTCACCTCAGGAAACACCTCAAAACCTGGCTATTCGAGCAGTAGCAGCACCCCCTCCCCTCCCCTCAGAGCCTTGGGACCCTTACAGGTGAGTAGTGCGCTCTATAAATGGATTGATTGATTGAGATCTCTGCCACAAGTATGGATATGTTCACAGCCATAAAGACAGTAAAGGGGCGGAAGTAGGCTAGTTCCTAGACGTGGCGTTTTGAAAATTTAGGAACGCCCAGAAACATGGAAATTTGTCGAAATTCTCAAACTACGATTTGTCCCTTTCCCACCATAGAAAGGATTGGAGATTTACTCTGGTACAAGGCTGGCACAACTCTCCTTCCACAGTGGGAAGGGAAACGGATCACATTTGGTGAGGGTATAAAGGAAGGGCTTTCCCTACAGAAAAAAATATTTTACCCACTGTGAAAAAGAAATGAAAAGAAAAGGGCGTTTCGTTTGTACTAGGAAATCCATTCCCCCTGTACATAGTTATCTGCCAAGGAGAACTCCATATACAAGGAATGGAACCAACACTTAAGAATAACGTGATTCCCAATGGTATCAACATGGAAACTTACACCAGCACAGCTTTCCATTCCGATCCCAAAAGGAATTGGTGAATTCCAAGAGGTAGTAAGTCTTCCACCACACAGAGAAGTAAATCTGCAGGTGTAGGTGCACTACTTTGTTCGTGATGAGGGTCCTAAGGGAGCCAATAATACATTGGAGTGATACCCACACTAGGACTGCCACCTTCCAAACAAGCATTGACAAAGTCAAGAAGTCTGGTTTTAAAGGGTCAACACATGTAAACACAGGCACTCACTAAGGATATTAACTTGCATTTCATGCACAAATGCTGCTTATGTTAGTAGAGCGTGCCCTTATGTGCAATGTCAATGCTTTAAAAGGTAGTAAAAAGGAATTGTTTTCTATTCGTAATGCATATAGGAGCTGAAGAACCGAACATGATAAACTGTGTTGATTGAGTGTTCTTTTAAGTTGTAAAATAGTCCCACATGCATTCCAATAGAAACACTTGGTAGGAGGTGGAATGATACACCAAATAGATGATTGCATGAGGTGAGAAAGTACACTGCTCTGAGTGGAGCCAAGGCAATTCTAAGTATATTTTCAGTGGTGGCTCCTCTGCAATGGATGAGGAGCGTCGCCCCACTGCCTGGCTCAGAGCCAGCAAATGTAAAATAAAATAATGTTCTTGCATCGTTTTATTTTACATTTGTCAGCTCTTAGACAGCGGTGTTCGGAGGAGTGGGGCTGATGCATGGGAAGGGGAGGAGGAGTGCCTGTGCACTCCACTCCCTAAGTGCTCATGTGAGTTTGGCCGGCCATCTCAGGCCAACCAAAACACACATGCGCACTTAGGTTTTCTCCAACCCAGCTACATTAAGCAGCCAGACTGGAGAAACCCCACAGACTCCCTGGTCTTTCCTGCCTGCTCAGACCAATCCCTACGTAACACGACCCGGAGGCGGCCTGCGAGAAAAGGTAAGTTCATTTTTTTTTTAGATTTTGTTTCCCCCGTGCAACGGCTCCTGAGCAACACCACCCGCCCCACTACCCTTCATTTATGGCGGCCGCCGCTGTATATTGCCTAGAATTGGTAACAAGTCAGACCTAAAAAGTTACTATTAATGAATTCTTTTCCAGGTGTTGACGATCCAGCCATATTATGGATATATACGAGACTGGGGAAAACAAATTTGATCTCAAATGAATCTAGCCTGACTGCTGCTGTGTGACTTTGTTTTTTGATTAAGGACAACGATGAAATTTGAATTAGCAAAATGATTCAGGTTTAAACATATTGTACAAATGTGCTATAAATGGTTCTGAATCGTAACTCAAGGCATCATTATAGGATCCCCGCACATATATACACATTCTCTTAATGCAGCATTACATTTCAGAAGCTTAAAGTGAAAATTTGACTTCTACAATTGATAGTACTGTTCAAAAACTGACAAACAAGCTAATCGTGACACGGATTAATTTTGACATCACACAGTATGAAATGAAATGAAATGAAATGAAATTATATTTATATAGCGCATTCTACACTAAGGCCTCGTAGCGCTTGTGGATTGCTTGGGATTCGCAGAGTGAATTAAGAGACATTGCGGAAAAGGTGTGTTTTCAAGAGCCTGCGAAAAGCCAGAATGTTGGGTTTGTTGCGAAGAAGGGGGGGCAGGGAGTTCCATAAATTTGAAGCGTTCAGAGAAAAGGAGCGGCCTCCCCACTTGGCCCGGCGGATTTTCCTGGTGGTGGCGAGAAAGGCTGAGCTAGACGGAGGTTTCTTGAGGGTTGGTACGGTGTGATGAGGGCCGTGTGATGGCTGGGCTTGTTTCCCACATGGTTCTATGGACCAGACACAGGGATTTGAATTGGATTCTGGCCCGGATGGGGAGCCAGTGCAGCGTCCTCAGGGCGGGTTTAGCCGAGCATCTCCGGGGTATTTGGAGCAAAAGACGAGCTGCGCTGTTCTGTGACACCTGGAGTTTCTGAAGAGTTGACTGTGGGGCACCAAGGTACAGTGCATTCCCATAGTCAAGGCGGGACAAAATTAGGGCCTGTACCATGATCCTTCTGGCGTTGAAAGGAAGTTGGGGCAGAACTTTCCTGAGCATCCTAAGCAGGCCGTAGTAGGTGGCTGCTAGCATAGTGGCTTGGTGGCCGAAGCCCAGGGAGGTGTCAAGCCATATGCCTAGGCTCTTGATCTGCTGTTTTGGAATGGGCATTGGGTTCAGACAGGTCGGCCATAGCTGTGATGATAGAGGTGATGGTGGTTTTCCTAAAAACATAAGCTAGGTCTTGTCGCTGTTTAGTTTTAGATGGGAGAGTTTCATCCAGTCGGCTACAGCCTCTAGGCAGCTGCAGAGAGAGCATGATAAGCCCTCTGGGTGGTTCAGGGATACCACCAATTGGGTGGTGTCAGCATAAGTAATTAATTGTATTCCGAAGGGTAAAACTACATCTGCTAATGGTGCCATGTATGTATTAAAAAGTGTGGGGCTCAGGAACGAGCCCTGTGGTACCCCACAACCGAGCGGCCAGCAGTCAGAGAAGGCATTACCTTCGAACACCTGAAAGACCCGGTCTTTGAGTAGTCACTATAAAAATTATTGGCAGGGTGATAATACCCATATGTGCTTCAACTAGAGTTATAATAGTTCCCAAATTGTATTTACTGTTTATGCGCATCAAGATGATGGTAATGAGATTTCGCCCAACGCACATGAGCGAATATCACTAAAGTTAGACTCATTGTTCCCCAATGTGTGCTTTCATCCACCAAAAAGGGGTGTCTGACCTAACAAATGAACATTTTAATTAATCATGCAGTAATTCCCTTGTTCTATGCACCCCACATCCACATCTCAGTTATGTCAACACCAGGTTGCAATGCATTCATTGTTTTAGCTCCTGAAAGTTTCAGGTCATCAAAAGGGGTTTTAATGTGATTTTAGACAGCCTGCATGGGGTGTTAAGTTGTTGAAGACACATGGGGTCAATTCCATCACCTACACTCTACAACCTGCATGGTGTACCCGTAGGAGAGCTAATGTCTGGAATCAACTTCTCCTTTCACCAGTATGCCGATGATACACAACTGTGTAAAAAATCTGAAATCACTGTTCACTCACATCTAGCAATGAACGGAACAGTGCCTTGATATACAAAGACTTTTAGAGTAGGACACACTCCGATTCCACATTTGCAACTCCAAAAATGCGTTGTTTAAATGTACTAACTCTAGTTAAGGAATCAGTGAACTTTTACTGACTCCAAAAATGGGTCTGCAATACGTTGTATGTCCGCTGTAGGCATCCCTTCCAAATACTGCCCCAGTTTAGGAAGGACCTCAAGACCTGGCTCTTTGGAAGACCCCAGCACTCAACAGAGTTGCCCCTTTCCTCCACCCAGTGCTTGAGGCCCTCACGGGTGAGTAGTTGCGCTTTACCAACCCCGATTGATTGATTGAATTCCGATTAGGTATGCAATGTTTCAATGTTTTTTGCAACCGAAATGTGGTTGCAAAACATTCAAAAGTTAATGACGCCATAGAGTTGGTGTGTTGACCCATTCGCAAAAGGGAAAGGGTCTCCTGGGCACCACTTCCCCTTTGGGAATGTAAAAAAAAATTGTTGGGGCACGCTCCCGAACAAAATTTAAAAGGAAAGTAAACATTTTATTTAAAATGTACACCACTATTTTCTTTAAGCAAAATGGGCAGCATTTACAAAAAAGTTCACTTTATTGAAAAGTAATCACAGAAAATGTTATCTGGTTACCCTAGCAGGCTACAATCCCTGTAATTGCCTCAAATCAGAGTGATTCCCAATATGTGACCCACCTCATTAATATGTACAAAAGAATACAAAAAAATATTCCTCATTAATATTCAGGAGATAGGTCGTATTATGACCCACTCCACATCAACATTTAACAAACCTGCTTATAATTACCCAGGTCAGTTTGTAAGATTATTTATTAGTCACAAAAATAGTATATCTGGTCCTAAAACATTTAAAAGTTAGCAGCTGCACATATCTGAGCAAAAACCTTAGGAGATGAAAATGTCACACAAAAAGGCTACCTTGGCAAAATCCCAGGGCTCCATACTTACTGAAAACCTATTTCAAACATCACTTACAAGCACTTACAGAACCAACAAAACTACATCTTCATAAGTGAAAAAAAACAACGTCAACATGTTCTCTCTCAGCAAGACCTTAAAACTGTTGACATCAATCCTGCACTCCAGGCCAAAATTCGCTGCCTTTCAAAGCCTGATGCTGGTTGCAAACAGCGCATTTAACCTACAAAGCCCTCAATCTAAATGACACCTAAATAGCTGAAAAAGAACCTTGAAGTCAACCGAGGACACAAAGGTACAGGAAGAAACTTCTACTTCAAAAATGAGATACATTTTCCTGCTGCTCTCAGAGCATGTTGCAAAAATCTGGGTTGTCACCTGCCAGTACACATCAGAAATGCATGTCCCTTCTCCACCTTGCAAAAGCTATTGAATAACCTATTAAAAGGTCAATGCCTTGAGTCTTGATCCCTTAGTGTGCGTTTGTAAGGTCTAGATCTCCTTTCGTTGCATTTTCAAGACTCAATGTCCTTATTAGAAAGTTGATGATGCAAAATATATTCAGAAAGCGGACTGGGAAGAGAAACACATCCCAGATTGTATGCCACAAAAGCAAATTGACAATGCTGCCAAAAAAAAAGAAATTATTGGTGTCATGGTTTAAGCATACTGTAAAGCACATGGTATGTTTAAACTCAAAATGTACAATAGAAGGTGAAACTAAGTACATTTAGTCAAAATGTTATTGGGAATTAAGTGACGTACTGCAAATTGCAGTGTGAATGAAATTGAAACCCGGGTATCCGACGGCAGAGCACAAGTCGTGCGAAGCCTGCCCGTGAGCAGACCCCCCGTCTCTGGGATCACCCGAGGAGGTCGGTAATTACTGACCAAGAGGTACTCATAGATCTCACTGAGTCAGGACAGTGTACCCAGACTTACACACTTATAACAAATAGGTCACGATTTCAATTTTTCTTTTTCTTCTGGGTCCTGATGAAAGCCTAACTGACCCCTCCTGGGCGACAACAGGCAGAAACATGTCGACCTTTTTAATGGACACATATTAGTGCAGAAGACCCCTAACCACTGCACGCCCAAAATGTTACCTAGCCTGAACCCAGATTTACTAAATCCTTGTTTCCTGGCCATTCAAGCTTTTTAAACAATTTCCTTTTTTTTTTTTTTGGTCACTGATCACTACTGGTTTCACCAGTGGTTAACCTCCGGGTGGAGGAAGCATAACCACTAACCCAATGATGATGCTGCCACGTACCCGTAAAGATGGAGAATCAAGATATACCGTCATTTAGCCCGGGCACGTGATTGAGGGTTTTTTATCGGTACCACCAAACGACAAATCAAAAACCCAGGTGACCCAGGACAAGTGATTCGTTCCTGATTTTTTTTAAATTGAAACATCATCCTTTGTGAGACACACTATTATCCACTACAGCGCAGTCAAAAGCAGTAGGGTTCGGTAAGCACTCTAAAACAACTATAAATAAATAAATAAAATGCTTGATTTAGGTCTCAGCAGATGGATTACTCCACGGATTACGGATATCCCGTACACCCAGGAGCAGCTCCTCCGCCAAGGCGGAGGAGCATCATCCCACTGCTCTCAGAGCAGTGTAAAATAAAAAATAGTATGATAATAACATAAGTGAATACTGTTTTTTATTTTTAGTATCGCCAGGTTAAGGCGTGGAAGGGCTTGGCTCCTGTGATGTCCAGGAGGAGTGGTTGCTGCACTCTAAAGTGCACATGATGGTTTGGCTGGCGGTCTTGGCCCAGCCAAACTATCATGCACACTTTGCATGTTCTCCACCCAGGCTGCATTACAACCTAGGTGGAGAACATGCCCAGGTTCCAATTCCCCAACTGAACTTCAAACCACGGTGTTCAGACCAATCAAAAAGTTGCACTGCAGCGTTGTGATTGACTACAGGGAGCCTGGGTGCTTCATGGTTGAGGAGCAGAGGAGAGACAGTGTGGGAGAGACGGAGGAGAAATGCAGCAATCAGGTAAGTGAATTTTTTCCCCTCCCGCCAACTTGTACCATACTGGCCGCCACTGCATCCACCAAAATACAAATCTCATAGGATAGAATGGGATTTATATTTTGGCAGAGAGGATATCCATCACTATTGTGACAGAGTAACCCATCCGCCGAGATGTAAATCTGATCCTTAGTCTAAACTTGATGTCCCTCAGAAAAGCTTACACATCCATCCATTCAGACTGTACCATAGTTTATCGACTTGGCGATTTTCTGATTTGGCCCCTAGATGGTGTGACCCTGCTTGCTCTTGTGCATCCAGGAAGGTGAAGGAAGCACTAGGTAACAAACCAAGGGATCCCGTCTCAATAAAGTCCTGTCGAAGTCATTATAAAGCTGAACTAGCAAGACATAAAGCTGTGCTGAAGGAGGAGGAGGCTTTGAGCGCGCTTATCGAGGTAAGCACCCTAAAGAGTAGTTCCAAGTTCTGTAGCATTATAAACAGCCCCCTCTTGACAGTAGATGCCGCTAGCGTCCTTGTGGGCCATATCACAGAGGATGAATGGGTATGCCATTTTGAGGAAATGGTTCAGTGCCCTCCTGACAAGACTGCAACCAGTGGAGTGGGTTAAGGGAAATCTGCCATGGAATTCTCAGTCGAAGAAGTTAGGAAGGGCATTGCTGGGTTGTCCAGAAACAAGGCACCATGACCAGACGGGATCCATCCCGACCTTATATTTCCAATTTGAATTTGTGGGTACCGGCTCTCACCTCAATTATTAATGCTTCAGTGAGAGCTGGCCCCCCTGGAACCTGGGCTATATCCACCATTGTTCCTGTTTTTAAAAAGGAAAACTGAGACAGCACCCACTGTTACAGGCAGATCTCTCTGTTGGACTCGGCGGTTAAGGCGGTCGGAAGTATCCTACTTGACAGGTTGGCCAGCTGGGCAGCCGTAAATAACATTCTAACAAATGCCCAGTATGGTTCACTGGTGTAACAAAACTTGAGGGGGCCTCCCTGCAAGGCACGTGGGCGGGGCCCCCTCTAGGCTCAATCAGGAGCTCTCCAGCCAGAGTGCTGTGCTGAGTGGGTTGCGGGGGCCTGTGTTACACCCCTGATATGGTTTTCGCCCAGGACGGTCAACTGGGGAACAATGTTTGAACCTGTTTTAGATTCTTAACAAATACACAGTGGCCCCACTCTGCATTTGATCGTGTCAACAGAACTAAGCTCTGGCAGACTATGTTGACTATCGTTGTGGATAGAGACACTGTTCTCTTCCTGCAAGACCTCCATAGAGATACAAAGGCTGAGGTTCGATATAAACAAGATTTCAAGGTTACCCGCCAGTTTCCAATACAGAGAGGAGTCTGGCAGGGCTGTATTTTGGCCCCTTTACTGTTCAATTTATATATTAACAATTTGGAGAAGGTATTAGTGGAGTCCAAGGTGGACTATTCCCAGGTGAGTCGGTGTGGTCTGCCTATACATTTGTACACAAACAATGCAGTCATCATGGGCCGGACTGCGAGGGGGCTGCACACCCTGCTCAACTCTTTTGCTTTATTCATGGAGGAACAGGACGTGTTGATTAATAACTCGAGATCCTATGTGATGCAGGTGGGATCCTGTTAGAGAAAGTCTTACCCCTTCCAGGGTGGATTTATTCAAGTCGCTAGGATTGGTGTTTTTTCTTACCTGGGGGTCCTATTAGATGATAGCATGAATCTGGAGCCCATAAAAAGCAGAAAGAAAGGAAACCTGCTACAGGCCAATGCTGCCATTTTTAACTTTGCTTCGAGAATAGGAAAGAGATCGATCGGGGCTCTTCTGCAGATATATAGGGCCATGTGTACTGCTAAGGAGTCTTACAGCAGTGACATCTGGGGATATATCGCTCCTAACTATCTACAAATAGTTGAAAATTGTTTTTGAGACATGTCTTAAGTGTACCCCAGGGAACCTCTACCTTTGCAGTACATGAAGAGATAGGTATGGCATATCTTTCTGACTTGTTGGCCTTTCGTCCCCTTTCCCTGTGGATAAAAATATGCCTCAGCAAAGAGACCGCCCTAAACAAACTGATCTTGAAGGACTGCATGGCCCTTGATAAAGCTCATCGTATTCCCGGGCTCAATTATATCAAGGAGTGTGTTACGACCTATCCTGATAAAGGTGAAGTGCAGGCAGGTGAGCTCAGCCTTTACCTTTTTACAAATGCTTTCAGGTAACATCATATTTTAAATTATTAGCTTTTAAAATCCACTGTTAGGTTTACATCCAGCTGCGACTAACAGTTGGGGGTATATTAGGGCCGGTTGCGATGTGACCCTGGCAGCATTCTCATTTCGTACCTAGTTTTATGTATTCTTTTAAATCAGTTTTATCGATATGATTCTTTGTACATATACTGTTTAATTGACTTTAATGTTTTTTTTGCAAAAGCCGAATAAAGTGAGTTGATGATGATGCCTAAATCCCCCAATCCTCCTCCCTTTTAGCATTGATTACACTTGTTGTCCAGTTCAACGGTTTACCCACCTCTTTAATGGATCTTAATTGTTATGTTCTTAATAGACTGTCTTCAATATTCTCTATCCTCCCTTCTTAGTATGAAACTGGCTTACATGTGCATAAACCTTGTGATAAAAGTGTTTCTCTTTTCAGTGTATCTCAGTTATATTTTAGAACTTGTCTTTAGTTTAGGGTTTACCCTGTGGAAGCATCTCTTTCAATTAAGAAACAGTCCAGTAGTGTTCATGCTTCTTGTGTACTTGTTCCAGTACAAAGCAGTTTATGTTTCAAAATATCTGACCTTAAAAAAGGATTCTTCTGAACGAACCCCCTTTTCCTAAAGGAATAAAAGCTGTAAAAGGCAATACACATAAAGAGCAAAACAAAGGGAGGAAGCTTTCATGGGCATTTGTTTGAAGTACCTTTAAGTATTTAAAATATTTGGTTCCAGCTTGGTTCAAGCTTTTTCCATCGTCCAGCAACTGAGGATGTTAAGACAATCTGGACAAAACTAAAACTTCATCAAATGTCTGAATATACAACTAGATAGCGTTTGCAAAGCACCATACATTAGATTGCACCACTTGGGAAGGCTTTTATAACTTTTGATCCTTTGAGCAAAAAACGAATACTTTTGGTTAAAAACTGGAAAGTTTTGTGGCAGGTGGTGGGTGGCTTCTATAGAGAGTTTAGCAAAACTTATTAGTGCCTCAGCCACCAAATTACACCATTCCAATGGCCCTGCAAATAATTAATGTGGCCATGAGTCCATCAGCATATAAACAAATGTGTTCAACATGTCAATTTTTAATAATTGTTCGTGCTCATATATAGTTTTCTATTAATTCAATGTCTTCAGTAGCAATGTCTCACTGAATTAATAAGTTGCACACTTTTTAAAAGCCAGTTTCAGAATTAGGGTCTCTGGAAATAATGACTCGTCTAAATCTTCCAAATCACTCTTGAAATGTTTTCTCTTCAAGAACCTCACACTTAATTGCAGCACTATGGGCCTAATGCACATGTAATGAGGCCTCAATTATGAACAATTTACTTTTAATGGTATACAGAAATAAAAATGTTTTCAATAAGTTGGTTAATTGGACCAAGGGGTCACCTGAAGTGAAAATGGAAATGTATTTCAATGCAATTGAGGCACAACTCGGATAAAATGTGCAATGACGGTTTCTAAGTAACATAATTGGACTTTCGGGGTCACCCGAGCTGTCAATGCAATTTAACTCCTAAGGAAATGCTAAAGATACAAATTGAATGTGGCATTTTTTTTTGTTTAGTACACTTAATTGACAATATGAGTCCTTTGGGATTTACAGTGGTGGTGGGAAGGGCACAGGCTGGTGGAAGGTAAAGCAAATAGGACGAGAAGACAGCTTTACAAGTGTACCTCATCTGAACTCGTTTTGCACAGGCATCACTCCCCAAAAGCATAGCCTGAGTGAAAAAACAACAGTCTGGCTGGAGGACAAGTTAGTAAGGTACTGTTTTACAGAGCTAAGGAACCGAGATTGATTAATGCCTAATACAGAATAGCCATGTTGTCAAGTTGTTTCCTAAACTGTAGAAGGCACTTGCAGAAAGAATGACAACATTACTGAATAGCTATGTTTACAAGTTTTTTCTAAACTTCAGAAGGCACTTGAAGGATCAATGCAATGACAAAATGACTGAATTGCCATGTTTTCAAATGTTTCCTAAACTGTAGAAGGCAATTTAAGGAACAATGACAAAATTACTGAATAGCCATGTTTTCAAATGTTTCCTAAACTGTAGAAGGCAATTTAAGGAACAATGACACATTTACTGGATAGCCATGTTTTCAAGTTTTTACTGAACTGTAGAAGGCACTTAAATGATCAATGACACAATTACTGAATAGCCATATTTTCAAGTTGTTTCTAAACTGTAGAAGGCACTAGAAGGTACAATGACAATAATACAAAACAGAGATCTTTTCATGTTTTTCCTAAAGTATAGAAGGCACTTGAAGTAACAATCACAAAATTACTGAACTGCCATTTTTTCATGTTTTTCCTAAACTCTAGAAGGAACTTGAAGGACAAAGTGAACAAACGAGGCAGGTGTTTTTTAAGAGCTAGAGCACATGTGTCTGGATGGCACTGACTGGCACAAGCGCAACAAAACCCTGAGTAAATGTCATGCAGAATCATCTGTTATAGGCCGAGCCTTATTTGGCCCGGTGTTTGCAGGTGGTGGGCTCTGGCACTCTTTCCTGGGGTACAGGACTTATTTTTCATCATCAGCCAATGGGCAGAGCAAGAGAGAGAGGAAAACAGTGACAGAGGTAGAAAGCAGGAATGAAAAAGAGCTAGCAAGAGTGAGATAAAAATACAGGAATGCAGAATGGTGGAAGAGAGTGGCATCTGGTGGAATCAAGACTCGGAAACCTTTTTATTGGGCAACTTCAGCATTTGGAAGTGCAGGAGTCCAGGATGAAGCCCAGGTTGCGTGCGTGGTCTGTCGGTGTGGGTGCGGTGCCCAGGGCGGGGGGCCACCAAGAGTCGTCCCAGGCGGAGGGCGAGGAGCCCAGGATGAGGACTTCCGTCTTGTCTGAGTTCAGTTTCAGGCGGCTGGTCGTCATCCATTCGGCTACATCTTTCATCCCTTCGTGAAGGTTGGCTCTGGAAGCGGCGGGGTCGTTGGTCAGGGAGAGGATCAGCTGGGTGTCATCGGCGTAGGAGATGATGTTCAGGTTGTGTTGGCGTGCGATGGCCGCGAGGGGGCTCATGTAGACGTTGAAGAGGGTGGGGCTCAGCGAGGATCCTTGAGGGACGCCGCAGATGACTTCGGTGGCCTCTCACTTGTACGGTGGTAGGCGGACTCTCTGTGTTCTTCCGTCGAGGAAGGAGACGATCCATTCCAGTGCCTTCTCCTGAATTCCGACGTTGCTGAGGCGCTGCACTAGGGTGCGGTGGCAGACAGTGTCGAATGCCGCGGAGAGGTCTAGGAGGATGAGGGCCGCTGTTTCTCCGTTGTCCATCAGGGCTCGGATGTCATCGGTGGCAGCGATCAGGGCGGTCTCGGTGCTGTGGTTGGCTCGGAAGCCAGACTGTGAGGGGTCGAGGGATCCATTCGTCTCGAGGAAGGCGGCCAGCTGTTTGTTGACGGTCTTCTCGATGACTTTGGCTGGAAACGGGAGGAGCGAGATGGGGCGGTAGTTCTTGAGTTCGGTGGGGTCCGCTGTTGGTTTCTTAAGTAGAGCGCTGAGTTCGGCGTGCTTCCAGCTCTCCGGGAAGGTGGCGGTGTCGAAGGAGGTGTTGATGATGTCCCGCAGGTGGGGTGCGATGACAGCGTCGGCCTTGTTGAAGACGTGGTGAGGGCAGGGGTCGGTCGGAGATCCGGAGTGGATGGAGTTCATCATGCGGACGGTGTCATCGGTGCTGATCGGAGTCCAGACGCGGAGGGTGGTGGTGGGTGGCGTTGCTGCGGTCGTTGTGTGAGATGGTTGACTACTGAAGCTGTTGTGTATGTCCGCGATCTTGTTGTGGAAGTAGGAGGCGAGGGAGTTGCAGAGGTCTTGCGATGGGGTGATGTCGTTGTTACCGGCGTTGGGGTTGGAGAGCTCTTTCACGATGTTGAAGAGTTCCTTGCAGTTGTGTGCGTTGTTGTCCAGTCGGTCCTTGAATGCAGTTTTCTTGGTGGCGCGGATCAGTTGGTGGTGCTTCCGGGTGGCTGAATCCTTGAATCCATTCAATCACTATTGTTGCAAATTAACATTGTAACCTTACATACAGAAGCTGAGTTGGACACAATGAGTGTTGGATCTTGTGAGACAGTCTTCTGTGATGCAAGGTGCAGAGCATGTAACTATGCATGTTGTGCAGTAGTCACATAGGACTTTGGTGTGGTTGCATTGTGGAATAAACTCACCATCCTTCACTACACCTTGCACTGCTGTAGAGCATGCAAGTACATGCATTTGGTTCCTACCGTAGGTTGGGCAGAGCCAGCTGTGTAAAAAATGCTCTGGCAAGACTCAACAGGTAAACTGTCTGGTGTAGGAACTGTTCATACTAGAGAAAAGCTTGTGTATGAAGAGAGGAATCATACTGAAACTTTGCATCCACTGCACTTAACCTCTTCGATGAGTTGGACTGCCCCCGGCCGTCCGACATCACAGTGGGCGTGTGTTTAGGACCGCCGGGGGCGGTCTAACCGCGCACGCGTAATTGTTTTCAGCACCGCGGTGGAATGTCCGCCACAGCGAAGAGGCTAAAGAAAAGGCCCGCTGTACCCATCTTAGGAGTAGGGATGAGAATTAAGAAAGCTTGCCTTTGTGGCCTCAAGTGCTGGTATGGGGAAAACAATAATGATGTGTTTTCCTTGCCCCAACGGACACTTCTTCAGAATACCTGTTTGTAAAGCTGTCAAGATTTTTTCAATGGAAACAAATCACGCTTCAGCCAGGGAATATAAGTGAGACTTGTAGGTAATTGGGATGGTCTGTCCTTCATTGTAGGTCACACAGATGTAACCTAGTTACTGGGCATGACTAATAACTAGGTTGGTTTTGTTGTCCCTAGTTTTTAAATATTTTGTCTCATGCATGTCTGCTTGTAGAGCATTCAAGATATCACTATGTGCACTCAACCAGTGTTTAGAAGAAAACGTGGGAGAAATTAGTTCCTACAGAGGCTTCACTCTCTCTGCGTAATGAGGCTAATAAGTCTGTACAATGTTAAGAAAACCCAACAGGGATTGCAACTTTTTCAACGTGTTAGGAGGCTGCAAGGTAGCGCACTTCTGAAGGAATTCTGGAGCCAGACCCTTGGCCTCGGATAATTCATATCCAAGGAAAGTCTGTGTTGTGTATGTGATCTTCAATTTTTTTTTAATGAATATTGAAACTATGTGATCTTACCATAGCCACTACTCTGTCTACCCTGCTAAGGTGCAGATTCAAGTTATCGTCAATTAAGTTGATATCATCAAAGTAGAACAATACCTCAGTATCTGATTGTAAGACCTCCATGATACAAGCAGAACACATGCCAGGACTATTCTTACAGCCCTTGGGCAAATGTAAGAAGGAAAACTGCACACCGTTGAAACTAAAACTTTTCAGATATTCACTTTCAGGCACTATATTTTGACTGAAAATCCCATTGGAAATATCCAGGGTCATTTTATATTTTTTCTGCACCAAGTTCATCATCGAACCTGTAGTGTGGGCCTTTTATACTGCATATGTTCTTGTATGCAAATTCAAATGTCTATAGTCTAAGACTATTCTATAAGAACCGTCTGTTTTGGAGACAGGAAAAAGCGGTGTATTCATGGGTGATAGGCAAGGCACTATTATGCCTTGATAATGCAATTGGTCTAATATTGGTTTAACACCATGTTTTGCTTCTGGTTTTAAGGGGTATTTTGCTTGTGGTTGTGGGTCACTATGTAGAGGAAGAACATGTGGACTAAAGTGTTCATCCCACCCGCTTGATTTCTATATATGACTGTTGCTCGTCCTACAGACCATTGACTGGCATAAATTTCCCTGATATCTTCAGTGTAAATTTGTAGCTATTAAATGTGGCTTAACGAGACGAGTACCTAAGGTATCTCTACCTAAAGAGATGCAACCTTCTGCAATTATTTTTGGTAATTCCAGTTCATGTTCTTGAACCGTAGCTGCTTCTAGTCTCTGACTTTTAGCCAGAACTGAAGCCTCTCCCTTTATATTGCTTAGAATGATAGAGGAGAATGTAGATACGTTTCCCATAAACTCAATTCCTAAATCCAGTGCTTGTTTTGCACTTGTCTAAGTACATCAGGGAGGACTGCAAATGAAGGTGCATCATGTGTATTGGTATAAATGCATGCAAAGATGCTTCCACAGGAGTTACACTCCTCTGCCAGAGGCAAAATCCCAAGAAGATGCATAGTCAGTATTCTGTGCTTGTCTTGGGGGTTAGTGTATGGATACATTGCTTCTAACTGGTTGGTCCTGCGAGCAATCCAGAAAACCATTCCATCACGCTTTGTAAGCGCTTTGCCCATGATAGCGCTAATAGTCTGTGGACTAATAGATTGTATCCGTGCAGGTGCGGCAGGCCCTGCTGAGACACCAGGTCTGGAGCTCAAAATACGATGCATGAACTGCATACGTCTCTAGTGTAAGGCGACTATGTTATGTAACACCCCTACTACCTCTGCAGAGGCTAGAGATTCAGGGCAAAGAACAGGAGAGTAGCCAACCAAGAGTGGCCATGTAGCCCCCTCATTGCTTAGTGGCCCCAAATGAACATGTCTGTGCGTGTGTGGCAAATGACCACCAAACAAATTTTGGTGTTCCTGATATGTTAAAGGAATTTCAAGTTCTTGGTAACCCTTATAGTGAGCTGGCGGATCTACCACCATTTATTCATGAAACTGCCCTGAAGCTGCATTAATAGACTCAAACTCCACCCAGGAGTAAAAACTCTCAAAGGCATTTGCTGGATGTGCAGTTTGTCCAAAAGTAATTTCCCCCATCCCCTATCTAGAGCTTTGAGGTATTGATTAACTGCTTCCCTGCAACTGGCCCCATAATGAAAGGTACTGCCATGATGAATGGATTCAATCTGTGATTGGAATCAAAGGATTAGAAAACCCAAGGAATGGGGAATAACCTTTATGGTCAAGCTTTACAAACCTACGGAAATAGGTGCTTCCTTTTTCCATATAGGAGGTAACCATGATTACTACGGACGTCTGCGTAATGATGTAATAATGGTTCAAATGTGTGTGAGAAGTGTAAACTACTCAAGGCGTAGCTGTTAGATGCAACACCCACGTTGGGCACCAACTGTTGTGTAAGTTACGACTACAAATGGTGCTTTCCTATTCCTAAGGATGCGAAGGCATTGGCACATGCATAATTGTACAGAGTGAATTGCCCATGCAAAAATGTCTTGCATGAGTGGAATTACACTTTGTATCTTTTTAATATGTTTTATATCCACAGTGAAAACACCTTCCCCTAAGTGCCCGCTGATTTGGGGGGTAATTTGTTCCTTTCCCAACCTGAAAAAACATTTACTTCTGCCCTTTGTCAGGAGGAAATCTCTAAAAGTTTCCAATGCGAGAGAGTATGCACTCCTTCCCTTAAAATGAAACCATGTTTTAAGTGTTATTAGAGTAGTGCGTGCGAACAGTTACTGTGAACCACCCCCATCACAAAATACGAAAGTATCCAGAAACAAAGCACGCTTCTCGTTTCCATTTCATCCCGGTATTCCAAAATCCACCAGTATTCACTTGCTTACATCAGTCATAGTTGACATTTTCCTTAGTATTCTTCATCACAACGGAGACAGCGTGATTCAATCTGCAAACTTTATTAAACTTTTCCAATATCGACTGTATGCCATTCTGGGCTTTGTACAACGATACGCTCAGATTGATCACAGAATACGTTTTGAAGACGGCATGAAGTTTTTTTATGTCCAATGCATTTCGAGCCCCTAAGGCTCTTCATCAGGGAATTCTAAAACAACAGGAACAAAAGCAAATAACATAAACAGTTCCGCTGATTGATCCTAGCTAATACATGCATGTACACTGAATCTGTGACTAGTGTTAACATATGACCCCCTACTTGCCCCCTCACATACAAATCATACACCTGACTCAACAAAATAGCAAAGAAACTATCACTGCTCACACCCAAGCACCAAATACCCAAACCAAACTAACTGTGCCTGTTCAATTCATTCTCACCATTTCAAAATCTTCCTACTCCCTGTCCCTCTCGCTAACCACCTCCCTTCCTTTCACCAAACCATCAGTACTGTTCTCTAAAACAAAGCCTCATGTGCTTGACTGAACCCTCATCCTTCTCTCCATGAACCCAGTCCCTCCCGTCATCCTTCTTCTTAACCCCTTCTCTGCTATTCTCTTTTATGAAAAGTGGTCTAACTCAATCTTACCTCCTTGTGCTTCTCTCCTTAAACTCATAAATCATCCATGCTTCCTTTCCAATGGCCTATGTTACCTCCTTCTTACTCACTGACTCATTAAATAGACTTGAATCAAAGATCTTAATTATTACCGCCTGGCTTCTTCCCTGTTAGCTGCACACAATGTTTCCCAAATCTCCCCCTAGAAACTCAGATTCCCACAATACACCAAAGTGAGCCCGCTGCTCAGAACAAATTTCTACCTGTTAAATCCATTACACAGAGTAACTAAACTGAGATCCATGATGCTGCCAAATAAACGCCTTTGTGCCAATATACAATACATGAGTATTAAGAAACTTTCTGAAATAAAAACAAACTGAAACGCTAAGCGTGACAATTTTGCAATTAAAATTACTAAACCCACACTACAAAAACAGTGTCGATGAAATTTACTACCCCTGCACTAGACTATTACCAGAACAATACAAAAAGACGACCCCCAATGTGACCCCCAATAAATCAGAGAAATCAGAGAAACTGATGATGATAATGTTCAAATGCTTCTGCACTTCATTCCAGTTCGTGCTTGCACTGTCTCCGTGGTGATAAACACACTTGTAATCTTTAACATTTTATTCAGTCTTCAACTTAATCCATTGGGTGCAAAACTCGTTTTGAGGTGATGCTATTGCAATGCACATTGAAAATGATTGAGCATGCACTCCTTCCCTTAAAATGAAACCATGTTTTAAGTGTTATTAGAGTAGTGCGTGCAAACAGTTACTGTGAACCGCCCCCCATCACAGAAATACGAAAGTACCCAGAAACAAAGCACGCTTCTCTTGCTCATGGTTGTTGCACTGCGAACATCGGGAACATGTCCCTCCAAAGTTTCCATTTCATCCCGGTATTCCAAAATCCACCAGTATCTGAGCGTATCGTTGTACAAAGCCCAGAATGGCATACAGTCGATATTGGAAAAGTTTAATGAAGTTTGCAGCTTGAATCACGCTGCCTCCGTTGTGATGAAGAGTACTAAGGAAAATGTCAAAATATGACTGGTGTAAGCAAGTGAATACTGGAGGATTTTGGAATACCGGGATGAAATGGAAACTTTGGAGGGACATGTTCCCGATGTTCGCAGTGCGACAACCATGAGCACGAGAAGCGTGCTTTGTTTCTGGAAACTTTTTAATAGTGGCATTTTCAAAATTATAATCTAAAATTCTACTTTACCTTAAGAGAAGATTTTTGTATTACACTTCCAAAGACACCAAACATGAACCGAATACCTGTTCCGATTTGGAAATGACAGCTTATTAAATGTAATAAAGTAAACCCAATGTCATCCTGTGGAAGAGGTAGGCCTTGCAGTAGTGAAAACTATTTTAGGAGTTTTTCACTATCAAGACATATAAAACTTAAAAGTACATGTAAAACTTTAGAAAATACATTCTACTCTGCCCTCTGGGCTGTCAAGGGAATACCGTTTGGGTGACTGATATGTACTAAAAAGGAAGGTTTGGGACTGGCAAAAAGGATTATTTTACCAGGTTGAAAATGGAAGTATAAAACTGCAATGGCAGGCCTGAGATACGTTTCAATAGCTACTTAAGAGGGTGGCGCAATTAGTGCTGTAGGCCCACTAGTTGCATTTAATTTACAGGCCCTAGTTACATGTAGTACCACTTTACTAAGGACTTAAAAGTACATTAAATATGCAAACTGGGGATAAGCCAATGTTACAATGTTTTAAGGAGCAAGCAAAAGCACTTTAGCACTGGTTAGAAGTTGTAAAGTGTGCAGAGTCCTAAGGCCTGCAGATACGGGATCAGGAAAAAAAATGGAGGATGAAGACAAAATGTTTGGGGGAAGACCATCCTAAGGCTGACAGGTCTAACAGCCAATATTTCTGCCTGTGTGATGGATAGTAAATTGGTAATTGACTAGTATAAGCTAGACAATGTTTCTTAACCATGTGTCTTCTGCGGATCCCTACCTAATCATTACTGGAACCCAGGGACACATGCTGGATCATTATTGGATTTCAGGGACCCCGGCATAAACATTTTCGATGACTTGAACCGTAAAACAATGCACAAAAGAAACAAGCATTTATCACACAAATGTTCAAATATGTATTTAATTCACAACCACATATAAAAAAAAAGAATTGTGATTTTATTCAGAAGGTTGGAGCTTTTCTAATTCAAATGAGACCACTTACCAACCATACTATATTCTGTTTTGATGCACTTGCACTGCTCCCAGGAATCAATCTTGGGATAATAATTTAATTTTTAGCTTGAAATTTCAAATTCCCTCACATTTACAGATCGTTTTAAGATTTTCAGTTTTACATTTTGCTTCTTTATTTTTTATATACACCTTATTAACCTGGTAATAATATTTTTAAGCAGTAACAGACACCCCTGAGTAGACTTTGTGGACCACCACGTGTCCCACAGGTTAAGAACCACTGTGCTGGATCATCAACCCTTAGCCACACAAATGTATGCATTGCACATGTATGTCAAGGGAAATCTGAAATGTATCTGTGCCATTGCATTAAATATACTACATAGGCAAAGAAAGATCTGAAAAAACAATATTCAAAAGAATGTACAGGTACGAACAACCAAAAGGGCCCGTGCAAAAAGATGAACCTTGTTTTCTGAGGCCATTATGATACCTTTATTCCACAAGGACAATGTTGCAAGTGCAACAGCTGCATAATCAGAAATCGTAGAAATATGATGACCTAGAAAAAGCAGACGCTAGGCACTGCACCGCGCTGATCGCATCATGACCTGAAAATGAGACCACTTGGTTGGAAATAACATGCCGCCCACTCACCAAATGTCAGACTTGGAGTCGTAGCCTTGATGGTTGAGCGCCTCCGGGCTCATGTAGTACGGCGTCCCGGTAAAGGTCGTTGCAAGGTCACACGATCCCATCAGGAAGCGAGACACTCCAAAGTCACCTAATTAAAACAGAAATAAATCACGGGCAAAGCTCAAACAATCAACCACAAATGCCAATGAGAATTCAGCACTCAGCAATCCAATAGTAAAACATAATATTAAAAGTATTTATTTATTCTCCAGTGGGTTATGTAAAACTTGCAGCGGCAACGTCATAGTGCTGGAAACAAAAAATGTAGGAAGGACAAGGTAAGCTGCCTGGTCCTTCTCTTGCTGTGCTCCTAGGAACAGGAACTTCCTCCCCATCTGGGTCTTCACTCCTGCACTTTGGGAAGGAACTGAAGTCCCAGCTCTTCTAGCAACACATCAACTATGTGCAACACTGAAGATGATGGACTATTGGTGGTAATCCTCTGGGCTTAACTTGTCCAGTGCTTTCAGTTAGTAGGCACTAGTACATGGGTACTCACAAACCTTCTCTTGGGGGCAAAATGTACAGTGCAGTTTGTGTCCGAGGGCCGCACTGGTGGAGGCGGGGTCAGTGGGGGAGGGGGCAGGGCTAGAGCAACAAAAAAAACTGTGACCATGAGGTTGAACACCGGTCCCTGCAGCGGACGCCTTCATCCACTGAGCTACCAGACCCGGCATACACACATCTCTCTCTCTCTCTCTCTCTCTCTCTCTCTCTCTCTCTCTCTCTCTCTCTCTCTCTCTCTCTCTCTCTCCCTCCCTCCCTCCCTCTCTCTATCTCTCTCTCTCCCTCTGTCTCACTCACTCTGACTGTCTCACTCCTTCTCACTCCCTCTAACTCCCTTTCCCTCTTTCTCCCTCTCTCGCCCTCTCTCTCTCCCTGTCTCCCTCTGTCTCCCTCTCTCTCCTTCCGTCTCCCTCACTCTGTCTCCCTCTCCACCCCCTCCCTCCCTTTCTCTGTCTCCTTTCCTCTGTCTCCATCTATCTCTTTGTCTGTCTCCCTCTGTCTCCCTCCCTCTGTCTCCCTCTGTCTATCACCCTCTATCTCCCTCCCTCTCCCTTTCTCTGTCTTCCTCCCTCTCCCTCCCTCTATCTCCCTACCTATGTTTCCCTCTCTCTATATCCCTCCTCTCTCTGTCTGTCTCCCTCTCTCTGTCTTCCTCTCTCTGTCTCCCTCTCTCTGTCTGTCTCCCTCAGTCTGTCTCCCTCTATCTGTCTATCTCCCTATGGCTGTCTTCCTCTGTCTGTCTCCCTCTGTCTCCGTCCCTCTCCCTTTCTCTGTCTCCCTCCCTCTGTCGCCCTCTCTCTGTTTCCTTCCCTCTGTCTCCCTCTGTCTGTCTCCCTCTCTCTGTCTCCCTCTCTCTGTCTCCCTCCTCCCTCTGTCTTTCTCCCTCCCTCCCTCTGTCTCACTCTCTCCCTCCCTCTGTCTTGCTCTCTGTCTCCCTCTTTCTGTCTCCTTCCCTCACTCCCTCTGTCTCACTCTATCTCTCCCTCCCTCTGTCTCCCTCTCCCTCCCTCCCTCTTCCTTCCTCTCCCTCTGTCTCAATCTCTCTGTCTCCCTCCTCCCTCCGTCTCCTTCCTCCCTCCGTCTCGCTCCTACCTCTGTCTAACTCCCTCTGTCTTCCTCTGTCTGTCTCCCTCCCTCTGTCTGTATCCCTCCCTCTGTCTGTCTCCCTCTGTATGTCTCCCTCTGCCTGTCACCCCCGTCTCCCTCCCTCTGTCTCCCTCCCTCTCCCTCCTCCCTCTGTCTGTCTCCCTCCCTCTGTCTGTCCCCCTCTATCTGTCTCCCTCTCTCTGTATCCCTCCTCCTGTCTGTCTTTCTCTCTCCGTCTCCCTCTCCCCTCTGTCTCCCTCCTCCCTCTGTCTGTCTCCCTCCCTCCCTCTCCCTCCTTTTGCCTCCCCCTGTCTCCCTCTCCTCCCCCTGTCTCCCTCCCTCTGTCTCCATCTGTTTGTCTCCCTCCTCCCTCTGTCTCCCTCCTCCCTCTGTCTGTCTCCCTCTGTCTGTCTCCCTCCCTCTGTCTCCCTACCTCTGTCTGTCCCCCTCGGTCTTTCTCCCTCTGTCTGTCTCACTCTGTCTCCCATTGTCTGTCTGTCTCCCTCCCTCTGTCTGTCTGTCTCCCTCTGTCTGTCACCCTCTGGCTCCGTCCCTCGGTGTCCCTCCCTCTCCCTTTCTATGTCTCCCTCTCTCTGTATACCTCTCCCTCCCTTTTCCTCCCTCCCTCTCCCTCCCTCCTTTTCCCTCCCTCCCTCCCTCTCTATCTCCCTCCCTCCCTCTCTGTCTCCCTCCCTCCATCTCCCTCTCCCTCCCTCTCTTTCCCTCCCTCCCTCCCTCTCCCTCCATCTCTCTCTGTCTCCCTCCCTCTACCTTCTTCTGTCACCCTCTGTCATCTCACCCTGCCTTTTCTGTGCCTGGGCTGAGACAGCTTCCCCGGCACACAGAGCCGCAGGCACCCGAGCACTTCACTGGTCTTTAAAAGATCATTTGAATGTTAATGAGGCTTTGATGTATTTCACCTCTGCTTAGGCCCTTGCATCTCCACTCTGACTATGGCTGTGATCGCCCGGCCCCACAAAGCTGCAGAGTCTCTCAGAGTTGCGCTGCTGCAACCAGCAGTGTTTGCAAACTCTTACATTTTTTTTTTAAACCCAGGTACGATGTCTGCAAGGTCCGCGGGCCACCAAGGAAGGCTTGCCGGGCCGCAGGCAGCCCGGGGCTGTACTATGAGTACCCGTGCACTAGTACTTGTTTTTAGGGAGTGGGACTCATTATTCATCAAACTGTGGACGAGAGTATGAACAAAATTCAGAAAAGCGAGACACAGAACAGGGAAGTGGAGGCGTGGTTGAAGACAGAGGCACAAGGTGGACCCAGGACTGGACAGCCATGGGAAGTGTCAATCCCAGCATTCACCGGAATTTGGCGATGAGCTCCTAAAAAAGCATATTTTACAACGTGAAGACTGGTAATCCCCTTTCTCCTGCCTGTATCCCTTCCCTTATCCCAGTCCCCTGTACTCCTTCAGGTTATTTCCACCTTTAAACAGCGCGTCATTGTTTTCTAACCATGCTCATAACATATAAATCGCCAGTTATTCGTACTTTATTGAGCATTTATAAATTGCTGCATGAAGACAAAGAGTTCTTTAGAGCGTGGAGCAGAACAAAGGGGGAATTAAAGTCGAGAGAAACAAGACGGGGAATAGGAGAGAAGAAAGGAGACTAGTAAAAAACAAGCTGACATTAAAAATACAATGAGGTGTTCCTTGCATGAGAAGTCAAGAAGAACTTCAATTAATATCAAAACTGCAGCAGGTTTGTCTTTGACTTGAAGGCAAATATTTGCACTGTTCAGTTTTTTATAGGTGGCGGACTAAGCCCTAAATTAAAGGCCTGCACCCGCTAGAAGCCAGTAGAGGTTTTTTAAATATGTTTTAAAGTGTTCTAGATATTTGAGATTGTACACTTCCACTTCACAAATTGAAGGTTTACTGTTGTACTAAACTAATGGAGTAATGCAGTGTTCAAAGAATTGAGCCATAGGAGTCACCCCAAAGTTGAACCAGGAAAGGGTAAGTGATGTTTCTGACCAGATGGAGGTGACGGTTGAAGTTCTGAAAGGGATAATTGTTTTGTTTAGTTAAATTGACCATGGATTATCATAGACTACCTAGATGTTGGGTATATTGCATTAGTAAAATCGTTGCTTCTAAGGTTCAGACCACTGTAATGGAAGGGTGCCTGAATTAGGTGTGTTAAAAGGGTAATTTTTGTATGAATTTCCAGCTTGGATCATCTTGAGGCATAATGAGATTGTATCATATTATGAGTGGATACCACTGCTCGTCTCTAGTTTGGTGTCCTGAATATAAAACCACCTATTTGATGGCCATCTACATTTGGAAATTGATTCCAAATTTCATGATAAGATCAGTCAATTGGACTGGTAGTTACTGAACACTGTACATTGTACTGTAGACTTTTCTGGATTTCTGCGGGACACCTCAGTGCCACTATGATGTCTTGTTTACTTCTGGGTGGAATGGATCATTTCCAAGTCATAGAATTATTTTTGCAGCATTCTAGAAAATGTAGACTTTTCATGGATATTTTCTTTGAAACAAAAAAATCTATCCCAACATTTCTGCCTGAAAAACATCTCAGTAGAGTTGGACATATTTCTTACATTTTGTCATCAGCTGATGCAAATCTTCATGCAAATTTGTCTTTTATTACAGGATCTGAAACCGCAAACCAGGGTTCAAAGAATAGCAAACTGCTGGTGAAAAGAATGTACCACACATGCAATGGAGCCTTAATGGTACACCGACCCCTGACAACTCTACTGAATGAAACTTGCATGGGAGGGAAATGTGCCATTCCGGAGACTGGACAACTTAAGGTGTGGGAATGAACTGATAGCATCCGTACAAAGTGCCTGAATGCTGGGCACTGGTGTCGGGGTGACTGAAGTGGGTGTGTGGAGAGAAGGGCATCACCCGGATTGGGCTGATGTCACCTATTCTAGATTTCATCTAAAGATTTCACCCACCAATACTTTTCAGTCTAATGACTATTAATATCGGGAAAAAAAAGATTATTTGGACACGATTGCACATTTCGAGCAAAGAACATCTGAAATAGTGTAGATTCTGTATTTTCAAGTATACAAGTAGTGGAAATCAGTACCTGCTCAATCAAAGATCTGCAGTGTGTTGACAAAATAATTATGAAACTCTTGTGGAGCGGACTGGACCAAATTCTACCAACTCTGCAAGTAGTGTAACGAAACTTGAGGGGGCCCCCTACAGAGTAAATGGAGTAGGCCCCAAAGATCTAGCATAAAGGGGATTCTATATTTGTCATGAATGATTTCTTATGCCGATGAATGTGGACTTTGTTCCATGGTTAGGTAACCATCTAAACTGCTGGGTGCCCATTGGGTTGTTGTTTTTGAAACAGGTATGTAATTGTTAAATTTCATTATGGTTTGCAGTGTGGGGTGCGCCAGTGTTTGGAATACTATAATTTACTATTCCAACGCCAGTCTGTGCAACAGTAGGGAAGGTGTTGGAGTTAAATCCAACACCTTATACCCCCTACAACAAGCCATTCTCGTTGTAATGGCATGCAGGCAAAAAGCATGCATTGTAATGCATGCGTTGTAATTGTAAAGGTTGTTTAAAGTCAAGTAGTGCTCTTTGTAGTATACTTAGTAGTAAGCATGGCATGGGTAGGGTTTTTAGGTGGTGGTTTGGTTGAAAAAGTGAAACATTTGGAGCGAAATTTACTATACTAACCAATTTTTTCTACCTACTGCTTGATATACAATGCTGAGCTGTTCTCTTTACTGATAATACTTACAAAGTTACGCTGAGACATGATGAGCCCGCCCCTTTACACACTGGTTCAAGTCAGCTAGGCAAGTCAACAAAGACACTCAGGACTTTAACATCTGTGTGCAAATTTAAGGTATGCATTCCATCAACAACACCTGCAGGCAGTAAAGATTGAAAGGGCTAGACTCTCTGTGACAGATGAGTAAATCTATACTTATAAATTTGCTCTTTCACTTTTTAATACATATATTACTTTAGGCTAGTCACCATGTAAGCATGTACATTTATTAGAAAGAGTAAGTTTACAAGTCTCCACCGCTTGAATTCAGAGAGTAGAGACTAATTTACAATGGTAAAATTACTTCTTGCAACTTAGCACATGGAGACGGAGATCTTTGCTACCACAGCCGAGATCTCCTTATGGTAAAGTATAGGGAAAAGTTCAGACGTTTATCAAAGTATTAAACAAAAATGTAAACATATTTTAAGATAAACATTAATGTAAATTGTTTTAAATGAACTGTAAATGTAGAACAAAATACAAAAAGCTATAGCATTATTAACTTAATTTTGAACTAAATATTTAATTCTTTTGACAATATTAAATTTAATTCAATTGTTGTTCTTGAGTTATACATTTTAAAACATCCCACCTAAAGTACTACATTTATACTATGCAGGAAAAAATATTAAAATGTATGTACAGAATTCATTTAAATTCATTTTATTATTTTACTAACAAATTACATTTACATGAATGTTTAAATGTAAATAAGGTTAATTACATATTTTATGATATAGTAATAATCAGGGTTTACTTTTATAATGTGTTACACATTAATTTAAATGTATTTACATTAATATAGTGTTCAAATAAGTTAACTTAATCTAACATTAGTTCCTACGGGCTTTTTTATTTTTTTATTTTAAGTGGAGGTTATTGCAGTACCAGTGGTTGGCCATGTGTGGTCTGGACGTACTTCCTACAGCTCTGAACTGGAGTAGTTTTACAACATGGTTGTGTTCTTTTTTGGCTGTAAATAAAAGAGTTTGGTTTATGAATAGCAATAGCTTTCACTGGTCTATCCAAGCTGCCTCTGCCTTAGCATGAAAGGCTGGCTCCACTGTTCACTACTGGAGTTTGATGCTATTGGCATCCACCGCCTGCTGCTGATCCCTGCTGCTGCCACTAGATGGAGCCACTCTTTACTGATACAGTGCAGCGTATTATAATATCTATACAATACAATGCAATGGAATTGAACAATAGTTTACAATGCAATAATATACAACAATGCAGTGAATTGCAGCGTAGTACTATGCACTGCAACAATATAGTACAATACAAGACAATGCAACAATATAGTACAACGCAATATTGGGCAGTGCAACAATACAATGGAATTCTACCAACAATATTTTTAGATCTGGGGGTCTCTAGTTGGCAATGGTATGCACCTTTGTCCAAATAGGGACCCTTACTTTTAAGTCAGGATAAGGGGATTACACTCCTTAATAACCCCTGCTCAACCCCTTGGTAGCTTGGCACAAGCAGACAGGCTTATCTCAGAGGCAGTGTGTTAAGCATTTGTGAATATACACAGTAATACAGTGAAAACACTACAGATGGACACAACAGAGATTTTATAAAAAAATAAGTATACTTTATATAGACTTAGCACAAGACCACAAATTAAAAAAATCCACAATATTACATTTAAGATTACTTAAAAGATGATTAAAGTCTCTTAGTTCAAGTTGCTGTTAAATGCTACAAAGTTCTCAACAAAGTACCTGGGCGCGTAACGCAAAGTAAACAAAAGGCTCACAAAAGGGGAGATGCGTTGGTACCGTGACCTGGGAGAATGGTTGCGTCCTTCCTCAATGCTTGCGCAGAGTAGGGCACTCGTTGTGAGCCTTACCGGTGAGGAGGTGATGCGTAGATTCTCGGCCTGCGGGCCCGTTGCGGTGTGCAAGATGGCGCCTTGATGCGATGCGATGATCCAGTTGCGATGCGAGAAGATGGCGCCCTTGATGCGGCGATGTGATGACGATGCGAGGACGCCCTAGCAGCCTTGCGACAACTCTGTACTTTGGAGCCGCGAAAGGCCCTGCGACGCGCTGCTCCGGTGATACGATGGCGACTCTCACGATGGCGTCACGCTTCTCCGGTGATGCGACAGCAGACAGCTTCGATGAACACACGCTTCCAGGGAGATGCGGCGAAGGCTTGCTTCTCTGGCGTTGCAATAATTTCAGCTGTGGCGGCGACACGCTTCTTCTCAAAGCGTCGTGCTTCCAGCTTCCAGCGGCACGCAAATGTCTGGATTCAGAATTCCCAGCAAGGAAATTCAGGAGGGAGCTGGAGGTGAAGTCTTTTGTCCCTAAGACTTTAGCAGGAGGCAAGCACAGTTCAAGCCCTTGGAGAATATTCTGTAGATGAAAGTCCTTAAAAATGTCCTTCTCCTTTCCCTTGGCAATGAAGCAACCACTGCAGACCAACCCAGCAAGCAGCACACTGGCAGAGGGGCAGTCCAAACTCCTGCAGCTTTCTTGGTTCTTCTCCTTGGCAGAAAGGTTTCTTGTTCCAGAAGTGATCTCATTTCTTGGGATCAGGGTCCCAATATTTATACCACAAAATTCTTTGTTCTCTGAAGGCAGAGGGGCCTCTGCCTAGTCCAAACCAGTTCCTGAGAACTTTGTTTACATGACTCTCTTCTTCCTTTCACTCTGCAGAGCAGAGACATCAGCTGCCCCACAGGAGGTGGAGCCAGCACAGGGGAGGGAAGATACAGCTCGGGAGCACTCTGTTGACATGATTCCTTTTCCCATTTCACAGTGCAGGGCAGAGACATCAGACAAGCCACAGGGGGTGGAGCCAGCATTGTAGAGGGAAGGTCCAGCCCTATTCAGGTCCCAGGCGCAACTTCTCCCTACCATCTAGATGCAGATCTCTCTATTCACCACTGGGCTGCCCCAGCCTGTCTCCTGGAATCCCCCAGCCCTGTCACACACAAACCCAGACAAGGAATTCACAACCCAACAGAGGCAGGCTCAAATGGTTAGGCAAGCAAATACCTACTTTCTAAAAGTGGTATTTGCAAACACAGAATATTAAAATAAACTTTACTAAAATATGCACTTTATTATTCTGAGTTCAGGCATACTAAATTCGAATTTATACCATGTTCCCTGAGTCAGTTAGGATTATAAGAATGTAATAATCTAACTGCCCATTCTGGCCTTTGAGAACAGGTAGCCTTCAATAGTGAAAAAAATGAAAATGGCTGTAATTCATTATTAGAACATGCTACACACATCAGAGCATGTCTTACCTTATACTTACAATGCACCCTGCCCTTGGGCCTACCATAGGGGTGTCTAACATGAAGCAAAGGGAAGGTTTAGGGACTGGCAAGTGGATGCACTTGGCCAAGTCGACATGGCAGTGCTAGACTGCACATAGGCCTTGCAATGGCAGGCCTGAGACACACTTTACAAGCTGCTTCTGTGGGTGAAACAACCAGTGCTGCAAGCCCACCAGCAGCATTTGATTTACAAGCCCTGGGCACACATGGTGCACTGTACTAGGGGCTGACAGATAAATCAAATAACCCAATCATGGAATAACCAATTAGTACATACATTTAACATAGGGAGCACTTGCACTGTGGCACTGATTAGCAGTGGCCAAGTGCCCAAAGCATAAAACCAGCAAAAACATATCAAAACAGAGGAGGCAATCCGTCAAAAAGGAAGGGAGACTCACACCAATGATACCAGGTCTAACAAATACCAAGCAATGTGATGCTGTAAAACAATGCAAATGTTTATATAATTCAATACCATACATTGCAATACTATGCATTGTAAAGTACTGTGCGGTGTATTTCAGTACAGTTGAGTGCAATGCAACGAAGGACAATTACATGCATAGTGATTCAGTACTCCTGGCCTGGTGTAATACTTGCTAGGGTATAATACTAGTAATTTTCTGGAATTTTCCTACCATCGCTATTCCTATCTGAGGGTTAGTGTAACATGTCTGCATTGGATCACCTATTCACGCCCTGCATGTCATGTTCACTCAGACATAGGGGCCTAGATGTATCAAGCTTTTTGCGATTCGCAAAGGCCAAAATTCTGGGAATTTCGGCCTATGCGAATCGCAAAAGGCTTTTTTGCATGTTTTGAAATGTATTAAAAAAACGCTAAATAAGGGATCTTTTTGCATGCCGTTTGGGACTCACGGACTGAGCCTGCCCTTGTCCTAGAGCTGGGATTTCGCCGGATTGCACTTAGCACCTTGCCGTTTGGTCCGAAGAACGTCTAAACCTGAAGTGCCCTGGACTCTGGTGCTAGAGAGTGTGTGTGTGGGGAACCGCAGGGCTGCGAGCTGACCCGCAGGGACTCGAAGTACCAGGAGTCCCTGCGTGAGGTCGAGACCCGCAACACCTGGGTCGCTCTCCCTGCCTGCCCCGCTCCCGCCTCAGCAAATAAGAACCTGCTGTTACCCTTATTGTTGGGATCTTTTTGTATGCCGTTTGGGACTCACGGACTGAGCCTGCCCTTGTCCTAGAGCTGGGATTTCGCCGGATTGCACTTAGCACCTCGCCGGACCCGCTGCGCGGGTCCCGCTTCGCCGTTTGGTCCGAAGAACGTCTAAACTTGAAGTGCCCTGGACTCTGGTGCTAGAGAGTGTGTGTGTGGGGAACCGCAGGGCTGCGAGCTGACCCGCAGGGACTCGAAGTACCAGGAGTCCCTGCGTGAGGTCGAGACCCGCAACACCTGGGTCGCTCTCCCTGCCTGCCCCGCCCCCGCCTTACCTCTCCTTCTTTACTGATCCCAAGTACCGCTGCGCGGGAGCGCCCGGGGCAAAGCCCGGGCAAAGGGCGGGCCGTCTAAGGCCGTCCAAGGGCGAATAAGGACGGGCTGGGCCCATTCTCTTTCTTTGTGGATTCGAGGACCTAAAGTACCCGTTTTAATTATTGTTATTAGGTATTTATTTTGGTTATTGTTTAGGTTTAGACCTATCGCTTTGTCTTACTCTTATAAACTGTACTTCTTAACTTTATATGATGTCCTTACGATCAGGGAAGGGTAGGCAGGTAACAGTAAAAATGAGTAGTGTTAAAGCAACTGGAACTTTAGATGACTTTATTATTCGGGCAACAGGGATATTGGAAAAAGAAATTGCCCTTACAGAAAAGCGTTTCTCGCTAGACTTAGTAACAGGGAAACGTTCTTCCTTGGGGCGGATTGGCTCTGCAACTACTCCCGAAAAGAGTTTAGCTAATGACTTGGAAGCCAGTCCAATTCTTGTAGTAATTCCTGATTCCCAACCAACCCCTATGGATGATATAGTGGATTGTCCAAATGAAGGCCGTATATCATCAAGTACCACGGGGGAAGGTACCCAACATTGTAATTTGAGTGCCACAGGGCCTATTCCTTCGCAACCCCAGGTTCTAGACTCTGACCCAGTAGTTATAAAAACTAGTAAACGGAAAAGAGGGGGGGGTCATAATAAGGGAAGCAGAGTTAAATCAGCAAAGACGACTGCATTAAGAGTTTTAGCAAATTCAGCTAGACAAAAGGGAATTCCTCCTGGGGATGTTGGACATGCAACCCTTCCATGCCCAAATAATAATGAAGAACTATTGGTAAATATTGAGAAGCTGGTAAAAAGCCTTCTGATGCCCCTTTTAGAGAGAACGCAAATTGTTAACCTAAAATTGGATCAATTAGAACATCTTATATCAGTTAATACTCAATCTCTTGAAATATTGGCCAATAAGAGTAAACCTCTTGAGACTTTGGATAATCGTATTACAACAAAGAAGGGGGGTCAAAAAAATCAAAGTAAAGCGCCCCAAACCCCTGTAATTGCGAACCCCCAGAAAGTCCCCGTACAAACAGTTTTGACTAAACCTACATTGGTGGCTACTGTGGGCTCCCAGCCTAAGACTGTAGCAGCCATAGCATCAACATCTAAGTCAACTACATCTAAGCAGGCAGTCACTTCTGGGCCCAAACCAACTCCATCGCGGGGAGCGATAGTTCCTAGTGAAATAGCCCCTCTAAATAAACCAGTTTGTGTAAATCTACCCCCTGACTCTGCCCCTTTTATGGTAATCCTGACAGGAGTCCCATTTATTCCGCCAAATAAACCGGAATCAAGTCAGGACCTTATAAATAAAGCAACATTCTGGCTTAATAAAAATAGGCCACTTCCCCCTGCTTCTAAAACACAAATATTAAGTGTGCGAAGGGTCCCCTGGGTGGGGCCAAGTGAGAAAGATCTAGAGGGGGATTGTATCCTTATTAATTTTAGGGACAGTTGGGTAAAAGACTTGATTTGCCGTAAACCAAGGTTTGGCAGACTGGGGGATATCCAATGTATAGGTTTGGAATATTTTTACCCAAACCTGAATCATGTTCCCCCTAATCTATGTCATAATTATTCTGGGTTAAGATTACAGAGTGAAAGACATCCTGGGTGGACACAGAGTAATGTTGTTGCACGACCGGCCCAAAATCACCCTGGAATGAGGTACCAGGGTGATGGATGCTTTAGGGGGCCGCCAAGTAATAATTTTTTGCAACTACCCTACAATTACCCAAGAATGAGATTTCAGGGAGAGGAATATCTAGGGTGGATTCCAAGTAATAATATTCCTCTAAGAAACCGTTATGATCCACTAGTGGGAATGGAGGGGTTAGATTGACCATCAGTCAGCCAAAAGGAAAATGTACCCCCCATAGGAGAGTTGAGCCTGAGGGAGAATGAGGGTGAAAGATGGAAGGATACCTTTGTGGAGGATGTCTCAGCCTGTGAAGCACAGATTATTAACCTTTTAGAGCCAGAGGTTCTTATTATTTCAGAATGTGAGCCGAATTTATCTGCCCCCGGACAAGATTTGGCAACTCGACCAGAACCTGTGGGTGACAATTTGGGGGAACCAAGGCTGTGCCTAATCTCATGGAATATCGCAGGTCTTGCTGGTAGACTAGAGGATGAGGCTTGGTTGGATTATGTGGGCGGCCATGATATCCTGTGTTTTCAGGAGACATGGAGCCGAACGGCCCAGGACATTGATGGCTTTCAACCGTTTAATGTTCTGGCGGTGCCATCACCAGCAGGGAGGGCAAAGGGTGGGATAATGACAGCAATTTCCCTTAAATTGAATAATTTGGTAACTTCTAAGATAGTGGATACCCCATGGTACCAATTGCTTTTGTTGGAAAATCTGTTCCCTGAGCCGCTGTTACTGATCAACTGGTATCGCAATGTCTTTGATGATAATGAGATATCCATAATTATGAGCCTGGAGGAAGTAATATGTAAGGCACGCAGTGACCGGCCTCTATTATTCGTCATTTGGGTTGGTGATTTCAACTGTTCGCTGTGTAAATTTGGTGGCTCAAATGTGTGTGGTTTGGAGGATCTAAATGAACAACCCCTGATACACTTTAAGCACACACCACAGGGGAACGCACTAAATAACATCATTGTTTTAAATGATCTATGCATAGTGGAGCCTTGGGTTGCCCCTAATTTATCACCAATACCAACCTTTCAGGGAACTAGAGGTTCGATGAGTGTCATTGATTTTGCCATTGTGTCTAGTAGCTACTTCCATTATGTTGACAAGCTCGAGGTAATTGCAAACGCTGCAAGTGATCACAACCCCCTAATGTTATCATTGTGTTGTCCTGTTACTATAAAACATCCAGTTTGGGAGATACCCATAAAATATAACAGGAACCAAGGTGTCATCCTGAAGTGGGGGAAAATAGATGCTGTAGGCCTAGAGGCAGAGATCTTAAACGCCCATAGCTCTGAAATTGAGTCATGTTTATCGCCAACATCCGATCCTGAAAAGGTCATTAGGAATTTTGAAATTTTATGTGGGCATGTGGCTGAGCATCTTAAAAAACCAATTGGGAAAAACAAACCAAAGAGCTTTAGATGGTTTGATGCCGTGTGCTCTGCATCAAACAAATCCCTAAAAATGGCACTACAACAAAAACCAAGGAATAAAGAGTTGGTAAGAACGACTAGAATGGCCTATAAAGAGGCTATTAGAAAAAGAAAGCAGGACTTAAAAAACCTTGCTTGGGAAGATCTAGAGAAGGCCTCAGAGCTAAAAGATAATAGGCTTTTTTGGGAAGTAGTAAATCGTTCCCTTTTTATGAGCGATAGTAAAGACAATATAGTGATGCAGATTACTGGTGAATCGTGGGAAGCCCATTTTGGAAAAATCTTTAACCCAAATGCGATATCACCTCTGGGCTTGCTGGATGTCACTAGGGAGTTGGTGGCCTCATCCACAGCTTTTTCTCTAAGTTCTTCGCTTACATTGCAAGAGGTGGAGGAGGCCTTGAGGAAAGGTATACTATTAAAAGCTCCTGGTCCTGATGCTGTGCCTCTGGACTTTTTTAGGCATAATATTGAAGTATGGGCACCATTGTTACTGAATGTGTTTAGGGCAGCTGTTATTGGCCGTATCCCTGCATCATGGAAGGAGGCAGTGGTGGTGCCGATTTTTAAGAAGGGTGATCGGTGTGATCCTCGATGCTATCGCCCTATATCATTAATCGATGCATCATGCAAATTGTTGGGAAGGGTTATCCTGGCCAGACTGGAAACATGGTCAGACTCTGTGGGCCTTATTGTGAACTCCCAATATGGATTCAGAAGAGGAAAAGGGACGGTCGAACAGTGTCTGAATTTGGCACTAATTATAGGCAAGTACATGAAGGCAAAGAATTCCTCCATCCACCTTGCCTTCATGGACTTGTCAAGTGCTTTTGACACTGTTTGTAGAAGCAAGCTGTGGCAAATGATGGATGACATGGGCTTTGAGGAACCCTTAGTTACATTGCTCCGCAGATTGCATGCAGCAACAACTGTGGCTAAAAGGTTCGGACCAGGAGGGGAAAAAACAAAATCTATTCCCTCAACCGAGGGTGTGCGACAAGGTTGCATTTTAGCGCCTTTCTTGTTCCTAGTATATACAAACGGCCTGGAGAAGTACTTGTTGGATCACTGCTGTGACTTTCCAAAGGTAAATAGTAGGAGTATTCCCATGCTTTCTTATGCCGACGACACGGTATTAATGACCCTTACAGGAAATAGTATGCAGATTTGTCTTGATGCTTTTAATACCTTCATGCTGGACCTGGATCTGAAGGTAAATTTTGCAAAATCTTTCGCAATGGTCTGTGGTCCAAAAGGGCCACAATCCAGGAAGTTCATGGTAAATAACTTCACCATTGAAAAGGTAGACAACTTTAATTACCTGGGAAATCTCTTTAATAACAAACTGAGCTGGGCCCCATAAATGAAGACTCGAGTCCAGAGTGCCAGTCGATCCATAGAGGGCCTGTTCCGTTTTTGTGGTAAGCTGGGTCAAAAACCGGTCGCACACCTAAAAACCCTGTATAGATCTAAATGCCTATCTGTGGCCACTTATGGGGCAGGGGTATGGGGGACTGAAAGCCCTGCCACGATACAGGTCATGGAAAACAAATTTTTAAAGCGCGTATTATCAATTCCATCGGGTTCATCAAATAGTTTCTGCCATGATGAAATGGGAATGAGTTATGTGACTGATGTCATTCGTCTCTCGCCTTTATTACTATGGGGTAAAATATGGCTATCTGAGGACCTCCAGCTTTCCAGAGATATTCTTCTAGACTGTAAGAGTCTTGATAATGCAAAGCAGATCCCTTGGTTGTCATATGTCAATGGTATGTTACATAAAATAGGTTTGGGTCATGTTTATGACAATCCTGAAAATATCCAGGGAGACATTAAAGCCCAAATTAAAAAAAGTTACCGGAAATCCTTAAACACACTATGTTCGGTTAGGCCAACAGGTTGTGTGGATAAACTACAGCACCAGTTTTATTTAACTTTTACAACCCATGTGCAATGGCGGTTTTATCTCACAAGGTTTAGGCTAAACATTCTTCATTTTCTTTTCGCCTTTCCAAAACAAGGGGGTTGGTGTAAGAGGCTGCCCCCTTGCCCCTGCAATAACAGAGTTAGTCAGAGTACCATACATGTTGTCCTCTTTTGTTCTTTATATCAGGAACCAAGGACCAGATTTATCAAGCCCATCCTGAAGGGGCGGCAACCATGTAATTATAAAGAAGGTTATGACTACTTGTTATCGCTATCATCTTCTGGGGTATGTTCCGCCATGTTAAATTTTATACGAGTGTCACTCCAGATTAGGAAATGGTATGGCTAACTTGGCCTTCGACTTATACATTGTTGTGGGAACCTGTATTTACTTGTTGCTGTATGATGGCCACTCAATTATAACTATTTTGTGTAATAATAATACTCGCTGACTTAGGGTGATTAGTATGGGTCCTATTGTCTGTATGTCTTTATCCTGACAAATGATCTGTGGAATGTATCAACTTATGTTTTAATTTTCTTAATGTGTATATTATAGATGGTTCATTTTAAAATTGTAATCATGTTTTGTAATTTAAAATGTATACTTTTATGATTCTTTGTTTGAATCGAATAAAGTTTTTGAACCGAACCGAATCGCAATAATTTGCGATTCCTTATTTTTCTTAAGCATTTAAGGAATTGCCAATTTTGCGATTCCTTAAAAGCGATGTATGTGGTGTTCTAAAATTGCGAATTTTGGTTAAGCAATCGCGAATTACAACCAACTTGTAGTTGGTGGTAATTTGCGATTTCATTTAAAAATGCCCTATTTGGCATTTGTGAAGGTGGCATGTGACGCACATACATGCCCATAGGGCACGTATGTGCGCCATATGCACACACATGTGAATTTCAGGGGTGCAACAGGGTGTCTTTGAGACACCGCTGCACCCTTGAAAATATTTTCAATTTGCGAATTCGCAAAATGCGATTCGCAAATAGAGAAATATTTCGCAATCATTCCTATGGGCCTCCTGGCCCATAGGAATGCATGGGAAATTATTCCTTATTTGCAAATTCGCAAAGTGCAAATTCGCAAATAAGGAAGACTAAGAAATCGCAAAAAAATTGCAACTTTTTACATACATTCCATTTTGCGAATTCTAAATAGCGATTCCTTAAAAATCGCTATTAAGAAATCGCAAAATGGAATTTTGATACATCTAGGCCAGGCTCACTTAATCATACATGTTCCCATCCACCCACTATTTAGCCACACAATCACTCACTCACACATTCATCCATCCATTCAGTCACCCTTCCAACCCCTGATACTTCCTCTCCTAGACCCTCACTCTTCTATTCTCAAACACAAACTTGCCAATCCATGTCGAAGCACTTATGAAATAGCCAGGCCTTTTGGCTTTGCCCTAATTTGCTAAAAGTATGAACACAGCTATGTCTTGGAGTCTCCTCTCACAAACTCACCTTCCGCTGCCAGATATAAAGAAACTAGTGACGTGTCCGGGCTGAATTGAAAGACCAGGATTACCTACAAAGGTTGCAACCTCTCTCCCAGGGCAAGGTGCAAGAGAAGAGGCCCATCCCCTCAGTGGCGGCTCCTCGAGAGAGTGCTGCGGGGTGGTGAGGCGGGGCGGGGAAGGGGCAGGGTGGGGGTGGTAGACTCTGGCAAACGGCCAAACGGAGTTACGCAACTAAATAAAATGAATTACATAGCGCATGCTGAAACGCCTTCTCTTCAGCCAGCCGCTTCAGACCCCTGGATTAAAGTCCAGACCTTTGGATGCTGTTGACTTGAAGCTGTAGGCCTCATCAGCCCCCTTGCCTCCAGGTCATGTGTGTGGGGTCCCTGTAGACCAGTCTGATCCTGGCGGCAGTGTCAGTGCTAATCAGCCCCAGCAGCGGCTAAGGGCCCCCCCAGCGGTGCCGATGGCAATGTGACCGTGATTTCAAGGTGCCTGCCAGCAGCGCAAGAAAACGGCCTGTGCTGGTGAACTCAGGGAACTGACTGTGAAGGGTGTAATGTCGAGATTTCCCCCCAAGGAAGGCTCCACAAGTTGTTCAGGTTATACTGCTTTTATTTACCACAGTGCCCTAAAGAGCGCCGAGCCGACAAACCGTCTCTGCCGGCTTTCGCGCCTTTAATGCTAGATGCGCGCGCAGCCGCCAATATGGCTGCCAGCACGTCACGTCACGGTGACGACGTCTTCCTCCGCGCCTTCCTCTTGCTCCTCACAATCTTGGCCAACGTATTTTACCATGCTCTTGGAAGATTTTCTCCGGCACACCTTCTCGTAGTGGCCTATAATGCCACAGTACATACATTTGAGCATTTCCTGTTGTGCGCCTCGCGGGACCAGCTCCCGCACCTGTAGCACGGTTTCTTGTTGCTCCCCATCAAGCGGGATATGCAACGGCGCCAATGCAATTCCTGCCCAAGCCAGGGGAACGGGTATTGCACTGGCGCCGTTGCATATCCCGCTTGCGCGCTCATCTTTTCACTTTTGACCGTGGGTGGTGCGCTCCCTTGACTTCTGGGACTGCCTGGTGTACTGTCTGGTTCTTGTTTTCCCACTTTCTGTGTCAGCCCCCTCCTCCTTTCTTAAGGTAGCCAGCGCGGTTTCCCCTTCTTTCTGGTTCGCCGTGCAGTTTGGCGCGCTTACGCCTGGTTTCGCCTAGGTCTTTTCACTCCACCCCCTGCGTGATTGTCTTCCCCTCCGGGGTGGAGTTGGGCTCTGCCACGCTCTTTAGGGTAGGGTACCTCGTGTGGTAGCTTGTTCGCCTCTCATCAACTGTGTGCTTCCCTTGGCTGCCTAGCGCCGCTGTCCTGCTTCTGATTCTGGACTTTCAGCTCACCGGTATGCTTGCTGACTCCTTCGGTGTATTTCCACCACTTTTTTTTTTCTTTAGCGTGCAGGGGTTTGGCATCCCGCCCTCGTCGCCATTGTAATGTCGAGATTTCCCCCCAAGGAAGGCTCCACAAGTTGTTCAGGTTATACTGCTTTTATTTACCACAGTGCCCTAAAGAGCGCCGAGCCGACAAACCGTCTCTGCCGACTTTCGCGCCTCTAATGCTAGATGCGCGCGCAGCCGCCAATATGGCCGCCAGCACGTCACGTCACGGTGTGACGTGCAACCACTAGAGCGCATCACCACAAAGGGGAACACGGACTATCTGCATCTCAGCGGTGCCCCAGCATGGCCACAGATCCAAGACGCCCTCTGCTGGCGGATCCCCAGCTTGTCCAGGTACTCAGGTGAGCCTGGCAGCAGAACTCCAAACTTAGTGAGATGAGGGGCAATATCAGAATCAGTGCTTGATTTGTAAAAAAAATAAAGAAGTGCCAGGCTCTCGTCAGGAGTCCACTGCAGCTTGCACCACACATTGCCCCTGCCAGCCCTGCCAGTGATAGTAACAACACAACTACTAACCATCAGACTCCTACAAGTGAGACAATTCAGACTAATTCAGGCCCCCAAAGGTACAAGAATGGCTTGAGTGGCAGTCATTTTTAAAGTATATTGAATTAATAATTAACTGTTGTGATGATCTCTAAATTAGACAGACAGCACCACCTTGTGGCGCCACTGTGACAAGCACTGGTATTGGCAATTAAGTGCTGGTGCAAGCACCGGAAACCACCAGCTCAAATTAAGCACTGATTCAGAGTGTGAGCACGTCACAGGAAAGACAAGGTAAAAAGAACAAAATAATTCTGCCTGTGTTTTTATTGGCTTTTCACCTTCAGGTAACTGCATATAAAATAATGCACACACCTTAAATAAGAGATTAAGGCAAACTCAAGTAATGATGGGACATGCTCTGTTTTACATTGTGAAACCTAAATGTATTAATTAAATATCTCTGCAGATGTCCCTGTCCTCGTTTTGACAGTAGAAAACTGTATTGCTACAAAATGTTATCCTGCGACTGAAAAGGCACTTTGCAAATCATTAATTGTATCATACACAGTTAAAGATAAGCATCACTCAAAGAGTCACACATATGGCTGTAGAATGTCACTCCTAAGCGCAATGAAACCACGGAAACGTCACACATAAGCAATATGAAATTTGGCAGCTATGCACAAACAAACACATTATAAAGCAATTTCTTCTACAAAAACACACACAGCCAATGATTATCTGTCGGAATCTCCACTGAAGAGTGAGAAAACGCCACTTAATTAAATTCATTCAATGAAAGAATGGGAACAATTTGCACAGGGCTCAGTAAACGCCAAGACTAATTGTTAGCATCTCAGTAATGACTAATTAGATAAAGCTTGAGGTTAATGTTCATATCAGATCAATACTTTAATAATGAACGTGCACGAGCAGGCATTAAAAGTTAAGTGATCTAAGGTCACATTGTTAAATTTGTGTAAATCAGGGCGTAATAAAATGTCTTCACTAATTGAATTTGCATGAATCTCCCGCGAAGCGATTATTTTCGAAATGAGTTTGTGTGTGTCTTGTTTTATTTGTTTGAAAATGTAAAATATTGCCTTTGGGTTTTGCCATCAGTGCTAACGCATGCTGTAGACTGGCAACCCAATGGAAGAGCAGCAGGTGGAACCCTGGGATTGGCTCATTAAACAGACATCCCAGAGAGGCTGCGTTCACCCCCTTCAAAAAGAAAAGCTCGAGCATCATTAAAGGCCTCACGTTTGTACAGCAGGAGTGTAGACAGAAGGGCCTTGAGCTCCAACCAATTGTTTCCACATCTGTGGACCAATATGTCTGAATCCAGAGCAGTGTTTGCCATGATGCTCAGTAGGTTTTTCCACTCTTTTAGGGACAGGAGTACCTAATTGCTGCTGGCAGGATCTCGTGTTCCGCTTAAGTGCAGGCTGTTGTTGGAGGGGCGTCTCTGGCAGTGCTTAATTTGTAGAATAGTAAGTACCAGGGCCCTGACCAGGAAGTCACTGCAGCTTGCACCACCCATTGCCCCGCCATCACTGCCAATGGCGATACCAAAACAACTACTAACCATCGCTCTCGCCTGCAAGTGCGACAGGTCCCCAAAGCTAAAGGAATGGCTGGGGAGGCAGGTATTAGTAATTTTTAATATATATTGTATTCATAAACAGCTGTTGTTCTTCTCATCTCTAAATTACAGGAGCAGCCCCACCATGTGGCGGACTGCCATAAGGGCGGTGTTGACAATTAAGTGCCAGTGCTGAGCATCGGAAACCAATTAAGTGTCGGTACTGAGTACCAAGAACCACTGGCTAAAATTAAGCACTGGTCTCTGGATATTTACACAAACATTGGGCGGTAGTACAAAGAAGTAGAGTACCATGCGCATCACAGGGCTTGGTCGCCCCACTCACTGCTGCCGCTCCTGCCTGCCTTTGCCGCCTCCTGCCTGCAGATTCCTTCGCTCGCTGCCCGCTGCTCCTGGGAATTTCCCGCTGCTCCTGGGAATTTCCCGCTGCCCGCTGCTTCTTGGAATTTCCCGCCGCTGCCTCCCTGCGGCCTCGCCCCCCTGTGATTCCATTCGCCGCCCCGCTCCCGCCACCCAGCTGCTCCTCCCTCCCGGCTCCTTACTTATGACGCCCCCAGAGGGACCGCGAAGCGGATGCGCGCAGCGGGAGCGCCGACTGAGCGCCGAAGGTGCACCAAAGGTAAGCCCGTCTGCGCCCGTCCGCGCCTGGCCCGCGCCCAGCGCCAGGACCCCTGGCCCTCCCCGCCGAGGCAAGAAGACCTGACTGTCCTACGACGCCGCCACTCTCAACGCACTCAATGCCGGCGGGACCCACGCCTGCTGCCGAGCCACCCCGAGACGCACCCACGGACCCTTCACCTGCTGCACCTGCAAGTTCACCTGCCTCCGAACCTGCCCCGCACCCGCCAAGACAAACACCAGCAGCAACCACCTCAAGTGCATCCTGATCAACACCCGCTCCGTCCACAGACACGCCGTGGAACTCTGGAACCTCCTCGACGCTACATCACGGGACGTCGCCTTCCTCACAGAAACCTGGATGAACGCCTCCTCTGCACCCAACATCGCCATCGCCATCCCGGACGGGTACAAGATCATCAGGAGGGACCGCATCAACCAGACCGGAGGTGGCATCGCCATCGTCCACAGGAACACCATCCGCATCACGACCGACGCCAACGACTCCTTCGCCGCAGCCGAACATCTCCACTTCCAGATTCACACCGACCCTAAGACGACCCTCAGAGGCACCCTCGTCTACAGACCCCCGGGACCACGCACACAATTCAGCGAAGACATCACAGACTCCATCAGCCCGCACGCCCTCCCCTCCACTGACTACATCCTCCTCGGGGACCTCAACTTCCACCTGGAGAACAACAAGGACCGCAACACAACCGCCCTGCTGGAAAACCTCGCCAACCTCGGACTCAAGCAACTGGTCAACACCCCCACCCACTACGCCGGCCACACGCTTGATCCCGTCTTCTCTTCCAGCAAGTACATCACCTTCAGCCACGCCACCGGACTCCACTGGACCGACCACAGCTGCGTCCACTTCAGCTTCAAAAGATCCACGACCCACCACCACCCGCAACAGGTACCTCACAGGAATTGGAGCAAGATCACCGCAGACCAGCTAACCACCTCCCTCAGCCAGAGCCCACCCGCCAACACAACGGACCCCAACGAAGCAGCCCGCAACCTCACACAGTGGCTGACCGCCTGCGCCGACGACCTCGCGCCACTAAAGAACCCTCCCAGCAGACCCAGAAGCAAGAAGGCATCCTGGTTCACCGATGACCTCAAGGACTCCAAGAAGACCTGCCGAACCCTCGAGAAAGCCTGGCTCCTCGACCAGACCACCGACAACATGACCGCCCTCAAACAGGCTACCCGCAAGCACCACCAGCTCATCCGCACCACCAAGAAGAAATCCCTGAAGGAACGACTGGACAACAACGCCCACGACAGCAAAGAGCTCTTTACTATCGTCAAGGAGTTCTCCAACCCCAGCACCGGCATCAACGTCATCACTCCGTCACAAGACCTCTGCGACTCCCTCGCCTCGTTCTTCCACCGCAAGATCGTCGACATCCACAACAGCATCGGCGCCCCACCCACGCACCCAACCGTCGAACCAACGCCCCCCACCGCCACCCTTCGCACCTGGACCACGGTGACCACCGAAGACACAGCCAGCACGATGAACACCATCCACTCCGGATCACCGACCGACCCCTGCCCACACCACGTCTTCAACAAGGCCGACTCCACCATCGCACCCCAACTCCGGAACATCATCAACGCCTCCTTCAACACCGCCACCTTCCCGGAGAGCTGGAAGCACGCCGAGATCAGCGCCCTCCTGAAGAAACCTACAGCGGACCCCACCGATCTCAAAAACTTCCACCCCATCTCGCTCCTCCCTTTTCCTGCTAAAGTCATCGAGAAGATCGTCAACAGACAGCTGACCGCCTTCCTCGAGACGAACGGATCCCTCGACCCCTCGCAGTCCGGCTCCACAGCACCGAGACCGCCCTCATCGCAGCCACCGACGACATCCGGACCCTGCTCGACAAGGGGGAAACAGTGGCCCTCATCCTCCTGGACCTCTCCGCTGCGTTCGACACGGTCTGCCACCGCACCCTAGTCCAGCGCCTCAGCAACATCGGTATCCAAGAGAAGGCACTGGAGTGGATCATCTCGTTCCTCGCCGGAAGAACACAAAGAGTCAGCCTCCCCCTGTTTCGCTCTGAGGCCACCGAAGTCATCTGCGGCGTCCCGCAAGGATCTTCACTCAGCCCCACCCTCTTCAACATCTATATGAAACCTCTCGCAGCCATCGCACGCCAGCACAACCTCAACATCATCTCTTACGCCGACGACACCCAGCTGATCCTCTCCCTCACCAGAGACCCCGACACCGCCAGAACCTGCCTACACGAAGGGATGAAAGACGTCGCCGAGTGGATGAAGGACAGCCGCCTGAAAATGAACTCGGACAAGACGGAAGTCCTCATCCTGGGATCTTCGCCCTCCGCCTGGGACGACTCCTGGGGGCCCCCAGCCCTGGGCACCGCACCCAAGCCAACCGACCACGCACGCAACCTGGGCTTCATCCTGGACCCCTCCCTCTCGATGACCAGACAAGTCAACGCCGTCTCCTCATCGTGCTTCAACACCCTGCGTATGCTTCGCAAGATCTTCCGCTGGATCCCGACCGAGACCAGGAAGACTGTCACCCAGGCACTCATCACCAGCAAACTGGACTACGGAAACGCCCTCTACGCCGGAACCACAGCCAAGCTACAGAAAAGACTCCAGCGCATCCAGAACGCCTCCGCCCGACTCATCCTGGATGTCCCCCGACGCAGCCACATCTCCAGCCACCTGAGGAACCTGCACTGGCTCCCCGTCGACAAGAGGATCACGTTCCGGCTCCTCACCCACGCACACAAGTCTCTCCACGACCTGGGCCCCAAGTACCTCAACGACCGCCTGACCTTCTTCACGCCCACCCGCCAGCTACGGTCCACCAGCCTCGCCCTCGCAGCCGTACCACGCATCCGAAGAGCCACGGCCGGAGGAAGATCCTTCTCTTACCTGGCTGCCAAGACTTGGAACTCCCTCCCCATCCACCTTCGGCTGACCCAGGACCATCTCGCCTTCAGGAAACAACTCAAGACCTGGCTGTTCGAGCAGTAGCATACCCCTCCCCCCAAGCGCCTTGAGACCCTCCCGGGTGAGTAGTGCGCTATACAAATGGCATGATTGATTGATTGATTGATGCTAGTGTAAAGAAGAACTACAGCCCAGCAGAAATGCTTGAATAAGGTGCGGCTCGATTCTTAGCCATATCTCAATAACCACCAGAGCCTGGATCACAAAACATGTGAGTGGTGCTATTTCATGTCCTTGGTGGTAAGTTAAGGCAGCGCTTGCACTAAATACCACTGTATTATGAAAACACAACTCTGGAGGTCGTAATATGTGACAAGAGCATTTATATACGTTTGTTGAGAACCATTATTGTGGCAGAGATGTGTTCTGTTGTGTATTGCGCTCATATGTATTTGTGCAGCATTATTGTAATGTGATTTTGTTGTATTGTATTGCAGTTGGTGTGTTGCATCTTGTTTTGTTGTGATATGCCCTGGTATGTTTTAATTGTGTTATATTGTTTTGCATAAGCGTTGGTGTAATGTTTTGTTTATTATATTCGTTGTGTCAACAAATGATGTTACATTGACATCTTCCGCACTTTCGAGGCAATGTCGGGACTCAGGGTCAACTGGACCAAGTCTGGGGTATACTCGTTTAGCCCGGACACACGGGAAAGCGAGATCAACATAAGTGGCACGCGACTCGCCTGGTACCCGACTACATTCAGATATCTGGGTGTTTACATTTATAGGTCCCCGACTGAAGTACTAGAATGCAACCTGGTGAGGGCAATCTCCTCTGTACAGGCACAAATAACGTTTTGGAAGAACCTCCCGCTCAATGTGCCCAGCTGAGTGACGCTAACTAAAATGATAATACTGCCGAGGTTGCTATACTATTACTCCAACATCCCAGTGTACGTCCCGACCCGTGTCTTCCGGGAGCTGGAAACTCTGGTTAGCAGCCTTATCTGGCATGCGGGGCGACCTCGTGTAGCGTTGACAAAACGTCTGCTTCGGCCTGCTTCGGGCGGTGCGGAAAGTTCTTCCTCTCTTGCCTTTCCAGTCCAGGAAACTATTGATCCAGGGATTAATTTTATCCAGGCTGAACTATAGCAACGCCCTATTCTTGGCGGCTCCGGAACCCACCATTAATATCCTGCAACGGGTGCAGAACACAGCTGCCAGGATGCTCTCTGGGGCTCCAAGAAGATTGTCGGCCAAACCAGCGCTTAGAGCCCTCCTCTGGCTGCCAGTTCGCGAAAGAATTGTCTTCAAATCAATATGTATCGCCCACAAGACGCTCCAGGGCAAAGGCCCCCCGGCTCTCAGGAGCCTGATCCTCCCTTATAAATCCTCCCGGGCCCTCCGGTCGGATTTGGAAAATCTTGCCATAGTCCCAAGAGTGAGGAGGACTCGCACAGGGGGACGCCGTTTCACTATAAATGCGGCAAAAAACTGGAACACTCTCCCCAGGCACATTCGGACCGAACCCTGCTACCTTAAATTCCGAAAGTCTCTTAAAACTTTTCTTTTTCCCAAGAACCTCTAAGTAACGGGTCGTCTCCGAATTTCTTTCTGTTCTTTGTTGGGTTAGCGCTGGGACGCTCTAGGGCAACCATGCGCTTTACAAATTAAATTTCATTTCATTTCATTTCATTTCATTATGCACCCACAGACGCAGGAGGCTTCGCAGTCCCCAACCATGAGCTTTACTATCTTGCGGCGCAGCTGCAATGGGTGGCCGGTTGGCTGAGTGGCAAGAACCTAGGTGACACAGCCACGGACACCACAATGCTGACCCTGGCGCAGATCCACGCATTATTTCACCCTTTGACTAAAACTGCTTGCCCGAAGCAGCTACACTTGGCGGTGGCCCACAAATGCTACACTCGCAGCCTACGGTTAACACGCGCAACAAAGCCCTATGTCCCGGTCCTGCCTTTCTTGGGCACTCCCCGAGCCGGAGGAGTAGTGACGGAAGCTGCATTGGATCAATGGACGAGGGCTGGAGTGGATACCATGGCGGATCTGTATGCGGATGGTACCCTGATACCCTTTGAGATGCTGGCAGAAGACACGGGCCTTCCGGCCGGACAGTTTTTGCAACACGCATCCATAATACGCACATACACGCAGGCATGGGGTGACATCACGGAAGAATTACCAACACACCAATTGGTGCAATATCTGTATGTCATGGGGAACGGGTCGCACATGATACACTGGTTGACACCGGCCCTATTGTCGGAAACACAGGTCACTCTACGGCCACTGCGAGACAAATGGGCGGCGGATAGGGGGAAAGATTGGATGGACAGGGAATGGGCAATGATATTGAAAAGTCCCACCTACATTCCACGTAACTCCCGCTTTAAACTCATACAGTTATATATATTACATAGGGCATACCTGTCGCCGAACAAAATTAACCAATACTTTGCAACGGCCACCGCCGAGTGCCCCAGATGCTTGCTAACTAACGCAGATCTCCTCCATATGCTGTGGAGCTGCCCGATGATACATACATACTGGCACGCAGTGACAACACTATTGGCAAAAGGGACTGACACGCAATTACAGCACTCATGGGAGACATGTTTGCTGGGCCTCTACAAAAGGACAAAAAACATCAAAGTTCTCTCCAGATTCTGGGACCTTGGACTTGTCACGGCCAAAAGACTTCTCACTAAACGCTGGAAGCACAGTGAACACCCGCATGTCAAACACGGGCATACCTTGTTTGACAACTGGGTGAGGGCAGAGAGAATTGTCCTACATAGGGAAGAGACAGTAGGGCACAGGAAATTCCCCATAGCGCAACTCTGGGATGAAGTGTTGAGAACATTCCACCAGGCATGCATAGACCAGGGAGTCACTTGAACCCCCCCTTCTTCTGGGGCGGGAACAACATAGCAGCGGCGGAGGAGAGAAACATGTCCTAAGAAACGAGGATTTTTAACACTGACATACAGCACACCATGCTCACGGCGGACAGTGATGCCTCCGCCCGAAGACGAGACTGCCGCATATCCCCACTTTTCCCTAACGACGCCCGTGACCTGTCACACCAGGATCGCGGTTGAGACGGACCCCCGCATACACCCCACATCCCAGAAGCATTACGCCCGCCGCATCTGAGACACGCGCCACGAGAGAGACACGCCCCCACTGCCTGCACCCACTACCCTTTTCTTTTCCTTCTCTCTTTCCCCCCTTTTTGTTTTTTTTTTCTTTTTGACCTACGTTCAGCAGTCTCTATTTCAACCATATTGTTACTGGGTTGATTATTCCTCATATACAATAGATCTTTAGATGTTGGTGTCGAAACGGCTTAACAGCACAACACGTTTGTTTGATTGTTTGCATTATAAGCTTTTGAATATCACATTCTTACCCTGGAATGTAACAGGAACATAACGCATGCATGCGGAAACGTCCAGAATATCGTGACATTTGGCCAAAGTCCAGTAACAGCGGTGGGACTGACAAGTCCGCAAGACACAATCATACCGCAAATCACAGACCAGGGGCCACATGCAGTCCTAGCTACTCATAGACATAGCAAATTGCTCGCAGCTGACAATCACAGCACCAACTGTCTCTGCAAACACGAACCATAATGCAGAGAACTTGACACTACAATCACACAGCTCCCCCCAGCATCGTATCCATTGACAAGTGCAGTGGGTCTACACTCTTAACAAGCACAGCAACGCTCGGGTAGGCCGAGTTTCATTAAGATTACATTATGCTATTCGCATTGTCTCATTATTAGCCCTGTGCGATGTAATATGTGACTAATGTTTCTAAATGTATCACCGCAATACGTGACAGTAATGAAAGATTGGGGAGATGGTTCGTATACGTTTATTGCTGAGAGCATTGTAATGTGCAGTGATGATATGTTGTAAGAAATAAAACCAATAAAATATATTCTTCTTTTTTTTTTTTTTAAATGATGTTACTTTTCCAGCCCAAAGCAGAATATTACTTTAAAGATTCAGTGACAATCAGCCATATCTCACTGTCTAAGGTGATAAAATCGTACTACTCATGCTCTTCAACTAGTTAAGACTCCAGTCAGCCCAAAAACTGTGACAGAGAATATATCTTGACTGTGTGATAGTGTCCACTTTGTGTGAAACGTCCACCCATGTTTAGAATGGTATTTAATTTTAAGTTTGCTGCTCCCCACCCCACATTCCTTCTACTACCAGCACATCATCATGAGATCAATCCATCTGTCTCCTCAATGAAAATAACATCAATAGCTTGATGCTGGTTTTGCATCAGCTGCAGAAATACCTGTTCACTGGTCCTACGTCTAAGACAGGTGTGTTTTCAGCTACATAATGGGTGTCAAATGATCGCCTGCAAACTTTCCCACACCTGAGGCTTTCACCCCTTCTATGCACATTCAGACAATTGCATTCCAGCAGTAACACGGATCTACATCGACTTCATGCAGGGCGCTAGTGGATCATGATTAATCAATTCCTATTGCCAACTCATTCTACTAACTTACTACCTTCTCCTTTAAAGTTGGCCTAACGGCTAGGGCACTCGACCTCGGACCTGGGGATCTGTGTTTGAGTCTCGGTAACGACGCCAAAAACCTCCTGTAATTCTGGGCAAATCACTTAATCTCCCTGTGCCTTAAATGAATGTGTGTCCTCATGTAACGTAACTGGTGCTATGTAAAGTTCTCTGATACCCGATTTGGTTTGGGTCTAGTTCACGCTATATAAAACTGCAAAAAAAAAGTGCCATACGATGGCCACAAGCAGCATGGTGCACTTCCAAAACACTCTAACTTACATAAATAATGTGCCCCCTTACACTTATGTTCAAAATGCTACATTGCGATGGCTGAGCCATTTAAACAATGATACTACCAGTCCACAATATCTAGAATTTCCTACTGTACTGTCGGGTATTTATCACCAATGGTGGCTCCCACCACCATATTTGGAACTTTTGCAGGTGACAAAGTGGCTGACAGAGTGATTCCACCCCCTCCTGTGATGCCCACCTCCACCCCGATGACCTGACCCGCAGGATAAGTCCAAAGACAAATTCCACTTTTGTTGGGGGTTTGCACATTACCCCAAGTTCCTCAATCAAGCAATATATGTTTTTGGTATGCCTAATGTGTACATACGGTCCTCTATGTGACTTAGGAGAGGAACGGAAACATGAGTGCTAATAAAAGCTGTATTCATCCTTTATAAATAAGTAATGTGTTGAATTGTCTCTTTTAATTCCTGGTTAGGTTACGCTGGATGCATATCCACATTGTATATCATAAAAAAGTGAACCAGTAGATAGAGGACTGCACTTTTTAAACGATCTGGCAACAAATACTGTATTGCTTGCTGTTAGAACTGGCATCCTTGGTGTAATTCCCCCTGACCTTTTGCCTCTTCCTCCTGTATTTTTTGACTGTGTGCTGGACTTCATTTTTGCTGGTTTATGTGCTCTGTGCACTTTACCCCTGCTGATCTGTGCTAAAGTGCAAGTGGTCCCTGTGAAAATTGTTATTCTGATTTGTTATCCATGATTGGCATATTTAATTTACTGGTAAGTCCCTAGAAAAGTGCACTGTGTGTGCCCAGGGCCTGTAAATCAACTGCTACCAGTGGGCCTGCAGCACTGATTGTGCCACCCACATGTGTAGCCCTGTAAACTTGTCTGAGGCCTGCCATTGCGGTGTCTCTGAGTGCAGTTTTAAACTGCCATGTCGACCTGGCAAGTGCACTCACTTGCCAAGCCCTAACCTTTCCTGTATCTACATGTAAGGCGCCCCCAAGGTAGGCCCAGGTACCCCAATGTGCAGGGTGCAGAGTATGTGAAAGGAAGGAAGAGTACATGTGTGTTCTACATGTCCTGATAGTGAACTACTGCCAATTTCACTTTTCACTATAACAAGACCTGCCTCTCCCATAGGTTATCATTAGAGCTGCCTTATAACATCTTCCAAGTGTAACTTGAAAATGGGAAGAGAGAGATTTAGAGTTTGGGTTCCCTGACCTCAGAATTTAAAAAATATTTGTTTTTTGATGTTGATTTTTAAATTGTGTGTTTGAAAATTCCACTTTCAGAAAGTGGGCATTTTCTTGTTTAACCATCATGTGCCTCAGCCTGCCTGTGGAATCAACGTCTGGTTTAGACTGGCAGGGGCCTGTTTGTGCATTCACTCTAGACAGTCACACAAAGGGAGCGGAGGTGTGCCCTGCATATCCTGGTGGCCCATCACCAGGGCGATGAGTCTTCCTGTGCTAGACTGGTGGGAGGAATTGTCACTGACATCTGAATAGGGCTGTGCCTGACCCCTCACAATGCTGTCTCCGCTCCCCTGGAGGTTGTCTGGAGGCAAGGCTGAGCAAGGCAGGATCTTAGGAACAACAACAACTTTCTTTTGAAGTATGCCTACTTCAAAGGCCAAAAGGAGTATAAGTATTGGACCTAAACCCCCAGACCTTTAGAACACCCCTGGGTCAAGAGGAACCTCAGCCAAGGAGAAGAGCTGAAGAGCTGTGAGGAGGAGTACTGCCCCTTTGCTGTGTGTTGCTTTGCTAGGTTGGCCGGCAGTTGCTGCTTCTGCTTTGGAGAGGAAGAGGACTTGGACTTTGCTGTGTATCCTGCTTGTGAAATTTCCCGAAGGGCTTGTGTGTGCTTGCCTTCTGTTAAGAAGTCTCAGGGCCATCAACAACTTAATCTGCACATCCCTTTACTCCACTGGTGGGAGTCTTGACCTGCCTTGTGGTGTCAATTACAGTTCTGGGCCCTTAGAGGTTGTTTTGCTGCTTGTAACCATCGAAATCGAAGCATCACCCTCCCAGCACCTGTTCTTCCGACACAGCACCACCGTGCTGGATAAATTTCCACGCACCGCCACTGTGCAGCTGAAGAAATCAGCACAGCACCTGCCCATAGCCAAACAAACTGTCACAGCTCGAGTTCAGCGCACCATGTCTCCGAAGTCCAAGATCACTGCACTGACTCCGATGCAGGCCCTGCTGTGCGGCTGAAAGAATCTACGCATCGTTGGGCCCCGGCTGTAGAAATCGACGCAGAACCTGCTAGCATCAACCACCAGTGGGTCCGGATTTACACGCATCACACCTGTGTGCAAAGTTTTCCGATGCATCACCCGCAGACCAGAACCATTTTGGATTTCGATGCATTGCTTCCCCTGTCAGTCCAGATTCAACGCAATACTTCTCCTGCGTGCAGCAGAACTGACGCACCGCCTGGCGTGTGAGCATTTGGCTCCTCCACACTACTGTTTCTGATGACTTAACAGACAAAGATATGCAAACCATCATGTAGTGCAATGAATACATGCCAGCTTCTCGAGCGAGCTATCACAAGACCTGTTAGTGATGGCTGGAGCCTATCTCAGACTGGCAACCTCCCATTCCACACAGGCTAGAGCTGCCATCTTGGGCAGAGCGTGCAAGCGCCCCATAAGATATTTAGATGAAATATTGGGGAAAAAATAATGTGTGAACTAAATATTGTGTCAAGAATATTGAGGACAGAAATATTGTGAATGTATGTTTCAGTAGGTAAGCAAAGTTTTACTATATATAACTCCACATATATGTACCTCAACGATGTATATTGTATGTAGATGTTGAGTTCAGCATAGTAAATCTATGCTTACCTCAATTACCTTCTCGAGATTTTGGTTCTCGATATTTTTAACACGATATTCTGTCCACATATATTTCTGTTAATGGTATTCTGTCACTGATCCCCCCATAAAGCTCCATCATGGCTGTGATGGGCGTCTCTCGACCATCGGTGGGAGCAGGGAGGCAAGGAAATTGTAAGGTAGTGTCTAAGATGCATGCCATCGCTCCCAAGGTCTGTCACTAATTAGCAGCGGCTATCTCTGACTGGGAACTTTCATAGAAATGGGGGCTGTAGTGGGTGGTCATCTTGGGCAGGATTCCTGCCCAAGAACAAGAAGCAATATGGCTCTCCTTCCCATGGTTTCTGAACTCCACTTACTTAGATCTGCCATCCTTTAAGGTCCTTTCTTCAATGTCCTGCTGGGGCTTATGATAGGTCGTTAGGCATGTTGTTATATCTTTCGTCTTACAGTACCCATCACCAATTTGTTTTACACTCTTCAGCCTCCTCCAAAGCAAGCTTGTGTTCGGTAATCTCTCTTCTGTATTTCCTTTTGCTTCTTTATCTTTTGCCTCTAGTCCACTCCCCCATGTCCTCAAATAACTAGAATGACTCATCCTCTCGCTTCACAAAAGATGCTATCCATAATGTAATCTACATAAAATGACCTCTCGTTCATCTTAATTCGAAATGTGAATGCTGTAGATGCCCTACATAAATAGTATGTAAATGCAATACATTGTAGAATTAGATGCTAATCTAATAATTTCTCTGTCAGATAAAATAAATGCTCACAGAGACAGACTTTTGTACTGCATGTCTCTAGCTCCCAGGCAAATATCGCGCCTGAGTAAAATGTTCATAATTATAGGCCACAGTGCCTGGTCATTTCTGTTTTCAAACTGCATATTAAATATCTTTAATAATGTTAGACCTGGTACCATTGGCGTGAGTCTCCCTTCCATTTTTCACTCAAGGCCCCCTCTGTTTTCGATATGTTTTGCTGGTTTAGATGCTTTAGGCACTGTGCCACTGATATTCAGTGCCAAAGTGCAAGTGCTCCCTACGTTAAATTAATGTATTGATTAGTGACTGTTGGACCTGGCCCTTTTGGCAGGTTCACCCCGAAACTTTTTGCTTTTTCCTAGCCTGTTTCTGGAACTTGGTGGTGGTGATTTTAGGCCTTGGCGCACTTTTTCACAGTGGTACAGTGTAAAGTGCGTGAGCTCTCTGTGTATGTGTGGTGAGTGACCTGCCCTCCCATAGGAATGAATTGGGAATATGTATGCCCATGGTAGTTCCTGATGTGTGGGGAGTACAGGGTCGAGTTTGTGCGAACTCGTGAGATTGAATGGTGTATGCGGCATGATTGTGTCTAGTCTAGAAGTGCCACTTTTAGAAGTTGGCATATTTGTGTAATTTGTGCCTGGCGTGTGATTGGCTGGTGAGCCTGGCCCAGGAGTGCCTGGGCCTGCTTGTGGATAGACTGTCTGGTTTGAGGATGACAGGGGCTGGGGAGCCCCCTGGAGTTGTCTGAGTCAGCCCGTGGATGAAAGGCTGCATCTGCTGCCAGGGAAGTGGGAGGAGATAGCACCTGGGAGTGAATGAGGCTGTGCCTGTCCTGTACATAATCCCTTGTGAATATTGCCCATGCCAGTTGGCACAATGTACATGTGTGATTTCTATCTGATGTGTTTTGACAATACAGAAGTTATTTTCATATAACCTTGTGTGGAGTTCCTTTTGTGGTGTGCCTAGGATGTTGTTGCTGTTGTGTGCTGGCGCAAATGCTTTACACATTGCCTCAGAGTTTAGCCTTACTGCTCGTGCCAAACTACCAAGGGGGTGAGCAGGGGTTATCTTGGCGTGTGACTCCCTTGCCCTGACTAGAATGGTGGTTTCTGCCTGGCGTCAGCCTTAGCCTACCAGAAATAGCCAGTTCTAACAGTAACTCCATGATTGACTTATATGACCTATCAGACCCTAGTACAGTGCACCATGGTGCCCAGGGCCTGTAAATCAAATGCTGCTAGTGGGTTTGCAGCACTGATTGTGTCACCCACTGAAGCAGCTTGTAAAGTGTGTCTCAGGCCGGCCATTGCAGAGCCTGTGTGCAGTGTAGTACTGCCATGTCGACTTGGTAAGTGCACCCACTTGCCAGTCCCTAGACCTTCCCTTTTCTACATTTTAGTCACCTCTAACGTAGGCCCAAGGGCAGGGTGCATTGTATGTAGGACATGCCCTGATGTGTGCGGCATGTCCTGCTAGTGAATTTCAGTCCTTTTCGTTCTTCACAATTGCAAGGCTACCTGTCCCCATAGGCCAGAACGGGCAGTTTGATTATAACATCTTATAATCCCAACTGACCCAGGGAACATGGTAGAAATTCAAATGTAGTACGCCCGAATTTAGGATGATAAAATAAATCTTTTAGTAAAGCTGGTTTTAACATTCTGTGTTTAAAAATACCACTTTTAGAAAGTGGGTATTTTCTTTCCTAACCATCCAGCCTGCCTCTGCTAGGTTCTGTATTCCATGTCTGGTTTGTGAGTGACAGGGGCTAGGGAGGCTCCAGGAGATAGGGCGAGTCAGCACAGGGCTGAATAGACCTATCTGCATGTAGAGTGGTGGAAGGAGTAGCACCTGGGCCTGAATAGGGCTGTGCCTGCCTTCCACAATCCTGGCTCCACCTCCTGTGGTATGTCTGAGGACCCTGGCCCACCCTGTCAAAGGAAAGACAGAGTCCTGTAAACAAAGTGCTCCAGGACTGCACAGAACTGGTTTAGACCAGGTACAGGATCCTCTGCCTTCAGAGGATAAAGGATTTAGCAGTATATATATTGGGGCCCAGACCCCAGGACTTTAGATCACTTCTGGAACATCAAGACAAACCTTTGCCAAGGAGAAGAACCAAGGAAGCTGCAGGAGTTTGGACTGCCCCTCTGCCAGTGTGCTGTTTGCTGGGTTGGCCTGCAGTGGTGTCTTCATTGCCAAGGAAAGGAGAAGGAACTTTAAAGGAACGTTCATCATCTTGCAGAATATTTCTCCAAGGGCTTGCACTTGTGCTTGCCTCCTGCTGAAGTCTAAGGGCTACAAGACTTCACCCCCAGCTCCCCTCTGAATTTCCTTGCTGGGAATTCTGTCTATAGAAGCCTGCATGCCGCCACCGCAGCTGTTGCCGCCGAATCGCCGGAGAAGCGTGTCGCCACCGCAGAGGCTGCCGCCGCATCACCAGAGAAGTGTGTCTTCGTCACAGCTGTTTGCCGTCGCATCACCGGAGAAGTGTGTTGCCACCGCAAGGGTCACCGTCGCATCACCAGAGAAGCGTGTGGCAGGGACTGTCGCAGCTCAGAGTTCGCCGCACAGCCATCGGGCATGCACCTATCGTCTTCACGTCGTCGCGTCGCATCAAGGGCGCCATCTTATCGCATCACACCGGATTGTCGCATCGTACCGGATTGTTGAATCGCATCGAGGTGCTATCTTGCCACATCGCAACCGGAACGCAGTACGAAAATCAACACATCACCCCCTCTCTCCGGTAAGGAACAGACGTATCCCCTACTCTGAGCAAGCATTGAGGCGTGACGCATCACCTCCCCCGAAGCCAGGAACCGATGCATCGCCCTCCCTGCTGACCTTTTGTTTGTTTTACGTTACGCATCCAAGGTACTGTTGTGCGAAACGTGTCGCATTTATCATCAACTTGAACTAAGTTACTTCTACCATCTTTAAGTCTATTTTGAGAAAAGTATTGTGGATTTTTGCCGTTTGTGGTCTTGTGTTAAGTCTATTTAAAGAATACTTATTTTTATAAAAACCTGTGTGGTGTCCATATGTAGTGTTTTCAATGTATTACTGTATGTGTTCACAAATGCTTAACACACTGCCTCTGAGATGAGCCTGTCTGCTCGTGCCAAGCTACCTAGGGAGTGAGCAGGGGTTATCCAGGAGTGTAATCCCCTTTCCCTGACTAGAAGCAAGGGTCCCTATTTGGTCAAAGGTCCCTACCTCTGCCAACAAGAGCCCCCCAGTTCTAACAAATAGCATAGTGAAATTATATCCTGCCATGTATACCAGACACCGTACAGCAGTTTTGGTACCACACAGCACCCTGAACTGGGGTGTCAATTTCATTTAAGAGAAAAGTTATCCTGCACCCTTAAAATCTCTTATGGCTCTGTACTGGGGTCACAAAGCACCCACCACAAACTTGACATCTACAACAATAAGAAACCCAACCCTCAACTGATACCCCATTTAATTGTAGTTCTGCCCTACATTTATGTTCATTAATCATCCTCAAAACCACAGGCCATTATGACTGCTCTGGGTATCCACTCGCCCCTTTCCCCTCACATTTCTCCAGACCCTCTCTGACAGTCAACCAAATAAACTCTTCACCTCCCACCTCATCCTCTCTCCTCTTTTAAACCCATAACCATCACTCAAATACAGGAATCACAACTTGGAACCTTCATGATATCCTTCTGACCATGGAATGTATAGGTCATCAGCAAATAAATAAACTCTCTTACAAACTGCTTAGATTGTCTCACTGTTACATTCCCCTTTACAGCTATTTTGGGGTCTTGGATCAATCTAAGAGAGACCTTGAAACCAGAAGCCCCGCACAATGTTCTCCTACATTCGCCGACACCCTGGTATCATTCATAAGCATGGTGAAGTAGGCAGACTTCTCAAGATGATAAAATCACTAATATCTCATCCACATTCAATCAGGATGGTGTTCTCCCTTCGCCTGACCCTAAAGCCACTCAAGAGGCCGCGTTTGTCTCATTCAAAAGTCTATCCAAGGAGTCTGCGTTGACAATGTTACTTCGGTGAAAATCTGGGTCTCCCCTTGACCCGACTCCAGCACAGGTATTAGGCAGTCTTGCCCCATTTGTGATCAGCCCGCTCCTCTGTATTTGGAACACCTCCCTTCACTTAGGTCAATTCCCCACCGTATGGAAGCAGGCTATGCTAATTCCAATCCTGAAGAAGGCAGATGCTGACCCTTCACTGTTTAGCAACTATCAGCCTATGTCGCTCCTTCCTAAGCCAGCAAAAATCTTTGAGAAAGTGGTGCAGGAGCAATTAGCCGATTACCTTGAATCTAAACAAGTTCTTCATGACTCGCAGTCCGGTTTTAGACCAGGCTTTAGCACAGAGTCCGCACTGCTTGAAGTGTCTGAGTCCATTCGGGAGTGCGTGGATGCGAGCGAGCGAGGAGGCCATGCTGGTCCTCCTCGACCTGTCCACGGCTTTCGATACTGTTTCTCATGACATTATTTTAGATAGAATGTGCAATATTGGTATTGAGAGTACTCCTCTGGCCTGGTTCAGATCTTATCTGACGGGTAGATCGCAGCAGGTCCTCCTCCGGCCTTTTGTTTCTGAAGAAAAACCTCTGCTTTGCGGGGTCCCGCAGGGCTCCGAACTTAGTCCTCTTTTCTTCAATATCTACCAAACTCCTTTAGCGGCAGTGGTTGAATCCTGGGGGGTCAGAGTGATCTCTTATGCTGATGACACTCAGCTTGTGTTCTCCTTTAGAGATCACTCTGACGGCAGCCTGTCTAACTTCCGACACTGCCTTACTAACATCTCCCGTTGGATGACTACTAACACCCTCAAACTTAATACGGATAAGACTGAGGTCTTATTCTTCAATCAAAGTTCTCCACTCCCCTCTATATTGTGGTGGCCATCGGAGTTAAACCCCCCTCCGGTTCCAGTTCAGACAGCTCGTAATCTGGGTTTCCAATTCCACAACGATCAGTCTTGCAAAAGCCAAATCAACAAAGTTACCGCAGCATGCTTTGGTAAACTCTGCATGATCAGGAAAATTCGACAGTTTCTTCCCCTTGATTCCCGTGGGACCGTCATACATGCCTTAATCACCTCTCACCTTGATTATTCTAACAGCATGTATGTTGGAACTCCAGCTTACCTGATCAAGCGGCTGCAGGTTGTGCAGAATGCTGCAGCCAGATTGATCTGTAACATCCCTTATCGCCATTCTCTTACTCCGTACTTGGTGAAGTTACACTGGCTGCCAGTTACCTGTCGCATTCAATTCAAAGCGCTGGTCTTTGCCTTCAGGGCCCTTAATAACCGTGGTCCGGTCTATCTGAGAAAAAGGCTTAAACTTGTCCACTCCACCCGAGCCCTCAGATCTAATCATCTCCGCCTTCTCTGTACCCCTCGTTTTTGCCGTTCTAGAACGGGGAGCAGAGCCTTTGCTGTGGTGACAGCAAAACTCTGGAACAGCCTCCCATTGGGCCTTCGGCTCATCACATCGGAACCATTGTTTCGAGGCAAACTGAAAACCTGGCTGTTTTCCAATCTTTAGTTGCGCTAGACCTCTCCTGTGGTCCGTTGTCTGTAGCGCCGGGACACCCCCGTTGGGTTAGCCGCGCGCTCTATAAGCTTCAAAATAAATAGATAAATAAGAAGATATTCAAAACCTCTCCAACTCCAGTTCAAGTCTCTCTTCCTTTATTCTTTGAGTGCTTTTCTTCTATGGTCATCATCCCATTCAGCAAATGCTTTCCAAAGGCTCCGTCATCATTCTAAAATTAAGCATACAATGATCTCTTCTCCCTACTGGACTCCACTGCTTTAGACAACATCAATAAAACACTAAATAAACTCATACTGAGCCCCACAAAATCCAATTCCTAATATTATCAGGAGGATCTTAACTACATATTAATGACTGAGTCTTAAATAATCTAGTGCCCCAATGGAACTGTTGAACTTAACACCTGCTCTAAATGAAAGTTTATCTTCATATTTACAGAAACTACACAGTGACCCTTTCTCTGAATGAAGGTAATGAAAAGTGAGTGGTGGTTAAGCTCCTAGGTCTCATTTCATGACCTCAAAATATGTCAACTTAATATTACACAACAGATGTTTTCAGGGCAGGACCAGGAACACTATGTGGGTGATTAGGATGGCGGGCGGATCGCCACCGCCGGCCGAGCCCACCATCCCAACCCGATTTACCCCCGCCATATTATAATGGTGGGGGGTATTGCGGCAGGTGCAAAGTGCGTGCACCGCTTTTCTGCCGGTCAGCAATTGTTTTGATTGCCGGCAGTGCGGAGTGGGGCCTTAATATGGTGGTGGTGCCTAGCAGGCACTGCCATCCAAATTAGGATGTGCGTTTTCAAAGGCCTTTCCGCCATGGAAAGGCTGGCGGGGAATAGCTTTGGGGGCTTGTTGCGGGCCCCGGGGGTGGGGCCTGCACTTGGGGGGCATCTATGGTACCCCCCTACATTGCCATGGGCAAGGTGGCAGGCACCGCGCGGTACCTGCCACGTTGTGCATGGCAATGCACAACATGCCATGTTGGCATTGCGGCGGTGCTGCAGCACCCGCCCCAATGTCAAGATTGTGGAATGCAACCGCCAGGGTGGCGGTCGCATTCTAATCATTGGTGCGGGACCGCTACACATCTGGCGGCCGGTAGCAGCACCGCTAGGGTGGCTGGCGGACTTTCGTCCGCCCGCCATCCTAATAACCCCCTAAATCTTTTAAAAGAAGCCTCCTGTATTTTGCTTATTGAAATTAAATGAAATGAAAAGAGAATTTATAAAGCGCGAACTGTCACTCCTGACAGAGTCTCCTGGAGCTGTCAACAACAGATCAAGAGAGTGACATAGGCCTAAATGAGCTTTTGGCAGCAAGCAACTGATAGACCTGCAGCTGCAACAATGTCAACATGCTACTAACTACGTCCTTCATTCTAGTTTGATATCATTCTCTTTGAAGCATTTCGTCTTGACAACATTTCTGAAAAATCCATCTTTAAACCGCACAATTCATTAAACATTAAGCCCATTCAAAATCTCACCTCCATATCTGCACTATTTAACACATCAGCTCAGTCTGCTCATCAAACACAATGATTTGTTAGACCACTCCCATGTAAGCTCTAATCCAACAAAGGAAACACAATCTGTGCTTAGATTTAATGTGGAAGAACTTCTACAGCCTCTCTATTTAGGTGTTGCATGTAGGATTGAGCTAATGGTAACTGGATGAACCTGTGGCCATGGGCCTGCATTATGATCTCAGACTATGGGCACTGACTTGTTAAATCTGGCATCCTTGCCCTGGTATCCCCTAAATGTTTGCATTCAGCCCTCCTGTTTTTGCTGACTTTGTTTTTGAAGACCTTAAGACTCTGCACACTTTATTTACCGCTGCAAACCAGTGTTAAGGTACTTGTGCTATTTCCTTAAAACATGGTAGAATTGGCTTATACCCAATTGGCATATTAAATGTACTTGTTAGTCCCAAGTAGAGTGGCCTACCTGTGTGCAGGGCCTTTAAAATAAATGCTACCAGTAGGCCTGCAGCACTGATTGTGCCACTCACTTAAGTAGCCCTTTAAACAGGTCTCAGGTCTGCCATTGCAGCCTTTGTGTGCAGTCTTAAACTGCCATTTCGACCTGACAAAATAAACATGTTGCCTGTCACAAACCACCTTCTTTAATGCATGTAAGTAATACCTAGGTTAGGCCCTGGACTGCCCAGAGTGCAGTGTATTTAGAAAGTGAGACATACTTTTTACTTAGTCCTGGAAGTGAAAACCTCTTACATTAATTTCTCACTACTGCAGGGCTTACCTCTCCCCCTTTGGAGTTACCTTATTACATTTAATAAGTGATCATTTCCAAATGGGGGCAGGTAACCAGTTCATGCTTGGTGTAATGAAAAATCATCTCTCATGGTGAAGTCGGATTCTAAATTACAATTGTGAAAATGCCACTAGTAGAAATCTGCCACTTTTCTGCCTTAGTAATTTAGTGCCTGTAGACTGTCCCTGGGTCACATGGCTGGGTGTTGTTGACAGTTGGACTTTGTGTATTCCTCCTAGACAGTCATACACCATAGAGAGCTTAGGTTTGCCTGATTGGGCCATCACTGGTAGGACAGGGGGTCGGAGCTGACGACAGCCCTCTTACACCCAAATAGGCTGTGTCCTTCCTCCACACAGCTGCATAGCCCCTGTAGTTAGTCTGTAGCCAGGATTGGGAAGGCAGGCCAGTTCTTTAGTACACCCTTTGGTTGTCTGTTATCACTGAGTTACTCTTTGAAGTGTAGCACAAATACTTTGCACATTGTCTCTGAGTTAAGCCCAACTGCATTGTGTCAAGCTGCATGAGGGTTGAGCACAGGTTAATTCAGGGTTTGTTTGTAACTCTACCCTGACAAGGATTGTGGTTCCTGCTTGGGTAGGGCATCACCAGCTTCAACCAGTAACCCAATTTCTTACATTGGCTATTTGTAGCTATTGTGACCCATCTTAGGATACGATTCAGAAAGCCACCTGCACATGTAAATTCAACTTACACCTGGCATGATTTATGAAAGCACATTTACGTTTTGGGTTAAAATCAATTTACAAACACATAATGTTGCCCAAAGGTGATGTAAAATTATCAGAAAGTATATCTGCTGCCATAGGCGTGAGTGGGCATTTCAGTGTGGGGTATTTTTCAGCATACACAAATGGTGTGGGTTTGTGGGTTTTCATAAACTTTATCTTTCCCTATCCTACCTTGGAAACGTTTGGACATTTCCTCTTGACAAAGGGCAGGAGTAAATGTGTTTTTCAGGTTGGGAAAGGAATGGAGTACCCCCAAAATCAGCAAGCACATAGGGGAAAGTGTTTTTACTGTGAATACAAAACATATCAAAAAGTTACAAAGTGTAATTGCTCTCATGCTACACATTTATGCATGAGTAATTCACTCTGAACAATGATGTATGTGTCACTGCCTTCACATCCTTAGGAACCTGTCACTGGGCCACCTGACTGGGTGCAGCTGGCAGTTGGGCTTTTTGTATTTTTTCTAGACAGCCACACATAATAGAGAGCTTAGGTGTGCATAGATGGGCCTTCACTAGCAGGATGGGAGGATTGAGCTGGGCACAACCCTACTGACACTTGACTAGGCTGTGTACTGCCTCCACAAAAAGGGCTGCCCTGTAATTAGTCTGGAGTAAGGACTGAGAAGGCAGGAAGCCTATGGACTTCAACCGCAAACCTCTAGAAGCTTTTTTCACTTCAAAGGAAGGCCGAGGTATAAAAACTGTACCCCAGACACCTACACTTCAGTTCACTTCTGGACCTGTGGATACTCTACCAGGAAGAAGGACTTGTGGGCTGCTCAGAGGACTGCCACTCTGCTGAACTGCTGCTCCGAAGGACTGCTGCCCCACTGTGCTGACCTACTGCCCTCTTGCCCAGGTGAGGAGAACTGGACCTACATCTCTTGAACCCAGGACCCCAGAGTAACTCCAAGGTCTAGTTGGCTGGCCAACTGACTAGAGACACAGGGACAGAAGGCTGCAACAATCTTGAACCTAGCACATGGACTTTGCCATCTATGAGTCCTACACTGCCAAGTGGAGCCACCCCAGCCCTGGAACCTTGGAAATGGGCCTGAAGGTGCTCTGCCAGCTCATCTGTGGATCCATCAGATCTAATTCATCACCTCTGCTGTGGGGCGCAATCCCAAGCAGAGCCTACACATCAACTCTGTTGCATGGTTTCCCTCAGCACAAGGATTCTGCATCGACCTCACAGCCCGCATCAGAGATGTTCCTGTCCAAAGCATCTCTTAAACAGGCCCTTGCATCGCAAATCTCTCATCTGCAGCAGTCTTAATGATGATGCAGGTCCTTGCATCACAGCCACACAGCCCCTCAAACCTGATCTGTCACCTCGACTACCTTTTACTCTTTTTTAGCAGGCCTAACTGGGTCCCTGTAGCTGGACTGCACTTCATCACGGTAAGCCTGACCCTGTGACTTTGTTCTGTTCCAGCACACCAGATGTCCACAGCGCTTTGGGCTTTTTGGTGTTATATTCACTGAATTCTTTAAACTTGAATAGCTTTGGTTCTACTGATTGGTTTTTTATTTTGACTTGGCTTATTTATTAAAATGTACTATATTTTTTCTAAATGGGTGTCGGATTTTTCTTATGTTGTGTTTTCACTTTATTACTGTTCTAATTGCTGCATAAACACATACCTGACTGCTCTGTGCCAAGCTACCAGTGGGTTGAGCACAGGTTAATGTGGTGTTTGCTTGTGCCTTACCCTGACAAGGATTGTGGTTGCTGCTTGAATAGGGTTTCACCCCCTTCAACCAGTACCCCAGTTTCGCACATGGCCCCAATCCAATATCGCCAGCTTAAATGAGGTGGACCCAAATCTTACTCACACAACACAGGAGGCCACCATGACATTCTCAGGGTTTTTCAAGTTAACAAGTTTTCTTGAACACTTCACCCATGGGGCAGTTCAGACTGTACAATTTATACAGCAAGATCCTTGATTGATCCTATATTACCTTTTAGAAATGTGTGATCTAAGTTCTAAGATTGAATTCGAAACTTACGAGCGCAGCAGCGTGCTCACAGCCACGATCGAGACCACCACCTGAGATTAATTCAGGTTGCGTGTTTTTAAACAGCAGTCCCGCTTCTGTTTGCCGACGGTAGCTTGCTCCTAGCAACAGAAGCGCAGCGCACTGTATTTTAATCGTTATCACTGTATCTGATTTTAAAAGATATTTGCACTTAGTATTGAACCTCATTGTGTCACCATTTAATTCGCTGTATCACTCACCTAATTGTACCAGGCGTGTTCTACTTCTCCACCACCAAAAGTTTGGCAGTGTGGAGGGAACGAGCACCACACCCGGAAGATTCCCCCCTCCACTTCCAGTGTGCCACCAGCTCCTGCAAGGTTAGCTGTGTAGCTCTCCGCCTCCCCCCCCCGGTACATAAGACCTGAAGGGTGCTTCTGCCAGGTAGATTGAATTCAAAACTTACGAGCGCAGCAGCGTGCTCACAGCCACGATCGAGACCACCACCTGAGATTAATTCAGGTTGCGTGTTTTTAAACAGCAGTCCCGCTCCTGTTTGCCGACGGTAGCTTGCTCCTAGCAACAGAAGCTCTGCGCACTGTATTTTAATCGTTATCACTGTATCTGATTTTAAAAGATATTTGCACTTAGTATTGAACCTCATTGTGTCACCATTTAATTTGCTGTATCACTCACCTAATTGTACCAGGCCTGTTCTACTTCTCCGCCACCAAAAGTTTGGCAGTGTGGAGGGAACGAGCGCCACACCCGGAAGATTCCCCCCTCCACTTCCAGTGTGCCACCACCTCCTGCAAGGTTAGCTGTGTAGCTGTCCGCCTCCCCCCGGTACATAAGACCTGAAGGGTGCTTCTGCCAGGTAGATTGAATTCGAAACTTACGAGCGCAGCAGCGTGCTCACAGCCACGATCGAGACCACCACCTGAGATTAATTCAGGTTGCGTGTTTTTAAACAGCAGTCCCGCTCCTGTTTGCCGACGGTAGCTTGCTCCTAGCAACAGAAGCGCAGCGCACTGTATTTTAATCGTTATCACTGTATCTGATTTTAAAAGATATTTGCACTTAGTATTAAACCTCATTGTGTCACCATTTAATTCGCTGTATCACTCACCTAATTGTACCAGGCGTGTTCTACTTCTCCACCACCAAAAGTTTGGCAGTGTGGAGGGAACGAGCGCCACACCCGGAAGATTCCCCCCTCCACTTCCGGTGTGCCACCACCTCCTGCAAGGTTAGCTGTGTAGCTCTCCGCCTCCCCCCGGTACATAAGGCGATGCACCCAGTCAAGCGCAGCGGACGTGCGCAGCGGGCCCGCCGTCAGCGCGCCGGAGTCGCGCAGAAGCATGCCCGTCTGCGCCCGTCCGCGCCTGGGCCGTGCCGCGCGCCATCCCCCCTGGCCCAACCTCTCCCCACTATATCTATAGCTCTGCGCAATTGCATGTACTTAGACCCTCTCTACTGCTACCACACACTCCCACTCAATTCTTTCTTGCAGAACACATTTGTGGACCATCCATCTGTAAATTCTGCACACGTCCCCCCCCACAAACAAAGAGTATCTAAACCATTACAGGCGGCTCTCATAAATGCACGCTCCCTCCCAAAACACCATCTTGACATTTTGGAACTTATTTCAGCACACTCTCTGGACATACTGTTTGTCACAGAGACGTGGGGAGACGCGGCAGCTGACCCTGACTTCACGGCAGCTCTTCCACCTGGATTCTGTGTCAATCGGTTAGACAGACCAAAAAAAAAGGGAGGCGGCTTGGCCATCATATACAGAGAATACCTCCGCACTAACACCTCCCCCCTCCCCAAAATGGAATGCGAAGCACTCTCGTTTACGATCACCCTCTCTGGCAACCAGTCACTCACAGGGATTCTAGTCTACCGTCCTCCAGGTTCTCGCCCCAAATTCCTAGCTAACATCAACAGCCTCTTAGAGAATGCTGCTGGGAAAGCTAATTTCACTATTCTAGGCGACTTTAATTTCCACCTAGAGGCCAAAACTGACACCGACACCACCGACATGGCAGCCGCAGGACTTATCCAACTAGTCGTGGAACCCACGCATATTGCAGGACACACCCTGGACGGGATATTCAGTAACAACACAGACATTGCCTACTCCTCACAATTGCCCCTCACCTGGACCGACCATTCAGCGGTACTGTTCCACATTAATTTTAAATCACCCACGGTCCCTCCATCCAAATCCGTGGCACCAGTTATGTCCAGGAACTGGAGAAACATCAATATTCCCGAACTAGTGGCTACTCTTGCAACTGCATTAGACTCCTCTGACACTGATCCAGTCACATCCTCCAGTAACTATCTTACGCACCTTAATACTGCAATAAATTATCAGGCACCACTGAAAACAACCTATCCAAACCATACCTCCCCGTCAGCACCTTGGTTCTCCGAAAACCTGCGCCTGCAGAGAGAATTCTGCAGGAATTTAGAAAGAAACTGGCGCAAACATTACAACCCCACTGTCCAAATCACATACAAAAACGCGCTCACTAAATACAAGCAGCAGTTATCCACTGAGAAAAGTAGTTATTATGTTACCCAGATCACCTCAGCAGAAAATTCCACCAGAAAGCTCTTTCAGGTGGTCAACCATCTGGCCAACCCTCCCGCACCACCGGAAAACATCTCACAAGAACTTTGCAATTCTCTGGCAGATTTTTTTACTGACAAAGTCACCTCCATATTCTCTGCATTCACCCCTCAAACCATACCTAGGGTAAACACTTCTGTCTCTACCCCTTCCTCCATCACCCGATCTTTTCCACTTTTCCATCCTGTCACACTCGAACAAATCTCCCATCTTATTACAAGCACTAAATCAGGCTCACCACTTGACCCATGCCCTCCCTCCATCCTCAACCTCATTCCGGAGGCAATCTCACCAGCCTTAGCCAACATATGTAACAACATGTTCCAAACAGGCATCTACCCAGCAGTGTGGAAAAAAGCAATTATCAGACCCCTTTTAAAAAAACCTTCCCTTGACCCCTCTGATCCGGCTAGTTACAGACCTATTGCCTGCCTACCTTTCCCAGCTAAAATCTTTGAGAACCTCATGAACCAACAATTATCACACTACATTCACATCCACAACCTTCTGGACGATACACAATTTGGCTTTAGGAAAGGCCACGGAACAGAGACGGCACTCATCAAGGCAGCGGACGAGATAAGACACACCATGGACAAGGGAGGAGCGGCAGTCCTGGTGTTGTTGGACTTATCCGCGGCCTTCGACACGGTCGACCACAACATCCTGATCGACCGTGTCGCAGCCATGGGTGTGGTACACAAAGCTAAGGATCTCATCGCCTCATTCCTACATAACCGTTCCCACAATGTCAAATTAGGTCCCTTTTTATCACTTCCCCTTTCCCTTCCCTGCGGTGTACCACAGGGCTCCTCGCTAAGTCCGACCCTCTTCAACATCTATGTGTCGGACTTGGCGAGGGTGATTAAGGAACATGGCATCAGCCTCACTACCTATGCTGATGACACTCAGTTAGTCCTCTCAATACACCAGGACGGAGACAGGGTGGCCGCCAATTTCCAAGAGGGAATATTGGCCATCAGTTCCTGGATGGTGGCCAACTGTCTCAAACTGAATTCCAACAAAACTGAGATCATGACTTTTGGTCAACTTGAGCCCTGTTGGTCCCCTCAGTGGTGGCCAAACGACTTAGGTACTCCTCCCACACCTGTCACTAAAGTGAGAAACCTTGGAGTCATCTCTGATGATGGCCTTCTTTTTAACCATCATGTTAATAATGTTGTCTCTGCCTCTTTCTTCACTCTGAGGAAAATTAAAAAGCTCCTACCCTTTATCCCAACCTCAGCTGCAAAGACCCTGATCACTTCCCTGGTATTTTCAAAAACCAACTACTGTAACTCCCTACTCCTCAACGCCCAGGAAAAGGTGCTCAAAAAACGTCAGTTGGTACAGAACGCCGAAGCCAGGCTTCTGCTTAACATCCCTAAAAATAATTCCATTTCCCACTCCATTCGCAAACTCCACTGGCTCCCTGTGAGGTGCTGCATTAAGTTCAAGGCCCTCTGCATAGCATACAAGGCCATTAACAACTCTGGTCCTCTGTTCCTGAAACACGCCTTTAGACCTTTAGAAACATCTAGAACACTTCGTTCATCATCAGCCCACTTCCTCAATGTGCAACGCACAAAAAAGGTCACTTCGGGTGACAGAAGCTTCACAGTTGCCACGGCCAAACTGTGGAACTCACTCCCCCTCAGTATTAAGACATGCCCTACACTGCTCAGCTTCAGAAAACAACTTAAAACGTGGCAGTTTGCACAATAATTGCCTTGCCTGTTCAGTTTGATCATCAAAGCGCCGAGACACCCCTGGGTATTTGAGCGCTGTAAAAATCGCAAAAATAAATAAATAAATAAAATACATTTCTAAACCCCTTGTTTGGAGCTTTCAGGTCACTTAGAATGCTCTTGCTCCTGTGTGCAGTTTTTTTGCCAGGAACAATTCTGTCATCACCTGCAAAGATTTAAGATTTCTGACACATGTTGATATGTCTCTTTCTCTCGCTCTCGCCACCCTAGCCAAATCCAAGAAGTCATCTATCTGCTCAAAATAAAATCAGTAGCTTAACGGGAGGAGATTGTAAACGTTTGCAATTATTCATACTTGATTATTACATTATTACATTATTACATCCCTCCAGGATGGATATCATTTGTTTCAAGCAAAACTTTCACAGGGGGCCCATGATTGTCTGTTTTTGGGACTCAGTTTAAATAATTGAGGGGTTTCATTTATATATTTAACACTATCATTAATATGCGATGTATAAAATAATGCTTCCAGTTTTGTGTTTCAGGAACTTCAAAGTTACACACTGTAATACAACTCTAAAATGCTGTTTAATAGACTCATTCTGCATGGCCAGAGACATTTCAGCAGGATGTTCCTATTGCCATCATTAATTCCCATTATATGGCACAGGAGATGGACTGCACAGTCGGGGCATTATGCACAGCATAACAGTCCTGAAAGAAGTTTTAATGGGACTGTTGTATAATCAATGCCAGTGGTATTCTTTGCAAACCACCTGCGGGTAAAACTGAAGATTTATTAAGTGCATGTAGGCAGAACTAAAGATCCAAATAAGAAAGTAAATTGACTTACATCGGAAGATTGTGGAATTAAAGACCAATTATACAGGCATTGTAAATTTAAAAAGAAACTGTGCCCCACAGATAATTGCAGATAAGCCTACAGGCCAATAAAGTGTGCAAATATAGAGCTAAGGCTTTATTACAATTTATTGTGGAGAGAATCTGTGGTGTGCAGTAGAATGTTAACAAAAAGCAAAAGGCAGAGAAATGCCTCAGCTACATTTTGACTTAACCTGCAACAGTACCCATAAATTCCTTTCTTCCAATGCGCGCAGAATCTTTCTACAGCAGCATACAGAGCAGGAGACCGTTGTGTAACATTAGAGCGGTGCAGGGGCCCCTCAGCTCCACGGGGCCCCCTCAGCACAGTACACTGACTGGGTCGGCACTGTGCATGTGCAGCAGCCACCTGGTCTGAGAGCTTCTGACTGGGTCCTGGTGGGGGTCCCTCTTCAAGTACTTTGCAGGGGGGCCCCTCAAGTTTCGTTACACCGATGGCCCTAGAGGACATATGCACTATCATGTTTGTTTGTAGCGCTTGCTCAAAGGCAAGTAACTAGAGGAACCAAAAGGGGCGGATCCTCCACTATGGCGTCGCCCCCACTGCTTTCAAGCAGAGCAGGAAGAGAAAACATAAAATAATAATACCTTTTAGTTATTCTCATTTTTTGTTTCCTCTACGGGCTGTGGAGAAGTGGTTTGCCCACGCCTAAGTGCACAATGACTTTTTGGTCGGCCCTCTCGGGCCATCTAAAACAGTCATGCGCGCTTTTCCACTTTTCCTTTCAGGCTGCATTACAGCTTGCGTGAAGAACATGCCCACTTTTCCAGCCCCTGGCTGACACAGTGTTGTGGCGCTCAGACTAATCACAATGCTGCATTGCAGTGTTGTGATTGGCTTAGGAGAGGGACCCTGGCTGCCGGCTGCTTCCTGTTCCTGAAGTCGAAACAGGAGAGTAGGAGCAGCGTTGTGGGACCCAGCGGCAGCAAGGTAACTGATTTTTTAAATTTTTTTATTGTGCTCCCCGCATGACCCACTACCCGCGACCTCTTCCCCAAGACACACCCCCGAGCCATGCCGGCCACAACTGGGAACCAATGTGATCCACTTTAAGATAACCTACCACCACTAACAGCATAGAAGGCATTGGATTGGCCTGCTGTGCATTGTTACTTGATATTTTATTCTAATTAGGTCAGCAACAATTAGCCCAATTGTTGGTTGCAACTGCTTCAATCTTTAGCAAAGAACTAAGGCACTGGGATATCGAGAGCGTGATTCACAAAGGTTAACTTACATGTTTGTGTCAGTTTACGCTGTTTCAGTATTCACAAAACTGTATTATAATAGTAGGTTCATGAGTGCGAATACTCTGCAGTTGGAGCGGAGAGATCAGCACATAAAAAGATAGGAGATCTCCACCCCACCTGAGGAGTCTCGGTTTTGTGAATCCTGTAAAAAATGTAAACTTACAAAAAGGTGTAAGTTTACTTTTGTGAATCAGACCCTCAGTAATTTTCCCAAGTTTGTACAATACAGTGATAAGGGGAGGCCAGGATTATAGCCCTAACTTCCAAGTTCTGCAGATGACATGTTAGTCGCTGGCCCACAACTCCGACAAGGACGTATGCTCGTTTTTTCTTTGTGACATGAGGTTACTTTAGAATGGATACAGGCGTCAAATATACAATTGGCACAAACCTTAAGGTCACAATTTGAAAAACAATATCCAGGCCCTAATGTGTACACCAAAAGTACAATATATTTCAGAAGGATTGTGAAGCATTTCCTCCAAAAATGTTGAGATTTTTTTATTCATATTGTACAAACTTTGTGAAAGATTTAAAACTTATTATTATTATTATACAAAATTTATAGCGCGCTCAGTTACCCATGAGCATCCCGGCGCGAAACATTCTGAGGAAAATCATCCTGTTGCTATAGGTCTGTCAAGCAACAAGCCATAAAAACCCCACTTCTATTGAGAGAACTTCCTCACCCAAAATGTTTAGTGTGACAATTCTTCCTCCGTCTTTCTGTGGGAATTTTTGGCCACAGGCAAGGATTTGCAAAGTAGCAAGCAAAGGGGAAAGATTCTTCGCCAAAATCATTATGAAGTCTCTACAAAGCTCAGATATCTTGAAAACGTCCCTAAGAGCCTGATTCCTAGCTGGGTGGAATGATAGTTCCATCCAAATTACTTGCGTATATGGTTTTGCGTTCACTGAATGTGGACTCTCACTCAGGGTCTCCCCCTGTGTTTCTATTCATAATTTCCTCCAGCAGAACCAGTGCTCTGAATGGGCCGGTACTGAGTACTGGCACTTCCAATTTCTTCTCGCTTGAGTACCGGAACTTCTCCTTGGCCAAAGAGAGTACCGGTACTCTGGGGGCAGTTCCAGACTCATGTTACGTATGTAGTGACCCTGCTCTGCTTCTGACGAGACTGACTGAACTGTGAAGCTATACACTGACAGACGATCCCAGATGCCGGTCAGTACTGATCAGGTCCCACTCGAAACAAAACCTGCCGACATTTTCTGTGAAGCTAACTTCTCTTCCTCTTCTGCCTCGCCACCTGGGGATCAGAGTGATTATTAAAGTACACAGTGGCAGCCGGCACTGATCGGAGGTGGCGGACGGGGTGGAGGGGTATACAGTAAAATAATAAAAACGTACCTTCTGTCCGCGTCTCACGCTGTCCTTGTCGCGTTGTGATTGGTCTGAGCATAGTGGTTCAGTGCTCAGACTGGGAATGGGGGGCCTGGGCATGTTCAACACCCAGGCTGTAATGCAGCCTGGGTAAAAAGCATGCTGTGCGCGCATGAATGTTTGGCCGGCCCGAGACGGCCGGCCAAACATTCATGCGCAGATAGGGAGTGAAAACTACTCCTCCCCTCCCCTGCTCCTTCAACAGAGCAGCCCGCCCTGCTTCTCAAAGCTGCCATGCCCGCTACAACAAAAAATTAAATGATAATAACATCGAGTTATTATCATTTTTTTTTCTTACATTGCTGAATAGCAGTAGGCCGACGCTCCTCCGCCTTAGCGGAGGAGCCGCCACTGAAAACACAGAACCTTCAGATTAAACTGCTGTCCTGCCGTCTGTCTTGCCATGGAAACACACCATATACTAGTCAGGAGGAGCTTCAGAACCTTTGCTAGTGAAACAAAACAATATCCAAGGAAGTCTACAGTCAGCCCTCCTTTTTGGCAGTCAGCGCTACCTACAAAATTCCAAGGCCGCGCTACACACATTCCAAAATGAATTTGAGAGCTGTTCGTCCGCCATGGGTCTCCCCAGCAGGTGCAGTGTGCGTTCTCATTTGCGATCTCTGCATTGGCTCCCGATAGAGGTGCGAATAAAATGTAAAATGTTATCTATTGCCCATAAAGGACTCCATGGTTTGGGACCCATTTATTTGCAGAAGAGGATTGCTTTCTATTCTCCGTTGCGACAGCTGCGTTCCTCCTCTCAATTTCTGGCACAGACTCCGCGGTTTAATCGCCAGAGGCTTGGTGGGAGCTCTTTTACCCAGATTGCTGCGCGGGCATGGAATGTATTGCCACTAGCCTTAAGGGGCATTAAAGACTCTATGATGTTCAGGAAAAGCTGAAGACCTTCTTCTTCTGGTATTGTTCTCTGACTCAGTCTCTGATTCTTTTCAGGCTTGCGCTGGGACACTCCTCGGAGTAGCTGTGTGCGTTATAAGCTCATATAACATAACATAACATGCAGTCTTAAAAGTACTGTAGTAGGAAAAGAGCAAGAGAAGCCCGTCATTACTTTCTTTTTAAACTGCCAAAAATGGATTACACAAAGTTTGACCAGGATTGATGCACTTTCGAGCTATAACCATTCACAGCACAAACAATATAACGAGTGCTTTTCATTCTTTAACCCCTTAGGTGCTGATGACGGCTGCCGGTCGTCATCAGTTACGGTGGGCGTGTGCTGATGACGGCCGGGAGCCGTCATTACCACGCCCGCGATCGGAATGTGCCGCACAGGCGCAGAATATCCAGCCGCAGCCAGGGGGTTAATGAGGAACCTTCTGAGCTGCTGCTGGTTTATGTTGCAGCGACTCATTTGAATTTGCTGGGTTGCAAGAGGCGGGCGCGCACCAGACTGATTGATGGGGCAGGGTCCAATCAGGCCATAATTTGGGTGGTGAAGCACACAGAAAATGCTCACATTGGAGTGATGAGTGTCTGCAGCCAGGCCACGTGTGAAGAGAATGCCACTGATCATGAGACAGCATCAGCTGCTCATCCATACACACTACGAATAGGGCGTGCATGATGGAAATATCGACAGTGCCTCATATATTAGAACTGTGAAATAACGCTGAGGCAATGCCCAGCACTACATAGAAATCCTACAAAAATAAATGAATAGGCGCTACTTACCATTAATATGCAACCTTTGATTAAGTAGGCAGTTTATAACCTATATATTGATTCTCACAACCCACAAATCAAAATAGTCTTTTAAGAAAACCATGTAGGTACTTGTTGTGTTGAAAATAAGCACCAGGCACTAAGTTAGCGTCCTTGCAATAACACAGCTATGCATATCAGCCCAGGATTAGTGGCTTCGATGGAAAAGCTGTTAATTGTAAGAATACTCCACACACATTCCAATAACTTGTTTTTGCTCACTGAAGGCTGTTTGTTAAAGTATATTTGATTATAAGACTTTAAGGCCCAGCATGCAAAAGAAAAGATTTAAATGAGGAATGTCAACATCATTCGGGATCCCCAATATAACAATTCGTGGATCAAGCTGTCACTTCTAGTATGGCTGAGAGTTCCTGAATGATCATTTTCCAGTAGGTTTGGATGTGAGGGCATTCCCACAATGTATGAATAAAGGACCCTATGGCATCTACGCAATGCAGGCATGATGTGGGGGGAACTCCTCCCGTATTGTGTAGTCTGCAGCGGTTATAATATAGCCTTATAGCCCGCCGTAGCGGTTTATACCGGCTATTAAAGGCCCGCTGAATCGTTAAAGGCCCGAGCCGAAGGCGAGGGACTTCAACGAAACAGCGGGACTTTAATAGCCGTATAGCCCTGCTACGAAGGGCTATAAGGCTATTAGAACATTCTGCCACTAGAGGGCAGAATGTTCTAACAAATTAAACAAAGGTTTCTCGAAGCTCGAGGGGATATAAATCCCCTCGAACTTCGAGAAGCCTTTGTAGAACATTGGAATGTTGCTCTGCGGGCCTTTCCCGGCCCGTAGAAGCAGGGAGCACTCCATTGTCTGCAATGGAGCTCCCAACATTCCAATGTTCTAATATACCCTGTGGAGTATTTTAAATGTCAGGTACAGACGTGCCTTAATGGATACCTCACGGGGATGCATCAGCGCCGCCTCCCGGTCTATGTCCTCTAGGTTGCTAACGTCTCCCTGAGGACACACCGTCACCCACCAGAAATGGTGCCCAAGTATCCAGAGTAAACAGTTGCACACCATAAAACCTCTAGTATGCAAGAAGGTTGAAGCCTAGGAACCTAGAAAAGGCTGAAGGCCAGTGCTCAAGGAATAGTGCCAGAAAAAGTATAATAGCAGTATGGCTAGGTAAAAAGTAAAGGAGGTAACCTAAGGTTGAGCATTTCTGGTGGGTGATGGTGTGTCCTCATTTCTCAGCACTAGTAATAATATGTTTCACTAAAGCTAGTATTAATTTCATTTTGCAGCTTTGAGGAAGTCGAAGGCACAATTGCCAGATGACGAAACATGTGTTGGCTGCTGGCTGCTTACTTTTGGTTGCCTGTTTATGTACCAACGGTATTTGATGCACAAGATGAGAAAGGAATAAAAAGAACTTGAACTTTGGACACTCTGGACTATTTATGTGTAAATATTTGAGTGCGGAGAACTTTTCTCGTTCTTTATTTATTACACATACCGTGAGGGGTTTATGTTGGTGAGGTTGTTGGTAGCCAACCTTTGCCCTAGAGCACACTAAAAATAGGTATTGTACTACCTGTCCTGGACATCTGGTGAGCGCCTGCCGTCAGCGTAGTTACCACCTAATTGTTGAGAAATTAATGTATAAGGTACTAGGGAGTGGGATATGTAACCTAAAATTACATACGGTGTCCATGGAAAAACTAGGATGTTACCCCATCGCTGATTCCACAACCACGGCCTGCAATCTCCCCCATATGGTATTTTGGTGCCAGTGTCATCAAAGTAATACACACAATATCTATCTCTGCATCAACATGCACAGATATACACCGAAAATATTTTGATTACATTGGATGGTGTTTTCCTAACCACGCCCCTAGCCCCACCCAAAGATCGCAGCTTAATTTGATGAGTACCTGCACTTATTTTTTCCCATTTCAAGCACTAAGAAGAACACAAGAGAAATCTGTGTGTGAAAACCGTGTGGAGGGCTCAGAATAAAACAAGAAGGAAAGGGCCTGATAATTCTGCATCCTACGGGCCCGATTCACAGAACTAACATGAAACAAAATCCTAAACTTACTACCATTATGGTATTCACAGAAGGCACTCACTCATTTTGGTATTCACAGAAGGCACTTACTCATTTCGGTATTCACAGAAGTTAGGAGTCCTAACTTTAGGATTCCTAAATGCCTTCTGTGAATACCGAATGTCTTGAAGTTAGGATTCTTCTCAGTTCAGGAGTAGTAAAGTTAGGAGTCCTAACTTTACTACTCCTAAACTGAGAAAATGCCTAACTTTAAGACTTTCGGTATTCACAGAAGGCATTTAGGAGTCCTAAAGTTAGGAGTCCTAACTTTACTACTCCTAAACTGAGAAAAATCCAAACTTTAAGACTTTCGGTATTCACAGAAGAGTTAGGACTCCTAACTTCTGTGAATACCAAAATGAGTAAGTGCCTTCGGTGAATACCAAAATGGTAGTAAGTTTAGGATTTTGTCTTAAGTTAGTTCTGTGAATCGGGCCCTACGTATTCTTCTCTAATTCAGCCATCCAAACTTAGAACTGCATGGTACGGGGTAGGAAGACATCCATTAACAGAAATTCCAGCGCTGGTATTCCTGGTTCCCCCATATCATTCAACTAGGAATTGAGCCCTGTTATAAAGATTCACTTGCCTCAACTCTGTCATAAGAACTGGTATTAGGGTTCTTTTCAACAACCACTTAAATGTACTGGGGAAAACAAACGGAAACCTTTGATACATGAGGAATTTGGTGTGGAAATTGTGCAAGACTGCCTGGCTACTGGTCCTACCGCAGCAGCAGAAATAACAGTCTAAAGGTGATAGTACATCTTTCCGCCTGAAGTTTCATATTCGCTTAAGTGGATGATTAAAAGTAATCGGGAACAGATGATCAGCTAAAAGTAGTAAAGTAGTCTGCTGTGACCCAGAATTGAGGTTTATCTCGTCCTTAAAAAGTTACTGCACAAAAGACCACATATTATTACCTTGAAACCTTTTCAGAATTTACAACAATACAGGGAAAAATAATGGAGCACTTACCAATTTTCACAAGATTATTTTTCAGAAATATGTTTGTTGTTTTCAAGTCTCTATGAAGGATCCGTCTACAAAAATTAAAGAAACGCAGATTAAACTGGTGTTCTAGGAAAAATGCAAAACACAACCAGGAATATAAAATAGTAGTCAAAAGAATTGTAGTGAAGAAAAATGTGTAAATTAGTGTAATCACAGTATGCATGCCTCAGGAGCGTAGCTGTCCATAGTGCAGCAGGGCTTGAGGAATTAAAAGCCCATACCATCTCAATAACAGCTATAAGTGCACAGGGGACCAGCGGCCATTTTCCCTCCTTGCTTGAGGGGTAATTGTAGTATCCTGTGTTTCCTTTAAATGTCACGTTCTTGCATGCTTGTGTATCCTTTTGAATATTGGTGTTCTGTGTTCTACAGAGCACTGTTGGAATTCTATGATGTACCACTGTGTCATTCTACCATCTATCACTGAAGTACTTGGATGTGCTTTTCTTCATGGATTAAAACTACAACTTAATTCTTCTTCTGGTTGTCTTACTTAAGAGAGAATACTACAATAAACTGGCGACGATCGGGATAAAAAGAACCAACCCTTGAAACTTATATTTTTGGATTCATGATACCAACTCTTCATTTATAATTCCGTTTTCTTCTTCATGAAAATATCTTTGGGTTAAACTACATTGCTGCCGATTTTCTCATCGTTTTACTTCTACTTCAGCAAACCATCGAAGTATTCTTGGAATATACAACGAATAAAAAAATAAAAATAGAAAGAAAAACAAGTGGCGGATCTGTGCAAAACTTCTCGTGAACTGTAAGTAACTATACAAGATTTCTCGAGAACTGTAAGCAATTAGTCATTTACTGATTTGTTTCTCGCACTTTGACATTGTGCGTTATGGTGTTTACCTTCAAACGTTTCCTTCGTTGCTGTCCGTGCATGCTGGCTCGCGCTTCGGCGTTCCATTGCGCAAGTGCATAGCAACACTTCAGGAATACGTTCTCCACGCGCATTTGTCACGTCAGAGGTCAATCAACGCGACCCTACGCAACGTGTACGTGCCGCCATATTGAATTTCTTCAACCAAGCGCTTCTGGTTTCATTTCTTCTCAGGACTATTTCGCATGTTTAATGCGAGCATCTGCGTCTCAACGCGTGATGCAGACACATTGAAGGATAATCATAGAAAGGTCACGCTGTGCGACCCCACGTACCTTCATACGAGCACATCAGTACTTCGTTCCTTCTTCAAGTTCACTTCTTCATCTTCAGGGTTTTTACAGCGTTCTTAAGGAAGTGAAGCAACTTTGTAAGTCATTTTATTTTATTTATATTTATACCCTTTTTTTTTCTTCATTCAATTTTATTTATTTTCTTCACTGGCATTATGAGCAACACTACTCCTGCTTCTACTAGTAATGCTTCTAACAGTTCTACGCCTACATCTGCTTCATGTATCAATATAAACATTAGCACACCTAGAGACTTTTTGACATCACTTGGTGAACCAATCATAAAATGGTCTGAGTGGAAAGAATACTTTCTCAATTACATTGCTACGTTGGAGGATAATGTTGGATTCTTATCTACTGAACGCAAAATGCGTATGCTTTTACATAGCTTGGTTCCGGAAGGCTTGAGAGTCTATAATCAGATGCAGAAACCGGAAAGAGCTGGCGATACTGACATCTTCAAAAATGCAATTTCTGACTTGACTGAACATTACTCTCCTACTGTTTGTATTGGTGTTACCAGACGAGCATTCTTTAAAAGAAAACAACTAGAAAATGAGTCAGTTGAGGAGTACGTTTCACAATTAAAATTCCTAGCCATACATTGCAAATTTGGAGTACTACATGACGAACTTATTCGTGATCAAGTTGTTGTATGTTCTAGGAATAAGAGTATTCAAGATAGACTGTGGATTGAGGGAGAGTCTAGTCTGAAGGATGTGATAACTTTATTGAAAAAAGCTGAATTATCTGATAGAAGCTCTAAAGCTTTAGCTGATCAGTCTGGAACTACTACTCCTGTGGTTAACAAAATTTTGGTAAACAAATATAAGGAGTTGTCAGACAAGAAGAGTGTTAAGAATTTTCAATCCAATAGGAATTATCAGAGAAAATCTTCTAACTCAAAATCTTTCACCAGGAAAAAGTATAATAACAACGATTACTTTTCCTTTGCTTGTTATCGTTGTGGAGATAAGAACCACAATGCAGGTTTTGAGAAATGTCCCGCTAGATCCGTTAAATGTTCTAATTGTGGGGTTGTAGGGCATTATACTAAAGTCTGCAATAGAAGTTCTTCACAGCCATCTAAAATTTTCCATGTTAATGATACTGATTCTTCTGATTATGATTCTGACATCGATACTCCTTCACCTTCTACATCTGAAACGTCTCAATGCAATATGGTGATATGTACTGACAAGAGTGTTAAAAGTTACTGTTAAATACTGTGCATTGTCATTGATGGTGAATTTCTTTTACTCTTGAACAAGTTTTTTTTTTAGTTACTGGTGTGGGTGTAGATACAAAAGTGAGTCATTAGTGAATGTTTTCTAGTAAGATAGGTAAGTTCAAATAATTTTTCTCATTATATAAAATTGAAAGATGTGTTAGCCTCAGATTTTATTGTGTTTACAATATTCCATAAATTGTTCAAGCTGATAAAATATTATCAAATTTTCGTGGAAGAGTGAATAACGAAATTGTTATTGGCTTATGAAGTGATACATCCATCTGTACTCTGGGGATATTGAAAATTGTTTTGATTTTTTTTAAACATAATTTAGGAATTTGTTATTTATATGTATTTATACTAGTTATACATTTTTTTATTGTTTTTATTGTTTTAGTAAAAGGAGGAAAGTAAGTATTTATTGTTTTAGAAAAAGGGAGGATATGTAGTATCCTGTGTTTCCTTTAAATGTCACGTTCTTGCATGCTTGTGTATCCTTTTGAATATTGGTGTTCTGTGTTCTACAGAGCACTGTTGGAATTCTATGATGTACCACTGTGTCATTCTACCATCTATCACTGAAGTACTTGGATGTGCTTTTCTTCATGGATTAAAACTACAACTTAATTCTTCTTCTGGTTGTCTTACTTAAGAGAGAATACTACAGTAATGGAACGTCTGTTGCGCTAAGAGCGCATTCTCTTCAAAGCCCCGCCCATTGAATGTTCTAGCGGTAGCAACCACTGACACGTAGTACTGCTCCGTACATCTAAGTACGCACAAAAAGAGTGAGGCTTCTAAGTCACATAAAATACAAATTTGTGATTAGATACAACAAATTTTGTATTAAGACTTCATCCTCCATCTCTCCTCCGTATTATGAAAGGAGGAAAGGTTTCAGAGTTTCATGAAAATATCTAAAAGGTACTACATTTCCTGTGGAAAACAATTATGAGACATTGTATCGAGCGTGGTACTCAAGGGAGTAGTGGAAAGCCTCAATCTTGAGATGTCTAAGGGTGCAGGATGAAGGGGATCTGTGGAAATCTGGTCTTGGTGGGTTAGAACTGGACCCAATATATCATAAAAACAATATGGGGAAGCTTTTCTGTAGTCTGACTTTACTCAGATGAAATTAACATTTGTTTATCCAAACCTCAGAAATAACACAGAAAAACAGTTCAAGTGACGTTATGGCTACAATGCAAAACACAAAACACTGAAATCACAGGTTTTCTTTCGCTATACCGGTTGTAAAAGGTTCTGAACCCCAGTTATAGGCTCAACCTGCAGGCTCGTAATGAAGGCATTTAACAACAGGTATAGCATGAGGCAAAAGAAATATAAGGTTATTAAAACATCCTCCCACTAAGGGTAGAATGTTCTAAATTAAAAAGGGAGAAACAGAAAGAGAACATTGGAATTTTGGAGCAGAAGGCTGATACCAGCCATTATAAGCCCGGAGAAACTCCATTGTCTTCAATGGGGCTCCCAACATTCCAGTGTTCTAATATAGCCTTATAGCCTGCCATAGCGGGCTATACCAGCTATTAAAAGCCCTCTCCAGCATTAACTCCTTTGGCGCTTACAACAAGCTCATCTCGTCATGATGCACAGTGGAGCTGTGCTCATGACAAGCTGAGCTCATCATAACTGCCGCGGAACGCCCACGCGGGGAGAATTCCCCTCCTGTGCGGGGCGTTCCATTGAGTGGGCAGAGTCGTGACGAGCTGAGCTCGTCATGAGCACAGCTCCACTGTGCTGCATGACGAGCTGAGCTCGTCACGAGCACCGCGGCGGGGGAATTAGCCCCGCGGCAAAGGTGTTAAAGGCCTGAGCTAAAGGGGAGGGCCTTTAACAAGGGAGCGGGACTTTAATAGCCGGTATAGCCCAGCTACGAAGGGCTATAAGGCTATTAGAACATTCTGCCACTAGAGGGCATAATGTTCCAACAAATAAAACAAAGGCTTCATGGAGCACGAGGGGATTGAAATCCCCTCAGGCTCCCTGAAGCCTTTGTTCACGACCAGAGCTGTGGACAAAGAAACATTGGAATGTTGGAGCTCCGGGCTTATACCAGCCATTATAAGCCCAGAGCACTCCATTGTCTTAAATGGGGCACCCAACATTCCAATGTTCTAAGCCTTATAGCCCGCCGTAGTGGGATATACCGGCTATTAAAGGCCAGCTGCAGCGTTAAAGGCCCGAGCCGAAGGCGAGGGACTTTTACAACGCAGCGGAACTTTATTAGCCAGTATAGCCCAGCTATGAAGAGCTATAAGGCTAGTAGAACATTCTGCCACTAGAAGGCAGAATGCTCTAACAAATTAAACAAAGGCTAGTAGGGAGTGCGAGGCGGTTGAAATCCCATCATGCTCCCTGAAGCCTTTGTTCACAGTCAAAGCTGTGAACAAAGAAGCATTGGAATGTTGGAGCTCCAGGCTTATACCAGCCATTATAAGCCCGGAGCTACTCCATTGTTTTCAATGGGGCTCCCAACATTCCAATGTTCTAATTTATCTTCAAAATCCCTTCTTACAAATTTCGCTTTTAGATCACAAGGTTTTGAATGCTGACCACCTTTCTCTCATACGTACACTGCAAATCTCTGACCACCAAACTTTTAACTTTTAAACTTCCATGTACCAACGATGCACAGGTGTATTTGAGAAAATATTTTACAGCATAGCCCACTGAGCGCCTTTTTGATTTGACTGGCTAATTTTTATAAATTCTTCAACTTCTGCACTTGTGCCCATTCACCTTGTGCCTGTTCAACCCTGGCAGAAATTCCAGTTGCTCATATCCAACTGATTTCTATAGCATCTAATAGTGCAGTCTGGGTTTTTGCGCGTTGTACTACACGAGAAGGTGAAAAACCAAGAGGAGCTCTGTCGGTTGACATAGATGCTGTAACACCAATACCAGGTTCAAAGATGCAACGGAATTAACTGCAACTGTGATTGTAGATCAAGATGATTAAGAGGAACCCAGAAAAACATTTCTAACTGGTCAACAGAAATATCAGCAAGGCTGAATTATGTGAAATTCTACCACCCGTGGCAAGCACTGCGCTGCAGTTTCAATGGTTTGCATTTTGCGTTAACACTTGCAGGTTCAATGTGGAGGAAGCAATACATCAAGGGTGTCCACTCAATGCTCAGGAGCTTTGGCTCCATGCCAGATTTTCAGGATGTGCACCTAAATGAATTTTACATAATGCGATCTAAATAGTGCCCAGTTACATTAGATGGTGGTTATTCAGAAAATATGACATGGGCCCTGTCATACAGGACCTATACTGAACACCCCTGAGATAGATATTGCAGAATTTCTATTAATCTTAACTCTAACTTCATTCTTTGACCACTTCAATGGCTTCTGTGCTTTTCCCCACTACTGAAAGAGCTCTTCTGTAAGTCTCTTGCCTCATCTCAAAAACCCTAAAATTTCTTTTCTTCGAAGTCTCCTCTACTGACCAAAAGTGCTCGACGTGGTCGGACTCCTGAGTCTTCTGTTCATTTTGTCCACTCATGGTTCCTGGGTTCTTTTGTGTCCTGGTTTTTCTCATATCTCCCTAGTCATGCCTACTTCGCATTTTGTGCTGGGCCATGTTCTCATCTTCTCCCTTCGTCTTCTCAATTTGCAACCTCAACCCCCATTTACTGTCAGAAAGTTTTCGCTTTTTCTACCTTGCCATTTATACCCTGATGACCTTCAAATCTTCCAATCCCTTTCTTCATTCACTCCTCATCTCAAACGGGGCTTTCGGCTATCCAGTACCTGTACAGGTAGGTCCACAGCATGGTCCTAGCTGGACAACAAGGGCCCGCTGTACATCAATTGGACACATGGAAGATGATTCAAGGTCGAAAACATCAAGTGGAGCTTGTTTTCTTACATATCTCAACCACAAATTCTGTACGTCAGACAATTGACATTTATTGTGTAGGGAACTGGTAGATTAAATAATTTGCCAAGAGCTATACGATTTTTGGTCATGTGCTGTAGCTTGGATTCATGTCTCCAGGTTCCAAAGTCAGCAATATACACACAAATCTACTCCAGGCTGTGATGGTCAGCTACACACACACAGGTCATCTACTTCAGGCTTTGATGGTCACCAATATACACACAAAGTCATCTACTCCAGGCTTTGATGGTCAGCAATACACACATGGTTATCAACTCCAGGCTTTGATGGTCAGCAATATACACACAGGTCATCTATTCCAGGCTTTGATGGTCAGCAATATACACACAAAGTCATCTACTCCAGGCTTTAATGGTCAGCAATATACACACAAGGTCATCTACTCCAGGCTTTGATAGTCAGCAATATACACACAAGGTCATCGACTCCAGGCTTTGATGATCAGCCATATTCACACAAGGTCATTTACTTAATTCCTTGATGGTCAGCAATATGCACAAAAGGTCATCTACTCCAAGCTCTGACGTTCAGAAGTATACACACGCGGTAATCTACTCCAGGCTTTGACGATAAGCAATATACACACAACGTCATTTAGTGCAGGCTTTGATAGTCAGCAATAAACACACAAGGTCATCTACTCCATCCTCTGAGGGTCAACAATATACACACATGGGCATCCACTTCAGGCTTTGATGGGATCCACGCCTAAATCCTGTACTTCTCCTTTCCTCCTACTTAGACTTGTTTATTATTTCCTGCCTATAATCCACTCTCTCTCTTGAATTCTGCATGCATCCTTGATGTTATCTTTGGCCCTTCTCTTTTCTCTCTCCATTTTCCTGTGTACATATACTTCCTCTCAATGATATTTGCAAAATCCGTTCACCAGAATTCAATGCCAAAACTGCGATTCCCCCATAGCTAGGCCTTAACTCTTCTCTTTGGTCTTCCATTTCCATCCTGTCTGCTGCCTTTATCAGAATTCCCTACAGTACCCCTACAGTTGCCCGCCCCCCACCCCTAAGCACTTTTCACTGGTTATCCTCTCAGCCTGTGTTAAAATTTTTTTTTATTTCATTTAACCCTTGTTTTGTTTTGTGTTGTTGATGCGAATTTCTCCACTATATGGTATTTACTTAGGTGATGCGTGGAGTTGCTGATTGCCTTTTGCTGCTGTGTTTTTTATGGAACATGTCAAATAAAGGTAGATAAAACCACTGGAAGGTTGCATGCCCAGTCTGTAATTCACAGTCGAGTCCATGAAACAGCAGAGGGCAGATTTCCATTAGTCAGTGATGCAATCCACCCGGCGTACACTTGCAACACAGATTTAGGAGATTTCTTTGGTACTCATTCACTTCACAGCTACGCAACTCTAGCACTTAATTTGAGCCAGTGGTTCTGGCACTGAGCACCAGCTCTTAATTGTCAACACCAGCGCTTATAATAGTCTGACACATGGTGGCAATGTTTATTTAATTTAGACAAACCAAAGGTTTTGCTTTGTTCACCATAAGTTGGCAGGGTATGCTCAGACGTGAGTCCCTTGCTCACTTTGCCACTTGATTCAAGCAAGCCTGGCTGAAGACGGCTGCAATGCCAGAAACCGGTCCTGGGAAGCTTGTTTCCGGTCCAGGGAAGGCATGGCTTGGCAGTTCGGGCTGGACTGTTCCCATGAGGCACAGGGTCAGACTGATTTGCATATGGCCATGTCTTAACTGGGGTGGCAGAGTGGGCTAAAGAATGGTGATGGACTAAACCCAGATCAGTTGACTGGGGGTGAGTGCTTGTATTGTCAACACTCTGTCCATCATTTCCTTTGGTTTTGCTTTATTTAATTTAGACCCCAGCATAAGAACTGTTGTTTGTCAATTAGACATACATTAAAAATTACCAGTACCTTTCCCTGATCCATTCTTATAACTTTTTGGGATTGGAATAGTCTGAATGTCACACTTGATGGAGTGTAAAAGTTAGTAGTTCTGTTGGCACTGTCATTGGCAGTGCTGATAGGGCCAATGGGCGGTGCAAGCTGCAGTGGCCTCCTGACAAGGGCCCGGCACTTTTGTTTTTTCACAAATTAAGCACTTCGATGGGGAAATAGCTTATTGAGAGAGAGAGGGAGAGAGAGAGAGAGAGAGAGGGAGAGTGTATGTGTGTGTATGTGTGAAAGAGAGAGAGAAGTGCAGATCACAAGTCTCCAAAATATTATCTGATTATTGATAACTGACTTTGTTAGGGTGACCACAGGGATTAGGGGGCTCCAGCCAGTCGAGAATGATTTCCATCAAATAAAAATGTTTACCTCTGCTTTTCTGTGAGCTGCAGCTGCAATTTAAGTCAATAAATAAGACAAATACCACTTGAAGGAGGCCTTTCATAGCTTTACTCTGGAGAGCAGGCAAACAATTTCAGCTTTAAACTAATTTATAATCGATTTCCTGGGTCCTAACCTCATCCCCGGTGGACCTGTACCAACTCCAGAATATTATGGCATGAAGGCCGAAAATATTCGTCATAGGGTTGATCTAGCAGTGTGTACCACTGTGAGCACTAAGTAGGGGCGCAAGGCTGGGTTTGTGGAAAGTTCAGTGGGGGGTCGGACTGGGACAGAAATATGTCCCCCAAAAGTGAATCAGATAGCTAATACAAAGTGTCCCACATTTAAAGCAGTTATGAACTTGTAAACACACGTTATATAGGTTTTTTGCAAAGTATGGGGGACTGTATGAATTTGAGATTGATGCGTTGCAATGTGTGTGGTAATATCAAGGCCGTAAAAACAGGCCCAGCAGACCATGAAACCGGTCCGAAAACCTTCCAGAAACCGACCCACACACTGGCCCATCAGATCAGACCAGCCCCTCGGGCACTGCCAGACTGCCCTGCAGGCCACTATGACCCTGTCCCTGTGCGGGCCGCGGTACTGTGCACACTGTGGCCCCTACTGTGCAGCCGGTCTACCACTGAGGAGGGACCCTTCACGAGCCAATGCCAGCATGGATCCCGTGAAGTGGGCTTAATTGTTGCTCTGTAGTGGGGAGGTAAGTCGAAATATGTACCACAAATCTCAAGGGCCTTTCATCATTCTATGCGTGGAAGCACCTGCAACATTGCTGACTAAGCAGAGGTGTGTTCAGATGGAACAGCAGGCACAACAAACAGAATAAGGCCATCGGTTTGAGAGAGCATTACACAGAAGTGAAAAATTGTAGGGGTGCATCATATGTACAAGTAGTCAGCACCCGTATATGTAAAGGGTTTACTAATCATGTTCAAATGCAATGTAGGGTTGAGAACTGAAGTATTTGATGTTAGAACTACATGCAGAACAAATGTTAAGGGTTTTGAAACATTGAAATTCATATTTGCATTTTATATACGTGATAAGCTTGCTTGAAGTAGAAAATGTATTTGCTTTAAAGTTGGAGGCCTAAAGAACGAAGAGATTATTCATGTAGAATGTGGGGCCTATAAAACGTGCAGAGGTCCAGTCCATGGAAATCGTGTAGGCCTGACTGGAAATGGTTTGCTTAGCATTAAATGGTAGAAATGTTTTGTAAAAGCTGCCTTTGGCTAAAATTAATCAACGTTAAAGAATGTGTGAGCCGATTCTCATGTATTTCCTTGCAGGTGCCAGACCATGTAGAGAGTAGAGTAGAAGGGCCCATTGTGTATGAGTGTTAGGATGCTAGACTCAGACATGGAGGAGTAGCCGAGGAATTTAAAGATACAACTGGAAGGGACGGAGAGTCCGGGACCCAAGGACGTTTTAACAGACAAGGATGGAAGGGTGCCATGATGGAAAATTTTGGAAACCAACACCTTCGAGAGGGGCGTACCTGAAGGCGTGTCGCCAGTATTGTGGGATTTTGTATTAGGGACAGCACCCCGAGGGTGGAAGTAGAGCAGATGGGCTGAGGAGCTAGAGAGAGCGGTTGGATGGGCAAAGAGCTTAGCTAGGACCGAGGATTTCTCTAGACTAAAGAGAAAGTGAGTGAACTTCTTTGGAAGTCACCGCGGCTGACACCTTTTGTTAGGATGGGCTATTGCTGAGTAGGGATGTCACATAGTATAGTGTAGGGATAGATTAACTTGACTTTTCTTTCCAATGCATACCAGAACTCAAGTTACAGCAATTTTTGTTAGCCTGATGATTCTGGAATTGATTCTCGTATTATTCATAAGCCGCCTAAATCTTTTCCGTAGGATTATGTTTGTATTAGTGCCGGTTATCTTCTGAACCTCGTGTTGAGGTGTTTGTATCTTCAGCTGTTTTCATTTCTGTAATAAATCTTCAAACTTAGTTTTAGTCAGTGTTTCTTTGGGGAAGCAAATGGGAATTGTTGAATGTATTGATTGTTGGTAAATAGGTTGCCTAATTCACTCTAAGACAGGTAAAAAGGTCCAGTCGACCTGTGACGGGATTCTGGAAAGTGGTAAGCAGACTCTAGAATGAAAATCCCGCCTTATCAGGTTTAACTTTCCGCGCAAACTAAGGACATTTTGAAATCTATGTCCCAGATATAAGTCACCATTGGACAGGGGGCACTTTTGATGCTCACTATTTTAACTGTCAAAGTTAAAGAAAATACACATTTTATTCGATGAATTTGTGAGGCCCTGGTTACATTTTTCTGACAATGTTTTGGTATGTTTTATAAATTTAAGTTCTTGATTTTTATACAAAATTGCACCATATTCTGAATTGTTCATTTAACACAACTCTATCCCGCAAGCAATAAAACTGTCCTTAAACTCCTCCACCCTTAGGAAGCTTCTAACACTGTTGACCACACAATAGCGCTTGAAAGGATCACACTTAGGCCAGGTATCTCCAGGTCTGCACTGACATAAGTCTAATACTTTCTCCCCAAAAATAGTCAGAAAGTGAGAATTTGATTCATTAAATTGCTCACACAACCGGAGAACGTCACACAAACTTCATTCCTTGAGCGCCTCCTTCTCATTACATACACTCATGACCTGTGACGTCCCACAAAGCTCATTCCATTAGTGTCTTCTTTTCAATGCCAACACACTCATGACTTCTGAGGTCCCAAAAAGATCACTCTTCTAAGTGCTTCATTTTCATCACACACAGTGACCTTGAGGTCCCACAAAGATCATTCCACTAGTGCAGTGGTTCCCAAAACGTTTGACTTCCGAGGACCCCCACTTAATCATTACTGGAACCTAGGGACCCTCACTGAATCGCTATTGAAATCTAGGGACCCCCCCATCCCCACAAGTCATCACTGGAAGATGGGGACCCCGGCCTAAGCACTGTCAATGATTTGAACCGCAAAAACAATACACAAGAAAATACAGAAAAAAACATTCATCAAGCAAATACACAAATGATAACACATTTTATTTTATTCGCAAACACATATACATTTTTTAAAACATTTAATTTAAATAGAAAAGGTTGGAGCTTTTCTAAATTCAATTGAGGCCACTCATCATCCATGCTATATTCTGTTTGATGCACCTGAAATCCTCCCATGAATCAATCGGAGGATACTAATTTAATTTTTAGCCTCCAGTTTCAAATTCCTTCACATTTACAGAACATTTTAAAATGTTCAGCTGTACATGTAGCTTCTTTATTTATATTCCCTTTATGAATCTATTAATATTATTTAATTCTCAAAGTAGCCGTGGACCCTCTGAAGAGACTTAGCGGACCCAGTGGCGGCTCCTCCACTAGGGCGGAGGAGCATCGCCCCCTTCTTTTAAGCGTATAAAGAAAGGAAAAATAAAATTATAATAACTCTAAGTTATTATAATTTTTTTATCCTTGTTGCGTCAGATTTTCAGGCTGGATGGGGCTGCCCTGCTGACAGAGCAGGGGAGGAGTGGTTTGCATTTCCTAAGTGCGCATGAATATTTGACCGGCCATCTAGGGTGGGACAAACAGTCATGTGCACTTTGCATGTTCCTCCCCAGGCTCCATTACAGCCTGGGTGGAGAACATGCCCAGGCCCCCAGTCCCCATCTGAGCGCCAAAGCACGGCATGCAGACAACTGCATTGCAGCATTGTGATTGGCTCAGGGGAGCCTGAGTGCTTCCTGGGTGCTCTGTTCCTGTTCCGGGAGAGACGACGGTGGAGAGAGCGGCAAGATGCGGCAAGGAGGTACTTTTTTTTTCTTCACCCCCTCTTTCCCAAGTGCCCTCCCACCCCGATCTGTGCCAGCCGCCACTGCACGGACTCCCATGGGTCCACGGACCACAGTTTGGGAACCACTGCTCTAATGCTTTCTTTTCATAACACACTCGGTGACCTGTGAGGTCCCACAAAAATCATTCTTCCAGTGCCTTGTTTTCATCACATACCCAGAGGCCAGTGAAGTCCCACCAATATCATTCCTCTAGTGCCTCCAATGTCTATGTAGGCCCAGTACACTTCCTCAAGGAGCAGAGAGTGAACTTCCACATGAATGTCGATGATGCACAAATCAATTTTCATTTGGGAAACAGCCCAATCTTCATCATCTCATCTTGAGATCATGTGGTTCGCTAGAAGACGAAGAGTTTCCTATGAATGAATGAATGAAGCGAAGTCTGCAATTCTAGTGATCACAGAGACTATATCTAGATCACTGCCTTCTTTTCTGACACGCCCCCAAATGTCACAAATATTTCAATACACGTAAAACAAATATGGGAGTGCACTTTGACACCCACCTTATCTTTGCACCCCAGTTCAGCGGCGTAGTCAAGTGTGTGAACCAGTGGAGACTGGCAGTGACACAACGAACAAGTGTGTGAACCAGTGGAGACTGGCAGTGACACAACCAAAAATGATGGGACCCTCGCAGAATGTGAAGAGGGCACCAGAGTCTTCCATAGCTCACAGCTATTCATTGGCCTTGTGCTGAATAATAATTAATAATTTGTAGGTTTGTAGGCTTATCACCCGTGAGGGTATCCAGGCGATGTCCATGGGCACGGGAGAGATTCAGTGATTTGCCCAGAATCACAGGATGTTGCGCAGAGACGCAAAGGATCCCAAGCTCCCAAGTCGGCAGCTCTGGCCGCTGCAACACATCCTCTCCCTTAGGGCCCACTCAAGGGTTGCGGGGCTCCTGAAGGGTCATGGGCCACTCTTTCCTCCAAAGAGGCTGCAGGGGCTTGCATTCCACCCCTAGAGACTGCTGAACGTTGAAAGTAGCTGGGAGTAGGAAACTATGGATTTTTCATGAGAAATCGAGCCTGCCTATCCTGAGGACAGAAGAGGGGGGTTCTCCTTTCCCAACTCCTCCCCAGGAGATATCTTTGGGTAAAATGTTGCATTTTTTATCATCATTTCTTGAATAAAATGAGGCAAAACACTGCTCAGAACATAATTGAATTGCATTGAAAATGCATTTCTATAGCACTCGCTACCCCCGGCAAGGCGTTGTGCCACTTTTATCTGAAACGAGAATGTTTGTTCAACAAACATTCAATTTTCTGATTATTAAGTGAGCACTGCAGGCTGCATCATTTGAGAACAGAGGCTAGGCCTGAGGGGGCACCTGCTACATTTTTGATTAGACAGGTCCATTCGGTATAATAATAGCTTAGATTAAACTCATTAACTTTAATAAATGAAAGAGAAGCCTGTGGCCCTTGAGCTTTTCCTGATGTTTTATGGTCTTTCAGCACATTCCTTTGTAGAGGAACAGGGTGTGAAGATGCATTTATAAGCCGTCTTATAACCAATCCTCCTTTTAGCATTATAATGAACGGGACATGGCAGTACACGTCATGTGTTATCTTGAGCGTCCATGAATCTGAGAGATGTGCTGATAGGCCAATGAGACAAATAACACACATGTATCCCTTTCTGCTTAGAACAATGACATCTTTTTAAACCCTTTAGGCCTGATTTAGAGTTTGGTGGGTGGGTTAATTCATCACAAAGGTGAAACATATCTCTGTTCCTCATTACAAGTGTCAAAGGATAAAGGACCAGATGTACGAAGCCATTTAGCATTTCTTAATGGGTCAAATCGCTATTTCGGCCCATTAAGAAATGCTAAATTGTCTTTTTTTAGATGAACAAAGGGCCAAAAACGGTCGCATTTTCGACACAGTAAAAATCGCAAATTGCGACAGCCCTTTAGGAATCGCAAATAGGGATTACCTGTTTGCGATTCCTATAGCACATGTGCAAAGCATTTCCTAAATTCGAATTGGGCGTTTAGGAAATGCAATTACCATTGACTTCAAGTCGATGGTAACCTTATGCAAAATAAAAAGCAAAATGAAAAGCACTAACATGTGCACTAGGAAATTCGGGGTGCTTCCAAGGAGGCCTTAAGACCGGCGGCACCTTTGACTGTGCATTTCGTAAATTGCAATTTCCTATTAGGAAATGCAAATCATTTCCTATCTCGCCCATGGGCTGGAATGCAATGGCATTTCCTATTTGCGATTCTCTAATAGCAATTCCTAATCTGTATGAATAGCTATTAGGGAATCGCAAATTTTGTACATATCCTTTTGCATTTCTTAAATAGCGACTCCATAAGTGGGAACCTTGGTACATCTGGCCCATAATGTACTTCTGGTACATGGTGGACAGGATGTTTATCACGTTTGCAAAAGAGTAACCGCCCCCAAAATACTAGGGGGCATATTAGTGATAGAGCAAGCTTCGCATTGCGACTTGCTCGAGTCATGAACCTCGCCCGTGTGTAACCAATTAATAAAATTTGTCCGTCTTACTAATATATTTTCATATCCGACCGAAGTAGATGAAGCTTGCTTATGTGTATTTCTAATACGACTAATCCGTGTCCCTAAACATGGCCGCCGCTTTGAAATGGCTTCTGCGCATGCGTCAGTCACACTCACGTGACATGACGTAGTTATAAGTTTGGCGGGAAAGGGTGCGCATGCGTAATACCCTGCTTTCGGGAATAACGTGGTGCTGCTCGTGCAGTTGTTTTCGTGTCAAGTGTATATTTTGCTAATTTCTAATTGCATAGTATATTTTTATAGTGATAAGAATGAAGTACAAAATTATGACATGTAATGCATTCATTTATTTCTATGTAATTAATTTGTTCTCGCTTACTTTTCATGTACTGCGGGGAATGGGGGCCCGAACCGGTTGGGAGCCATATTGAAGGTCCCTTCTGCGCAGACTCGTGGTACACAGAAAGTGGCAACATTGGACAGTGGAACTCAGCCAGCTGGCAGCCACAGTCAAGATGCTCATGGGAAAGCCACCTCTGCCCTACGAGAATGGAGAAAGTTGCTCCTTATATGATACATTGTGTGTTGCGCTATTGTTTGCTGTACAGCTTCCCATGGGAACCCCAATCTTGCCAGGCGGTACCCAGAGATGCAAATTAGGCCTCCAAATAGTCTGTTCTGATTGGTGTGTTACCCAAATCCTACCTTAGGACCAATCCAATTTGAGGAATTCAGACACTTTGCAACATTGGGGGGTGGTACACCGTCCCAAAACAGTATATCTACCCTGGGTTCCCCTAGGGAAATTGTCCGACTTGTCTGATTTAGCTGACCTGTCACTGACCCAACGCACTCAATAGGTGACTGAAGATACAGAGCGCTGCGGAGCACTCTGTCCGAAATTTGACCATAGACTAAGGTTTTACTAAACCTTAAAGTGCTGGCGGAGCACTTTGCTGGGAGTTCGCTGACCCAATCGGGGTCTTGATCGATAGCTGCAGAGAGGGTGGAGCGCAGGCGTTGCTTCCGAACTGCGGGTGCCGGTCCTGTCCTGAGGGTCCTGTCCTGAGGGTTTCCTGTCCTGATCCTAATCTGGTCTTCCTGTCCTGTCCTGGGTGTCCACTTTGCACCTGCTGTCCATCGAGGGGTATCCTTCCTTGAGGGTTTCCTGTCCTTAACTGACCCGTGGCCAGGGTCTGGTTTCCACACCAGTCTAGGTAAATATCACTCTGAAAACTCGGAATCTTGCACCTTTCTGAATTTCTGTCTTTTGCTTTAATAAAGACATACCTTTGCATATGTTAATTTTCCATGCTTTTCTGCAACCATTGAATCATAAAGTCATTTGCATTTATCTCATTAACGTGTTCCTATGTTACCCTACCTGCTAGAAATTATATTTTGCATTGCAGTTTGTTATTTCCTGATATGGTCTAGAACATCCTTACTTAAATTTGTTTAAAGAACTTTTGACTTGATGCATAGCGTGTTTCTCTTCATAGTCTCTCCTATAGATATATATCTATATCCCAAAATTCTGTCTCATCTCCTTGAGATAATTCTAGAATACTAGTCCTTATCAAAGTCGATCCCATCTTTAGTGATTCATCTTAAACGTTCTGATTTCTGGTCCTTCCTTTTTGAATGTACCCTGGTTCCATTTGCCTATAAATGGTTGCATTGACTTATTTGCTATTTAGCTGTGTACTTTATGTTATTCTGGTTATTGATTGCTTAATTACTGTGAATTTGATATTCTCTGAATTTTACTAAATTAGATAAAGACTTTAAAACTTCCAGTTGTCCGTGGTCATTTTACAAAGAGTTTTTGAATGTTATTTATTGGGTTTGTACTTTGCTGCCTTTCCTTTTACAGCTAGCTCCCTGATCCATTGTGGTCATAGGTATCCGCATCGGTGGATGGTAAATCGGGTACTTTAAAGAATAACGAAAGGAACTCACACAATTATTGGTAGTAGACCGTGAGGTCATCCGATCAATGTATATGGTGATTTGAAATATATGGGCCCGAAGCCGGAAGTGGCGAAATTATTGGTCGGGTGACCCGCGCGCTCTATCAGTAATTTTCTGGTAGCAGAGTTATGGTTAGGGAATAGTTAAAGGTTAGGTAGGACTAGTTAGGCTAGCCAAGTCGGTAGCTGCTGACATTATTGCTGCTACAAGAGCGGCCGTTTCGAGGAATTGATCACTCTCTTGAAATGTGTTGCTTTTAAATTTATGAATTGTTTTAAAATTGTTATTCTTGTTCTTATATTGTTATATGTATTAATCCATGCGTATGTAAAACGGTTTGTTAAGTGTTGTCGGAAATCCCCGGGGAATTGAATGGCAATTGGTGAATAGAATCCACTTGCCTCGAGGTCGCAGGCTCAAGGAAGGTTAGGTGCAGGTTAGGCAGAACCGGAAGCACTAACTAGGGTTTTTTTCTGAATATATGTGTGAATAAATGTTAGTAACAAAGTTCATTGGCAAAATTCCCATAGTGGCGTAACCTAGTAAGGGTCACATCGGAAGAGTAGCAGGTTCATCGGAGCTTGGGTGAAAGCAAAAGGGTCCGCTGGGAAACCTTAGACTCGGATATATCCCGGAAAGAGTGGATGGGTCTAGGGAAGTAACAGGTTCACTGATGCTAGAGTGAAGGGTAGGCGGAAGAGATCTACCCGCAGAGTGTGAAAAGTAAATGGAAGTAGTTTACTTTGTGGAAAATTAGTACGGTTTGGTAAACATTATCTGCGCCATCTTGCCTTTTCCCCTGATGCCACACTTTTTGTCGTGCGCACCCGCCATTTTAGGTGCCTCGATCAGAACCACCCTCTGCACGCCACTGACCCCCAGCACAGCTCTTCGCCCTCGCAAGCCCCCCCCCCACGCACTGGCCACCCCCGCTCTCACATGCCCTGGGTCATAAACCCCTCTTCAGCGCAACTCTGCCTCGGAATCCCATCCTGTTCCCAGCGTGACACCTCCCTTCATTCCTTTCATGGTCCCAGGCCCTTTGATACAAACCCCCTTTTCCTGTGTGCCCGTTTGTCTTCCTCGTTCCCAGGCCGCCACCTGGCCCTGCGGATACTGTTTATTGCCCCCCCCCCGTACAGTAGGAAGCTTCCCCATTAAAGGACCCTCGAATTGATCAAAGCCCCCTCCCTATGAGATCCGATCAACCCCACACATCCCGTGAATCGGCGGAATGTCCAGCTGCCCGATAATCATCACCTGTTGTGACCGGGGTGGGGACTTCAACTGTAAATGTGTGTGGGAATGGGCCTGAAGGGGAGATTCCGAGGATGTCCTTTCATACTTCAAAGCATTTCAAGAATGTGTTACCTGCAATAAAGATCATAAACCTGTGTATAAGAGGCCAGGCCTCAGAGATGCGGTTAGAGCACCTCGTGACGATACTTGCTGTCCGAACTGATGTGTTCTCCTCCGGAGAGAATAAAACCTTGTTTCCTGCCTTCCAGTCTCCAGCGCCTGCCTCTTCATTGATTAATATTTTGTGGGTTAAAGAGGCGACACCGCCGGGCAATACTTAAGGATCTTTGTTTATTGGTTGTCCTAGACCCTTTTTCTACAATTGGCGTCCCAAGCGTGGGGCCCATCAGCGACACGTGGATCCAGTGGGAGAGGTCCTGACGACAGAGTGAATGACTGCAACGATCGGGAGAGCTCCTGCCCAATAGACCCTCGTCTGGCAGCCGATCATCCGAACTTCACTGGTTCCGAACAGACCTCTCTCGAGTGATCTACGGTCCTGACTGGGAACCATCAGGAGTGCCGCGAGGAATACGAGGAAAAGAGGACGATCGGGCGCTGGATTCGGAAGACAAGAAACTGTCCATACGGTCCGGGTAAGGTCGTGTAAACACGACGAATTGCGAAATGATTGTTTGATTGTTTGGAAAATACTAGTATTACTCTTTGTTGATTTGTTTGGAGATTCGCTGTCTGCAAACGGAGAAACGACAGGCTCTCTCCCTTTGCAAGCAGTGAAGGATAGGTAACGCAGCCGTCGTGCCTATCTTTCTCCCCCACTGATTGATTGTTTGAACCCGAACTACGGTTCGTGGATTGTTCTCGGGAGATTTCCCTCTCCCACACTGATTAATTGTTTTGACCCCGAACTACTGTTCGCGGATCGTTTTCTGGAGATTCTCTGTCTGCAAACAGGAAAGAACAGGTTCCTCTTTGCAGATAGTGAAAGGGTAGAGGACGCAGACCTTTGCGGGCCTACTTATTCTCCCCACTGATTGTTTGATTGACTGAACATTGACTGTTCGATATCGGTTCATGAGGTATTCACTGCCTGCAAACAACGTAGAATAGAAATATTCTGTCTAGTCTTTGCACGCAGTGATAAGGTAGGTAGTGCTGACTTTTGGTCCCATTGTGATCCGTCATGCCTATCTTCTCCTCGCTGATTGGTAATTGGTTCAACCCGGACCGTTTATTAGAGGTGGACCATCTAGCTCCGCTGGAAGGCACCCCTAATAAAGACATGTTCACAAAGTATGGATTAGTTACCATAGCCTATAGTAAGCTGTGGCACAAGTATACCAAAGAAAATCAAGAGAAACAGTGACCACTGATAGGATCCTTCGATCTTGATAAAATAGAAACGATAGAAATAGCCCTTTGTAGTAGTAAGACAACGCCTATTATGCTCGACAGTCTCGGTATGTGGCGCAAAGAAGCAATGCAACGAAAGAAAAGAGACGAAGTCAGAGTAGGTAAAGAAACGCGACAGACAACCTTCCAAGCATCTGGTAGGCAAAAGGAAGGGATAGCGGCAGCACGGTTCCAAGGAGTAAACGCAGGAAGGGAACGGTGTAAAGGAATATACCGACAGGACAACCCCAAGACACAACGACCCGAAAGTAATCCCCCGACACTACGCGCAGGACGACCAGACTTAGGGCAAAACCAATGTGCTTTTTGTAAATATTCCGGGCACTGGAAAGCCCAATGCCCGACTCTACTGAAATAGGGTAAGAGCAGAGGGCCGGCAGAAATAACAGGCCGGCAGAAAGGGAAGAGGCGTGAGACAAAGATGAATCAGACTGACACGGACAGGCCGGATAGAACCACCGCATTTGATTACGCCCGATGGCACAGATTTCGCCAGACCGATTTCAGCGACATGTTTGAGTCCTCATAGATCGAACAACGCTAAGACGGGAAACCCAGTCTAGCTTTAAGTTACCCGGTGACGAACCCCGTACTACCGCTACTGTTCCCGAACACAAAAGCCACCCTTTCGGATAACATACAGAAACAATACACAGAGTAGTCTCGGACAGATTAGTATACATTCCATTAATGAACTCAAACTCCGAGTGCAATGGGACTGATTACTCTCTGTTGCCCCCCCCACTCTGTGAAAAAAAAAAGCAATTACAGGCCTGCATAGACAAACCCCCCATTACCCAGACATGCCTGTCCAAACAAAATACCTACCCCCACTCCGGCAGTTCCCGAAATGCAGCAGGTCACCGGTCACGCCCATCCGGAAGGTGAAACACACAGCACGTGTGGGGCGGGGCCTGCTGACAGCCATCGATCGAAAAGATCGCCAGTGGGATGTCCAGGAGGCACCACGGGCCCGGCTTGTAATGGCCTTCCCATCCTCTTCTTCCTGGGGCGGCGTCCCCCGGGCCACGAGTAGGGAGGGGGCGTATGCAGATGACCCCCTCCCTCGTATCTCCTGGTCCGGCCATCACAAATACCTCCGCCGAAGAATTGGTACAGGGTGGGCTGGGAAGGAGAGGCGACGCGAACGAGCCTCTCCCACCTCCCCGGGTAGGAGGTTTCCCAGCCCCGCGCCGAAATCCTCCAGCCGGGCGGCGACCATACTTCCGCAGCAACAGGACATAGAATGGCGGCGACCATACTTCCGCAGCACAGGACACAGAATGGCCAGCAACCATACTTGCGCAGCACAAGACATACGATGGCCCTCAAGTGTACTTGTGGAGCACGGGATGTGGGGTGGCCATCAGGTATACCCATGAAAAGGGGCGGCGTGGGGTGCACTGGGAGAGGGAGGTGGCGCGAACGAGTCTCCCTCGCCCCCCCAGGTGGGGGCGCCACAGCTGCACCTAGCGCCCGAGCCGAATGTCCTGCTCCTACGGCATGGTGTTCCATTTTTTTCGCCCCAAGAAGTCTCTTCCACTCTTGCAGACGCGACGAAGGGCGGCTGCTGCGGGGTCCCAAAATGGCGTCTGGGCCCCCTGGAAGGCGGGTCTAGGCCGCTAGAGTAACTTTGACCAGCAATGTAACTCGGACGCTTGCCCACCGGGGCACGAGCCCCCACCTCCGACAGCATCCCCACAGCCTTGAAGATTCTGCAAAAGTCCCAGGAGCCCTCGGCCCCTGCAGGCTTCCGGTGAGGAACAACTGCCTTGATCGCTAACGAAATAACCACGACATAGCCACCCCTTCTGTTAGCACAAGTCTTTTTGAACTGCCGAAAGGGACTCTGGTCCAACCGCCGGTTGTGGGAAACATTTTGTCCCTGGTGCTACTTCCGGACTAACCCGGCCTCGTCCAAAATGGCGCCGGTGTCAATAGGAACTTACGAACACCTCGTGGTGTTTTTAGCTAATAAGACTTGATGTTCTGAGATATGTATATGATCCTTTGTACACTTGACGAAAAAGAGGGAGGGTTCACTTGACGAACATGTAAAAAGGATCCCGTTAAAATGTTGGTTTCAATGTACGATTTATTATGATATTATTGTAACTGATACATAACATCGCTTATGACACACGCCCACGGTATGCATATAGGAAATTTGATTGCAACTAGTCTGACTGTGCTTCCAATTATGAAATGAATGCCCCTTGATCCCTCACCTATTGATAGACGTTTTTAGTTTCTTGCAAATGACTAAATAAACCCTTTTAAAATGTTTTTTTAATGCTGCAAAATAGCCCCCCCTACTGTACGCGCTTCAGCCATCGCCGTGTCCGGCCAAATACGATTGCACTCTCATATCTACATGCTGAACGATTGTGCAAATAAAGGTTTTCCAAACTATGAACAGGTATTGCATGCTTTTGTAAAATGTGGGATCAGCGGGAGAGTTTTTCTGTGCGCTCTGCTTTGTTCTCTTTCTAAGGTTATTAGAAGATGGTTGCTCAGCCCCGGATTGAGGATCGAATCTAAGGCACGATACTCTGCCTCCAAATATGCGACTGGCTCAGGAACTAACGCATGGAGAAGGACCTCGACTTCTGAGGACGGGTAAAGTGAAACGGTGTAAAGGATAGAATGTTATAAAGGTATGGTACTCAAAGGTACTAGGGAACAGGGTTGGCCGAAGAGCTGATATGCCTTAGGACATCACAGCGTTGGAAAAGATTTAAGGACCACGATAGCTAGATACATCTACAAACTAGATACCTCGCACTAGGCGCCTCTGATTTTTAACGTTTCCCTACACACGGCCTATAATGCCACACTCGGACCGTCTCCCTCGTGAACAACCTATCGCTCGCCATCCTTGCCACACTGCCCGCCCCCCTGACTTCAGAAACCAAGACCCCAGGGATTATATCCCGAGGAGATAAGACGAGTATGTGGTAAGTAAAGGACTTTCGTGCCCATGCATTTGATATGCTCGAATGTTGTCCCCCCTCCCTTCCCCTCTTTTCCTCCCTCTACAGGTTACAATGGAATCATGACTGAGGTATGGTGAAGATCTGAAGCCTCGCCATGTCTGATACATGAAGCGGACTAACGCTGCAAGGGGGCACCTAAGGACACCCACAAACTACTCTTGTAACGAAAGAGCCAATAAGTTGTATGATATGATGAAACACAATCACCCCTAATCCGTGTTGCGTGAATGAGCACATGTCACGTATGTCTGAAACTATGAGAAAATGTTTTTTTATGCGACTGAAGCATTGACTTAACTAGTCAAAGGACCGAGAGTGCGAGAAGTGCGACAATGGTGCCTTTTACTCAATGCATATTATTTACAACAAGGGGTGGTGATGGACAGAGTCTCTGAATTAAGCAGAGTACTCTCACCCAGTCAAGAGATCAGGGCTAGATCCAACACCGTTTTTTAGCTCATTGCACCATCCCAGTTTCAGAACCTGGCTGTATGCAAATTAGTCTGTCCCTGGCCCAGTGCATCATGGGAACAGGGCAGACCAGACTACAAAAGCCAATTCTTACACTGGGAAGGAAACAAGCTTCCGGGGACCGGTTTCTGCCATTTCAGGCGTCTTCGGCCCGGCTTGCTTGAATCCTGATGGTGCAATGAGCAAGGGACTCACATCTGAGTATACCCTTCCACGCTTAGGGTGGACAAAATTATTTACAACAAGGGGTGGTGATGGACAGAGTCTCTGAATTAAGCAGAGTACTCTCACCCAGTCACGGATCAGGGCTAGATCCAACACCGTTTTTTAGCTCATTGCACCATCCCAGTTTCAGAACCTGGCTGTATGCAAATTAGTCTGTCCCTGGCCCAGTGCATCATGGGAACAGGGCAGACCAGACTACAAAAGCCAATTCTTACACTGGGAAGGAAACAAGCTTCCGGGGACCGGTTTCTGCCATTTCAGGCGTCTTCGGCCCGGCTTGCTTGAATCCTGATGGTGCAATGAGCAAGGGACTCACATCTGAGTATACCCTTCCACGCTTAGGGTGGACAAAATTATTTACAACAAGGGGTGGTGATGGACAGAGTCTCTGAATTAAGCAGAGTACTCTCACCCAGTCAAGAGATCAGGGCTAGATCCAACACCGTTTTTTAGCTCATTGCACCATCCCAGTTTCAGAACCTGGCTGTATGCAAATTAGTCTGTCCCTGGCCCAGTGCATCATGGGAACAGGGCAGACCAGACTACAAAAGCCAATTCTTACACTGGGAAGGAAACAAGCTTCCGGGGACCGGTTTCTGCCATTTCAGGCGTCTTCGGCCGGCTTGCTTGAATCCTGATGGTGCAATGAGCAAGGGACTCACATCTGAGTATACCCTTCCACGCTTAGGGTGGACAAAATTATTTACAACAAGGGGTGGTGATGGACAGAGTCTCTGAATTAAGCAGAGTACTCTCACCCAGTCAAGAGATCAGGGCTAGATCCAACACCGTTTTTTAGCTCATTGCACCATCCCAGTTTCAGAACCTGGCTGTATGCAAATTAGTCTGTCCCTGGCCCAGTGCATCATGGGAACAGGGCAGACCAGACTACAAAAGCCAATTCTTACACTGGGGAGGAAACAAGCTTCCGGGGACCGGTTTCTGCCATTTCAGGCGTCTTCGGCCCGGCTTGCTTGAATCCTGATGGTGCAATGAGCAAGGGACTCACATCTGAGTATACCCTTCCACGCTTAGGGTGGACAAAATTATTTACAACAAGGGGTGGTGATGGACAGAGTCTCTGAATTAAGCAGAGTACTCTCACCCAGTCAAGAGATCAGGGCTAGATCCAACACCGTTTTTTAGCTCATTGCACCATCCCAGTTTCAGAACCTGGCTGTATGCAAATTAGTCTGTCCCTGGCCCAGTGCATCATGGGAACAGGGCAAACCAGACTACAAAAGCCAATTCTTACACTGGGAAGGAAACAAGCTTCCGGGGACCGGTTTCTGCCATTTCAGGCGTCTTCGGCCCGGCTTGCTTGAATCCTGATGGTGCAATGAGCAAGGGACTCACATCTGAGTATACCCTTCCACGCTTAGGGTGGACAAAATTATTTACAACAAGGGGTGGTGATGGACAGAGTCTCTGAATTAAGCAGAGTACTCTCACCCAGTCAAGAGATCAGGGCTAGATCCAACACCGTTTTTTAGCTCATTGCACCATCCCAGTTTCAGAACCTGGCTGTATGCAAATTAGTCTGTCCCTGGCCCAGTGCATCATGGGAACAGGGCAGACCAGACTACCAAGCCAATTCTTCACCAGAAAGGAGACAAGCTACCGGGGACCGGTTTCTGGCATTTCATGCGTCTTCGGCCCGGCTTGCTTGAATCCTGGTGTTATTACCCCACTCGATATTGTATAAATTGTTCTGTTAATTAAGCTATGTGATCATCTGCTGTACCTACTTCTGTTTCTTTTTGAATTTTATGTATTAACTATGAATTTGTCAATAAAAAAAAAAAAAAAAAAAAGGGAAGGAAACAAGCTTGAGTGTGGAAGGGTATGCTCAGACATGAGTCCCTTGCTCATTGCACCATCAGGATTCAAGCAAGCCGGGCCGAAGACGGCTGTAATGCCAGAAACCGGTCCCCGGAAGCTTGTTTCCTTTCCAGTGAAGAATTGGCTTGGTAGTTTGGTCTGCCCTGTTCCCATGATGCACTGGGCCAGGGACAGACTAATTTGCATATAGCCAGGTTCTGAACTGGGATGGTGCAGTGAGCTAAAAAACGGTGATGGATCAAGCCCTGATCTGTTGACTGGGTAGGAGTGTTCTGATTAACTCAGATACTCTGTCCATCACCACCCCCTTTTTGTAATTAATTTGGCCACCATGAGTGTGGAAGGGTATGCTCAGACATGAGTCCCTTGCTCATTGCACCATCAGGATTCAAGCAAGCCGGGCCGAAGACGGCTGTAATGCCAGAAACCGGTCCCCGGAAGCTTGTTTCCTTTCCAGTGAAGAATTGGCTTGGTAGTTTGGTCTGCCCTGTTCCCATGATGCACTGGGCCAGGGACAGACTAATTTGCATATAGCCAGGTTCTGAACTGGGATGGTGCAGTGAGCTAAAAAACGGTGATGGATCAAGCCCTGATCTGTTGACTGGGTAGGAGTGTTCTGATTAACTCAGATACTCTGTCCATCACCACCCCCTTTTTGTCATTATTTTACTCAATGCATGTCCCTTTGTACCCGGCCTAATGCTCGTCCGTCCCAAACTGCATGCTTTCGAAATTCTAACACAGACCCGTAATGTCTCAATGTTGTGTAATGCGCTGAATAGCCTATCTTAATACACGGCCACTCCCCATGTCGCACGTGTACTATTTAGCCTATTGTTGCTCATCTCTCTCTCTCTCTCTCTCTCTCTCTCTCTCTCTCTCTCTCTCCCCTCCACACTCTCACTCTTCCTAACGACTGGCACCTAATTGGCAAACCACCACCCCTGGTGCACCACCCAATTGGCTCCAAATACCGCAGGTATTTGCACAAATTTGTCTTAAATAAAATCACCTTGATGCCATGTTACTACCTCTCCTTTCTGCTAAATATTGATGAAACCTAGAATTGGCCAAAAAGGAAAGGACAGGTAAGACGACTGAGGTTCCCTAATCTGACCCGTAATAAGGGAACTACATGTCAGTGGCTTCTATGATAAAAAAAAAAAAAAAAAATGCCTCAGGTAACACGACCTTCCCCGTCCCGAATTGTCTCAATACCCAAACAGTAAAAGTGATCGAAGCATCCCCGTCTTCCCAGAACGCCCCCAGTTTTGTATCAGCTGCCCCGGACGAGAGTTTAAAATATATCCCTCACCCCCGGTTGTAAGAGATGGGTCGACTTACAACTGACACAGGCCAGCCGTTGTTCCTAGAAATGATTTGCTGATGAGCAAGCTACAGAGTTTAGAATTCGAGAAATGTCACTGAACGCTTACCAACTGAACTGTGGCCTTCTGCTAGATAACGCCCTCATGACACAAAGCAAGACGATAGTCCCTCACCCCAGTTTGCTATGTTCCTAGTTGTTTTCCACAAGACCCCGGTCACCCCAAGGATGAGTCGAATAGTTATCGCAAGCCCCCCGGTTTTTAATGAAGTAGTCAGGTTGTAAGAGACTATGTAGAAATTAGAATGATGTTTGCGAAGTTAAGATTAGACCGAAATGAAGAAATTGTTGCAGTAAACCCTGTTGAAAGTAAAATGTTTAGCTGAAAGATAGGATGCATTGATATAATGGAAAATTGTTTAGCCTATGTTCATTCCTCAGAAAGATACCTATCAGACCATGGTGATAGCACGTTGCACTTTTTCGTAAAATACAAAGCCCTGGAGAACGGTATAGCTACGTGAGGCTCGTACTAGGAAAGTGGGTCTCTGCCAGAAGAACTGATGTGATTGTAATAAACAAATGCAATGAATAGGTATCAGATCTCGTACCACGACAATAAATGTAATACCAACAAACACCAAAGAAATAGTTACGAAGGAAAGTTATAGGAAATCCAGCAAACCCATCATCAATCATTTATATGTTGGTTGTAAACCCCAATGTAACGGATGTTTCTCAGTTGCTTGGAGTTGGGAGAGAAATAGACTTATGTGATTACCTTCCTCTGCCAATTCTCTAAAGACTGTCTTTTCAAACTCATTTAAGGGTACCACTGTCGGAGGAGAGAGAGACCGGATGTGGGAGCATGCGGCCTGACTGCAGATCGTGGAACATCTGCGACATTGGCCAAGGCGAGACCGCAACAGTAAGGAGTCGCAGGACGAGGCACTGTTTCCGACAAAATGAAAGGAAAGGGCTGACCTGATGCCCCTGCTCGATGATCAACATGTGCCGAAAAGTCCCCGCCCTCTGAACTCGGTCATGGGCCCGCCTACCTGAAATTTTCCGTCCCCCTGGTTTGTTCCCGATCTGGCCCTGCTCCATCCCCTTTTCCTCCGACCTACCCTAAGGACTACTCACACACCCTCTTCTTCCACCTGAACTCTTTGACAATCGACTCGAAAAAGAAAAACTGCGGTCAGATAGAATAGGGTTTTGTTGCAAACGAAAATGAAACTTGGGTGCCCTGTCTAAGGTACCCATGAAAGAATAGTTAGGACACAGGGCGAAAAAGGACCTTTTTGACCAGGAAAGCGAGGAAAAGGTCATGCCCTGCAACGCAGGACCTAGAATAGAGCTGGACACATAGCTCCACCGCCGGTGCTCAACAGTGCCAACAGAAGACGACAAAGAATGCTGAGAACTCACTAATGATGGTCCACGACAATAAGACTTCCCCTTCGAACAGTGACACCCCTGATTATCGACTCTACTACGTCTCATTTCTCTCCCAGCCACCATTGTATTGATTATGCTCCAACCGAATACGAAATGAACTTACATATGTAATAACCTATCAGTTCATATTCCGAATGACTATAAGCATCTATGAAATGTACCCAACGCTCTCACTACAGAATCGTTTTTGTCCGATATTGCATTACTATGACTTTCCTGCAACAAGCTTAACGATGGGCCCGCCTCCTAGGATGAAAGATTTTAAATGTAATGTTTACAGCTCCTTCACCTGGGTTCCTACTTCTTTACTCATGATCGCCACAGTAGACATGGATAGGAAATAGGCCAGCAAGATGTCTTGGGAATGTTAAAGGGAGGACTGTGGAAAATTAGTACGGTTTGGTAAACATTATCTGCGCCATCTTGCCTTTTCCCCTGATGCCACACTTTTTGTCGTGCGCACCCGCCATTTTAGGTGCCTCGATCAGAACCACCCTCTGCACGCCACTGACCCCCAGCACAGCTCTTCGCCCTCGCAAGCCCCCCCCCACGCACTGGCCAACCCCGCTCTCACATGCCCTGGGTCATAAACCCCTCTTCAGCGCAGCTCTGCCTCGGAATCCCATCCTGTTCCCAGCGCGACACCTCCCTTCATTCCTTTCATGGTCCCAGGCCCTTTGATACAAACCCCCTTTTCCTGTGTGCCCGTTTGTCTTCCTCGTTCCCAGGCCGCCACCTGGCCCTGCGGATACTGTTCATTGCCCCCCCCCCGTACAGTAGGAAGCTTCCCCCATTAAAGGATCCTCGAATTGATCAAAGCCCCCTCCCTATGAGATCCGATCAACCCCACACATCCCGTGAATCGGCGGAATGTCCAGCTGCGCGATAATCATCACCTGTTGTGACCGGGGTGGGGACTTCAACTGTAAATGTGTGTGGGAATGGGCCTGAAGGGGAGATTCCGAGGATGTCCTTTCATACTTCAAAGCATTTCAAGAATGTGTTACCTGCAATAAAGATCATAAACCTGTGTATAAGAGGCCAGGCCTCAGAGATGCGGTTAGAGCACCTCGTGACGATACTTGCTGTCCGAACTGATGTGTTCTCCTCCGGAGAGAATAAAACCTTGTTTCCTGCCTTCCAGTCTCCAGCGCCTGCCTCTTCATTGATTAATATTTTGTGGGTTAAAGAGGCGACACCGCCGGGCAATACTTAAGGATCTTTGTTTATTGGTTGTCCTAGACCCTTTTTCTACAACTTGCAGTAAAACAAATCTTTCCTATCTAGACACTTGAGCACTGTGGCGAATGTGTATTCGTTGTTAAATAACCAAGCATTGAGCACTTTAGAAAGAAAGTTTCCGTTACCTTGTGAAGGAGGGAGTCAGTCGCGAAGCGTCTCTGACGTCACTCCGTGCCGCGCTGGGATTGGTAGAAGCAGCGGGCGGGTAGCGGGCCTGCAATTGTGAAGGAGGGGTGAGCGCCGGAGCGTGAGAACTGTCTCGCGAAGGGGCCGCGCACCCATTGGCCGAAAATATTTGAACTCGTGCACCTAATTGGTCGCACGGAACTACAAGACGCATTTTGATTGGGAGTAATTTTGTAAACAAAGCTAAGCGTAGGAATCGTATGTGGCACTCGTATACTCCAGAGACTAGACCTGATCCAAGACACCTAGGGTTCGAAAGAGATCAGTGGAAAGCTAATAGATACAACATTATGTACGGAAATAAGAGAAAAATGGCCCTTGTAAATAAGGTAAAGAATTACTTCAAAAAGGACATGCCGATTAAAACTAGAGAGGGCATTGTTATTCCGCCACCAAATACTCCCGCCTCTTTCATGATGTTTGACAGAGGGTACAATACATGTGTGTGGTTAGAAAATTGGGTGAAATACACAAAAGATGACGGAATCATGGCTTTTCCGTTAGAAGGTACCTTTAATGGTAAAATCCTATTCAATTTAAGAACACGAATGAATGAATTACATCCCAGACCGAGACTAACGCAGTATGAGGCATTAGAGGAATGGGAGATTGAGGCTTTCCAAAGAGAAAAGCCCCGAATGGACAAAGGGGTGACAAAGTATTACCCAAAACTGAAACAGGAAACCCGAGACAAAAAGATGAAAGGATGGAGACAGAGTATGATTGTTGAAGGACTGTTTCCCATGATGCCAGCAGAAGATCCTCCTGGGGGGGGGGGTGGGGGGGGGGAGAAGAACAGAAAAAACCAAACATTGGGGGCCCATCGGAGAATCAGATGACGAATTGTTAGATGGTATATGCATGAGAAGTCCTCCTGCTTATAATGAAGGACACCGACCTTCGAGTGCAGGAGATATTCCCCGGAGACCCCTACAAAGGGAAGAGGTCAGGTCCGCAAGTGTAGGAGGGGGTCATCTAATTCTTCCTTATACTGAAAATCTAGGACCCGTAGAAACCAGAAGTATTTACCCCAGGAGACCGGTAGGTGGGGAAATGGGATATTCACGGGAAGGAGATTTTTGCCCTCGTCTCCCCTACGGAGGTGAGGTGAGGTCCGTGGGTTCAGGAATGCCGTTATTACAGCCCCAGGATGAGGAAGATCCGAGAATTCTAGGCACAGGAAGTCTGTTTCAGAAGCCTAACTATGGCGGAGGGCCGAGTGAGACTCATCCCACTGCCCCGAGTTATGCTCCCATTCTAACCCCGCAGGTGTTACATGACAAATCCTTGGACAGGTTATTAGAAGAGAAAGAGCGGGAAGTGCTAGGAAATCAGAGAGCTGAGATAATACGGAAAATGTCACAGCTAAATGCAAGTCCTGAAGCCTTAACGATCCCAGTAACTATCGGACCAGTGGTTCCGTTGTATGGGGACCGTCAAGGGAGTCCGAAACCTCCAGTAATTACTCCTGTCATTGCACCGACCAGACCAGAACCATTAATTATAGATGACCAGACAAGTGAGTGTGAGTCGGAGGTCTCACTGCTAGATCTGCCCATTAGAAAGACTGGGAAAAGGATACCGAAAGGACAAAATCCTTTTATCGCGAGAGAAATTCAAATGGAATCAACCTCAGGTACAAAGAGTGTCACAATGGTGACTCCTGAAGAAATCGAAAGATGGAGTCAAGAATTTGAAAAACAAGCGTCCCCAACAAAAACTTTAGATCTCTACAAACTGAGAATAGAAATAGAGGAATTGATGGCAGGAAACGTAGGATTAGACAGATTAAATACCTACTCTGAAGACGAAATGCTGTTTATCTGCAAAAGTCTCACCCGAACTACTCGAGTACTTCATGAAAAACTGACAGACACTGCTGCTAGCATGGGAATAGATATTTCAAGATCGAAACGGCTGCGAAAACCATACAGGGCAGATTTTTCAGACAAAGATTTGGAAAACTTGAATGTTTTGGGGAAGAAAGCACAGGTCAAAGAACTATTGACAGTATTGGAAAAATGGGGAGATGTGGAAAAATGGAAAGCTAGATGGGCCAAGAAAAAGGATGAGGCCAGGTCTAGGCAGGCAACTCCCGAATTTGTTCTAAGGGAAACTGAGAAACCAGAACAGTTATGCCCTATGCGCGAGGTACCAGGTGGAAAATATGTGCACTTTCCATGGTCCAGACAGGATATTGTGTCCTTTACTAACGATTTCCCGAAATTGAGCGAAAAGCCAATTGACTGGTACAGGCAGGTGGAAAGGTTCGTAAAGGTACAAAAATGCCTGTGGAAAGACCTGGATGGGTTCTTTGACATTGTGGTCCCGGTAGATCTATGGACCGAGTGTAAAATAGCCATAGCTTGGCCTAGTGAAGAATACCAGAGAGACGAAAAAACAGGGGAACCATCGAAAGAGGTGATGAAAAAATATGAACAAGTAATTCAACATCTGAAAGCAAAAGTGCCAGCAAAGGAAACTGATTGGACCAAGATAGATAGAACCACGCAGGAAAGAGACGAGACTGTGCACTCCTTTTATGAAAGGTTGTTGCAGGTGTTCAAAACATACAGTGGTATAGATAACATCGAGATGAAGGATATGACACATTTTATTTACAGGTTTGTAAATGGTTTAAGACCCGAAATTTGTCAATGGATAAAGGATAACAAAATCTGTTGGCATACTAAAAAGATGGATGAGGTCCTACGGTACGCAAAGTACTGTGAGGACGAGATGGCAGAAAAGAAAAAGGCTCTCAAGGAGAAGGTTATGTGGGCTCAAGTGAAGCTCGCAGAACAGCAGGAAAAGCAATTGAATAAAATGGCTAAATCTACTCAGAACCAAGGTCCTGGGGGTGGGGGGTGGAGGAAAGCCCCGGCCCAAAATGAGCAGGGAGGAGGCAAAGAAGAAATTTCCCTGCCACCAGTGCGGAGAAATTGGACACTGGCGAGACGAGTGTCCCTATTTGCAGGATGATAACTCCCAAACACCTGATTTAACTCCACAGACGCAGAATGAAAGACCAAGAAAGACCCAACAACAGGTAAAAACGATTCAGTTGCCCCGAGCACCAAAGCCAGTGTTTAAGGGAAAATCCACACAGGGTGAGGACGTAGAAGTCTGGGGGAGCAATGAGAACAGAAATACAGCAACTTCGCAGTATTTACTAAATGATACCTTCCTTTGTGATGACCAGTACTGACGGGGCCTGAGAGGGGAGGACGAGGAGTGCGTACTTGGCGCCTCCTTGCCGGTAGACCAGTCAGGGCCATACATTGAAGGAAAGGTTGACGGAAATGATGTCACTTTTCTGTTGGACACTGGCGCTACCCATTCTACTGTAAGAACAGTGGACGTTCCAAACCTACCCCTCTCGGGAGAAGCAATCCAAGTAGTGGGGGTATCTAATCAACTGATTAGTACTCCTGTTACCGAGCCCATGGAGATCTCAATTGGAAACTTTAAAGAAATGCATAGATTTGTCGTTTGTGACACCAGTCCAGTGAACTTACTGGGACGTGATTTGCTGTGCAAAATGAACTGTACAATCTTTTGCACACCAAAGGGTGTTGAAATTCAGACCCCAGATGAAGATGGCATTTATAAATTAATGTTAATCAGACCTGACTCAGAAATTAAACGAATGACTATGCAGGATTTGCCCAAAGAACTCCAAGAAACAGTGAAGCCAGAGGTATGGGACTTTACCGGAAAAGATGTAGGATTAATGAAAAACGTAGACCCCATACAGATAGCCATTAAGGACAATGCAGTGTACCCTAATACTAAACCCTACAGAATTAATGCAGAAGTGAGAGCAGGTGTTGCCCTGGAAATACAGAAATTGCTAGAAGGAAACATCATACAGGAAGTAATGAGTAGCCCATGCAACTCACCCATTATGGGCATCAAAAAGCCTAGTGGCAAGTACAGAGTAGTGCAAGACCTAAGAAAGGTAAACAAAATAGTGGTTCCTTGTTGTCCTATTGTGCCGAACCCAGCAGTGATTCTGTACCAGATTCCCTGGGATGCTGAGTGGTTCACTGTGATAGACCTATGTCATGCATTCTTTTCCATTCCCTTGCATCCAGACAGCAAATGTATTTTCTCATTTGCTTTCAACAGTCACGTGTATGTCTGGAATAGGGTCCCCCAGGGGTACACAGAGAGCCCCTCTATCTTTAATCAGATCTTGAAAAAATGCTTGGAAACTTTGGTCTTACCTGGAAATTCTGTTTTGGTGCAATACATTGACGACCTCTTGGTGGCGTCCAAAAGTCATAAGGATTGTGTGATTGACACCATTGCCCTACTGAATCACCTGAGTGAGAAGGGACATAAAGTGGCCCCTGAAAAATTACAGTTCTGTGCAAAATCAGTGAAATATCTGGGACTCCAGATAGAGAAAGGCATCAGGAAAGTAACGTCAGAAAGAGTCAGAATAATTCAAAAGATGCAGTTACCCCGTACTCAGAAAGAAATCAGAATGTTCCTTGGAGTAATAGGATACTGCAGGCAATGGATTGTGGGATTTGCAGTCCTAGCTAGGCCCTTGATAAAAATGACCAAGAGAGGAACACCGGATATCGTAGAATGGGATGATGAAAGCTTAACAGCCTTCACAAAACTGCGAGATTGTCTGTGTACAGCCCCTGCGTTGGGAATGCCAGACTATTCCAAGGAATTTGCCCTGTTCTGTGACACTCGCGATAATTGTGCGTTGTCAGTCCTAACCCAAGAACATGGCACAACCAGAAGGCCTGTGGCATATTTCTCTGCCACCCTGGATCCAGTGGCTGCTGGATTACCGGGATGTCTGAAAGCAGTAGCGGCTACTTGCACAAGTTTAGAGCAGAGTGAATCGATTATCATGGGACATCCTGTAACTGTGTATGTTCCACATGGAGTGGTGATTTTACTAACAAGAACGAAAACTCAGTATCTCACCCCTAGTCGGCTGACTAAATACGAGAGGATTCTCGTGGGTGCTGCAAATATAACAATTGTCCGGTGCAACATTCTGAACCCCGCCACTCTGCTTCCTAACTCAATGGATATGGAAGATGGGGAGGAAGACGAGCATAACTGCATTGATTTAACAGAATTTAGCACAAAACCACGCCCAGACATTAAAGAAACACCTTTGCCTATGCATGACAAAGAATTGTTTGTGGATGGTTCATGCCTAAGACATGAACAAGGAGGTCTGAATGCTGCCTACGCTGTAGTCTCCTTAAGCAAAATTGAAGAAGCAGGTTATTTATTTGGAGTAAAGTCTGCACAAGTAGCCGAATTGATCGCCATGATAAAAGCTTGCAAATTGGGGAAAAATGAACGCATAACAGTGTATACTGACAGTCAGTACTGTTATGGAGTTGTGCATGACTTTGGCCAATTATGGCTACAGAGGGAGTTCCTGACTTCATCAGGTACCCCTATTCGAAATGGAAACGTTGTTCAAGACCTTTTAGAGGCAATCCAGTTACCAAAGGAACTGGCAGTGGTCAAGTGTGTTGCTCATAAGAAGGGCATTGACTCTGTATCTTTGGGAAATGATTTCGCTGATCGAGTGGCAAAATTATGCGCCACAGATCGACTGATAATCAATCCGAAACGGGGGGGGGGCCGGAAACAGCTGCCAACTTCGAGTGTTTGAAGAAGTGCCTACATGGGATGAAGTGAGAGAATGGCAGCAGGCAACACCCTGGCAAGAGAGAGAGAAGTGGAAGGAAGAAGGGTGTAGACCAAGACGTGAGGATGGTGTCATCTTGGGCCCAAATGGTATGCCTGTGTTACCCAGACACTTGCTTGGCACAAAGGCTAGACTGATACATGAGGGATCACACATTGGTAGGGACGCCATGATTCTGGTATTCCAACAGACTTGGTACAGCAAAAAGTTCAGGAAAGTAGCAGAGTCCCTCTGCCAGAGGTGCTTGTCATGTCAACAGTTCAATGCAGGCAAGAGAACAATGGTGGAACTAGGGAGAGTTGGGAGGTCAGGGGGTCCCTTTGTGAGAATACAGGTTGATTTCATCACCATGCCACGTTGTGAGGGGAAGCGATATGTCCTTGTCATTGTCTGCCTATTTTCAAAGTGGGTGGAAGCTTACCCTACTCCCCAAAGCGACGCACTGACAGTAGCCAAGTGTTTACTGAAAGAACTGATACCTAGATGCGGGGTTCCAGTCACTATTGAATCAGATAGAGGCCGACATTTCCAGAATGATGTGATCGATCAACTATGTAAGGCCTTTGGGATCTCGCAAAAACTCCACTGTGCATATCATCCAGAGGCTTCTGGAGTGGTGGAACAAATAAACGGGACTATCAAAACAAGACTAGCGAAATTGTGTGATGCATCTGGCATGACCTGGGTAAAGGCCCTGCCTCTTGTCCTGATGGGACTCCGAAGTATTCCAGACCGGAAGACAGGCCTGAGCCCCCATGAAATCCTGATGGGAAGAGTGATGAGACAAGCGTGGGTACCAGGAAGCAAACTGTTGAGTATTACTGATGATTTGGTGCTTGAATACTGCAAGAGATTAGGTGACCAAGTGCGTTATATCTCTCGCCAGATCGGAGAAGACGCCGTCGCCAATCCAACGACTCCTCTCCACAAACTGGTTCCAGGGGACTGGGTCAAAATCAAGAAGCATACTCGGTCGAGCTGCCTGGCACCAAGGTGGGGACAGAAGCGCCAAGTAATCCTGGTAACGACCACAGCAGTGAAGTGTGCAGGTGTTCCCCATTGGATCCACGCCAGCCACACCCAGAAGGTACTACCAGACGAGGAGCCTGGAGAAGGAGGCCGTCCAGCAGAGGGGCCTGCAGAAGCAAGACCAGAAGTAACTGACGACGTACAGCCCAGTACAAGTCGAGTTGAGGGGTCCGCAGACGTTGGTCCAGCGGTAGTTGATGACGAGCTACCCAGAGTCAAACCTGCTGAGGGGTTCCCAGAAGTTGGTCCAGAAGTAGCTGATGACGAGCTGCCGAGCATATGGCCAGATGAGTGGATACCCTTGATTGACCTCACAGAAGACCCAATCAGAACCAGAGAGCGAATTTGGGAAGGTAGAGAGTGGAATAGAGAGGAAAAGCAAGGCACAGGCGAAGAACCTCAGACTATTGAGATTCACATCAAAACTGAGGAAGGAGAAGGTCAGACAGGGACTGAGCAAGTAATTGATACACCTCCCCAAACGCCAGAAATCGAAAAACAACAGATTAGACCTAGTAAAGAGATTCGGGCGGAAGAAAATCAAGAGATCGAAGTGCTCGAACAGGATCAGATAGGGTTAGAAGAACGTGTTCAGGAAACAGAAGCAGAGACATTTGAAAAGCAAAAACAAAACTCTCCTGAACAAGGCCAGATTAGTAACCAGGCAGAAGAAATAGATGCGAGCCCTGGAACTAGTCAGATAGGAAGGGAAGAAGAAGCAGAATTGCCACCGACTAATGAAAATAAAAGAGCAATAGAAGAAAACGAAATCCCAGTGCCAACTAAAAGACTTAAGAAAAGAAAGCACCTTGAGCCTGGATTCATAAAGAAATTGAGGCTGAGGATAAAAACGGTAGAAGAGAAACGTGCAGAAGAAAGAAAAAGTGCTCGCATAGCTGAGCAACAAGAAGACACTTCCAAAAGAAGGAGCGATCGAATAAAGAGACAAAACAAAAAGTACAAGGCTCCTGAATGGACGCTTGTTTTGGAAGAATTTGAAGATCTTGATATAACTGACGAAAGCGACGGAGAACGAGTTGCTGAGTACTCTGCCGAAGAAGAAGATGAGCCACCGTGAATTTGCACAAAGTAAGCTACTCGTGTGGAGACACAAAGAGGGGTCGAGAAACTTCTTCTGAGCTAAAATGTCTGATTCAAACGTGAATGGTAGACCTAGTCGCAGCTGTTGCAAAACATGCTGCAAGGTATGTGTATGTAGTATAATTATAGTGATATTAGTTTGGATAGGACTAACAGTTTTCATTCCTTTTGCGGTGAGCAAAAATACTAATATTGACCCTACTGAGATTGTAAATACTGACATTGAAGAACTGACAACACAAAGTGTAGCAAGACATGAGAAAGCACTCAAACAAACAAAACGAGACCTAGAAGCATCAGATGAGGGAGGACTACATTATCATGAAGTTAAGAATAAGACACATTTGAATGTTTTCGCAAACTTGTTAATACATTATGTAGAGACTATGGAAATTGAGGATTGCTATGTCTGCATGAAGCTACCTACCTCTGTAGCTGAAGGCGTGACATACCATCACCTGCCCCTGACATACGGAATATCCTGTAGCATTTTAGCAAGCTTATTTTACAAAAGAGGACCGTTACAGTACTATTACTCTAATAATGACGTGATCTTTTCTGAACTTCCTATACGTGGGAACCTGAATCCTGTACATACCAAAAGTGACGTTACTCGCTACATGGGCGAATACTTTCTGACTATAGGTAATATAGACATAGGTGACGCACACAGAGATAACTTGACCTGTTCTTTGCGTGAGCAGGAAAAGATGTTCCTGAACATGGCAGAGAAGAGGAGAATACAAATACAAAGAAAGGCAGATGACGAAAGAAAGAAAACGCCAAAATGGGCTGAGGACATGGAAGGCACCTCAAATGGTGGGGCGGGACCTGCTCTGTTGCTGGATTTTGAAAGGAAGGGAAAGCTATGTCTTCACCGCGAGAAGACTAGCTATTATAATAACATTTTCATTGGTTCCAGTGAATGTGAACATAATTACAAGGTAATTGGAGGATGGGGTTTCAAAAATGGGTCAGAGCCTGTGTTTCCCGGAATTTATTATATATGTGGAGACAAGGCTTATTTCAAATTGCCGGATCACTGGTATGGAAGCTGCTATTTTTGCATTGTCTTCCCGAAAATATACCATGTGAATGAAATTGCTGGAAGCAGTGAAAATACTAATGGCTTAGTGCGTAGTAAAAGAGAAAGCGTAGGTGAAATAATGGGTAGTATTTTCAGTGCACTGATACCTGGAGTGGGAGTGGTTCTGAACACTCACAGAATTTGCAAATTGTCCACCATAGTGGATGTGTTGTCTACGGACACAGCTCATGGATTTCTGCTGGTCAATACCGAAATGGTTGCGATCAGATCAATGGTTTTGCAGAACAGACTTGCTCTTGACACCTTATTAGCAAAAGAGGGCGGAGTCTGCCGGATGTTGAAGGCGCAACATTGTTGCACTTACATTCCGGACAAAAGTGTGCAGCTCAAAAGATATGTGAAAAACATTACTAATTTGGAAAAGGAACTCAAACCACTCGAGGTTGACAGTGCCTGGAAGAGACTGGTAGATGGTCTCTCAAATGTAGGTCATTGGCTTGCTAGCTTAGGTAAAAGCTTATTGTTTAAGGTACTGATGCCAATTGGAATTATAGGTCTTATCCTATTTTTCATATTTGTCTGTTGCAAATGCCGAAAGCACACCAGAAAGCATCAAGTGAATGCAAGAGGAGTGAAACGAAGTGTGGATGAGCTTGAATTAGAGGAAATGAATAATCAGATATACAAAAAGGTGAAAAATTCTCACCCTACCAAAAATGAGAAAGAGAAGCTGAATCGCTTGCTGGAAGAGATAGAGTTGTATAAAGTGTGAGAAGTTGGCATCTGGTTCCATTATTTTTGTGATGATAGTAAATATCATCAAAGAGGGGATTGATAGAGCAAGCTTCGCATTGCGACTTGCTCGAGTCATGAACCTCGCCTGGGTGTAACCAATTAATAAAATTTGTTCGTCTTACTAATATATTTTCATATCCGACCGAAGTAGATGAAGCTTGCTTATGTGTATTTCTAATACGAGTAATCCGTGTCCCTAAACATGGCCGCCGCTTTGAAATGGCTTCTGCGCATGCGTCAGTCACACTCACGTGACATGACGTAGTTATAAGTTTGGCGGGAAAGGGTGCGCATGCGTAATACCCTGCTTTCGGGAATAACGTGGTGCTGCTCGTGCAGTTGTTTTCGTGTCAAGTGTATATTTTGCTAATTTCTAATTGCATAGTATATTTTTATAGTGATAAGAATGAAGTACAAAATTATGACATGTAATGCATTCATTTATTTCTATGTAATTAATTTGTTCTCGCTTACTTTTCATGTACTGCGGGGAATGGGGGCCCGAACCGGTTGGGAGCCATATTGAAGGTCCCTTCTGCGCAGACTCGTGGTACACAGAAAGTGGCAACATTGGACAGTGGAACTCAGCCAGCTGGCAGCCACAGTCAAGATGCTCATGGGAAAGCCACCTCTGCCCTACGAGAATGGAGAAAGTTACTCCTTATATGATACATTGTGTGTTGCGCTATTGTTTGCTGTACAGCTTCCCATGGGAACCCCAATCTTGCCAGGCGGTACCCAGAGATGCAAATTAGGCCTCCAAATAGTCTGTTCTGATTGGTGTGTTACCCAAATCCTACCTTAGGACCAATCCAAATTGAGGGATTCTGACACTTTGCAACATTGGGGGGTGGTACACCGTCCCAAAACAGTATATCTACCCTGGGTTCACCTAGGGAAATTGTCAGACTTGTCTGATTTAGCTGACCTGTCACTGACCCAACGCACTCAATAGGTGACTGAAGATACAGAGCGCTGCGGAGCACTCTGTCCGAAATTTGACCATAGACTAAGGTTTTACTAAACCTTAAAGTGCTGGCGGAGCACTTTGCTGGGAGTTCGCTGACTCAATCGGGGTCTTGATCGATAGCTGCAGAGAGGGTGGAGCGCAGGCGTTGCTTCCGAACTGCGGGTGCCGGTCCTGTCCTGAGGGTCCTGTCCTGAGGGTTTCCTGTCCTGATCCTAATCTGGTCTTCCTGTCCTGTCCTGGGTGTCCACTTTGCACCTGCTGTCCATCGAGGGGTATCCTTCCTTGAGGGTTTCCTGTCCTTAACTGACCCGTGGCCAGGGTCTGGTTTCCACACCAGTCTAGGTAAATATCACTCTGAAAACTCGGAATCTTGCACCTTTCTGAATTTCTGTCTTTTGCTTTAATAAAGACATACCTTTGTATATGTTAATTTTCCATGCTTTTCTGCAACCATTGAATCATAAAGTCATTTGCATTTATCTCATTAACGTGTTCCTATGTTACCCTACCTGCTAGAAATTATATTTTGCATTGCAGTTTGTTATTTCCTGATATGGTCTAGAACATCCTTACTTAAATTTGTTTAAAGAACTTTTGACTTGATGCATAGCGTGTTTCTCTTCATAGTCTCTCCTATAGATATATATCTATATCCCAAAATTCTGTCTCATCTCCTTGAGATAATTCTAGAATACTAGTCCTAATCAAAGTCTATCCCATCTTTAGTGATTCATCTTAAACGTTCTAATTTCTGGTCCTTCCTTTTTGAATGTACCCTGGTTCCATTTGCCTATAAATGGTTGCATTGACTTATTTGCTATTTAGCTGTGTACTTTATGTTATTCTGGTTATTGATTGCTTAATTACTGTGAATTTGATATTCTCTGAATTTTACTAAATTAGATAAAGACTTTAAAACTTCCAGTTGTCCGTGATCATTTTACAAAGAGTTTTTGAATGTTATTTGTTGGGTTTGTACTTTGCTGCCTTTCCTTTTACAGCTAGCTCCTTGATCCATTGTGGTCATAGGTATCCGCATCGGTGGATGGTAAGTCGGGTACTTTAAAGAATAACGAAAGGAACTCACACAATTATTGGTAGTAGACCGTGAGGTCATCCGATCAATGTATATGGTGATTTGAAATATATGGGCCCGAAGCCGGAAGTGGCGAAATTATTGGTCGGGTGACCCGCGCGCTCTATCATTAGCAAGGGCCATATCGCCGATATAGCGGGACTTTTTCCCGCTAAAGCTGCGATATTTTTATCACCCTATTAGCAACAGCTTATAGGCGATAGGTACAGGTTTGGGGCCCGCTTTGCATGTCAGCGATATTTATCGCTAATGACATGCAAAGTGGGCGTACCCAAACTGCTAGCGACTAAAAACAGTCGCTAGCGCGATTATCGCTAGATTCTAACGCCTGTTAAAAAGTCGACTTACCTGTATAGACAAAGGGGGGTGGATTATCACATTAAGGCCCCATTGGCGTTAATCTCCCCCTTAAAGTGTGCCACAAACATGCCACCTAATGGGTGCAAATGGTATTGGCGCCATCTTGTGCGTGTGTTTATTAGTGCATTATCTGATATTTTCTCCGTAATTGCCTCCCGTCCACAGCAGTTTCGTAACGGGTAACACACAAAGCCCTAGTGACGCATTATTACTAAAGTGGGTTGAAACGCCGTGCGCATTGGTTTTAGCGCTAAGGCAGGGGCCGAAGTGCGGTAGACCTGGCCGGGCTGGTCTGCTTTTATCCGAGGAAAGCGTGGAGCCCGGAAGGAGGCTGCTGACGGTGACAGTTTCAGATTCCAACATAAACTAAACAGCAAAGTAAGCAAAAGGAAGATTTTCTATCTACTTTTTTGCTGTGAGGTGCAGTTTGTGCTAGGCCATCCATCTCAATATATGCAGTTTAATAACTAAAAAATATTGCCAAATGGACTGTCCAGGCGAAGGGGGATTTGCTCTTTATTATTCATTCGTCATTCTACTAAACGAATTGTGGGGGACTGGAACCTCTGACGTTGATAAAATAAAGGTATCTGTCATTCTTCAGTGTCCTGAGGGAAAAAAGGCAAAGGATATAAAGGGAAGTCAAAAATATCTAAATGGATACAAATGACTGGGGGGACAGAGTATTGGAAAAACGTTGAGGAAAGTTGATTTATCTGAGCCAGGGAGGTGAGAACAGTAAGGAAAACTTTGTTTTTGCAAATAATAATTTTCTTTTTATAGAAGGCTGTGTTCAGCACCTGCCATTTCTAGGCGCTATAGTCAGACTCTTCGTCCACAACCATTAACACCCTCTTGCAGCCAATGTATCTTTGATAATTATATTCGATGTATTGACATCACCTCAATCAGATGTCAGAGTATTTCCTATTGCCTTTGAATATCTTTAAATATGAAACATAAATATATATGTGCTGGGTTCCTCGTAAGTGCCACCGAGATGTAGACGCAGCCTGTTTTCTTTCATTTACAAAAGACTCTTTCGGCTAGATGTAGGTAATTCCGATTTACCTACTCTTAAATACCGAATTTTACCGATTCGGTATTTAAGAGTAGGTAAATAGGAAGGAGTCAGATGTAGGTAATTTTAAATTCAGAATTACTGAATCTGTAACATTCGGTATTTACCAATTCTGTTTTTACAGAATCAATTTCCCATTGATTCCTATGGGCTTTGAAGCCCATAGGAATCAATGGGAAATACCGATTCTGTATTTACAGAATCGGTAAATACCGAATCCTGCAAGGGTGCAGGGTGTGTCACTTTGACACCCTCTAGCACCCCAAGTACAGGCTTGTGTGACATGTGGCACACATACATGCCCTAAGGGCCTGTCTGTGTGTCACATTGCACAGGTGTGCATGCACAGATGTGCATGCACACCTGAATTCGGTATTTTACCACACAATAGGATTGTGTGGTAAAATACCGACTCTTAAGGGCCTGTGGCACTGTAAACTGTGCCACCTACATTTGGAATTACAGAATCGGTATATTTACCGATTCGGTAATTTACCGAATCGGTAATTTTACCGAATCGGTAATTTTACCGATTCTGTAATTTTCAGCCCCCTACATCTGAAAACCCTAATACCGGTCGGAAACGGCCGAAATCGGCTGTTTCCGACCGGTATTAGGGCTCCTACATCTGGCCCTTAATGTGCTACCAATTTCACACATATTGCTTACCTGCAAATGATTTGTGTGTTAGCAAAACAGCCAAACATATATGTTGCCCTACAAGTTGAATTTTTGACAAATTAGCAGTTGATGTAAAATGATGTCAGGATAGTTATGACATATTAGCTAGAACATATAACAACTAAGCTCTCGCAACCACAAAACAGTGTGACAATTAAGACAAAAGTGACCAAAAAAGTAACAGAAAGCAGCAGATCTCTGTGTTCGTGTTCTATTTTCAAAGGGATGTTTATTTGAATCCACAATCAGCCTCAATCAGCCGACACGTGTTTCATCGTGTTGAAGTGGAGTCAACACGACTCTTCAGGGCTGATGAAATAAAATAAACACATGTATAATACATTTCACTGTAGCACATCTGGTACACTTGACAGTGAAAAAGACGTGCACGGAAGTGGAAAGTGACCGATCCTTACGTGCCTGGTGGCCGTTTAGTGATCATGTGCCGTGCACATCCACACTCGCAAACTATTAATGGTGGTAAAGTGCGTGGGTGGCAATAGCACCATCCCCCTGTGTTTCATCAGTTCATTCACTATTGGTGTAAAATCACAATCACAAGGTTTCTCGTCTCACGCTCACGTGGCATGCAGTGAGTATGTCATGCTCAATACCAAGGTAGGTACATGTGCGAGGAACAAATTCATGCGACTATATAAATCCCAAAGTCTTTTACCTAATAGCCTACCTGGTAAAAATTCCAGGTATTGTTTCGTCGATGGGGAATTATTTTGAGCAAGTAGATCGATATATCTAAAGATATGACAGGTAAATAAAAAAATACAATTAAAAAAGGGAGAACATAACTAAGCAGGCAAGTGGAAAAGACTACAGGGTGCAGTAAAGCAGTGTTAGCTGTCGCTTACCCTGAAAGAATGATTGACGGGTATGTCAATCTGTAATTGGCGTAGACAACCCTGGTAACGGGTAAGAAGTCTAAGTAATCACAAAGCTGTATTGGACTGTTAAAATGCTGCTCGTTTATTCCGAAATGAGACTGCACAAGAAAAAACAAAATAGTATCCAAAATTCAATGAGAACATCCAAAAGTGAACGAGTTAATCACGTCTCCGAAATGCAGAAGTACTACATCGTATTAATAAGCCAAAGAGTACATACCTAAACACATGTATGTGTTTAGCCATACCGGGAGGGGATCCGAATGTCTGTAGTGTTTTCCGGATAGAAATTGGGTGCAATTCTCCGTAAGTAAACGTACTAGAAGAGGAAACACAAATAGGGGGGCGGTAGTGTTTAGCTCTACCCGCCTTAAAACCTAATATCGAAATTAACATGAGTAAAAGGGAGAATTGTGTTTCTCTTACCTGCCGCGCGGTATCCCTCCTCTGTGTGTTCCCGGTCGCCGTGTTCCAAAAACGGACACGTGACCGGAAACAGGATAGGGAGATATAGTCTCGCAAAGAGCCGGTCAGCTAAAACGTCACAACATGAATGCCATCTTGGTAGTGAAAATGTTCGCTGTAAGTCTCCCTATCCTGCAGTACTTCTGCATTTCGGAGACGTGATTAACTCGTTCACTTTTGGATGTTCTCATTGAATTTTGGATACTATTTTGTTTTTTCTTGTGCAGTCTCATTTCGGAATAAACGAGCAGCATTTTAACAGTCCAATACAGCTTTGTGATTACTTAGACTTCTTACCCGTTACCAGGGTTGTCTACGCCAATTACAGATTGACATACCCGTCAATCATTCTTTCAGGGTAAGCGACAGCTAACACTGCTTTACTGCACCCTGTAGTCTTTTCCACTTGCCTGCTTAGTTATGTTCTCCCTTTTTTAATTTTATTTTTTTATTTACCTGTCATATCTTTAGATATATCGATCTACTTGCTCAAAATAATTCCCCATCGACGAAACAATACCTGGAATTTTTACCAGGTAGGCTATTAGGTAAAAGACTTTGGGATTTATATAGTCGCATGAATTTGTTCCTCGCACATGTACCTACCTTGGTATTGAGCATGACATACTCACTGCATGCTAAATAGAATGGATCAAGCAACACTTTTCAGACCCTGAACCTTCACTAAACGCAGTTTCCACGTGAGCGTGAGACGAGAAACCTTGTGATTGTGATTTTACACCAATAGTGAATGAACTGATGAAACACAGGGGGATGGTGCTATTGCCACCCACGCACTTTACCACCATTAATAGTTTGCGAGTGTGGATGTGCACGGCACATGATCACTAAACGGCCACCAGGCACGTAAGGATCGGTCACTTTCCACTTCCGTGCACGTCTTTTTCACTGTCAAGTGTACCAGATGTGCTACAGTGAAATGTATTATACATGTGTTTATTTTATTTCATCAGCCCTGAAGAGTCGTGTTGACTCCACTTCAACACGATGAAACACGTGTCGGCTGATTGAGGCTGATTGTGGATTCAAATAAACATCCCTTTGAAAATAGAACACAAACACAGAGATCTGCTGCTTTCTGTTACTTTTTTGGTCACTTTTGTCTTAATTGTCACACTGTTTTGTGGTTGCGAGAGCTTAGTTGTTATAAGTTTATGAGAATCCTTGATTGTCTTGAACGGTTTTAGGGTTTTCCGTTCGCTCTGAACGCACCACGCATTTGAACTCTTCTCCTTACAGGTTGTAACGTTTACTTCAGGCAGAGCACCGTTATCTGAAATTTCTCTCAACCCTATTTAGCTGTTTTTCTATAATAGCTAGAACAGCCTAATAAATTCCTCCTGATCTGACATCTGATACCTCTTTATTCCCCTTTGCGCCAGTGCATCCATTGGTACTTTACCAACTCTCCATACAAGTAATCCCTCTTTAGCTGCTGCATCTAGATAAACTATAATGTCAGTGCGGTGGTCGGAAAAAGTCAGTGCAAATCAGCAAAACACTCAGGTAGTTGTAATCCTGACTCACCTGCATATCTACCTTACAGCTGGCTGGTCTTGCTGCAGATGGGGTGGGAAATTGCAATGCAGAGTGTATAGTACACAGTACATGTTCAAGGATGGAAATGTTTACTTTAAAAATAGGTAAAGAAAAAAGAATAAGAAGTGACAACAGACTTCAAAATTGTTTCCTGAACCAATGCATATCTACTGTATGCATTGTGTAGCGTGGACACAGTATACTACCAGAATACTGAGTTTATTTATGGCAACAGAATATAGACTAACACTATATCGTCAAAGTATGTATATACCAGCAAGTAGAAATTTACTGTTCTTATCTCCACATCTAAGTACCTTGCAGGTACATAAATGTGTAGTTAAGAACAGCAAATCTATACTTCCATACATATAATTACTTCAATGATTTAATGGTAGTTCATATTCTGCAGTCAATTTTTTCTGTACGCTGATATTTATGATCTCGATACTCTCACATACAGCCATTCACACAGATCTACGGTCAGGAAAATAGCATCAATTGAGGAGCATATTTTACACCATTCAAAGGTCACTCATACATAAGGCCATCTGAGCCATTGACTATGCGTATTTCCAAAAATGCATTATTCTGCACATATTTCACTTCTTATATCCATTATATAATGCTATGCTTTAAAATAGGTTGATGGTGCATCCATACTTCATATGTTATGAATTCAATATGTTAATTTATTAAGTACAATGTATTTGGGCAAATGCACAGAAGAAATTCATACGTTTCTTTTTCACACCTTACATCACCAATCACAAAGCAGGTTTCTCTCATAATAATGCTGAGAAATCCTATATTATAAACCATGTGCATAGGCATATGACAGAAAAGATCTTCAGATTTCTGAGACAGCATCCAAACTAGAAACAGTCCACTTGAAGGTCTGGCACTGGTGCTACCTGTTGTTTTTGAAGCAAAGCATGATACAACAAAGACAGAAACTTGATTTGCTGGCTGCAGACTAGTAAACGTCAAATGGCTATGAGTGGAAGGTGTGTGTATTAGGAGTCCATTTTTTTGCCTCTTCAGCACAGCCCTCACCCTGATGCTCCCAATGTGTCGGCCATCTTAGAGTGGAGCTCTGATCCATTCCCCTACCTGTCACAGACTCTTATTTCCATCGTTAACACCTAATAGCATTGAAAATTTACAAATCCCAATGCTGGACACCTGTATGAACTAGGAATGTCCCACTTATATGTGCAGTATTTTCCTGCACTGTATATCTCCCATCACCCCAGGACTTTGATTTCTGACTAGTCCTGATCCCACGCAGAGAAACAATAAGAAGTAGATAAATTATTCACATTCTAGAGCTCTACCTAGTGGGCAAATTATGCACCGATTATCTCCCTCTCTAAGCTCCCCACTGTCAACTCGCTTAAGTAAGAGCTCTTAAATTTGCTTCCTCCCTCAAAAAGAATTCAACCTGCAAACCCACCTCATCCTCTACACAGGACCTTCCAGTTACTTCTATTTTCTGACATGGAGCCACAAAGTTCTACTAAAATCGCCTTAGAACCTTCTGGCCTTTTTGCTCATAACATTTTTTTCGCCTGGACTCTATAAAAAAAAGCCTCTAAAACACTATAACACCGACTCCTCAAATCCCATCCAGAAACACTGGTCTACAACCCCTACTTTTGTGCCAACAAAGGAATGATCATTACTGACCTAATTTTCTATACAAATAGACATGCACAATGGAGGAAACCCTGCTTTCAATGCTATTGATCTCTACACCTAGGAAAACCCTGACATGGTCTCAAGCTATCGGTAACACCTTCTTTGACATACAATGAGCAGTCATCATCACCATATACAACAATGGCAACATCCTCACTCTGGCATCGGATGGTCACCTTAAACTATTCTGAGAATTCTCCTCCGTCGCACCACCCCCTTCTACCTTATTTGACATTCCCTACACACCCCCTTCCACCATGAACTTAGTAACCACTGACCACCACACTAGATCACAGACTCTTCCCATACTGACTTACAAAATCATACAACCCTCCCCATCTCTTCCTCTCTACCTCCCCCGCAACCTCTGTCTCCCCCAAAGGCAGCTCCACTTATAACATCCAATGGCACTCAGCTAGCATGCCCCAGCACCCGTTTCTCAAGCTCACCACATCATCCCTAAGACCGTAATTCAAACCACAATTCACCCTCTCTCATGCCTTCTACCCAATACATCTGCACCCCAGCCTCAGCCTCACACTTGTGCCCCCTTGCCCATTACTTCAAGACCTGTCAAACCACCCCTATACCTCACTACATTCCAAACTGGATGAGATTTTAAAAAGCCTGCAAGACCTCAAAGAGGACCTACATAGGCTCATTCACCTCACAACTATGACGACCAACTATCCGAGGCCTAATAAGTACCACTTGACGATACCACCACACATGCCCATCCCTTCAACGAACCGGCCACAACCCGAACGTGCCTCCCTACTCAACGAACCTCTACCATCGCACTGGACTTTGAGGACGAAACCCTACCCCAACGCACCTTCGCGGCCAACTAGAGTAAAAGCTCCCCTATCAGACAGTGAGCTCCAAACCCTACTACTATCATACAATTCCTCTCACCCTCAGAATGCAGATAGTCAGGAAACTATCCAGGTCCTCAAAACCAACCCTCTCAGAGCTCCTAGCCTCAACCATAGAGCACCCAACAGACATAACCTCAGACAAATAAACTCCTCACATTCTAACCCAGCACTCCAAAAAACAGACCTAAAGGGGCTGGGCCTTCAGTGAAAAGTAGGCAGGCAGGGGCTTCACTCACTTGGCCCAGCTGCTTCCTTTCACGGGCTCTGCTTCTCACTCCTATGGCTGTCGGTAAGCCTCAAGACGGGCCATGGTGCAAAACAGGCACGCTGGGGGCTTCACAACTTGTTGACCCTGGCCTCGTCCAACTCTGGGGGGCTGCAGCAACCAGGAGTTGGGGCCAGTTCCTCTCACGGCTCACACAGTGTGGTGGTCACCATTTCACGTTGTATGGGAGCTCTCTCCGTGCACTTGGGTGAATAAATCAGTAGCACTTCAGGGGAAATAAAGCTCTCACCATGTGCTAATCACTTTTTCACGATATAAAGGCGCTCACCACATGCTGACTAATTCAGTAAGTACTCCCTCAGCCGGGGATTGGTAATCCAGCTCTCCACAAACGCTCTGAGAAAGCCTCAATAAAGTGCTCACCGTGCACTTTACTTTTACTTAGGTGAAGAACTGTCCAGTCCTTCTTCTGCACTTGGCAGGAGCAGCAACTGCAGGCCATCTCACTCCCATACACATCAGGGACAGCTCTCTTCCCACAGTTCTGCATCTTTTCCTCCCGGGCAGGTAACTTGATTTGAAGACTATTATCTCTCTTGGACTTCCAACCGGAGGCAAGCATACACAAGCTCTTGGAGATTCCCCACAAGTAGAATACCACAGCAGGGCAACAAGATTTAGTCATTTTCCTCCACTACAGACAGAAGCAGCAACTGCAGGCCAACCCACCCCTCACTCAGAAAAGGCAGCGCTCCGCGCACAGTCCTTCTGCACTTCTTCTTGCCGGGGACTCTTGTTCTTGGAAGTAATCTACAGTCCAATACTTATACCCCATTTTGTCATTGTTCTCTTTGTGGTCTGTAAAACCAGTTCAAACCCGTCCTGTCCTTCCTGGTGCAGTATGACCACAGGGGGCGGAGACAGCATTGTGAAAAGTAGACACAACCTATTCAGGTGCTGGTGAAACTCCTCCCACCACTCTAAATGCACACTAGGTCTATTCAGGCTAGCGAGGAGTCACCCAGGGCACACCTCAAACCCCTCCCCCCCAGTGACTGTCAAGTGAATGCACATCCCCAGCTCCTGTCACTCCAACACCAGCCGCTGAATACACAAAAGTCAGAGGCACACAGGATAATAAAGTAAGAAAATACTCACTTTCTAAATGTCCTACCTTTCACATACACTGCACCCTGCCCATGGGGGTACCTTGGGACTACCTTAGGGGTGCCTTGCATGTAAGGAAAGGGAAGGTGTGGACTTAGCAAGTGAGTGCACTTGCCAGGTCAATATGGCAGTTTACAACTGCGCCCGCATACGCTGCAGCGGCAGGTCTGAGACACGTTTACAGGGCTGCGCACGTGGGTGGCACAACCATTGCTGCAAGCCCATTGGAAGCATTTGATTTACAGGCCCTGGCACGCTCACTGCACTTTACTAGGGACTTACCAGTAAATCAAATATGCCAATCATGGATAACCAATCATATCACAATTTATACAGAAAGCATATGCACTATAGCACTGATCAGCAGTGGTAACGTGCCCAGAATCCTATAGCCAACAATAACAGGGTCAGAGAAATAGGAGGCATAAGGCAAAATGTTTGGGGATAAATCTGTCAAAAGGGCCAGGTCTAACACCCTAACTATCTCATCCTGAAGCTCGAACTCTCCGGAGGTTCCAGAGCAACCAGAAGCGCAAACACCTTTCTTCTCAAACCTCAGAGATCCCACAAGAAGAAAACCTACAACCATGCCTTCTCTGGGATTGCCCCATGAATCTAGAACATCTCTACCTCCAGAAATCAGAACGAACCCCTCGATCATTTCATTCAAGAAATCAAAGAATTCCTCATGAGAACAAATTTCTTCCCTAGGTCACATGACTTATTATGATTTGACATAAAGCTTACCATCTGATATGTTGTAATCTTTCTAGTATTTAAATGTTTGTTGTTTACCATTATTTTTTATTTCTGCACTACCACTCATTCATATAATCAGCACTAAAACATGGCTTCATTATTTACTATAGTAATATCAAGAAAGGACTAGCTTAGTTGTGTTGGCGAGACTCAGAGGGTACGTCTGTGGGCAAACCATTAGGTTTGGTCATGAAGCCCTCACCCACCAACCTAGTTGGTGGCATGCTTCATCATCGGGCCCACCACAGTGACACCGAATGTGTCCCGGGTGTGCTGCGACTCCAGATTACTGAGGAGCTGGTATACTTACTGAGTATGCTGTGATAAGTGGGTGTGAACGTGATGTTTAAAAGCTATGCAGGTGGTCCCAGGTGGTCCCAGTTCCCGAGGGTATAAGGATAATTTTAATATCTGGGCCCCTGCTAGCAGCTAAAAAGGCAAGTGGACGTTGTGGAGTGAATTATGAGCTCCTACGTCCTATGTGGTCTACATGTACCAGCCAGGCCTTTTGTTTACAACTGGCTTTCCTCAGGACCAATGAGTATGTGTGGGTGATAAAGTAAATAAACTATATTAAGTGGTTGGTGTGTGTTGAAAAGTGTCGCACTCGCTAAGGTGCTATACGTGTTAGAGGGGGATTCCCTCTGCTTTACTGTACATATAACATAAAGACACAAACAGACATACAAGGTAGAGCCAATGAGAATTGTATATTGGTAACACAACATGTTGCCGGCTTCTAAGGTGCGTGAACGACCTAGAGCGGCGGGTAGAACGTGGCCATGAGGATTTGCATGGCAGGTGTGATTATAGCGTTATTTACAGCGTAGTGGCGGTGGTGGGCTAAACAGCGATGCGAGCGTAGCGTGAGGTGCAGGTAAGTATAATACATATTTCCTCACACTTGCTATTTGCTGTTAAAGCCTCCTGGGTCACCTGGCAGGGAGAGAAGACCCTAGGCATTGCAAAAAGGTATAGGTTAGGGCTTAACCTGTGGAAAGAAGATACTGCTGCTTACCCAGTTCGTAGAGGTGAATCACCATGTTTACTCACGGAATTGCCGATCTGCGTGCTCCTGCGACCTATCGTCCTGCTCCGGTGTCCGGAGTGAGAGTTTAGAGCTTCGAGGACGGCTTTAAATAGCCTGTTTCATTTGCAGCACCTGGGGCAGGACTGAAAATAGAGGGTGTGGTCGCGCAGAAAGCGTGGAGTCATCTCCCGTACTGCGCATGTGTGTGAGACAAGCGCTGGTAGTGGTCAATTCTGGTTTCGCGCATGCGCGGAGTATAGACTCTGTGCTAGTGCGCTTGCACAATGCATGCTAGTGCGGTTCAATGGTGATGACAGCGTGAGGGGGTAACTAACCATGTTGCGGTCAAGTAAAATGATACGACTATGTGCCAGTCGTGTTGGGGACTGAAGGGTGGATTTAAAAATAAGATTTAAAATGAGATTAAAATAGTACAGACTTGGGACAGACCACGAGTCAGAGCGAGTCTAGGAATGGAACAAGGAGCCGGTTAGTTTGACAGCGCATTCCACGGAATGGAATCATTAAGCCCCTCTATATGTGTAGAGAGGCGGTATATCCAGCGCTGTTCATTGGTGAGAAGAGTTTTCTCATTGCAGTCAGATACTGCAAATTGTTCAATTACTGTCCATGTAAAGTCATTTGGGGTGTGATTTTGGGTGAGGAAGTGTTGTGTCAGTTTACTGATGTTTTTACCACAGCGCATGGTGCTTCTGTGTTCAGTCATCCTGGTTCTGACTTTTCGGGTGGTCATGCCAATGTATCTGAGACCACACCGGCATGTGATGAGATACACAAGATTGGATGAGTTACAATTGGTAAACTGGCGTTGTATCCAGGTTTTGCCGTTTTCCAGGGACAGTGTTTTGGAAGGGGTGGTCAAATGACAGACACTACAGTTGTTACAGGGTTGGTGGCCTGTTATTTTGGGTAGGGCCCATGCGTTTAGGATCGTGTTGCCTGTCGGCCGGGGATTTTTCTTAGGTCTAGTGGACACCAATTGGTCTTTAAGGTTCCTCGCTCTTTTGTAAGCGAACCGTGGTGGCTCCCACTTTCTAGTGCCAGAATTAATGATCTTCCAATTTTTGCGGATTATGTTGGATACCTGGTTAGAGGCTGTGTTGTAGGTAGTAACGCACGTCAAGGTGGGCGTTTCCGGTGGTTTCACGAGGGTTTCCAAGAGTGCTTCTCTATTCTGGTTACGTGCTCTTTTGCAGGTTTTGGAGATGATTCTAGTGGGGTAGCCTCGATCCTCAAGTTTGTGGACTAGTGCCTTGGACTGTGATTTGAAATCCTGAATTTTGCTACAATTGCATCGTATGCGCAGAAATTGACCGAATGGTAAATTCTCCCTGAGCGGTCTAGGGTGGAAACTGTCAAATCTCAGCAATGAGTTCCGCGATGTTGGTTTATAATGTGTGGTGGTAGTCAGGCCCCTCTGTTCAGCTCTGATATTGAGGTCAAGGAAGGCAAGTTCAGTGGGACTGCTAGTGCAGGTTAACCGGAGGTAGGAGTCGCGGTTGTTAATCCATATGAGGAAGTCCTTCAATGTGTCCTCATTGCCTTCCCAGATGATAAAAATGTCGTCGATGTAGCGACGCCAAGTTACAATGTTTGCTGAGTTCCTCATATGGATTAACAACCGCGACTCCTACCTCCGGTTCACCAACATCGCGGAACTCATTGCTGAGATTTGACAGTTTCCACCCTAGACCGCTCAGGGAGAATTTACCATTGCGTTACTACCTACAACACAGCCTCTAACCAGGTATCCAACATAATCCGCAAAAATTGGAAGATCATTAATTCTGGCACTAGAAAGTGGGAGCCACCACGGTTCGCTTACAAAAGAGCGAAGAACCTTAAAGACCAATTGGTGTCCACTAGACCTAAGAAAAATCCCCAGCCGACAGGCAACACGATCCTAAACGCATGGGGCCTACCCTAAATAACAGGCCACCAACCCTGTAACAACTGTAGTGTCTGTCATTTGACCACCCCTTCCAAAACACTGTCCCTGGAAAACGGCAAAACCTGGATACAACGCCAGTTTACCAATTGTAACTCATCCAATCTTGTGTATCTCATCACATGCCGGTGTGGTCTCAGATACATTGGCATGACCACCCGAAAAGTCAGAACCAGGATGACTGAACACAGAAGCACCATGCGCTGTGGTAAAAACATCAGTAAACTGACACAACACTTCCTCACCCAAAATCACACCCCAAATGACTTTACATGGACAGTAATTGAACAATTTGCAGTATCTGACTGCAATGAGAAAACTCTTCTCACCAAAGAACAGCGCTGGATATACCGCCTCTCTACACATATAGAGGGGCTTAATGATTCCATTCCGTGGAATGCGCTGTCAAACTAACCGGCTCCTTGTTCCATTCCTAGACTCGCTCTGACTCGTGGTCTGTCCCAAGTCTGTACTATTTTAATCTCATTTTAAATCTTATTTTTAAATCCACCCTTCAGTCCCCAACACGACTGGAACATAGTCGTATCATTTTACTTGACCGCAACATGGTTAGTTACCCCCTCACGCTGCCGTCACCATTGAACCGCACTAGCATGCATTGCGCAAGCGCACTAGCACAGAGTCTATACTCCGCGCATGCGCGAAACCAGAATTGACCACTACCAGCGCTTGTCTCACACACATGCGCAGTACGGGAGATGACTCCACGCTTTCTGCGCGACCACACCCTCTATTTTCAGTCCTGCCCCAGGTGCTGCAAATGAAACAGGCTATTTAAAGCCGTCCTCGAAGCTCTAAACTCTCACTCGGGACACCGGAGCAGGACGATAGGTCGCAGGAGCACGCAGATCGGCAATTCCGTGAGTAAACATAGTGATTCACCTCTACGAACTGGGTAAGCAGCAGTATCTTCATTCCACAGGTTAAGCCCTAACCTATACCTTTTTGCAATGCCTAGGGTCTTCTCTCCCTGCCAGGTGACCCAGGAGGCTTTAACAGCAAATAGCAAGTGTGAGGAAATATGTATTATACTTACCTGCACCTCACGCTACGCTCGCATCGCTGTTTAGCCCACCACCGCCACTACGCTGTAAATAACGCTATAATCACACCTGCCATGCAAATCCTCATGGCCACGTTCTACCCGCCGCTCTAGGTCGTTCACGCACCTTAGAAGCCGGCAACATGTTGTGTTACCAATATACAATTCTCATTGGCTCTACCTTGTATGTCTGTTTGTGTCTTTATGTTATATGTACAGTAAAGCAGAGGGAATCCCCCTCTAACACGTATAGCACCTTAGCGAGTGCGACACTTTTCAACACACACCAATAACTTAATATAGTTTATTTACTTTATCACCCACACATACTCATTGGTCCTGAGGAAAGCCAGTTGTAAACAAAAGGCCTGGCTGAAACATGTAGACCACATAGGACGTCGGAGCTCATAATTCACTCCACAACGTCCACTTGCCTTTTTAGCTGCTAGCAGGGGCCCAGATATTAAAATTATCCTTATACCCTCGGGAACTGGGACCACCTGGGACCACCTGCATAGCTTTTAAACATCACGTTCACACCCACTTATCACAGCATACTCAGTAAGTATACCAGCTCCTCAGTAATCTGGAGTCGCAGCACACCCGGGACACATTCGGTGTCACTGTGGTGGGCCCGATGATGAAGCATGCCACCAACTAGGTTGGTGGGTGAGGGCTTCATGACCAAACCTAATGGTTTGCCCACAGACGTACCCTCTGAGTCTCGCCAACACAACTAAGCTAGTCCTTTCTTGATATTACTGCATATAAACCAGGGGATCCGGACTAGCCTATCTAGTCCTCTCTCTCCATTTTGATTTGCCTTTCATTATTTACTAAACATTTTAAAAATACCCAACGTGGATTTCGTGTTTTTCGATGTACATCGCCTCCGGGTAAGTTGTGTGAGGTGAGTGGGTCACAGCCTGGTTATCTTTCCACCATGTTTGTAAGTTGGTTCAGACCTGTGCTCGACAGGGGGATCTGAGAGTCTATCTGAGCTGTATTTACAAAAGGACTTGTAAAAATGTATCAAGTGACAAACAATGTGCGACACTGTTTCCCAAAGTTTACAAGTTTTTGTAAATTGGCCGCTCTATGGTCAACTAAAAACATACTTTGTACCGACACTCATCTATTTGTAAGAACAGGAAAAAAAGAATAGTAAAACACACAATTAAACACAAGTAGCGAAGCAACAAAGAGAAATTAGGAATTTATTCAGCAGACTTTGAGTAAAATGAGTGTAGAACAAATCTATGACTAACTTTCATTGAAATCACAAACTTAATTTTCTCTTTATTAGATTTTAATTTCGATGTGTTTCATGCTCCATGTTTTAGCACCGCTGGAAATCCAATATCTAGTGCAATTTATATAGTTCATAAATTCGGGTTTTTTAATTTGGGTCTTTTTCTTTGCAGAGTTAAGGTTTCCGACCTGAAACAAAGGGCGACCCACATACAGGGGTGCAGCCCAATGCAGTAATTCTGTATAAATCCTTATGACCGGTAGGAGATACCATGGTATATTAAGGGTAAATACTAACTTTCTGTGCTTTGATATACTTTTTGAAGAGTAGTGTCTTGGGCATCTAAGAAAAACAATGTATGTGTGTCTTTATTGACAGTCTTGACGTGTTCAACAAATGTAGCAGTGGCATAAATCAGTAGCCCTGAAGAAATTGCCTAAAATTTGAAGAGGCAATGAAACATGTCGGCTTGTGGTAATTGGGATGCATGCTTAGCAGCCAACTTTGCTTTTTAACAGGAGAGGTTACACAAAGCAAAAAATAAAGAGTCGGTAATCGTGTATATCTTCCTTTTTAAACACACATTTATGATTATTTTGTCACATGTTTTTCACTACACCCACTGTTTGTTTTGAACACTTTTCTTTGTGGCTTGATGACCGCCGATGATGATAACAGGGCTTACTTGGTGAGTACCTATCAGGTATCCCGATGGTGTTAAGGCCGTGAGGGGTCATCTCGCCTTTGCACACTTTTCCTGCACAGAGGAACGCACTGTTGTTTGGTGTTGCTTGATAGACTGTCGTAATTGGGTTGGAGCTTTTTATTAAAAACCTGGCATTCAACGTGATACTCACTACCCCGAGGGGAGATAATTGTAAAGTTACATTATGAGTTAAACGTTAGATTTTCTACATATTAATGCCTTTGGAGGCCCAATCATTGTTGTTTTGGAAAATCAGACCTGTGCTCGACAGGGGGATCTGAGAGTCTATCTGAGCTGTATTTACAAAAGGACTTGTAAAAATGTATCAAGTGACTAACAATGTGCGACGCTGTTTCCCATAGTTTACAGGTTTTTGTAAATTGGCCGCTCTATGGTCAACTAAAAACATACTTTGTACCGACACTCATCTATTTGTAATAACAGGAAAAAAAGAATAGGAAAACATACAATTAAACACAAGTAGTGAAACAACAAAGAGAAAATGGGAATTTATTCAGCAGACTTTGAGTAAAATTAGTGTAGAACAAATCTATGACTAACTTTCATTGAAATCACAAACTTAATTTTCTCTTTATTAGATTTTAATTTCGATGTGTTTCATGCTCCATTTTTTAGCACCGCTGGAAATCCAATATTTAGTGCAATTTATATAGTTCATAAAATCGTATGCACCCAAAAGTAATTATCTAAATACCAAGGCAATCTGGAGGAGCGAAGAGATATTTCAATGCTAATTAGCAAAAAAGGTCACGTATGGCAGTCAGTCGCTCTTCATCACTTAGGGATCTATAGTGAGATGGCCTGTTGGGGCTCTTCAATTTGTTATATAGGAGCCGGACAACTAGCTAGTAGAAGTTAAAATACAATTCCATCCTCTAAGATGCAGCACAATCAAGGAGGATAAAATATAAGAATATTTTGGCAACGTGATGGAGGATGAGCGAGGTAAAGGCAATTTCACAATTTCGAATAAGAATAAACAAGCTGACCTTTTAATAAATAGGCCATGGCATGCAAAATTGAGCATCTTTGTCCAGGTGTGTAACATGGTACTCTCCAGTACATTTGGTGGAGTGGATGCCTGCCATTGAGGGACCCCACTCAACCGAAGGCTTTTGTAGGTCTATAAGGTGATGAGAGAGAATTCACTACTTGCACGTGGGCAGGTACTCTAAATGTGGTTTTAGATTCGCCTACTAAGAAATGGAAGATATATATAGCACATGTCCTATTTTTTTGGTAGTTTTTTTGAGTGACAAACTTGGATCTGCAGAAATCAAGATGGAGAAGTTAGATGCCAGCGTAAGGTTGTTGCAAATTTGAGATTTTCCCAGAAGAGTGTAGGGACATAGGGGCACATGATCATTGAGAATTGCATTCGCAAAAGGTGCGAATTTTCAAAATTCGCCCGTTTGCAAATGCAATTTCATCATTTGGAATGCATCATAATTTTTTTACTTTTCGCAATTTAAGAAATCGCAAAATTGCGATTTCTTGAATTGCGATTGCATTTAAGGAATCTCAAATTGAGATTCCTTAAATGCAATGCATCAAACTTAATAAATTAGCGATTTCGCCAATAAGGGGAGCAAATTACCATGAAGTTGACTTTCATGGTAATTTGCGAAAACTTTGAAAAATGCACTAAAGTGCATTTTTCAAAGTTCCATTTTACACACACACATGCCCTTGGGGCATGTGTGTGTGCAAGATGTACTTATAGGCAGATTTCAGGGGTGCAACAGGGTGTCCTTTTGACACCCTGGCACCCTTGAAACTGCATTCTCAATTTGCGATTGTCTAATTGAGAATCACAAATTGAGAATATCTTCCCATTCATTCCTATGGGCCTCGAGGCCCATAGGAATGAATGGGGAGGTATTCCTTAATTGCGAATCGCAATTTGCGAGTCGCAATTAAGGAATTTTAAGAAATCGCTATTTTTTGAGCGATTTCTTCATGCATAGCCTTTTGCCATTTCTTATTAGTGAATCCTTATTTTTCGCTAATAAGGAATCACAAATGGCATTGTTGATGCATGTGGGCCATAGGTGCATGCATCCCTGCCTTCATGTACAAACAAGTCTGGCTGAGCCCCTGATGAGCAGTATATAAATGCAAAAGGAAAATAGTGTCACTGTATTAGATTGCAAAGGCACTAACTGAGCTTCATGTAACAGAATTAAAGTATTAAACAATGTCACACCCACCAACCCTAGCTTGTCAACAGAAGTATCCAGAGGAGCACTGAACTGAGGTGGATTTTCTACAAATTATTTCTTTGGGCACAGACAGAGATAGGTCTGCAGGGATGGATCCAAGCAAAATGTGGCAAATGGCACAGTTGGCTAGCTGGTCAAAACACTATTCTTTGCTCACAACATACACATTGTTCCGGCATTAGTGGAGAACAGAAATTAGATTGGAACGTTAGGGCTAAATTGTTTGTTCTTGTGTTGCCTGCATTTAAATGGAAAATGTACCCACTAGCCATTTATGGAGCTGGGCACTAAGTCAAAACAAAGTTCATTATTTCTTCTTGTCGAATGATGGTGATTCGAGGTAGGCTAAGTTGTGCCTCCTGGTATACTAGCAATGCTCAAAAATCTCAACTCTGGCAAAAATGACATTCTGCTGCCTAGTGATATTCTGAGCAATACAAAAGGGGATGATGGACGGAGCGTTTGAGCAAATCAAACACTCACCCCCAGTCAACTGATCTGGGTTTAATCCATCACCATTCTTTAGCTCACTCAGCCACCCCAGTTCAGACATGGCCATATGCAAATCAGTCTGACCCTGTGCCTCATGGGAACAGTCCAGCCCGAACTGCCAGGCCATGTCTTCCCTGGACCGGAAACAAGCATCCTGGGACCGGTTTTGGATGGTGATATTCTGAGGCAGATCTCTACTGAGTACGGTACTATAGTGGTGTGGAATCTGTTTCTTGAAACAGTAATCTCACCAGGAGCAGATCTGGAACATAGGGTGAATAAACCTTTTATTTATCTTATACTTGATTTGAGGGGGTTTAGGGAATTTTCTGTGTGAATGGAAAAGCGTCCCTCCCACCATAAAGACATTGGGGGATATTTACAAGAAACTGTCGGAGTGCGGCGTTAAGCCAAAATTGCAAACACCGCGCTCTGACAATTTCAAAACTCAAGGATGCTCCGTATTTACAAAAATGTGGAGCACCCAAGAGCGTTTCCCCTAGTGCTGGCACTCAATTTAGTCACCTAGCGCCAACGCAGGCACTCTTGCACCAGAGTGGAAGGGTGCCTGTGTTGCAATGAATTACTGTTCATGTGCAGGACGGTGTCCCTTCCTACACATAAAAAATCACTAATGGCGATTTGTAACTTCTATGTGCATTGCAGAATGCAGCGCATATAGAAGTTGCAACACGTCATTTTTTAATGATTGCTTATGAGCAGGGTGGGACACTTTCCTGCACATGAACAATCACTAATGGCATTTGCTGTTTCTATGTGTACTGCAAAATGCAGCACACATAGAAACAGCAAAAACGCATGTTTAAAACCAGGTTTTCCCTGGTCTTATTTTTTGCGCTGCCCCTTTATGGCAACCTTGTAAATAGGGTGCAGCATAAAAAATCAATGGATGTTGCGGTGGAACACCAACAGCAACACCCATTGCCTGCCCCTTTGCCCCAGCAGACTGCTGCGGTGAGGGGCATATTTACAAGGTGGTATACGTGGCTTAACGCCACCTGGTAAACATGGAGCGGGGAATAGTGCCACAGGAACGTCATTACAAGTGACGTCCCTGTGGAGCAATGCCCTTGTAAATATGCCCCATTAGATTTTCAAACTAAGATTTGATATAAAACCTCGTAGAAGTGATTTTAATATGTATCCTCATATTTGTGCCCCTGGTGGGCATTGTATTTGACAGCTAAATAATGGAGTTGTTCCCATATTTAAAATAACCGCACCTGGGGCTTTGACGCAGAGTCATTGGTATTCACACCTGCTTTTTACTGAGTCTGGGGCTTTGACTCACATACCTGGTATTGAATTATTGTTGAATATACTCTGTTTTGCTGTTGCAGCGGCAGTGGGTTGTGTTTGTTAATTGAATTCAATATTTAGTGGGGTTATGTTTTATATTAATTCTGAATTGTACCTGTTTGCATAGTCCGATTAATGTTTTTGTATCTTAAAGTGTGAATTACTTTGTCAACGAATCGATGATTAATTAAAAAAAAGTATTTGTTTAGGATAGATGGACAATTTGCTTGGAGATAATTTGACACAACAATTTTCTGACAAAAGCACAGCCTTGAAGGTTTTTATTTCTTCATTAAGGCAAGAACTGTGTTTTTTCTTGATAAAAGTAAGAGTTGATTGTTTTAAACCAGAGCAGCTTTGGGCATACAAGTAGAAAGGTCAAAGTCCTTAAGATAAGACGTCTGCAAACCTTGATTTCAGGTAATTGGCCAGCAGAAAGCTCAAGACTGAAGGTGAGCCATCTTTCACCAGGTTGAACCCCATCACTGGGGATATCAGCTAGAGCCCTATCAGACACACAGGTAGACTAGGAGGCCTTCAGGCAAACTTCTAGAGGCATCTTGTTACCAGTGGCGATGCAGGAGGCCAGGTCTGATGCCTTTGCCTGGGCATGTTACCGTGGATTCACCAGCACTAGGTGGACCTGCCTACTTTAGGCTAATCCTGAATGTTTCTTGGTCGCTATCACGAGGAACACCACGTATCTAGTCCAGCCTCTTCGTCGATCGGTGAGAAATCAACAAAGGACATAATTGGTTCTGAATTATTATCAGTGGCACCAGACTCCAGTTCCCATCCCAGCTGATCTTGATGTGTGGTTGCTGCCTGAACACCTGTGACTGCTTATTACAAATTTACTGGAAATCGACAAAAGACACATTTCTTTCAAACTCTGTGGTCTACACTTTTTGGGCTGATTCACAAAAGGCCTCTGCACTCATAGCGCCACTCATAGCGGAGGCCCCACAGTTGAAAGTCTCCGCACTCGGATGGATTCTCCACAATAAGATTTCTCATTGCGGTCGATTCTGCCCTAAGTGCGGAGACTTCCCTACGACTGAGGGGCCTCCGCCAAAAGTGCGGAGGTTCTTTGTGAATCTGGCACAGCGTGTTTCCAGTGTTGGAATCAAATGCAGGATTATTTCGGCGTTATTTTCCTGGAGAAGGTACTTGTCAACATAAAGGGCCTGATTCCGATGTTGGGCAGACCGCGACCGACAGGCCATCAGTGGCTGTCCACCGCCAGATAGACCTTCGGTCCGACCATCAAATTACAATGCAGGTGGCCTGACTGCAGCGGTTCGGGGAAAGACCGCAGCCTCCGACAGGATCATCTGATCCTGATGGGGCAGGATGTGAAATTGTACTCCCGACAAGAGGCAGTGCTGAGGCAGTCACCGCCATCAGGATTATGATGTCCCTTTCCGAGAGCCTTCTCTTGGCGACCCAAATGCCATTAAAAGGCTTTCAGAAAGGGACTTTGGGGACCCCAAACAGGGCTCCTGTCCCTTTTGGGCAACTGCAAAGTGGCCTTGTAGGCACATGTAGTGCCCCAACGTACATCTATGCACCGTGCATGGATGTGCGCAAAGTGCTGATTTACGCTGCGGCTTGTGTTGCGGCCGCAGCACAAGCCACAATGTAAATCAGCACTTTCTGATCACCACCACAGAGGTCATATCATAATTGGGTGGTCGACTGCTTTTTGGAGGGGTCTCCAGACCACCACAACAGCGGATTATGATATCGAGCAGTCCTACCCCCTTATATCATAATTGGGCCAAGGCTCTTATAGAAAAAGACTCCTCATCATAATCTTGGTTTGTTTGAGAATACATTCAAGCACATTTTTGACTGCAGAGCCTGGACTTAAAGAAACAAGCACATCCTGTTCTATCATTCCCATTTCAAACATGTAGGGGTAGATTTATAAATATTTTGCACTGGGTTTGTGTCACAAAAGTGAAGCAATCCAGCCCAAAATAATTTTGTGTTATTTACTTACTAACGCAAAACTTTATTGGCACAGGAAAGTAGCCTAAAAGTAACACAAAGCAGCGTGAAGCACTGATTTGCATTACTTAGCTTCATGGGGGCGTTACATGGGTGGTACATGGGCGTTCTCATGCAACCACCCATGTGTTTGGACGCAAAACCCAAAAATTAGGGCCAATTGAAAGGAAAAAATAAAAGGAGAAATATTTTCATTTCTTTCCTTGTCTGACTTTCCATGTGTGCAGCACTGTATAACACACATACAGGGTAGGAAGATAATTAAAAGTGGTCTAGGCATAGGATTTTGTACTGGTAGGTAACCCTTCCAGTACAAAATCTATGCTAGACTCATCAACGCGCCCTTGCACTATTGTGCAACGGTGTGTGCGTGGGTCTCGGCAGCAAAACTCTCGGGAGGAGAGTACCAAATCTCTGTAGATATGGCGCTGTCCTGCTCCCTCCCTGCCACAAAATGAAGCGCAGCATTTTTTGGTGCTGCAAAGCGTTGCGTGACACTTTTATAAATCTGGTACATAGTATTTAGTGGCACTGACAGATGCCGGTCAGCAAAGATATTCCTGTTGACCAAAGGGGGGTCTCTGAATAGGGCAGTGGTCATCCACTGGGGCAGCACTGGTGAGATCTATGACGATGTGGCGCGTCACCCACCAGGGTTTAAATCTCTCCTGTGATTTGCCAGATTCTCACCAGACAACAGTGTTTCATGAGGATCCTGGGGAGGAGTTCAAAGATGCTCTAGATTACAAAGTCTAAACATTTTTCTGAATTGTTTGATCAGTTTTACCACTTTGATTATAGATTATCTGAAAGGAATAGGTATAAGAAATGACCAGTGGTAAACTCCTGATTTTGAAAGATGTATTACAGTGGAGACCAAATCACAGGACTAGTCCAATCAATGCAACTCAGTAGAATTCAGAGAACACTTTCCAAGGAGGAGAGTAAAAATAAATGAGGTCAGAATAATCTATGTCGGAAATACAAACAATTTTTTGCAATCCATTCAAAGCACTGTGCTATGTCACACTCACCATCAATTTTGGAGTCTCATACGTTAGTTATGAAAAGGAATTACCCTTGAAATTCAACATCACATTATGTTTATTTTCGGAAGTCACCTGCATGGACTTAAGTGTCCCTGGCTATACTTAAGATTGAAAAGACTGCTGTAGCCCCACTTTAGTGTCCTACTGTACACGTTCTAGAGTTCAGCATGTACCTGTTAAACAGCCACTCCTTTAGGGGCTGTCTCTACACCCACCCCACACCTATCTGGCACAGGCATCACCAGTCAGGGGACCCTGCCAATAAAATAAAATAAAATGGCCTGAGGGCACATGCTGGTGGCCAGTTACCAGTAACCATACTACTGTAGCCGCGTCCATTAATTCTAAATTTGTGGGTCTGGAGCCCACGACTTCACACCCCATGTCTATGGAAGCGATTAAAAGGATGTACCTTGGGGGAGGAGCTACGCGGGCGTCCAAGATGGTCGCGTGAGCAGAGAGCTCCCGAGACCTGCGCCACCCTCTTGCGAATATCCTCAAGATATCCTGTTTATGATTATGGGCTTTTGAAGACCTACTCTCGCTGATTTTATCATCCTTTTAAAATTTGAGTTTGGACGTCGGAAACCGATTTTAAGCCGACTTTTGCTTTCTGGGCCCGCGCCTGACGAGACCGGGGACTCTGCTGCTTCTTGGGCCGAGGAGTAAGTCAACAACAACGGCCGGAGGGACTTCTCCCCAGTCGGCCTCAGTCTCGCTTTTGGTTTCAATTTCTCCTCGGACTCTTGAGTAACTATTCAACAAGCGGATCGGCTCCCACAAGCGGTGCAATTCCGACCTGCTGCAGTGTCCTGCCACATCGGTTTATCCTTGGCCTACCCCTCAACTGATTTTGTACTATTTTGGCCCTAACTTTCGAATTCTGGACTCCACCAACGTCGGCCATTTTCACCAGGTCCCGTGGGCCCCTTCGGGGCGCAGCTCCCAACATGGCCTTTAAACCTGAGTTCGAGAAGCGCAAGACAAAGACACCGGTCCGCGGGGATCTACTCAGTCTAATGTTATGGACCGTTACACGCAACCGAAGGGGTCCCCCTGCAGTACTAGCCGTACTCTTGCAGACCCAATGACAGACTCCACTGCGCCGACGGAGGTTTCTCTCCAGGACCTCATGAGTGCCATTACTGGAATGAAAGCTGATATGGGACAACAGTATGAGGCCCTTGCCGCCAAAATTGATACTGTGGCTGTTGATGTCACACTTATCAGAGCCGACTTGGCCAAAACTAATGAGAGGGTCAAGGCCTTGGATTTGAAGACCTCCAGCCTTGTTACTGATGTGGCGGATGCACAGTCGGAGATCGGTAACGAACATGAAAATAGGGCCCGGCGAAACAATATACGCCTGGTGGGGGTGCCGGAAAATCCCGAGGGCATTACTGTCGACCTTCTTGTGGAGGACTTGATCCTCAAGCATCTTGCCCCCGCTGGTCTCAGCAAATTCTTTGCTGTTGAACGTGCTTATCGTTTCCCGGGTGGGAAGATTAAACCGGGGGCCCCCCGAGGCCTATTATTGCGAGACTTTTCCACTTTCGGGATCGAGATGCTATCCTTCAGGCCTCCCGTGGTCGTGGCCCCTTGAAGATCGACAACAGTACTATCAACATCTACCCGGATTTCACTCCGCAGGTCCAGAGACAAAGAATGGGGTTCCAGGGAGTGAAGATGCGACTGCGGGACTTGGGCCTCAAATATGCGATGCTGTTTCCAGCTTGTCTGCGCATCGAATATGAGGAACGAACCCTTTTCTTTGATCGACCAGACTGCGCCAGTGACTGGCTTGATACACTGCCAAAAAGAGACGATCTTAGCGGACGCCCCGGTGGAGCCGAGGGGGGCGCATCGGATCAGGAGTGACATTGTGGTTCTCGACGTCCGGTTTCTTATTACTTGCTTATCAGCTGAGTTATGCCTATTGTTTTATTAATTATATGGTCGAGCCCGAGGGTGGTTCTGGTGTAAGGGGACTCTTCCTCCTCCTGGGTTCTTTGTGTAGTGTAGTTATGAGAGGGCGACAGGCACACTGCGAGTTGGGGTGGCTTTTGAGTCGTAAGCAGGGATGCAGGGTGGGGGGTGTTGTAACGGGGGGTTGTTGGGGGTGGGGGGGATTGTTATTGTTTTTGTATTTGTTTCTTTCACATGGCACTGTATTCTTTGCGCTCATCCTGCTGTGGCTGGGTTTCCGGGGGGGAGGGCAGTGGTCCTTTTTTGGGATGGGGGGGGTGAGTTGCGATTGTTGTCCTGGAACGTTAATGGGTTGGGAGACAGGATAAAACGTGGTGTAGTGTCTCAGTTCCTCCGACGCCATTCCCCTGATATTGTTTTATTGCAGGAGCCCCATTTGATAGGGAATGCTTGCCAGGCCATGAATAGACGTGGCTACCGACTGGTCGCTCACGCCGGGTTCACCTCCGGTTCTAGAGGGGGGGGGCATTCTGATTCGGTCCTCTCTGCCCCTTGAAATTGACGAGATAACACGGGACGACAGGGGCCGATATGTCGCGATTTCGGGGAGATGGGAGGGTAAGATGCTTTCAGTAGTTAGTGTATATGTAGTGTATATGTAAAGCGCTTAGAGACCCCTGGGTGATAAGGCGCTATATAAATCTAATATACAAATACAAATACAAATGTCCCCCCGGGTTTACAGGCTACTACCTACGCTGACCTTGGGCGGCTTTTGCTAGGGCTCCCTGATGGTCTGCTTATCCTTGGGGGGGATTTTAATTCTGTGGTCTCCGGCGACTTAGATCGATACCCGCCCAGAGATTTGCCGAACTCCCAGATGTGGCTTGCTGAGCTCCTTGAAACCTTCGGGCTTGCTGATAGTTGGAGAACGCTACATCCCGCACAACTACAGTACACGTTCCATTCTGGGGCCCATGGTAGTCTCTCTCGAATTGATTATTTCTTACTGCCTTTTGCCCAGTCCTCCTCTGTGCGAGAGGTCCATCACCTCCCTAGGGGCATTTCGGATCATTCCCCATTGTGGCTAAGTGTTGAGGCTGGGGTCGGTTGTGTGGGGAGAGTTGCTCCTATAAATCCATGGCATTTGCGAAACCCCAAGACGCGCTCAGAACTGATCAAGGCCATTGATTGTTACTTTACCGAAAATGTTGGGTCAGTTTCTTCCTCTGTTTCATTGTGGGAGGCTTTCAAGACTGTTGTTCGTGGTTGTTCACTGTCATTGATTGCTGCGGCTAAGAAGGCCAAACATGTAGACCTGGCGCGTCTCGAAGATGAGATATCAGTACTTGAGAGTGACCTAGGTGGAAATGATACCCCTGCAACTTTACACTCCCTTGCTTTAAAGTAGGCCGATTACAGAGCCCTGGTGACTGATGCTGATTATGAATAGAGAGCAACAGGGTCGAATATATGATGTGGGTGATAAGGCGGGTAAGCTCATTGCGTGGTTGGATAGGAAGGAGAGAGCGAATCGGGTTGTATCGGTGATCGAACGGTTGAGTGGTGAACGTGTGTCTGACCCGATTGGGATTGTTGATTGTTTTCTGGAACATTTCCATACTGTCTATGCTTCGGTGAGCGATAGGGATGAGTGTGATTCCCGTTTGTTGCTGCGCGATATCGCGTTGCCCTGCCTTTCTGAGGAGGATAGGACCTTGATGGATGCGCCCATTACAGTGGATGAGGTCGCTGGAGCCATTCGCTCCCTTCGATCTGGTAAGGCCATGGGGCCCAATGGCTTGCCCATTGAGCTTTACAAACTGCGTCCCGACAAAATGGCGCCCTATCTGAGGGATATGTTTCTCGAAGCGCTCGAAACTGGTCTCCTTCCTGTTGATCAGCGCATGGCCACCATTGTTGTGATTCACAAGGAGGGTAAGCCACGTGACCGTTGTGCTTCATACAGGCCCATTTCATTACTCAATGCTGAACCCAAGATACTCGCTAAATTGCTAGCTAATCGGCTGATTAAGGTTGTAGGCGACTTGATCCATCCGGATCAGTCCGGCTTCATCCCGCACCGGAATACCGCCCTTAATCTCAGGAGACTCCACGGAGTTCTCGCGAGAGCTGGGACTCTGACGGAGCCGGCCATTTGGGCTTCCCTCGATGCTACCATGGCTTTTGATACGATAGAATGGCCGTATCTTTGGGCAGCTCTCGCTAAGTTTGGGTTTGGCTCTAAATTCATCGCCTGGGTTCAGCTCCTTTATGAACGACCGTTGGCCCAGGTGGTTGTGAATGGCAGGGTCTCTGGCACTTTCACGCTCGGACTTGGCACCCGTCAGGGTTGTCCATTGTCTCCGGTGCTGTTTGCTCTCGCTCTGGAGCCGCTGGCCGAGTGGCTTCGTTGGGAACCCTCGATCAGAGGTATTCAGTGGGCTCCCGACTTTGAGGATCGCGTATCGCTTTATGCGGATGACAACCTCCTCTACCTCACATCCCCTAGGAAGTCTCTGAATGTGCTTTTTGATGTTCTGACCTCCTTTGGGAAGAACTCGGGTCTCGTCATCAATTGGACCAAGTCCTGTGTCTACGTTTTGGCCGGGGTTCTCCCCCCGCTGCCCCGAAGATTTCCGATTTTGGTGGCTGAGGCTGGTTTTAAGTACCTGGGGGTATATGTCTCGCTGGACTCTGCCATCCGCTACGAACGTAATCTCCGAGCCCCCCTCCAGCGGTTTAAATTTGACGTCCAGCGGTGGCGGCGTCTGCCCCTTTCCCCATTGGGACGTGCGGCTCTCTTTAAGATGATGTCGCTCCCCAGGTTCTTATACGCACTTCAGAACTTCTTTGATCCTGTACCTCCGGGGTATTTCCGTGAAGTTGAGGGCCTTCAGAGGCAACTAATTTGGGATGGGCGTGCTCGAATCTCTTTGCCCAAGCTTACCCTGCCATGGTATGATGGTGGCATTGCCCTCCCAGATATTAAACGCTACTATTGGGCCTCCCAGCTTAGTGCGGTCAATCACGTGACATACGCCCCTGGTCATACTCCTGCTTTTGCAATGGATAAACATCTCCTCCCGGGTGGGAATTTTAATAGGGCACTGTATTCCAGGAAGCCACTGGGTACCCTGACTGGTCCCACGAAAATTGCTGTGCGAGTCTGGCGTGATGCGAATGCTGCCATGGGTTGGGATGATCGGTGACACGGGCAACCCCGCTGTATGATTCTGACCGTTTGGGTAACTTGTGGAGGACGAAAGGATTTGATAAATGGGACACGATTGGTATAAGCAAGGTGGAGGATCTCTGGTCCAAGGGTAGTGTTAAGACTTTTGAGGCGCTCAAAATTGAATATGAGCTAGATGACAAGGAATATTTCTGGTACATTCAGGTGCGACACGCCTTGACCTCTGTCTTCCCCACAGGGACGGAGATCCCCGACTCCTCGCCTCTAGAAGACCGCATCCTCGATGGCCATGTGCCTGATAGTACCATATCTTTGCTTTATAAAAAGCTTATCAATAGCAGAGTTGACTTGCTTGAGCGCCTCAGAGCCTCGTGGACCGCAGACGGCTTGGAGCTGGATGAGGAGGATTGGCAAATGGCCGTCTCCTCCCCCAAGGAGGTGGCCATCCCAGCCCGCCTCCGTTTCGTCCAGCTGAAGATCCTCCACCGTATATATGTCTCTGGTCTGCGCCTGGTGCGAATGGGTTATTCTCTTGATGGGTTATGTAAGCGTGGCTGTGGTATGAGTGGGACCTTTTTGCATATTATTTGGGAGTGTCAGGATGTGGCTGCTTTCTGGTCTAGAGTGCATGCTATAATGGAACGAGTCACCGGGGTCTCTCTCTTGCCTGAGGCCAGACAATGTCTTCTCAATGTCTGGGAACCTACGGACTACAACACGGCCCAGACTCTTTGGGCGACTCTTGGTAACATGGTGGCCAAGAGGGACATTGCACAGCTTTGGGGCTCCCACAGATCACCTACTATAGCGGCTTGGAAGGAGAACATGGACTGGTGTATGTTCAGAGAAAAGACGGTGTATGTGGCCCGCGGCAAACCCAAGAAATGGGGTAGAATTTGGTCCCAGTGGAACAATTACAGAGGGAATGTTTGCACTCCTCCATTAGAATACACTTCTGACGTCCAGTTGTCTCCCTAGTTGGTGTTCCAGGCTCCTAATTGCTATTAGTATATACTGAGCCATCTCATCATCACCCTTCATCCCGATACATATGTCCTATCATACTATGCTGTTCGACTAATTCCGCCCTGTCCCTTTGACTCCCTGTACATGTTTATTTGCCATGTGAATGTGTTTTATGTTGTTAGTTTAAGTTCGACGAAATCTTAAAATCAAAACCTAAAATATTTGATTTTTGAATTTACACCATGTGCGCGGTTATAATGCTACGCCGCCTAACCTGGGTCACCTCGCTTGCGTGAAATGTGTAATGTCTGATGTCATAGCGGCCGGCCCAGTGGGATGTAGGCTGACAGCTGTGTATTATGCATAAATATAATAAAGGTTTTTAAAAAAAAAAAAAAAAAAAAGGATGTACCTTTCATGCATGTAGTGGACTCCAAGAAGTAGTTGCACAAACCACTCCACTATTTGCCCTTCACTGAATCTCTGCCCCGCTTTCTTGTATTCTCGGATTTTGCAGTCGAGGTCTCCACCCTGGAAAAAGAATATTGATTTGTTTGGTTACATGGCATGTTTGCAGATGCAGAATCGAACATGTATGTGAATATTTACGTAATGGTACGTGCATAGAAGGCACCGAGATAGAGAACAGCCATGTAGACAATAATAAAACGCAAATATCAACCTGATTCACAGATACCCCTACATATATCCCAAAAAACATACCCCAGCACTCCTAAAGATTAAAGTTCCAAATGTATGACCTTGATAAGTTAGAATCAAAGAGACAGAGGTCCAGTATGTCACAGGAAAACAGCAGAGATGTATTCATACAAATATTGTTCAATTTATTCTGTGCAAAGATTTAGAAAAGCATATATATAACAATTTCTGACAGGACTGTAAGCACCACAATTGTTGGAGTGAATACAGATGGAAGGACATTCTTTAAAACATAGTGACATAAATCAGTCCTGTCAGCATGCACAAAAACAGCCGACACGTGTTTTGTCACATCCAGTGACTTCGTCAAGGCTCTCAAAGAGAATTTAGTGATTGCGTTGTTAACCGACCATAGTTTGCCATTGATTATGCGTGATGTGTATATAACTTCAGGATCCAAGTGCGCTCTGAAAGTTCGAAATTTGCCCGTGGAGATTCGCTAGTTTACCGATAAGAAACCAAGATGTAAATTTATGGGCAGCTCCTGGTGGACTCTTATAGGCCAGTCTTGAGAAATGATAAGGCACACAAATCTGAAAGATGTCGTGTTTCCAATATACCCGACTGATTGAGAAGGCTGTTGTATGCCCTTAGAAGTCTGTCCGTGAAGATTTGCTTGTGTGCCGATGCTAATCAAGGCTATGATAGGCCCCTTTCTTAGAAGTGAACCGCCCTGTAGTCGTAGGCTCCAATGTAACCGATTTGCTTATATCCACACTAATTTGAAAATTATGTTTATGAATATCAGCATTTGTAAATTAACATTAAATGTGGTGTCTTACTAAACTTGAATTTGTGTTCGTAAAGTGACTTGTTATGAAGTACAATTACACTGTAATGGTCCTATGTTACTTTTGAGTACACCTGCTCACTGGGGTGGGTTTACGACAATCCAAGACGGGGGCACCTGCAATGGTGGTGAACACATGCAAGCATCTAGGCGGTGTCCACCCTGAAAACGATTTCCTTTAAGTGAGAAACAAATTTTGACCATATCCAACAAACTTCTGTGTTAGCAGCATATATTTCAGTTGAAAAGAAGAGTTCATCCTAATTTGTCCAGATGAAGACCTTGCTTAAATAATTATTTTGGGGGCAAACCGTCAACAATATTAGCGATCTTGGACTGGTATCCTTATACATTATATACCAAGCACTGATAGAACGTTTGATACCCTGTGTTGTTGTTCTTTAATCTTGTCACATCTCAAGTGGACCGCACCGTTTTTTTTTTAATAGGGCACTTCATTTGTGACTGGATTATGCTATGAAGATTTTGGTGATTTATTACATTCTGGTTTTTCATCCATTGAGCGGAGTTGCGGACATGCAACTGAGTTTAATGTAATATGAATAAGTCCATGAGGACCATTGTTTTTCTTGCCATACAACCTATCCAGGTTCAGTGCAAAACAGGGTTGCTCCATAGATTGTTATTGGCGTCTACCAAAAATGATACATATCCTCTGCCCTTTAGGGGGGGATCGGCTGACAACAGAATTTGAGAACTGAAAAAAATGTAAACATTACATTTAAACAGATGTTAACAGAAAACATATAATATTATGTCAGTTAATGGGAAAGTGCTTCTGTAATATATGTACATCAATGATTGGAAACATTATTGTAAGAGGGATATTAAAAAAACTATTTGAAGCAAATTTTTAGAGTTCAACTTAGACAGGGATAACTAGATCAAGATCTTTAGATGCCATTTCAGAACTGTGCAGCTAAAAGTGGCTGGGAAATAGACAACTGGAGCACTCTAGTTGAGGCTTCTAGGCAGAGGGACAGTCGATTATTTTGGCATCTTTTTTATAAAGGGGTAACCCATCAGGTCAGCGAAGAAGATTTTTAAATACAACCACATCTGTGGGAAGAGTATTTCCAGGAATTATATTCTGAAAGGGACTGTGACCCCGTTGGGAAGGCATTTGAGCTAGCGGAGGCCTACATTAAAAAGCCTGATGCCATGGAGGTCATTCGTTTTTCCTTAAAGGAAACGTTCGATGCAATTAGTACACTACAAAACAGGAAAGCCCCTGGGTTAGACAGATTACCAGGAGATCTTTATAAATCTGAACCCCACATGTGGGGCCCCTTGCTCCACCCAGTACTTAATGCCATCGCACACATGGGTGACATACCGGCAACTTGAAAAGGCGCTGAAATCACCCCAATACATCAAAAAGGGGCAAAAGGTGACCTTGCAAGGACAATAAGCCTTATCGGTGGGTCACAGAATTTTTTTAGCAAAATGATCCTTTTACAACTTCAAAGCTGGATAGAGGACAATAATATACTCTTGCATTTGCAGGCGGGGTTTAGAGCCTCTATTAGCACCCTCGACCAGGTGTTTCCGTTTCTCTTGCTGATATGGAAGGAGGTTAAACTACAGAGCGGCAATCTCTATGTAGTGTTTGCTGACCTGAAAATGGCGTTCAACTCCATAGACCGTACTAAGTTATGGGTCACCCTTAGGGATTTGGGACTTCCCCCTGGGGTGCTGCAAATTATAATTTGTTTACATCAGAACAACTATGCCAAGGTCAGATGGAACTCTGATGGTTGTTTAACCACCAGTATATCCATCATGAAAGGAGTCCGTCAGGGATGTGTGCTGGCCCCAACAATGTTCGCTTTATTTATGAATGGGCTTATATAAGGGAGCTGTATGATTGCGGATGTGATCCGCCCAAACTAGGTGGCAGGCAAATTTAAGCCCTGTTCTTTGCAGATGATACGCTGCTTATATCAAAAACTCCAACGGGCATTCAAAATGTGTTAACCAACTTTGCATCAGCCGGTAAAGATCGTGGCCTCGAAATCAAATGTCTAAAAACAAAGTTCATGGTCTTTAACACGATGACTGTGGCGCGAATTCCCCTGTGGTGCTGGCATTCTAATCAATGGGTGGGTTCGGACTGCCCCCGGCAGTCCTCCGCACACGCCCACCGTCACGTGGAACGGCCAGGGGCCATCCGCAGCATTGAAGGGGTTAACTCCTACAAATCCACTTAAGGTAAGGTGAGGCTTGACACTCAGCTATTAGAACAGGACAAAGCTTTTGTTTATCTGGGTGTAAGAATTAGTGAAAATCTGGCGTGGTCCCTCAAGATCCAGAACCCACCTATGCTACCCTTATGCCTTGATCTTGGCCTAAAGTCCATTACTCACTTTGCTGTTCTTAAGGCACTCACGTTCTGGTTTAGGCTTTGGACTAGTAACACCCAAGTTCCAGTCAAGGATGCAGTGGAGGAATTATTAATCCTCCAAAGAAAATCAGGCTGCCTTCCTGGTTTGGGAAAATCAAAGAATGGCTCTTTAGATTGGGGTTGGGAAATTTGTGGGAGGCTCCACACTCTATTACAAAGAACATGCTACCACAGTTTAAAGCAACCTAATGGAACTTTGCTGAGTCCAGGGCAATGAGTCCAGGGCACTTGACACTTTAACATCATGCTTTTTAAATGTTAAAAGTTGTTTTAACCTTGAAATCTATATGGATGATATTGAATCACCGCATGCACAAGCACTTTATATACAATTTAGATTCAGCACCCTACCTTTGAACGCCATGAAAAGTAGGTGGGCGAATGCCACTGTCACTCCTATGTGCCCGTCTTGTAATTTCTCCATAGAAACTATAGAGCATTATGTTTTTTTTGCCCTGCTTAGGCCAACTTGAGGAAAATATGGATTATCCCCGCTTGTAGGCTGCTGTTGTTTACTCGTCCCGGAGACGCTCTACGTGTATTTAGCTCTAATACCGCAAGGTGGCTTGTCTTCACCTTATCCAGGTGTCTCCTCTATGCCTGGTGGCAGAGATCCAGAGTAGTTACAAAAGTCTCACTGAAGCTGCTTTGGCATAAACACAGTGGGTAGTCAGAATGGGCTTCTAGTCCTAAAAGTTGTAGTAACAATGGTATGCCTTGTTTTACTCAAACACAATTTTAATTCATTTTATATCTTTATACAATAACTTTTAAACCTGTTTGCTATAACCAATTAAAAAAAATTCTCTTGGATGTTAGCACTGATTGATGAAATATTGACAACATATTACTATTGTGCATGGAGATTTCATTGACAGAATTTTATGTTTTGTGATTCCTTCTTGTACTCTCTATGATCATGTTATTGGTCGAATAAATAAATATATATATATATAAAATATATATATATATATATATATATATATATATATATATATATATATATATATATATATATATATATCTGCTTATTCCAACCTAACAAGCACGTCCCTCAGCTCCGGAACACGGCAGAAAGAAGGAACGGAAGACCCAGGATGCAGGTGAGTTTTTTTATTAATCGCACCTCGTCAGCATAACGTTTCGGCCTTCACAGAGGCCTTGGTCACATGACGCCATGAGAGAAGCGGACAGTTTTTGAAGTGCAAGTGCAAGAAAATCAGTGCATTACATTGGTTGACCTAACAAAGAGGCGGGGTATGTAAGACCAGACATGGAAAACATACTAATTTGTTATGCATAATGGGATAATCCCCGGGAATACAAAACAATCACTTGTAAAATTCATTAATAAATACATAATTTAATCCGATAAAAACGGTATTCTTTACTATATACAACAATAAATGTAAAATACTTAAATAAGCAATGCATTATAGTATTTACAAGATAAAAAGTTGTAAAACATTCGGATTAAAACCACTAATGAATTAATCACCTCCTTACAGTAGTCTGTTGGTGTTAACATAAATGTTAAGTGATGTTCGTGTTGGCTGGATATTTTAAATTCAGGCCACACTTTCCCTTTAGAGATTTTATTCTATGCTGTCTAATGGGTCACCACCCTACCACCAACCCCATTTGTGCAACGTCTTAAATAGAACGTCCAGTTTTTCCAAGGACAACCAACTATATGTGAATGTGTAAAAAACAAAATAATTAAAATCAAGTAATGCAAGATGTTTTGTGTAGGTTACTCCTAACCTACGGCAAATACTTAAGGTGACACACAAGGTATATGAACAGGACGACAATATATTTACACTGACCAACCAAGCTGGAAGTACATTTTAAGTTGGTCTAGTGAAAAAGGTGTAGGCAACCATTAAATAAAATCTAGATGACCCAGACACATTGGACAAGAATATTGAGGTCCCGATTATTAGAGGCAAATATGGAAATCTTCTGTAGAGTTAAGACCCCGCTGGGTCTTGCTGTCCATTTCTAGAATGTATCTAGTTTCTAGTGCTCTTAGTATGCCCTCTCTATCACCACCTCTTCTCAGAGGACCCACTGTGTCAATGGCATAGTACCTAAGGAGTCCACTGTTGTTGTTATGGCACTCCTCAAAATGTCTGGCAACCGGGTATGTGGCGTCATTGGTGTTGATCGCCCTTATGTGCTGGAGTATCCTTTTGTGGACCTGCAACTTGGTGCTACCAACATATTGCAGGCCACACGGACACTCCAGCACATACACCACGTACTCGCTCTTACAGGTCAGTTGTTTATTGATTTTGCGGGGCACCGGGGAGAAAGCTTTTCTGATTTATATATATATATATATCTGTGCAGTATGATGCTAAGGAAAAATCTGCAACTCAACTTCAACTTATGATGACCGCTACAATTTCAACTCACAATGCAGGAAATTAAATCCTAGTACCATTGGATCAAAAGGTGGCCTCGTAGATGCCTGAATCTGAGAGGATAGATCATGCTCTCTCACTACAGGAGTACTGCCTCTTTCCGAAAGGGAAGCAGAGGCATTACTTGCTACTCCAACTCAGCCTACTATCCCTCTAGCTACATCAAAATGTGTTAAAGATGCATGAGACACTGTAGCTCAAAGGCCAGACGGTCGGTCAGCCAGTCATAGTTTTGAAGTAGAATGCTCAAATTTGGGAGACTTTTCACGCCACTTCATTTTCTGCTTGTTCTATTAGAAGTAATATTCCAGATTCATGGAAGGGGAGTATTAATCTCAAGAATGGATCTCATCTTCACCCACAGCATTAGAGACAGGTCGCATTACTCTGCATCATTGGTTCATTATTTGCAGCATCTCTTATGGGGCATTTTCAAACTTGGGAGACTAGTCATGGAAAATGTTGTTCAAGGAAGTAGGTTTTCACTAGAATCCAAGCAATCACAAATTTAGATAGTATCTAAGTGGGATAAAGCTGACGTAGGTACACTCTCATAAATATCTGGGAGTTATTCTCAACTACAATATGAACTTCAATCTTCACAAACAAATCATTTTAAATCCGAATGTACGATTCAAGAGGATTTAAAATTGCAATTATAATGAGTGAAGAAGTATTTCTCAAGCTGCTACCAATCGGAAATCAACATTTAATTAATGTAAATATGTAGCCCAATGACAGCCTTTGGAAGTAGCCAGCCTTGTTACCGTGAAAATCGTTTTTAGGGATACTTCACTGTAAGAACATACTCAACATTAATTTCTGCATGTCCTACATTTAAATATCATGCACCCTGACCTTATGGGCAATACATCATATATTGGCTTCACTTATTAATATTGAAAAGGGCACTTCAGGCCTATCAAATGGTGCATTTTGACAGGTTGAATTTGCAGTTAAAGCTGCCACGGCCAGGCTACCTGTGTTCAGATACCAAGCTACGCACAATTACAGTCTCTCATACACAGCCTGCACATGTGCGAACACACATGTGCACACGTGTTCACATGTACGCAGCCCAGGTGCCTCATACCCTACCTGCATCATGTTGGCCTTAGTTTAAAGTGTCTCTGGCGTTAAACACATGCAGCCCAATTTACCATGAAATTACAGTGAGTGAGATTCGGGTAGTGAGACAACCACAATAAAGGTCCAAAAACTGTGTGATCCAAAGGAAAGAAATCTGGGGTGACTAAATTGGTGTGACAACAGCGATGTAGGTCATCTGGGTCATATTTGTGCCCTCTAGAACACTACAAATATTCCCTAATACATTGTGGTCCTTGCACTATTGTCCCTTGATTCTTATGGTAGGTTCACCAGAAGTAGAGAGTATGAGAGTGCACATATTCTCACTCACTCATTCAATGTTAGACTCTGCCTGTCGACCCATCAAATAAAAAACCCAGTCAGGTTTTCACAAGATCCTCAATCAATATGTATGAGCAGAATTTCACAAAATTAATATCAGCAAAGATAATTTGCATATGTGTTGGTCATTCTGAAAACTCCACTGACCTTTCACGTGTACGGGTTGATAACTCCAGCCATATTCATTATGTCCTTAAGCCTTCCTGCTCTGTCTTCAGCATGACAATTGCCTTTATCGCTGCTCCCTTCATTACACCTTGCTGCACCATGAGACTTTAGTGACATCACAGCTTTCCTACTGTCTCACCAGACTGAAAACTTCCTCAAGGAATCCATACTTAACATAAAGCACTTCTGAAACTCCGAACAGTTTGCAAAAGATGCTGATCTCTGGTGAATTTACCTCAGTGAATCTGTAAACTTTGCATGTGGTTACAAGGGTTCTTAGAGCCAACATGCAGATAACCCCACAGACTACAGTAAATTGTATGTGTTGTGTTTATCCTAGGGCCTTTGAGGTATTCTGATGCTAGTAGGCTCTGTACTTTAGAATTGTTTGTCACTTAATGTTCCAATTCATAGCAGTTGAAGATTGCCTGTCACAGCAGCAGACAGTAGTGGTCCTGCATAAGAAAAAACTCTAGTAGTTCCTTCATAATGTTGATGAGTAACCTTAAGAGGTGTGACTGGTTTGGTGGCTTTTCAATATGATGATCATGTCTTAGGGAGAGATGTGCATAAACATCAAAGTCTGTTTGCTGTCTTGTGTGAATTGGAAAAAAGGTTTGACATAGAAAGCAGAGAAATGTGTATTTAAATGTGGTGATGTGAGATATTTGTGACACAAGATGAAAATGGAGGAGATCGAATCTGTTGCTTTAACAAGGGGAGAGCAGATCAATATATATAAAGCAGATCTATCAACTTTTCAAAACATCACCAATACTTTTAATCCCATGTATATTTTGATAATCACACAATGGAATGTTTATTAATGTCGATTATTAAAATGGTACAAAAAGGTTTTATTATAACATGTCTGTGTTTCTTCTTTTTGCATAGTTTTTATTTTCTATGTTTTGTGGGTGAATAATGTGAAAGTAAATAGTCAGACATGCTTTTAAAATAAGTGAATAAAACCAAGATGTCTCTGAGTCTTTCTTTTAACATTTTTTAGCCCAAAAATGCAATCAATGGGTCAGATTCTCTTCACTTTGAGTGACAGCATTTAGCTTCGGAGCATGTGCACGTCCACCTAAAAAGCAGTCAATTTCAGTGCCAGGGCCGGTTGAGCAATCTCTGCTTTCATTACATGCTTTTTTTCATTCGTTTTTTTTATCAATAGGTCCTTTTTTACTTATTTTTGTTGTGCCCCCATATGCATGGTATCTTTATACTGAGCTTTGTCACTCTTAATGTCGGTTGCATATGTTTGCAAAAACAAATAAAATAAAATAAATAAATGAATATTGGAGGCCTGACATTCTGACTTTGTCAATGTTTGTTCTTTTTGAACAGGTTGAAAAAGGAGACATCAACTTCCACTGCGAATTAGGAAACAAACATTAAAAAAGCCAACAGATTTGCCTTGCATTTTGTGTCCTTATATAACACTAAAAATGTGCTGCAGAGAAAACAATGAAAGAAAAAACGATGTATTTTTCTATACAGTGCACCAAGGCCCCTGTTACGCCATTTTATCGGCCTGCATGAATTTGGAGAATCGCAGCTGAACTATTTACACTCGAATTGCCCAGGGCCCCAAACTTCCAAGGGGCCCCTGAGAAAGTGAACTGTCTCTCTATCTCCCATCCGTTTATTTCTCCATCTCAACCTTTACGGTTTTATTTAATATTGTTTGGCACCATGGGGTATGAATAAACAGAAGATTGGCTATACAAAGCTGTTCTGAACAGGGGGCCCTAAAGTTGTCTAGAGCTCGAAAAAAACCTTAAGATGACATTGAGCACAAGCACCACATGTAAGCAGCAGTACAAGATTCCCTCCATAGGAGAAAATAAATATTCCCTACAGATACACTTCTGTGCTTCGTTTGTGAGTATCAAATGTGCTTGTCTAACAAAGGACAGGGGACCAATGCCTGCGTTTGGCTTCTAGTAACTTCCTTAACAAGCATTAGCCTTAACGTAAGGGCTCAGATATGATTTCCTCCTAGACAAATCCTAATTTCCCTCCTGAAAATAGTTTTAATCAAATACCAAACCCCCCAGTAAAATGCCACTTGCCTCGACTCCCCATTTATCAGCATGAGAAAAGGTGTAGCGCCAACTGTGCCATTTGGCAGATTGATGGCGCTTCGTTGCCCAATTAGCTGCTAACCTATTTGGTAGGAAGAGTTAAAGCCCCAGTGTGCTGGCAGCGCTACACTGTGCAAAAACAGATTATATATCATGCAATATCAGAATGCCTTGATCTTTCATAACTAGGCAATGTCTGATTAGTTCCGAACGACTCTGCAAGGAGAACCAGCCCTTAGAAACAACAGTAAAAAGTTATATTTTCATCAATAGTCACACAGCTCATGTTCCATAAACATGCCTGTTGAGGCAGAATTGCACGATGGACCAATCACTGCTGGGAGACGTCAAGTTTGAAGGTCAAACCACTAATCGCAGTATCCAAGGCAGCCTCAGACAGTTTGTCAAACATTCTTCTGGGCTACCAAGCCAGAAAGTTCAGAGGTCACTCTCATTTGCCAATTCAAACGTCATATCCCAAAACGCATATTTGGTTCTTTTTTCATTAGCTTCCTAAAACGGGCGCCTTTTGCGCATCAAGATACAACGGGAGCTCCAAGGTCAGGGGCTGATGAGATAATTGCCCCCTCTGGGACCCTCGAGGAGGCAACAGCTTTATTCAGAGTGCTCTCTTCACGTCAGTGGGTCCCAGCGCTGAATTCATATGAAATACAATAACCAGTGCCAAGGCTCAATTATGTCTTTTAAGGGTCGCTCCGAGTAATGCCAGCACTGCCCCTATTTTCATATCCCTTAGTTGCTATATCAATTCCTTGATATTGTGGCTGGAAATTTAAACCCAAACTAAATGTAGCCGCAGCAAACCGAAAGCAGGCAGATGGTTCTACGATCACATAGTAACTGGCGGGGAGGTACGCGGGAACGGGAGGGCAGACTGGTGCCCTGGCTGGAATCAGCCAATAGCCATCTAGCTATTGAGCATTCCTGCTTGGGGGCATTGTGATGAGACCTTGTGTCGCACTGCCTCTTCTGTACTTTGTCCCTAGTAGTGATGGAGCGAGGGTTTTTAAACATCAATCTTGGTATAGTCATCAAAGATAATCCCCTACAGGGCGTATGGACCTTTGGTAGTCGACTTGAAGTGTTGAGGGAGAGTGTTGGACTTGGCCTTTTTTCCCCGAAATTTTTCGCTTTTCAGTCCCCCCCCACATTTCAGGATGTCTCCCCCATGGTAGAGAAATGTGAGAGAGCGCAAACTGACTTAAATGTATGAGTGCATCACACTTACCTGTAGTAAGCACAAATCGTGAGGAGAAATGCCATGAGTGCTAATAGTATCTGTAATTATATTCTGAATGTATAGCTAATGTAGAGATTTAAGTAGAAGTGGAACTAATACAGAAATGTGTGACATTATATGATTTTAGTAGATGTGATTATTTTTGAATCTATGTCGTGTAGCTGTTAAAATGTAAGATGGTCTGTGGTTAAACGCAGAATGTGGTAGGCCTCAGGGCCAGAGCTGGAGGGAAAGGGAAGGTGTTTCTTTTCACGACACAGATTGTATTAATGTTTTGGTCATTGCATTAATGGGCCAGGATTTATAAAAATGTTTACTGAATAATAGAATAAGAGTATTAACATGCTTAATTAATGAAGAAGTTGAATGCTATAATCATTATGAGAAATATTGTAGGCCTGAAATGTTTTAACATTGATTTACACGTACATGTCTGGGCTGAGAAATGTTGCAAGCCTTTTTGGAAGTTTATGAGAGTTGGGTTCTTGGCTGCAGATATCTGTCTGCACAGGAAAAGGGGGGATCCAATTATAAATGAATGAATAGAGGTCTGTTCAGTAGACGGCCCAGACATGGAGGAGGGTTCTGGAATGTTTGAGGGGTATCAGCGGGCCGGAGAAGAGTCTGAGAAGCAAGGTCAACTCTAACGTATGAGGCCCAATACAAAGCATCATGGAAAAAGCCAGAAGCTACACCACGTGAGGGGCGTCTCGCAAGGGGCGTCTCAAATGTTGTTGACTGTTTTGTATTAGGGACAGCACCCCTGGGTGGAGTTAGAGCAGATACCTGAGGACCCTTTAGAGAGCGGATGGGTAGGCAGAGAGGGGTCATGACTGGAGAACTATAGGTTTTCACCAAGAGACTTAGAGTGAGTGACTTCCCTTGGGGGTCATTCACCGCTGACACCTTTATTTAGGTTGGGACTTGGTTAAGTAGGGATACCATCTAGAGCAGGGTAGGGACAGCCTAACCTGTGTGTTTTCCTCCAACTTAAATGAAGGAGAGATATGCGTCAATGCTGATAGCTTTATTATTCTTAGAACTCGTGTTAGTGATTTCCGTTGCTCGTCTGAGGGCTTTCCGAGAGCACATGTATGTAATTGGACCTGTGTATCTCGTGAATCTCATTCTGAGATGCCTGTATTTGCAGCTTATCATTTCCTTACAATAAACTTTTGAAAGCTAGAAGTTGTTTGTGATCTTTGGGAGCAGAGTCCTTTATTGGGTGAACTAACTTGGAAATGGATGTACCTTGTACCTTAAAGACAGGCAACAAAGGTTCAGTCGACCAGATCGAGGTTTAGATCAATAGTGCTAAGGTATCGATCAAAATCTCGCCCTTCCAGTTGGTAGCTATAGAGGATGGTTGCCTTCTTGAGGACGGTGACCTAGGCCAGGTTAGCTTACCCCAAGGCCCATAGAAATCGATGATTGGAAGAACAGCCCGCTGAAGAAGATCCGGATGACGTGAGACAGAAACAGCAGCAGTATCGGTCGAGAGTGAGTATAAAGGGTTATGCGTGTTAGATTGCGGTGTTTTTGTATTGTATCTATGTTGTAATGTCTGGCGGAGTTGAATGTCTGTAGAGTGACTGTGGAACAGGTTGTGAGCGCGCGCAACCGGTGGAAATCTTAAGTTCAAGGAGAGCTTAAGTGGTTCGGGTGTATCGGACACCCAGAGTAATTGTCAACTAGTGTGAAGGGGGTCATGAGGTACCATTGATCACCCGAAAGACCGAGATAGGGGGAACGTAAGAGTGAGTGCGTGAGTAACGGACGCTGGTCGGAAGTTACTGTGTGTGTAAGCAACCTATCAGAGAGACGATAGACATTTCGTCAGTTGTGTTGACAATTACAGATAGACTGTGGACGTACAGTCGAGAGAAGTGACCGCTTGGTCGGAAGTAGTCATTTTTCGGTGTATGAATGGGACGCATGCATAACCGGGAGACGAGTTGAGAAAGGAGGGGTGCTGCTGCGAAGCGGAGAAAAGTGACGTCAGAAAGTGTCGCGACGTGATTGGCCGACCAGAGAAAGACCGCGCTGTGATAGGCCAGCTAGCAAAGACGTCAGATAGGGTCGCGACGTGATTGGCCGACCGGAGAAAGACCGCGCTGCGATAGGCCAAGCTAGCAAAGCCGCGACGGGATTGGTGGATTGTCATCAGGAAGTAAACAGAGTAGCGAGGCTGGATATTGTGCGCATAATTATGAAGTGTTTTAAATGGTTGAAAGCGGTGTTTAAAAAAGAGAAGCGGGGATCGTATGAAGGGGAAGAAGCCCCGCCGGAGGGTACGCCAGCTCGTTACATGGCAGTGAATGTTGGGTTGCATACGATCCTCTGGATATCAGAGTGGAGTAAGATTACGGAAGGAAATGAGGAACTGACGTTCCCGAAGTACGGGACGTTCAGATTAGAGGTGTTACATCGATTAAAATCAGTCATGACCTCAATAAGACCCTTGCCTAGACCGACCCAGTTTGAAGCCCTTGAAGCATGGATTAGGGCAGCGCATGAAAAGAATATGAACAGACGACAAGAAAGGGTGAAACGCTCGGTAAGGGCAGTGCAGGATGCCAGGTGGGATGCGGATGCTAAAAGATGGAGAGTGCATAACTTGGAAGTAAATAAACTGTACCCAGTGTTAGAGGTGCCCGTAAATAAAAGCCCCCTGGAAGAAGATGATGAGAGCGAAACAGAGGATAGCCTGATAAACAGATTATTGACAGACAGGCCACCCCCGTATAATAGAGCAGGGGGAGAGGTCGAGAATACAGAAGGAGAAAAGGGGGGCAATGCAGGAGAGCATAGACCGCTTCCCAGTTCAGAGTGGGATCCTGAGCCAAAGAAAGAGCTGTCCCAGCCTAGTCAGGTGCAACAGGTAGTTGGGAGGTTTGTGGTACAAAGAGCGCCGGAAACGGAAAGCGCCACATCCTACCCATTACCAGATGCACTACAGGTACCTGTTACCATAGGTCCTATAATATCGATATATGACCAAGAGAGAGCAAGAGGGGAAGAACGGGTACGGAAGGACAGAGAAAGAGCAGAGAAGGCAAGAAGGAACGATACGATTAATTCCCCAAGTCAGATGCCGATACCCAGAGAGTGGAGTACCCCGATGCACACAGTCGGGGACCCAGGAGGAGATCCTGGGGGCCCTAGATGGCCAGTGGATCTGAGGGGATCTGGACGAAAATCCTTTCAAGAGCTAAATGAGTACATGAAGCAGTGGGATGAGGCAGTGAAGGCTCAAAAGTGCATCATAGCTGCGGAAGCTGAGAGGGAAAGTCAGGACAGCCGAGCTCGGACTCACTGCGGGGCTGGGGAGAGCAGCCCGGAGTGGGACTGTAGAGAGAGAGAGAGTAGGGGAGTCACCCATTGGGCCCGGAGAGGAGATAGAACAGACCTGGAAAACGGGGGCCCCGGGAGTGAAGGGGTGGCGCGCCCAATACTCAGTGAAGGGGAGAAGAGAGCACAAGAGTACAGAAACAGCTTTAAGTGTCCACACTGTGTGCCTGGCACCAGAGAACTGAATGGGAGCTGTGAGAGGTCGCACCATAGTCCCTGTGATGACGGAAATGAGCGCAGCCCAGGGAATATGGGGAACCAGGAAGGATCGTATCGGATACTGAGCGATACGAGACAAAGGGAGAGTAGCGACCAGAGGGAAAATAACAGAGAGGCGCACAGTGAAAGGAGAGAAGAAGAAGAGAGTGGGCAGAGAAAGAGTGGGAGTAACAGGCCCGTGTTCCATCACCTTCCAAGATCGGATGGCCGAGCATGGGACCTGGAGAGATGGGAGCAAGGGAGGGCACCCATTAACTCTTCCGAGCCCAAACGCAGAGCTCGAAGTTGGGATGGTAGGGAGACCAGTGAGCCCCCTTCAAAAGACATATTGCGAGCTGAAATAAAAGCCAAGAGACTTGATGTCACCAGTTTAAGGTCAGACCTGGATGACATGGTAGATGGTACCCTGCCTTTAGAAAGAATGGAAATGTATGAACAGGATGAAATACTGTATATGGCAAAGGACATCACTCGGAAGGCGAGAGCAGTCCATGAGAAGTTAGTCGAACTAGCAGGCAAATATATGGTGGACTTGTCAAGAACCAAAGCATTACAGGGTAACCACAGGCTACATTACACAGATCGAGACCTAGATGAGAGGAGAACGATTGGGCTGAAAACGCACATAAGGGAACTGATCGCTGGAATAAGGACATGGAGGGCACTAGATAAGTGGGAAGAGAGGTGGTCCAAGAAAGGGACCGGCAGGAGAAGCACGCTTGGTATGACACCAGGACTGCAGGGAATAGAGGCATACCCTTTGCGGGAAGTCGCAAATGGGAACTATGTGCATGTCCCTTGGAGTAGGGGAGATTTAGCTGCTTTTACCACCTCCTTCCCCAAATTGCGGGAAAACCCTGTGGAGTGGTACAAGCAAGTCGAGAGGTTTGTAAAAATCTCAAAGGTCCTATGGATAGATCTGAACACGCTGTTTGACATTGTAGTACCAGGAGATCTGTGGACAGCATGCAAGGTTAGCGCTGAGTGGCCCACAACGGAGCCAGAGAGAGATGCTAAGACTAATGGGCCGTCCGAGATTGTGATGGCAAAATTCGAGAGAGTGATGACTTGGCTGAAAGAGAAAGTGCCAATGCAAGACATAGATTGGGTCAGAATAGACCGAACCAGACAGGAACCCAAAGAGACAGTCCACGAATATTACGAGAGATTGCTGAAGGCGTTTAAACAGTATAGCGGCTTGGATGTAATGGATCCAAAGGACATAGGGCAATTTGTGTCCAAGTTCGTCCTGGGACTGAGACCGGATATTAGTTTAATGATACAGCAACACTCGATTTGTTGGCAAAGTAAACCCCTAGATGAAATACTGAGATATGCCAGGTACTGCTGTGATGAGATAGACTCCAAGGCTAAGAAACTAAAAGAAAAGTTGATGGTGGTACAGATGCAGGCAGCAGGAAAGGGGGGACAACAGCAACAGCAGCAAGGAACAGGTACAGGAGGAAAGAAGCAGTACAGTCAGAACAAGGGCAATGAGGAGAGTTCTACCTTTAGACCCAGAGTAGACATAGTTGCCTTGAAGAAAACGACTAGGTGCCACCAGTGTAACGAGGTGGGGCATTGGAAACGCGAGTGTCCCTACAATGTAGAGATAGGAGAACAAGAGATAGAGGAGGAAGAGGTCCAGAGCGCACCTACAAGAGGGGTGACGCCATACCAAGGAAAGGTGCTCAAAGGGGGGGGGGCTCCTCCCCGAGCCCAGTTCCCGCAGCCTCCTCGAGTAGGGACTGTGGGTAAGACCTATAGACAAATGCCCCTGTTTGTGGAAGGTGAAGAGTGCTATTATGTGGACCCATTAACCGGACAGAGAGTGGAAAGAGAAGACTGCACCCTTGGGGCAGCCTTAGAGGTGGACCAGAGGGGACCCTATGTCGAAGCAGAAGTAGCAGGGTGCCCTACGACATTTCTGGTGGACACAGGAGCCACTAGGTCCACGATCAGATCAGCTGCAGTTCCAGACCTGCCCATGTCTGGAGAGACCATACAAGTGGTAGGGGTCGCAAATAGGAGAATAACCAGCCAATTGACAGAACCGGTACAGGTGAAAATAGGGAAGTACAGCGATGAACACCAGTTTGTGGTTTGCGATTCAAGCCCTGTGTGTCTGCTAGGGAGAGACCTGTTGTGTAAATTAAATTGTACAATATACTGTACACCTCAGGGAGTGGAGGTATTGACCAATGATGATGATGCAGACTTCAAAGTTGCAAACTCAAGAATATGTGTGGAGCTGTATCCTACTTTGACAGTAGATGAGCTCCCCTGGGACTTGAGAGAGACAGTGGCACCAGAAGTATGGGATTTCACTGGGGAAGAGATAGGTTTGGTCAAAGGGGTGGACCCAGTGAAAATTGTAGTGAAACCGCATGCTGAGTTCCCAAGAACACCCCAATATAAATTGACTCCAGAAACGATTGCAGGCATAAAACCCGTGATCGAGTCCATGATTAAACAGGGAATACTGAAAGAAATCGTGGGTAGTCCATGCAACTCCCCGATTATGGGTCTGCAGAAGCCAAATGGGAAATTTCGGATAGTACAGGACCTTCGAAAGATTAATAACATAGTCGTTTCGTGTTGTCCAGTGGTACCGAATCCATCAGTGATACTGTTTCAGATTCCATTCCAAGCAGAGTGGTTCACAGTGATCGATCTTTGTCAGGCTTTCTTTTCGATCCCTCTGGACGAAGAAAGCCATTTTCTTTTCGCATTTAAGCTGGAAAATCGCGTCCTAACATGGTGTCGTATCCCTCAGGGGTATACAGAGAGTCCATCGATCTTTAACCAGCTTTTGAAGAAAAATCTTGAAAGTCTAGTGCTGCCCCAGAAGTCAGTTCTGGTCCAGTACATAGACGACCTCCTCGTGGCGTCAGAAACAGAAGAAGCTTGCAGGGAGGACTCCATTGCTTTGTTAAATCACCTAGCTGCCAATGGGCACAAGGTGTCCCCGGGAAAATTGCAGTACTGCCTGACAGAAGTGCAGTACTTAGGACACAGAATAGAGAAAGGCAAACGAAAGGTGTCACCAGACAGGATAGAGGCGATCATGAAAATGAATGCGCCTAAGACACAGAGAGAGGTCAGGATGTTTCTAGGGATGGTGGGTTATTGCCGACAGTGGATCGCGAACTTTTCACTGAAAGCAAAACCCTTGCAAAAACTGACGCACAAGGAGGTGAGCGATCCGGTACCATGGGACAAAGACTGTTTGATGGCATTCTTACAGCTGCGAGAGGACCTGTGTCGTGCTCCGGCATTGGGAATGCCGGATTACAATAAACAATTTTTTCTTTACTGTTGTGAGAGAGAGGGTTGTGCGTTGTCTGTGTTGGTCCAAATCCATGGGAATGCCCGTAGACCAGTTGCTTATTTCTCGGCTACTTTAGACCCAGTAGCCGCAGCGTTGCCCGGATGTCTCAAATCCGTTGCTGCAACGGGTGTCAGCATTGAAAGATGTGAAAATATCGTCATGGGGCACCCGTTAGAGGTGTGCGTGCCCCATTCTGTTGAACTGTTGATGACCAGGACCAAAACACAGCATCTGACCAACAGCAGGCTCACGCGATATGAGCAAGTTATTCTTGCTGCAGAGAATGTGACCCTCAAGAGATGCTCTGTTTTGAACCCTGCCACCTTGATGCCACTTCCAAATGATATCGAGGATGATGATGAATGTACAGACCATGACTGCCTCGATGTGACTGAACTATGCACCAAACCCAGACCCGACATCGTAGATGAGCCACTGACCGACCCAGACGAAATTTTCTTTGTCGATGGCTCATGTGTAAGAGACGAAGTTGGGCAGTTGAGAGCGGCTTACGCTGTTTGTACAATTGCTGGAGTTGTGGAAGCTGGGTGCCTGGAAGGAGTACACTCCGCTCAGGTAGCCGAGATTATTGCCCTGACACGTGCTTGCTTAGCAAGCAATCAGATTCGAGTCACCATATACACCGACAGCCAATATGGCTATGGGGTAGTTCATGATTACGGGCAGTTATGGTCTCAAAGAGGGTTCATGACCTCTTCAGGCTCTCCCATTCGCAATGGAGAGTTTGTGCGCCTGTTGTTAGAGGCGTTGCAATGCCCAGCAGGTATCGCAGTTGTAAAGTGCACCGCACATACCAGAAATGAGGACTTTGTTTCAAAAGGCAATAGATATGCAGATGAAGTTGCGCGGTATTGCGCGGAGCAAGGGTACTCTTTCACAGAGGTGGAAGTGGGCGGAATAAATGTAAGAACTGAATTAGCCATGATACTGGAAACTGTTGATACTTGGGATGAACTGTCAAACATGCAAGAAAATGCTCCTGATTCTGAAAAAGAAACATGGGAAAAGGCAGGATGTGTAATGGGTGAGTCCCATTTTTGGGTCTCAGCAGACGGCAGAGCAGTGTTGCCCAATGAGATGGTGAGTCCAATGGCCAGACTCATACATGGTCCCGTACACTTAGGGAGAGATGCTATGCTGAGAGTGTTTAGACAGACTTGGTACAATCCTAAGTTTAGAATAGCAGCAGAAGCAGTGTGCCAGCGTTGTGTGACCTGTCAGCAGCTGAACGTAGGAAAAAGAACACCAGTTACACTGAGTCACATAGGAAGGTCTGGAGGTCCATTCAACAGAATGCAGATAGATTTCATTGAAATGCCAAGATGCAACCGCCTCCGCTATGTCCTGGTGGTTGTTTGTGTGTTCTCCAGATGGGTTGAGGCATACCCTACACGTAGGTGCGACACCCTCACCGTGGCCAAGTTACTGCTTAGAGAACTCATTCCGCGCTTCGGGGTGCCGGCCTTTTTGGAATCAGATAGGGGAACGCATTTTAACAGCGAGCTTGTGAAGATGATTTGTGTAGCACTCAATATAGACCAGAAGTTGCATTGCAGTTACCGACCAGAAGCCTCAGGGATTGTGGAGCAGATCAATGGCACAATCAAGGCCAGGATAGCGAAAGTGTGCTCCTCAACGACCCTGAGTTGGCCTGATGCCCTGCCATTGGTTCTCATGAGCCTTCGTAGTACCCCAGACAGAAGAACGGGGTTATCACCACATGAGGTGTTAATGGGGAGAGCAATGAGGCTGCCATCTGTCCCAGCTACTGCACTGTTAAATATCACAGATGATATGATCCTGGACTATTGTAAGGGGCTGTCTGACGCCATTCGTTCTGTGTCCCTTCAGGTGCAGGCTGCCGAGGTTCCAGCGTGCCAGGGCCCGTGCCATGACCTGTATCCTGGGGACTGGGTCCTGGTGAAAAAACACGTGAGAAGAAGCTGTCTGGATGTTCGTTGGCGTGGGCCCTTCCAGATCATCCTGATCACGAACACAGCTGTGAAGGTGGGAGGCCTGCCCAATTGGATCCACGCGTCACATACGCGAAGGGTTCCAGCACCTCTGGAAGACACAGCTCCTCTCTCGGATAGACGTCCAGCAGAGGACCGAGAAGCCATAGAGGGGGCTAGCCAAGCTGTAGAGGTGCCAGCGGAAGCAGGGGAAGAGTCTGACCAAGCTGAGGACGGTCAGTACAACAGTGAAACAGACGACGCTACAGAAGGAGAAAGTAGCTGGGAGTACGAGTCAGACACAGACAGGTCTGAAAGAGAGAGAGAACAGACAAGAAGGAGAAGGAGTAGAAGGGCACGTGGAGAAGCAAATTGGCCGCAAAGAAGGAGCTCTAGCCTGAGGTCAACTCCAGAAGTAACCCTTCCTCCGATATCAGAAGACTCAGATCCAGAAGAAGGTGCTCAGGGCGCTGAAGCACCGGACCGAAGAAGGTCAAGAAGAGTGCGTGTGCCTAACAGAAGATACTCCACACCTGAGTGGACATATCTGGCGACAAATGTCTGTGAAACCGGAGACAGGGAGGATCCGAGCGGTGGTGGTGTCCAGTTCTGAGCCCATTATCACCGTGGAAATACGACTGTTGGTACCCGGTGTCGAACAAGAAGGGTCACTAACATTCATGCTCCCCAGACCTCCCCGCCTCAGCAAGTTAAAACACATGTTTCTTTCAGAATTGCAATTCCCCGACTTTGGTACAACGATAACAGCACATGAAGAGCACAATCTTCGTTTGGAAATATTGAACTATGCTATTGAAGCTGCAACAACAAATCTGATAGTAGACTGTTAAGGACTTTGTAAATAAAGCAACCAGAAAAAGAAGATTACCTAGCGCCCAGGAAGCAGAGAATATTAGGGAACTTCCCTTGAGTTGATGGAGAAGGGCTAGGGTTGTCTTTTTTTGAACTGTTAAAGGACTTTTGCGGAGAAGGTTGTCAGCTTCCAGCTGTGTGGATTCTAAAGACAAAAGGATTAAAAAGAGACTGTAAAGGAACGAGAGGAAAAGAACTTTTTGCAAAGATAAGAGAGAGAGCCATATTGTCTGACGAAATGGAGGCCGGCACCCAGAACCGCAGAGCTAAATGTATAATAGGTACACTATTAGTAGGAGTGATAATATTAATAGCTTTAGTGGTAACAATTTCTTATGTAAAGGGACATGAGGAAGAGGCAAAGGTAACTGATGTGAAATCTGTAGAAACGCTTACACCCACTGTTGCTGGTGAAAAAGGGGAAAACACTCAAGAGAAAGCGTTATTAGCTGCAGAAGCCCGCAGGTTACACGTAGATGAGTCCCAAGGAGACTTTAGGTCAAATGCTTATGCTAAACTCTTATATGAATACGTGGATGCCATGGAGGTTAAGGATTGCTATGTCTGCATGCAGTTGCCGGCATCTGTAGATGAAGGAATTCGATATCATCACCTCCCGCTGACATATGGCATTACATGTAGCTTATTGCTTAGTATATTTTATGAGAGAGATAGTTTTGAATACTATTTCTCCAATTATGATTCAGTGTTGCCAGAAGTCCCAAATTATAAGCAGATGAACAAATGGGATTACTGGAAGAGTGAAGACAGATTGGCCAAGTTCTTCATTCCTTGGATTACCTTAGACACTTCACATGCCCGTAGAAATAACCTGACATGCAAGGTGTCAGAAGTCGAGAAGAAGTTCATAGGGCAGGTGGATGATCGTTACAGGAGACAAAAGATTTTGAAAAAATCAGGACAATGGAAAACAGATTGGACCGAGGAAGAAAAGGCACACAAGAGAAAGGGTAGTAGTGGTCCAATAGCTTTAGATAAAACGCAGAGAGGAAAGCTATGTCTTCACCGAGCCAAAACGTATTATGAAAATGTATACGTTGGAGAAGTCGACTGTGAGCATGCTTTCAATATAGAGTACTATACTAAAGATTTCCTGAAGGGAATGCAAGTAATTCCAAATGTGTATTTTGTATGTGGAAGAAATGCCTACGTGAGACTACCTGACAACTGGTATGGATCATGTTACTTAGCAATTGTCTTCCCCAAAATATATCATGCACAAGACTTAGTGATCATTGAGGGCAAGACATCTTCGAGGGGAAGGAGAGATGTAGGAGATGCAGAAATGGTTGGAGATGTCTTTGGAGCTATGTTCCCTCTTTTAGGTCTAATCCTTAATGATGTTAAAATTAGACGGCTGGCAACAGTCGTCGACAGGTTGTCTGCCAGCACTGCTCAGTCCTTAATGCTGGTAGAAGGAGAGATGCAATCGATAAGGGCTATGGTTCTTCAGAACCGTCTTGCATTAGATGTCCTACTAGCAAAAGAGGGCGGAGTCTGTAAGGCTTTGAAGGTCCAGGAATGTTGCACTTACATTCCAGACAATTCAAAACCCCTTGAGAAGGTTATTAGGAACATAACTGATATTCACAAGGAGATCGAAGACTTGAGTAGAGAAAATGTCTGGGAAAAGGTGGGCCACGGAATGAGTGCAGTTGGTGGGTGGTTTTCCACCTTAGGCAAAAGCTTTGTGTGGTATATTCTAAAACCTGTCATCATAATATTGATCTGTGGGATCATATTGTGGGGACTGGTGAGGGTATTCAAATGGTACAGAGCAAGAAGGACAGAAAGGGCCCAAAGAGAGCAGCTGCAGAGATTGGCTGCCATACAAGATAATCAGTACAGGAGTTTGAGGGCTCTGGAAGCGCAGAGACAAGTTATGATACCAATAACTGCAGTTTAAATGTTAGTGATGACCCCGAGAGGTCATCAAAGGGGGGAACTGAGAGAGCGCAAACTGACTTAAATGTATGAGTGCATCACACTTACCTGTAGTAAGCACAAATCATGAGGAGAAATGCCATGAGTGCTAATAGTATCTGTAATTATATTCTGAATGTATAGCTAATGTAGAGATTTAAGTAGAAGTGGAACTAATACAGAAATGTGTGACATTATATGATTTTAGTAGATGTGATTATTTTTGAATCTATGTCGTGTAGCTGTTAAAATGTAAGATGGTCTGTGGTTAAACGCAGAATGTGGTAGGCCTCAGGGCCAGAGCTGGAGGGAAAGGGAAGGTGTTTCTTTTCACGACACAGATTGTATTAATGTTTTGGTCATTGCATTAATGGGCCAGGATTTATAAAAATGTTTACTGAATAATAGAATAAGAGTATTAACATGCTTAATTAATGAAGAAGTTGAATGCTATAATCATTATGAGAAATATTGTAGGCCTGAAATGTTTTAACATTGATTTACACGTACATGTCTGGGCTGAGAAATGTTGCAAGCCTTTTTGGAAGTTTATGAGAGTTGGGTTCTTGGCTGCAGATATCTGTCTGCACAGGAAAAGGGGGGATCCAATTATAAATGAATGAATAGAGGTCTGTTCAGTAGACGGCCCAGACATGGAGGAGGGTTCTGGAATGTTTGAGGGGTATCAGCGGGCCGGAGAAGAGTCTGAGAAGCAAGGTCAACTCTAACGTATGAGGCCCAATACAAAGCATCATGGAAAAAGCCAGAAGCTACACCACGTGAGGGGCGTCTCGCAAGGGGCGTCTCAAATGTTGTTGACTGTTTTGTATTAGGGACAGCACCCCTGGGTGGAGTTAGAGCAGATACCTGAGGACCCTTTAGAGAGCGGATGGGTAGGCAGAGAGGGGTCATGACTGGAGAACTATAGGTTTTCACCAAGAGACTTAGAGTGAGTGACTTCCCTTGGGGGTCATTCACCGCTGACACCTTTATTTAGGTTGGGACTTGGTTAAGTAGGGATACCATCTAGAGCAGGGTAGGGACAGCCTAACCTGTGTGTTTTCCTCCAACTTAAATGAAGGAGAGATATGCGTCAATGCTGATAGCTTTATTATTCTTAGAACTCGTGTTAGTGATTTCCGTTGCTCGTCTGAGGGCTTTCCGAGAGCACATGTATGTAATTGGACCTGTGTATCTCGTGAATCTCATTCTGAGATGCCTGTATTTGCAGCTTATCATTTCCTTACAATAAACTTTTGAAAGCTAGAAGTTGTTTGTGATCTTTGGGAGCAGAGTCCTTTATTGGGTGAACTAACTTGGAAATGGATGTACCTTGTACCTTAAAGACAGGCAACAAAGGTTCAGTCGACCAGATCGAGGTTTAGATCAATAGTGCTAAGGTATCGATCAAAATCTCGCCCTTCCAAATGTATAGGCCATGGATGGTGTGAGATTGGCATGTTAAATGTAATGCCATGGTGTGCGCACCAGTAATCCACCCATTGCAAGAATGCACCCTGGTGAAATGTCGCTTTTAAAATGGATGCCATGGCTGCGTGTGGTGCCACCTGACTGTGGTGGGTTAGCAGTCTGGTTGTTCGGTTCCCAGCCATCTGAGCTTTTGGAGGGAAAGCCTGGCACCCAGGGTGCTCTACTCCTCCCCCTGAGCCAGTTAGAACCAGTTTCCCCAGATGCTTCTAGAAGCTTCTGGCACTGTCTGGTAGGTGGGGTGAGGGGCGTATAAGTAGGGGGGCTGTGCCACCATGTGCCCAGTCAGAGTGTGGACTTGAGAGAGAGGGGACCTGCTGCCAGGGGGTGCTGCCACATGGGCCTGTGTGCTGGCCCCTGAACCCATCTGCATCCCTCCACTGTCCACAGGGCCAGTGAGAGCCGCTGCTAGAGTACAGGTTGATGTACAAGGAGGAGTGCCACGCTACAGGGGATGATGGTTCCAAGGAGCTGCTGTGCTGTACTGATGAGTACCCACTGACTGCTGACCTGGCCTAGCACTGCCTACTGCTCTCCTGCCCTAGCGCCTCGTGAGTGCGGATGTACGTTGTTACGACGTGTGGTATTACAATGAGTACCGTTACAACGCGTATTTTACAACGCAAGTCGTTACCACGACTTGCCCTGTAGGGGTGCGGACTTAGTAATAGTTTAATTTACTATTCCAACACCAGCCTACGTACAGTAGGGAACGTGTTGGAATAGTAAATCTACTATTCCTTGTCCTTTAGCGTCCTCCAGCGCAAGTCGTGGTTACGACTTGTGTTCTAAAATACGCGTTGTAAAGGTACTGCTGGGTAACATCCGCGTCGTAAAGGATGTTCCCCCATGAGTGCTACACCTGGGCCCTGACTGCTCCCTAGCGCCTGGAAGAGAAGAGAGCTTTATCTGACTGCTGAGGAGCACCTTTGACTGTGCCCAGAAGGAGGTGAGGAGCGCGACCTGTCGTCCCTGAAGCCGCTGGGGGACTGAACACAACGCAATAGCTATATTCAGGGTGCCAGCAGAAGAGGAGCTGAGGCCTACAGCGCTGTCTGGAGAGAACTGTGCCACCCCCCCTGCGCTGGGCGCCTAAAGTGCTGGGCCCCTGTGCTGTGCTACTAAGCGCTATAATCTCCTAAGCGCTATCTTGCCCTGAACTGGGAAGAACTGTTGCCGCCAGAACTGTGCCCCAAGCGCTACTGTGCTAACTGGCGTGGCTGCAGGGTGCCACGGGAGGAGAGTCTACTGGGAAGGCTTCAACCACCGCCGCTGCCCCGGCTACCAGAGAAGAGGAGCATGTGGACTTCGGACCTGTCACGGTGTTAGGAAGGCCCGGGCTGGGCCTGCGAAGCTAGAGCGGCCACCGTCACGTGACAGGGGCGCCGGCCGCATCATCGCAGCCATTGGTTGCGGCTGCCACGCCCTCACAAGCCGCGCTGTGATTGGCGGTTGCGGGTGCACCTCTCGAGGGCCGTGCCCTGATTGGCCCTGAGGCCCAGAAGGAACCGGGTAGCCGAGGCCGGTCCAGGCCTCATCATGGGGGCTCAGAGAGGAGTGAGAGCCCCCCTGCCTCGCCCAGGCCAACCAAGATGGGTAGAGGCCCGGAGAGGTCCTGGAGGGGAAGGAGACGGTCGAGGCACATACCGGTGCCTGTACCCTGCTTGAAGATGTCTAAAGCCTGCAGCCCCGAGAGCCCGGTGAGTGAGGCATTTGGGAACCGGTGGCAGGGAGGGGGCAACAGGGCACGTGGTCGGTGCCCGCCCCGGTGGACCTTCTCAGAGGATCGGAGCTGGGATACCGGTCTTCCCAGCTACCCTGCTTTGCAGTGGGCAGCTGCAACAAGCAGCCACCTGTGTGTGGGGCCCGGAGGGGTTCCAGCTGGACCAGGATTTTTGGGGGCCCACAGCGGCCCTGCAGAAGCGGGCCGGTGCAACATTCTGGGGCCATTGGTGACGTGGGGGCATTTATGGAAACTCTGAGCCCGAAAGGGGGCTCCACAGGGCCCTGAACTAACTTACTGTCACACAACTGCCCCGCTGGACCGGGGCCAGTGGCCACGATTGGGCATGTTTATTCGAAGTGAGGGTGTGCCCTCGGTTAATGTTATTCACTGCAAATGTGTTGGTGCTTCCCCTCATGGGCACACTGATGAGTCCATGTCCACTGCCTTGTTGCCTAAGGTTAATGCCCCATGTTAAGTGTGTTTCAAGCCGTTAGGCGTCCTGTGAGGTGCCCCATGGGTTTATACTAATGAGGAGACTGCTGAGGCCCACTTTGATGTCTAAGGACAGGATCACTATGTTCTAAGGTGATACTTCCCATGCTAAAGTTGTACCGCTGTTAATGGGATTTATGCCTAATGTGATATTCTCTAGAGTTTTATCCTAATGAGGAGGCTCCATCCCTCCTATGTTTAAGGCCACAGGTTTCTGGGAAAGGTTATGTAGGCCCATGATATATCCAAGGGGTGGCTCAGGCTTTATACTCATGATTCCTGCCTAGCCGGATGCTTCCTGCCTGGGGTGTAATACGGCTATTGTTATGAGGAGTGTAATTATACATGCCGCATGTGTCTCTAGGCCTACTGCTTTCATGCTAAATGTGTTCATGCCAATGCAGGTTCTGTGCCTAATGTATTCCCCCTAAGGCTACAGCGTTGGACCACATGATTTATGCCAATACATTTATGCCTAATGCGCTAGGGTTTTAATGCCTGTTGTTACATCCCTAATGTTTCCCTTCCAGGATGGCGCATAGTGTGGTTCTAGACTGACCTGCCGTGTTATCTGGGACCATTGTGTATGCTGCATGCCAATGAGGATACCTTATGTTTAGGCCCTGTGTTTTTTGCAACCTTATATATTTAGTACTAGACTGTACCTTTGTCCTTCACCCTTCCCTTCATCCGAACTGTACCAGCAATGGTCCTGGCAGTGGCCGGTTTAGCGCTGCCCTGTAAATAGTCCCCGAGCAAACTGTTACCTAGGGCCGGATGGCCCCGTTTATATGCAACTGTGATTTCATTCTAGTGTGTTGATTTGATAATACACTTACTGTTTTTACCTAAACTGGTGTGGTCTCTTTTTGTGGTGTGCCTTGTGTGTTGCCTGTGTGTACTGCTTGGATGCTTTGCACATGTCCTCTGGAGTTTGGCGCGCCCGCTCTGCACCACGCTACCCCATTTGTAACAGAGAGCTAACATTCAGAATTGTTTTACGTGTCAACGAAACCAATACAGTTCCACAATAATGACAGAAAGGATGGTATGCAAACATAAAGGTTTATTTTCAAATTATTTGTTCATCATAATCAACTGATTAATAAAATATATCATAACAGGAAAAGTGTTAAGGCGTTCAAGCACTCTAAAGTTAAGTATTATGAAGTACAGATGCAAATGATCAATATCTAAAGAATGCAAATTATCCAAACCGAGTGTCCCATAATGAAACTAGTCCTAGCTAAATTAAGGTTGTTAGAACTGGGGGGCTCTAGTTGGCAGAGGTAGGTACCACTGTCCAAATAGGGACCCTTGCTTCTAGTCAGGGTAAGGAGGAAAACTCTTTAGATAACCTCTGCTCACCCCCTTAGTAGCTTGGCACAAGCAGTGAGGCTTATCCAGGAGCAATGTGTAATTATGTGTACCAACACTCACAGTAACACAGTGAAAACACCACAAACTGACTCCACAACGGTTTAGAAAAATAAAGGTATTTAATCTAAACTACACAAGACCAAAATGGCAAAAATCCAACATACACAGTTCTAGAATATGGTTGCAAAAGAGTTCTCAATGTTTTTAAGGTTAGCGATAAAATTATCCACAGTTGCGTCACATTTTAGCCACAGTACCTTTGTTAGCGATAAAAAGTTCCAAGCACAGAAGCTGTAGCAGTGAAAAACAAGCGATGCGTTGCTCCTGAGACCCTGGGGAGGCGTTAGCGACAACCTCGCTGCCGCAGCGGGCGTGTTGCGACTAATCCAGTCTTAATGGGGAGGAAGGCCACTTGTATGGATTCCGGTGCGTAGGTTCTGTAGGACGTTTTCTCCCGCAAAGGCACGATGCGATGATTCTCGGGTGTTGCGACGATCTCCGGGGCGACAATGCGCAGTCCAGCGGCGATCTTTCTCTCGCAGCTCCTCGATGCGATGGCTCTGCGACGATTCCTGCAGCGACGTGATGCGATGATTTTGCCCAGCGATGACAGGCTCTGCGATGATGTTCGCAGCTGCAGAAATCTTCCCGCTAATGAAGGGTGCGACGTCGTTTAGGCAGCGGCAACAGGCGCTGCAACGATCTCGGTCTTCGTAGCGGCGGGAATTTTCTCGCTCGGCCGGGTTTGTGAAAGATTTTCTGTAGCAAAGTCTTTACAAGCTTGATTTCCAGCTCCCCAACACAGGTACAACTTCCAGAGGCACCACACATGGGCCACGCACTCTAGGAATTGACAGAGCTCTCTCAGCAGAGCTCAGGGAAGCTGGGGGTGGAGTCCTTTTGTTCCTGGGACTTCACAACAGGGATCCAGCTCTTCTCAGGCCCTTGGAGATTCCTTCAAGCAAGGGGACACAGCACAAAGCAAAGTCCTTCCCCTCTCCTTGGCAGCAAAGCAACAGCAGGACAATCCAGCATCACACAGCAGGACAGTCTTCCTTCTTCAGTTTCAGCTTTCTCCTTGGCAGAGGTTCCTTCTTGATTCCCGGATGATCTAATTTTCTGTAGTCAGGGGTCCTGTGCTTATACCCCTAAAAGTCTTTGTTCCCTTTGTGCAGGAGGGCTCTGAGCCCGGTCTGAACCAGTTCTGGGTGTTCCTTGACCACTTTGTTTTCCTGGCCTCTCCCTTCCTTTCAGAGAGAGGGGCGGGGTTGTCAGCCGCCCAGCAGGAGGTGGAGCCAGCATTGTGGAGGGAAAGCATAGCCCTGAAGCACTTTGTTGACATGATTCCTTTTCTCCTTTCACAGTGAAGGGCAGAGACATCCGACGCACCACAGGGGGTGGAGCCAGCACTGTGGGGGGTGGGCACAGTCCTATTCAGGTCCCAGGTGCAAATCCTCCCTCCCATCTAGATGCAAATCTCTCTATTTACCACTGGGCTGACTCATTCTGTCTCCTGGAATCCCCCAGCCCTGTCACTCACAAACCAGACAGTCAATTCACAAACCAGCCAAGGCACACAGAAAAGTCAGACAAGAGAACAGCTACTTCCTAAAAGTGCTGTTCTCAAACACAGAATTTAAAAACCACCTTTCCTAAAAGATGTGTTATTAAATTCTGAGTTCAGGGATACCGGACTTTTATGTCCTATCTTGCTCCTATGGGAAGATATGCTGGTAGCCACTGTAGCCAGCATTCCCCAATGATAGCCTATGGGCAAGATAGCCTTACAGTAGTGAAAAACGAAAATGGCTGTAATTCACCACCAGAGCATGTCAACTGCACCAGTACATGCTCTACCTTTGACATACACTGCACCCTGCCCAAGGGGTTACCTTGGGCCTTCCATAGGGGTGACCAATGTGCACAGAAAGGGAAGGGTTAGGCCTGGTCAGTGGGGACACTGACCAGGAAGATATGGTAGTTCACAGACTGCACACAGGCACTGCGGTGGCAGGCCTGAGACACCATTTTAGGGCTACTCATGTGGGTGGCACAACCAGTGCTGCAAGCCCACTAGTAGCATTTGAATCACCAGCCCTGGCACACTCAGTGCACTTTACTAGGGGCTTCTGGGGGATACAAATATGCCAATCATGGATAACCAATTACCATAACAATTTACACAGAGAGCATATGCGCTTTAGCACTGATCAGCAGGGGCAAAGCGCGCAGAGTCCTATTGCCAACAGCCACAGGTCAGGAAAAATAAGGACGGAAGAAGCAAAAAGTTTGGGGATAACCCTGCAAAAAGGGCCAGTTCCAACAAAGGTGCAAAGGGGACTTCTAAAAGGGAAAAGAGGAAGCTGCCAGCATCCTTTGAACCTCGGTAGAAGTTCAGAGGAAGCAAAAAGAGCTTTCAGTATGAAGGCTTACACTTGGGGAAATCTGAATGGTACAGAAATCTACTCTTTTTGAAGTGTGGCTAAAGTCTCCCCTCTAACTACTATTGAACACCAATTAAAAATAATAGAAAACCCAGAACATCCCTATGTCACTCCCACAGTCCAGAGCCAATCCCATGGCAGCATTTGCCAGGCACCGGTAAACTCCCCAAATTCCCACTTTCACACAAATAGGTACACATCTGCTCGTCCATGAGGGTTGCATCTTCTTAGTACACCAGGTACAGGACACTCCTTTAAACGTCATTTTTAAGAACCTGCTACCAACTTTCATCTTCACTACTTCCTATCAGTTTAGTACAAAATGCTGAGCTTTCTCTACCTAATGAGGGGCTTGGTTACTCACATGCAAAAGAAGGAATAAACAGCTTACTATCAATTTTGAAATGTGTAATGCTCGGCTAAAGCCTACAGTCAAGCTAAGTCAGTTTCAGAATCAAAATGGAGGCACATTATAACATCATGAACCATAGGAAAGTAAACTGTCATCATTAGAATGTTAATATTCAATAAATGTAAATACATGGGTTATTTATTCACTCCAATACTGCCGCATATGATTGGTAAGTGTGCACAACATTGCTTATCTATGATAAAGCATATAGGGGAAACACAAGAGGTAATCATTTAAGGCACATGTTGAATATATGGATTATGTATCGTTATATATGAATACAGCATAGGTAGAGGGTGGAATCTAAATTACGCTGACCCAGTAGGAATGCCATTCTTGTGCACTTATCATTCATAATCAGAAATCATGTTGCAGCATCAATGGATCTTTCAGTAAATTGCACAAGTCTTTGGCCTTTTCACATTCACTGCAATCATTAATGCAAACACCTCAGTAAAATACTGGTGCTCTTGACTGAGTTCTGGTTATTACCACTGGCAAACACCTGCTCAAATTAAGGTAGGGATTTAAGATTTTACTGCTAATTCTTTAAAATCATTGCAATATAAGTTACATCTATAAACAATGTTAGCATTTGGAAAATCCAAGATTTTGGTACAGCTACACTGAGTTACTTCTAAATCATGTCACCAAGAATCATGATTTGACACAACTCAATTAATAGCTTCATGCCTATATTTTCCAAATTTACACTTAACATTATTTTTTGCGCACAAAGGGGCTCATTACCATATCAGGTGGAAGGCCTCCGCCCGACAACGTCTCGGATTCATGACCAACCAACTTGCGGTCAGCGGTTCTGACCGCCAGATTACGATGAAACCAAACACTGTTTGGTCCGATTCCCATTGCTTTCTATGGGAGCACGTGTTCCGCCCGACAACCAGCCATAACACATGCTCCTATGGAGAAATGCGGTGTGTGCGGAAAACACTGCACCCTGTTGCAGGCACCCCACGGGGCCTGCCACACAGTGCAGCATTTTACAGGGGGGTCCCTTAGGTGCCCCCTCTGCCATCAACCATGGGGACCGGGGCCCTGCCAGGGGCCCCCAAAGTCACTTTCCGACAGCCTTTCTGTGTCAGACAGGCCGACATGGAAAGGCTGTTGGAAATCAACATCGTAATCCCAAAGTCTGAAACGCTGTCCTAGGGGTGTATGATTCGGTTCCGACTGACACGAATACTCCGCTAGTTGCTCGGAACCGATTCGGAATGACCGGGCGGTTTAAGTTCCGACCGCGAACATCATAATAGGGCGTCAGAATGTAAACCAACTGAGTCGGTCAGAAGGTCTCCGACGCAGTCGAGGAGATTCTGACTGTCGGAGGAGGCTTTCCACCAGACATCATAATTAGCCCCTAAATGTCAAAGTAGAATTCTCTTGATAGGTCTCTCGATCATGAGCTAAATAGGTCAACCTAAACATTGATGAAACAACACTAAATTGTTTTTTTACGCCACACTCAATAGTAAAGGGTCTTCCCAATCCAAGCCTAACAGTTTTAGTAGGAGTTGTGTACGGGCAGTTTACTTTCATACCAACTCTTTCACCACAGTCAGTGATGTGACCCTTCCATATCCTATCACCCATCCAGTTGCTTAATGCTGTCAAGGCTCCTGCACAATGGATTGCATTGTGCATATACAGCGCGTTCAAGCACTGGTGTGGATATTGTATGCCAAAATATCAAACACAAAACATTTTGATGCCAAAATACTGCAACACAAATATCAAAGACCAAAATATCAAGAAGGTAAACTCATATTGGTAAGTATAGATTCACTATTCTTAACTCCACATCTACATACCTTGAAGATATGTGTATTGTTAAATGTGGAGTTGTATATAATAAACCTGTGTTTACCTATATAGACTTACCTTCACAACATTTTGCTCCTCAATATCTTTGCCACCATGTTTTGGCCCCACAATATTCTATAGCCAATATTCGGGTGGAAAACTGGTGTGGCCCTTAGGTGCTGATATGTGTTCACTGAACACGTCAGCAATATTAAAATTTAACACATGCCCACTAAAGTCCAGTCTAACACTGGCAATCACTAGCAACCAAAGATGCTCTTCAACCTGGATGGCCAACATCGTATACGAATCTGAGCCTCTGAGGAATTCACTAGCCACTTCTGTGCGTTCTCAATGCAAGTGAATTATGCTGCTGCCAAATGAGATGTTAGAAACATCATGCCAACCTCCTCAACACCCCACTGCTAATACTAGCACCTGCTGTGCAACAAGGCAGGGTGTAAGAGAGACAATGATCCTTCAGGAAGAATTTCTTAAGAGATGTTGTTTTGATTTGATTATTGGGTCATTGAAGCACTATAAATATTTCAGGAATATGTTTTAATAAAAGACAAAAAGAGCCTTGGGTCTGTATCTTGTACAGTAATTCATTGGTGGTATATTATAAACAGTCCAATGATAGTGAACACTTACAGTAGTGCAGTGGTTATGGTATTTAGTGAAATAAACATAAAACACGGTAAAAACTGTGTCTATTAATCAATAAAAATGTTGTTGAAGTTTCAACCTTAGTGTTAAACTGACAGGGTCTTCCTCAGGACAGAGAGACAGTTAGTATCCACTAGATACGAAAGACAATGGCACCTCATTCTGAGCTTAAATGGGAAGTTGTTATCTCTCAAAGTCCTCTTACATTGTAGAGGCTGTGTTATTGTGCTTGGTGTTTGAGTATATAGGGATGCTTTGAGTGTATAGCTTCCCATCACTTCTCTAACTCATATTGGCATCTCACCCTCTCCTTTCCCACACCAAGGTGTCTGTATATTAGGTTAGATAAGTTTGGAGCAGTCCAGCCACTTGCAAGTAGCCGAGGCCAAATCAGGCACACACCTGCCAATCTCTTTAAATGTTTTGGATGCACATGAGTACCGCATGCAATGCAGTTCCAGTTTTGGTGTTTCACCAGTTCCTGCTGTTGAGAGTCCACACTGTATCAGCTGGTCTTACCTCGCAGTACTCAGTGATGATGCAGAAGCTCTCCCTCTCCAGGAAGCTGGCGTAAAACGTGACAATGGCTGGGTGATCCAGCTTCGACAACAGCTGGGCCTCTTGACTAGCTGCCACGGTCTCGTTAGGGTTCAGGTCTCCAATAGGGATCTCCTTCAACACTTTACTACAAAGTGAAGAAAAAAAAAGAAATTAATAACAGATTGGAAAAGGAAAAAGAAGTAAGGCAGTATCAGAAAGTGAATTACAAATTATATTGATGTCTCAGTAAAAAGCCTGTTTAAAATTTGAAAAACTGGATAGTGAACAAACCAGCATAGCTGTCAACTGGCCCCATGTCGTGCGGGTGATTTTCACCTGTTTTTTCAGATGAAAGCACCAAGCAGACTATGATGTCTAGATCCATCCATATTATGGAGGACAGTAAAACTATATGTCCTGTTATGCCCAGTGCAATTTGCTGAAAAAAAACAGTACTGGCAACTGGATGTAAGCCATTACTTGTTGAGATAAAGGTTCGGTGCTATCTTGACCCCTTTGATGTTTTATGTTCGGCCCTGATGCACCCCTCTGAATACTGACCATGTGCCAGCTCACCGAAGGTGGTCCATATCTTTGATGTTGCACAAGCAGAACACAAGACTCTGATTGCCAGGGAGTAAACCCAAAGAATACCTCCATTCATAGCAGGTGATGGCTACTGCCCACTCAAACATTGGCTAAGGAGAGACTTCAATCAATCAATCAGGGATTTGTGAAGAGCGCTACTCATCCGCGAGGGTCTCAAGACGCCGGGGCGGGGGTGGGACCGTGTAGCTCCATCTTACCCAAAGAGCCAGGTCTTGAGGCTCTTCCTGAAAGCTTGCAGAGTGGGGAATGTCTGATGCTGAGCGGGAGTTTGTTCCATGTCTTTGCCACGATGTAGGAGTAGGTTCTTCCACCCGTTCTGGATCTGCAGATGCGAGGGGTTGCGGCAAGGGCGAGGTCGGCGGAGGGGAGGCTTCTCTTGGATGCGTAGAAGGACACCATTACGCTGAGGTATTGGGGTCCGGTGTGTTTGTAGGCATGAGTGAGTAGTTTGAGGGTCACTCTCTTCTCAATCGGGAGCCAGTGGCGGTCTCGTAGGTGCTGAGTGATGTGGTCTTATCGTGAGATGCCGAGGACGAGTCTGGCAGCGGTTTTCTGGAAGGTCTGGAGTTTTCGGAGCAGGGATTTGTTGATTCCGGCGTTAAGGGCGTATTTGTACGCTGGTGGCAGATGCAGGCATTTGTACCAATTGACAGTTTTTCATAGACTTTACACTGTCAACCTTCAATCTAGCAGAGTGTACAACTGCTGTAACCTATGGTATTCTTGTAGTAACTACGCTTCATGTCTTGGGGATGCATTACTGCTTAAATGTTATCCCTTGCAAGGTCACAGTGACTGCAGAACAAAACGGAGTTTCTCCTCTAAGTCCTGGTACACTTAACTTTGAGGTTCTTTGCTACCCTGCAAAGCCCTGAAACCTACTGGGGAAGGTTTAGGGAATGTGCAGTTGCTTCCTGTCAGACAATGCAATGCTCCTTCGACAAACTCATGACCATAATCGGTTTTGAGGCTTTGGCAACACTACCAGTTGTTCAACATGCGTGTTCATACAGTGGGGGAGCTAGCAGAAATGTGGAAAACCTGTTGCTTTCCACACCTCTAAACAGGGCAGGAGAACAGTGGATACTATCCACAATGGTAACTTACACTTGTGAGCAATTTACACATGCAGTTTATTGTTCCTCTTTTAAGCAACTTTACTACTTTTGGCTATTCACAAGTGTAAAGTTACTGAAAGTTGTGGACTTATATGTCTCCACCCCCTGAAAAAGGGGGGTGTAGTCAGATTTACAGGTGCAAGTTTCCACTGCCAATGGAAATTGTAGTAAGTCTAGCACCACACATGGCCAACCACTGATACTGCAACATCCGCCTATAGAAAACAATTGAGGCAGTCTCTTAAAAACCAGTACAAATTAATGTCAAATATAAATACATTGAATATAAATAAATCCGATTTAATGTTAACAAAATCTGAAAATAAAACATATGCATGCTTTAATTATAAAATATTTTTACAACTTTTTAGAGACTATTTTTTTTAGCTATATCTAAACAACTTTCAATTAATACTTTTTTTAAAATTTATTTTATTTCCACAATTGGAGCAAGTAGACAATATCCATCATATTCATACAATTATTGCAAATAATACTGTTCACAGATTTGTCAAGATGTGTACAGCATAAGAAAATGCGCTAATCACATCTCTAAATGATCTTTAATTGCCCCCCATATTAACATACCTAATCTTCGCTTCCTAAACCCCTTTAACGCATACAAACTCCATTCCATTTCATACAAATTATATAACTTAGCTCTCCAAAATTCAAATGATGGAGGCTCAGGTTGTAGCCATTCTGTCGCAATACATAAGCGTGCTGCGGTCATTGCAATAAACAGAAAATATTTATGCTTACATAAAGCGGTACCTTTTCCCACTGTTTGTCCCCCACCTAATAACAAAAGTGCAGGAGAAATTTTTATCGGGATATGAATAACCATTATAATAAAAGTTTCTATACTAGTCAAGAAATACGCCAACTTAGGGCATCTAAAAAAAATATGTATGCTATCAGCATCCTCCCCACCACAGCGAAAACATTTACCGTCATATTGAGGGCCCCAGGTAGCCATCCGTTTAGGAGTATAGTATAGCCTGAACACCGTCTTGTACACTTGCGCCTTTAAGTTAGCTAAGAGGCATAAATCTTTCGCCATCAGTATGGTATCTTCAATTTCAAGTGTTGGTTCCCCTAGCTGATTCTGCCAATACGCATTGTATTTCTGCATATCATCAGGTCTATACTCCATCATGATCTGATATATCGTACCAGTTTTTTTCCCAAGGCGGATTGTCTCCACTAATTTATTAGGGGCAGGTCTAATTTGCTTTCTTAAACAAAAATCTCGAATTTGGAGATATTTAAAAAAAGACGATTGTGGTAGCTTATATTTAGCAACTAAACTTTCATAAGTACAGAAAATCCCATTAATTTCAAATACATCCCCAATTCTAGATATCCCCTTATATGACCATTCCTTCGCCACTCTATCCCAAAACACAGAAGGAAGTAATTTATCCGCGCCAAAGGGTGTATAATATGTGATTCTCCCAAATTTAATAAGTCTAGGTACCTTTCTCCACACCTTAAAGGCCGAATCCAGTACTTTAAAGCGAGTATGCTTAAAGTAATTTCCCTCCAATTCCTTCAGTAAACATCCCTTTGCATGCTCCCCCAATAGCAAAAAAAATATAGACGGAGCTTCTGCTGGTTCCTCAATTGGCTCCCCCGTCAGCAAAAGTCTAATTCTTTGCAAAAAACATACATAATAATAGAACAGGAAATCAGGTATCCCACGCCCTCCTCTTTCCACCGGCAGTGTTAACCATTTCATTGCTCATCTAGTTTTCCCAGGAGCCCACAAAAATCTTGTGCATGAAGACTGAAGCTGTTGTATATAATTTATAGGGATCTCCAAGGGGATGCTTCGAAATAGGTATAATACTTTAGCAAGAATATTCATTTTAATGATATTGCCTCTGCCAATAATAGACAACTGCAGCCGTCCCCACCTATCCAATGATTGTTTTACTTGCTGAGTAATAGTGTCCCAATTGATATCAATTATCTCTTTCATTTGAGTTTTAATTTCTATGCCTAAATATGTTACATCAGACATGACCCTAGGATCATTAAATTGAATATTGTCAGTACATCGAACCTGAGTTTTTACTAAATTTAATTTATAACCAGAAATTGCACCAAAATCGCGGGCCAATCGCTCAATCTCCACTATTGCCTCAGCCGGATCGGTTGTAGTGATAGCAATATCATCAGCGTATGCAAACACTGTATGTGGTATATTTTTTACTATAAATGGTTTTATGTGCGGTGTATTTAATAGATTGATTAAAAAAGGATTGATAAATAAAGCGAAAAGAAGTGGGGAGCAAGGGCATCCTTGCCGAGTCCCTCTAGTTATTCTAATCTTTTCGGATCTAGTACCCATAACAACTATTCTTGCATTTGGAGCCGTATATAAAGCCTGAATTGCTGTCAAAAAATCTTTACCAAATCCCACTCCCCTCATAACCTCCCATAAATATTGCCACTCAACGCGATCAAACGCTTTCTCAGCGTCAAGCAATATCAGCGTTAATTCCCGTTTTTCCGCTTGAGCTATATCAAATAGGGTAATAACCTTATTAATATGTGTGACTGTGCCTCTTTTTGGAATGAACCCATGTTGATTTAACGAAACAAGCAGTATAATAATTTTAGAAATGCGGTTCGCTATCATTTTAGAATATATCTTGCTATCTCAATTGAGTAAGGATATTGGGCGATATGAACCAGGTAGTTCAGGGGGTTTACCCTTTTTAATAAAAACCACAATAGAGGCATCATTCCAGGATTGTGGAGCTTTTCCAGTTTGTGCGGTTCTAAAAGTCTCAAGCATGATGTTTTTCTGTGGTTCAAAAAAACACTTATATACCTCTCCAGGGATAAAATCTGGGCCTGCAGCCTTCCCATTAGCTATAGTTTTAATTGCCACCTCCAATTCCTCCACAGAGAATGGACTATCTAGGAATTCTTTCTCACTATCAGTCAATTTATTAAAAGTACCCTCCTGCCATACAATATCTGTACCTAGAGTAAGCTGGCGAGTATATAATTCCGAGTAGAATTGATATAAGATTTCAAGTATTTTTCTGGTTTCTCGTGAACAATACCATTCTGGTCTTGTAGCTTAGGAATTAGACGAGATGTCTCCTTCATTTTTAATTTTAACGCTAGCGATCTGCCAATTGCCTCACCATATTCATGAGCATGTCTTCTATTTAAAAGAAATTTCCGGGCTATCTCTTCACTCCATAGCCCCGTAATCTTTGCTCGACATTGTGCTACTATATCTTCAGATGTAGAGATATTTAACAAATTATCTCTCTTCCCTATTTCCTTAATCAAGTTTTCTTCCGCAATCCTTAGACAATTATAAAAATCTCGAGTTTGGGCCCGTAATTTATTTTGATTGTAAAGCCCATAACTCACTGCCTCCCCTCTAAAACAGGCTTTAAATGTTTCCCATATCGTGTCAATACTCGTTGAATTCAAATTGTTGTTAATAAAATCAGGTATCCATCTCAACATATGAGTTCTAAACTGTTCATCGAAGCATAGCTTTCTATCAAACGTAAAGCTATAGAATCCGAGCGTTATGTGATGGATGTCCCTGATAGCTCCGGTGGAGACGCATTTATGCAGGTACAGCCCTCAGTTGCGGGACAAGTTGTAGTTAATGAGGCAGAGCCAGGAGATTTTTACTCTGTGTCGGAAAATTCAGCCTCGTCATGTGAGGACCTTGCCGCGCACTATTCCAAGCAAATGCGCATGGAGGATGTAGAGAGCGATGAATCAGGTGATTATATGGAGGACAGTCCTGCTACAGTGCGGGGTGAAGAGGAATCCACAATGATAGAGGATGCTACCGGAGGCCAACCTGGTTACTCAGCAGATAATATTACCTTAGCTACTATATACCAGACAATCTTGAGTCATATGGATAAAACTGAACAAGAAAGTCATAAAATCCAGAACTCATGTCGAAAACTTCAAAACTCTATTCGGAGATTAGCGAAATCACAGTCTGACTTTGGGGAGAGGTTTACAGAGGTGGAAATCAGAGTATCAAATATTGAGGATGAGCTGGTAAAACAAAAGGCTGCTACAGAGTCCTTAAGCGCTAATAAGGAGGATGTGCTATGGAAAATGGCCGATTTTGGAAACCGGGCCCGGCGCAATAATTTAAGAATTATGCAAATTCAGGAAGGCAAAGAAGGAAAAGATCAGCGTAATTTAATTGTGGAACTGTTTCAAAAGGCATTTCCGGATTTTACTAAATGGGACTGGGATAGAGAGATCGAGAGAGCCCACAGGCACCCTTTTAATATTCGTCTTCGACCTGGACAAAGTGTATCCAAACCTAGACCCTTTCTTGTGGCCTTTAATAGCTTTCTAGCTAGAGAAGATATATATCTTCACACCCGACCAAATTGTAAGAGCATGGGGGAAGGATTTACATTTTTTGCAACACCAGATTACAGTAAATACACCATGGATAGTCGCTGGCTGCTGCGCCAGTTGGTAAATCAATTTAAAAGTAAGGGTGCACAAGCTTATATAATGAACCTGGCGGAGCTCAAGGTGATATATAAGGAGAATGCTCGCTTTTTCACTAATGTTGTAGCGGCAAAGGAATATTTGCATTCTATTAATGATTCATAGGTGTATAAAATCGGGTTGGAATGTATTATTCTTCCTTTTTTTTTCTCTTCTTCTCCTTTTGAATTTCTTTATTGTTGGATTATTGATTAAGGATTTAAAATTAGAATAAGCAATGCAAGATGTAATGCAAGATGATTTTTGTGTAGTCCTGTGGGGAAAGGACAGACGGGGATGGGAAGCTCGCTACCATCAACAGGACCATGAGTCCAAAAGCCTCGGTAAAGGCGGGGGTTTTGGGGGGGTGGGGGTGCTCTGGATGGGGTGGGGGGGTTTGCTGGTGGAGGGAACAGGGGTTAAAGGGGGAAAAAAACACATTGGTAACAAGTGACAATACCGAAAAGAGAATATATTGTTGTTGTACAGTTATTGGGTCAAGGCAAGGTAGTAGGACAGGACAAATCTCCATAAATAGAATCAGAGTTGATTGGAGTACTTCGGAAATAGCGTCCTGATGTCACGAAATATTAAAATTTGCTCCTTTAATGTATCAGGTCTGAATAACGCTTCTAAAAGGAAGAGGATAGCATCTGAAATCCGTTTTATACAACCCGATATCTTGTGTCTTCAAGAAACACATTTACCCTGGAACAATAGGATGCTTATAGCAGATTTAGGATACACACTCATTGCCGCTTCCCAGCAAACAAATACGACCAGGGGGGGTCATGATTCTTTCTAAACCACGATTTTGTACTATAATTCGAAGTTTAACAAATAAGTGGGGAAGATGGGTAATAGCCAAGTTAAAGATTGGGGGGACACAGGTTACCCTTTGCTCAATTTATGGGTCAAATTTAGATGAGGCAGAAGTCTTGGAATGGTTAAATATTGAACTTGCAAACTGGACTTCTCCTTTAATATTGTGCGGGGATTTGAATATTAACTTAAATACCAGGGAATTAGGTGCTGGTTTGCAGAATTATAAGGGTCGTAAACCACGAGTTTTTGAAGCTTTATATAATTTGGTTCAAGATCATGGTCTGGTGGATATCTGGAGTAAAAGCCATCCAACACTTCCAGGGTATACCTTCTACTCATCTCCACATAAGAAATTTGTCCGTCTGGGCTACTTTTTTGTATCTATATCTTTATTTACCGGAACAAAGATACAATTATTCCCCAGGGTATCATCAGATCACTCACCAATTGTAATTGAACTTCCACAATTAAAAGTGACTTTGAATTACCAATTTACATCACTTTTTAAAATTATTGTTGCATGATACAAAATATTTTTTACTCTATGTGAGAATTTATTTTTAATTTAAACTTTAGGAAAAACGTTTCCTTTAAAATGTAACATATTTTAGTTGCATTTTTATTCTACTTTCAAAATAAATAAATACAATTATTTACAATGATATTTAACAGACAAATATTTTTACTAATTCATTATAAAGTTTATTATACTTTGTTATGTTCCCTATACGTTACCAAAAGAACTTCTCCACCCTGACTACAGAATCTTCCTATAGCAAAGTATAGGAAAGGTTAAAAAAAAGTTTATTTAATTAAAAAAGAAAATTTGTAAAATATTTTGTTAAATATTCATGTAAACTACTTTTAAATATATATTCCAAATGTAGAATAAAACAAAAAAATGCACAACAACATTAACTTAATTTTTAATTAAATGTTTAATTAAGTTAGATATATTAAATTAAAAACATATATTTATGAATTTTTAATTAAAAAATAAATTTCCCCTAAGTAAAAAAACATGTTATTAAGGATTAAAATTGATCAAACTCATGATTAGAATTTATTAAAAGTATCTGAATTATATTTCAATAAAAAATAATTTTATATCAATTTAGAAATTCAAAATGTTAACTATTTTATAATTAAATACTAAATATGTTTAAGTTGTATATATCGTTACCATCAAATTATATTGATTTATATGTTTAACTATTTTAAATAATCTATTTTAATTTTAAAAACATTCTTATAGGGTTTTATTTTGTGTACCTACCACCATTAGTTTCTATGGAGAGGTTTGGTAGTACCAGTGGTAGGCCATATGTGAAGCTGGACTTACTCCACCTCTGAGCTTGAGTAGCTGTGGGTTTCTTTTTGGCTGTGGTAACTTTAGAAGTAAAGTTTGTAAACATTAATGGTCTTATCCTTTGTGAGAGGGTGCCTGTCTCTCCTTAAATTCCTCCGTACACCCCCAGCCCCTTCCCATTTAGTCGTGAGCATGTCCCTTTTTCCAGCCACTTCCCCTCGTCCCTCCCACATTTACTACGAAAAAGCTGATTACGATCTTGTCGGGAAAGCATTCCTCCAGAATCAGTCCCGAAATGCTATCCGGGCGACTTGGATCAGATGAGTCTGACCGAGCCATTTGGATGTATCCGAATGCTTCCAGATACGATTCGGTCGGACTCCCATTGACTTCAATGGGAGCCTGTGTTCCAAATGTGAACACAGGTTCCCATTGAAGAAAGGGGTGGCTGGGGAAAACCTTTCACCCTGTGGCAGGCACCCTATGCCTGCCACACTGTGCATGATTGGAAAGAGGGGTCCCTTGGGTACCCCCAAGGACCCGATTTGGAGGGCCCTAGGTGAAGGGGGGCATGCTCTAGGCCCACAAAGACAGATTCCGGCAGCCGATTCGTTCCGGAGAAACCAAATCAGAACAGCTGTTGAATCCATCATCGTAATCGCTTGCCCTGAAACCGAGTCCATAGAGCTGTACGATTCGGCTCCAAAAGACATGACCTGTCAGGATGCCTTTTGGAACCGATTTGGACAGCCCTACCGGTTTACAGGCATCGTAATCAGTCGTTGGGAACTGTGTACGATTCGGTCAGAAACAAGGGTTCTGAATTGGATCCCTTCCAAACGGAATCGTAATCGACCCCGAAGTAGTAGAGGTGAAGAATTACGCTGATAGGTTTGTGAATAGCATTATGTAGTACTTTAATAGCATTATTATAGGCCCCTGTGTGTTTGGTCAACAGGGCTTTCACTATTTGACCTCCATAGTTTTTACATGCCAAACTAAACCAAACTGAACTTTGTTATATACAAATCTAATTATTGAGTACGTGTCATTGTCCCATTCCAAGTCGTAGTTCTGCTCATGCTATGTTAAATGTATTTTAAAGCGCTTGTACACAGAAGATTCTTGGCGCACAGAAAAAAACAGCTGTGAAGACTGAAATAAACTAGTCCAGCTAGCCAAGCGAAACAAATACTGAAACTTTATTAGTTTTGTGAAACTTAATAGGGCGCATTGGCTGGAAAGCAAGTTGGAGTGACTTTTACAGCTCATCGTGTCACACACATATATATGTTAATCAATCGTTCCATTTAGAGGAGGTGGCTCCCCCTGTGACATCTGAATGACGGCGCAGACGGGCCGGAAGCACATTAGGGTGTCATTAATAACGTTTGATTGAGTGGCTCTGCGGTTAATCGGAGCGGCCTCGGGCACGAAGACCTGCGGATTCCGCAGTGACTGGTTCTGAGAGATCCTAGACACTTCCTTGAAATGTAAATGGACGGCTGAGCGCGCGCAAACACCGAACAGAAATGACACTATGTGCACCCCAAGCAGAATTCTGTGAAATATTATGTGATAACTTAAATATGCATTTGCAGCAGAAACAAAAAAAGCTGACAAAGGGGGTTTGATAGAAAGGCTTATTTGAAATGTTTTTGATTTTCTTGTCAAAGAAACTCTTAGCAGGTAAAGAAAGAGCACACTTTCTACGATGCTGAAGCAGGCCATCGGTCACACAGGCGTGTAGGATCCGGGTAATTACTTTGGGAAGTACAATTGTCTGGCAGTGTCATGCACAGTTGTGTGAAAGGGCAGAGCCCAGTCCAGCCCTTCTCAGTGCCAGGCTGGGATGGGTGCTGGTCCTTCTAGTTGGCACCCAAAAGGATGTATGTCGTTACAACGCGTGGTATTACCACGCGTACCGTTACAACGCAGGTTTTACAACGCAAGTCGTTACGGGGGCGCTGGATAGTGGAATAGTTTAATTTACTATTCCAACTCCAGTCCCCGTGGATAGTAGGGAAGGTGTTGGATAGTAAATTAAACTATTCCCTATCCTACAGCGCCCTCCAGCGCAAGTCGTTGTAATGACTTTCGTTGTAAAACCTGCGTGGTAACGGTACCGCGTTATAAAAGATTCGTGGTAAAGGATGTTCCCCCACCCAAACCATTGGACATTGGGTTCTTGAGCAACTATGAGTGTTGCACATGGACGTAGGGGTAGCAGAAGAGGTGTCAGATGCTCCTTGACCCTACATTATGTAATATTTTATGCAGAAAGGGTAATTGTGTACCCAGTGAAAAAATAATGAAACGCAAAGGGCGCAGACATGTGGTGAGGGATGGGGGAGTGCCAAAGACAGCAGGCGAGTATCCTTGGAAAAGAGGAAAGACTGGCTAAGGAGAAGTTTTGCAGTGGCTCAAATAGCTGCCCCTACAGACAAAGGTGGAGGATAACACATCACAGGACACACAAGAACCCCTCCCAGCACTAGCCAACAAGGAATAAGGAACACTTCTCATTTGCTATAGAGATGTCTGGCATTAAATATCTGTCTTCTTAAAGAACAGAGAGTGGCAGATGCTCAGTGGCGGTTCCTCCGATATGGCGGAGGAGCGTCGCCCCCCTGCTGGCCAAAATGAAATGATGGTAAAACAGTATTATTATCATTTTATTTTTCCTCTGGAAGGGAGCCAAGTCTTTGGGGGCGAGGCCATGCCATGACAGGCATGGAAGGGGGGTGGTGGGCAACACTGCTGTCAGTGCGCATGACAGTTTGGCCGGCCTTCTTAGGACGGCCAAACCATCATGCGCATTGACATCTCCCCAACCCAAGCTGCATTGCTGGTTGGAGAGAACAGCAGGCATAGGTTCGCAGTCCCCTTTGGAGTGAAAAAAAGCCCACTCAGGCCAATCCTAGTGTTTCTCTCATGCTGGCCAGCATGAGAGAAGCGCTGGGATTGGCTGTGGGGAGTCTGGGAGCCTCAGCATGTACACAGCAGGAAGAAGAAGAGCGGAAGACCTGCGATCTGCGGGTAGCAGGTAAGCTCATTTCTATTTTCTGTTTTGTTTATGTTGTCGTCTACCCAACCATTCCACACCCCTCCCCTGCCCCGCCATTCTGCCGCAAGCCTAGCCGCAACTGCAGATGGTCTGGCTAAGATTTGAAGAATGCCTAGACCTATGCATAGAGAATTTCTGCTATATGGACAGTCTGCCGACAGATACTTGAGAGTCACAGTCATCCGCATTAAACCTTAAAAAAATTAAAGGTTTCCTTAAGCCTCGAGGGGTGATGGGTAAGAAAAAATGGGGGGAAGCTATGCAAATCATATGGTTACTAATACGCCTTCATGGTCCTCCTATTTTTGAGAATAAGGCCACAGCACCTATAAACTCATTGCTCCCCCAGATCCTTGTAATTGGACAGTTCCTTTGTTCCCACTGAATCTCTTCATTCGAACAATCTCCATCTTTAGTTGGTGCCTATATTTCTGTGCTCCTCCTGTACAGGGGAATCCATCTCACCCCTAGAACTTCAGGCTCCCTACTCTCAAATTCACCAACATTCACCTCCCTTTCAGGCTTGCTCTGAAGTCACCAGTGCACCTGGAAAATCTGAACGCAGTGGCTCGGAAGAACATAATGTTCATGCATCTCCTATGTCTGCGCTCCACTGCCTTCAACTGATGGGCTCCAACAAGTGAGGAGGGGGCCTGCAAACTGTGCAACTACAGGTCCGAATCATGGGTGCATCTTCTGTGCTGTTGTCCAGCCCTTGACACTCCCAGAAGACTTCATTTAAAACCCTTATATTTAAAATGGGGCATCAGGACATGTTGGGAGGCATCGGCCCTATGCTTTAATTCCTTAGACGCTCAAGTGCTTGCAAGGACTGGAAAATATGTGAGACTCCTGGACAATCTTTTTTTACCCTCCTTGGCCCCTGCTCTTCCAGTTCCTCCCCCCAAAAAACTTACCACAGACTTTTTTCATCCCCTGGCCTAGTATTCCTGTACTAATCTATTTTATTTTAGGCTTTGGAATCCTGTTATGTGATTACAATGGTAACTACAAGATTGCCTTTTTAGTTATATGTATAGGAACTTAAACCTTGATGGTTTACTTAGTTTTTGCTTTTAACGTGATAATTGTGCTATGTTGACACTCTATAGCAATGGTTTTAATTAACTGTGCTAATTTAATTTAAAAAAACTTCAGTGCTTGCCATCCAAGTCAAGCTCCTCCAACAGACAATAGGTGCTTAGTTATTTATTTTTTTAACAGTTGTGCTCGACCCAAAGATGTTGGAGTGCTCCGTCCATCACCACCCCCTTTTGTACCGCTTTTGGCCGCCATAAGTGTAGCAGGGTATGCTCAGACGTGAGTCCCTTGCTCACTTTGCCACTGGATTCAAGCAAGCCGGGCTGAAGACGGCTGTAATGCCAGAAACCGGTCCTCGGAAGCTTGTTTCCGGTCCAGGGAAGGCATGGCTTGGCAGTTCGGGCTGGACTGTTCCCATGAGGCACAAGGTCAGACTGATTTGCATATAGCCATGTCTGAACTGGGGTGGCAAAGTGGGCTAAAGAACGGTGATGGATCAAACCCAGATCTTTTGACTGGGTGTGAGTGTTTGATTGGTTCAGATGCTCCGTCCATCACCACCCCCTTTTGTACCGCTTTTGGCCGCCATAAGTGTGGCAGGGTATGCTCAGATGTGAGTCCCTTGCTCACTTTGCCACTGGATTCAAGCAAGCCGGGCTGAAGACGGCTGTAATGCCAGAAACCGGTCCTCGGAAGCTTGTTTCCGGTCCAGGGAAGGCATGGCTTGGCAGTTCGGGCTGGACTGTTCCCATGAGGCACAGGGTCAGACTGATTTGCATATAGCCATGTCTGAACTGGGGTGGCAGAGTGGGCTAAAGAACGGTGATGGGTCAAACCCAGATCTTTTGACTGGGTGTGAGTGTTTGATTGGTTCAGATGCTCCGTACATCACCACCCCCCTTTTGTACCGCGAGTGCTCTACATGAGCAACAACTACATTACCCCCTTTGCAGTGGGGGTAATTCCCCCGCTGTGCTGGGGGGCACGCACAGCGGCCCCGTGCTCATGACGAGCTCAGCTCATCATGAGGCACAGTGCTCGTGTGCTCATGACGAGCTGAGCTCGTCACGGCCACACTTGTTTCCATGGAACGCTCAGCACAGCAGGGGAATTATCACCGCGTGTGAGCGTTCCACGGCTCATGACGAGCTCAGCTCGTCATGAGCACACGAGCACCGTGCCTCATGACGAGCTGAGCACGTCATGAGCACGGAAGGAGTTACAAAAGGTTGCATTAAATTTTTCAGAGAGATTCAATGATCTACCCAGAATCACACGATGTTGAACCATCGTTGAGACTCAAATCTGGTTCCGGTGTTTCAAAGTTGGTAGCTCTGGCCGTAATGCCACATCATCTCTACTTATCCCTTGACAGGTTGTACTCTATCCCACTTGGGCAGCGGAAGGATGTGCTCCTCTGCCCTGATGTACTACGACTCATCCTATTTAGAGATCTCTGGCTTTGTGGCAGAGAGTTCTGTGCCTGAGCCACAGCTGCTCCTCTGAAGGCACGGATAGATTGCTGAGTGGCCATATTTCATGCAGTCGTTCAGTAAACGTTGTGTTTTTTCAAAAGCAAAGTCCCAAAGCAAGAGGTTTTTAAAAAAAAAAATGTATATCATTTTAGAAGTTTTCTGCTGGGATGTGGGGGTCATTTTTATTTTTTCTGTTTGGGACCACAAAGGGGCAGATGTATCAACGCAATTTTTAGTCGCAAATGCTGCGATTCGCAAAAAAGAAGAGTTTGTGACAAAAAAATAGCAAAATGGTATGTAGTAGGGAAATAGCATCGCAAAATTAAGGAATCGCAAAATTGGCGATTCCTTAATTTTGCGTAAGCATTTAAGGAATCGCAAATTGCGATTCTTTAAATGCTATGCAACAAGCATTCCATTTTTGCGAATTCTCCTTAAGAAATCGCAAATTACCACCAACTTCAAGTTGGTGGTAATTTGCGATTTCTCTCACAAATGCACTTTTTGGCGTTTGCCAAGGTGCCATATGGCGCACATACATGCCCTTAGGGCATGTATGTGCGCCATATGCGCACACATGTTCATTTCAGGTATGCATCAGGTTGTCCTTATGACACCATTGCACCCTTGAAATTATTCTCAATTTGCTATTCTCAAATTGCGAATCGCAAATTGAGAATGACTTCACATTCATTCCTATGGGCCTCCTGGCCCATAGAAATGAATGGGAAAGTATTCCTTAATTGGGATTTCACCATTTGCTAACCGCAATTAAGGAAAACTAAGAAATCACAAAAGAATTGCGAATTTGTATATACATCACTTTTTGCAATTCTCAAATAGCGATTACTAAAAAATCGCTGTTTGAGAATCGCAAACACAGATGTTGATACCTATGCCCCAAAGTCTTTTCTTTTTCCTCTACCATGCCATTTCATGAGTTGACTACTCTATAAATCAGTTTTATATATATTGTATTGCATTTCCCTTTTTTTATACCGCTTAATACTCTTAACTAATCACCGATGCTTATTGGATGATGTGTTGAGCACTTGCCTCTTTGTCTAGAGTTTGTAGAGTGAAATGTGTGGGATAAGTTTTGTTCTGCATGATGCCCAGAAGAGTGTTCCGGCATTCTCATGGCGCAGTGCTTGACTATGTATTAAATAAAACATGAATGAGGATCGAGAGACAGAAGCATTATAATTTATAATATTATTGCATGTTTAGGAAGGAGTTGGTTTTGAGTGTAGCCCGCATGGGAAGTGTTTGAACTAGTCAATAATAAGTAGGAGCAGGTATGTATGTTCTTGTATTTATATAGCGATACTATCGCTCAGACGCACCGGAGCAATGTACATTACTTGGTGGAATAAGAGACGATGTACTAGCTCATGTACATTGAGTGGGGATTACACAAATACAACTCACACACATTCTTGGATAAATGAAGATTAAATGATTTGCCCAGGATCACACTATGTTAAATCAAGCACTGGGGGCAGGACTTAAACTTGGGTCCCCAGGTTCCAATGGCAGCTGCTCTAGCCATTAGGCCACAGCTCAGCCTCAGCATATTCTTCTCTTGTCACTGTGCTCTTGTAGACACACCGGATCACTGACAAAATATCGAATTCAAAAATATAGACTTACCAAAATATCGATGCCAAAATAGTGAAGGCAAAAATATCGAATTCCTATCTACAGGTAAGTACAAAAAAACTAATCAAAAATATTGTTGTAAAAAATATAGTTATTCAAAATATTGAATTTTTTTAAAATGTCTTAAAAGTAATTTAAAATTAATGAAATAATAAATATAATTAACTAAAACATACTTAAAAATACTTAAATAACCTTAAAAGTATGAAATATTAATTTAAGTTATAAGAAAAGCCTACAATTTTAATTTTTAATACATATATATATATATTACCTACTGGCGGTCGCCAGTAGGTATATATAGTTAGGATTTTTTCTCTATGGGATTTTTGAAAATTCTATGTCTAATAACTTTGGCGTTTGTGGACGGAATTGGCTGAAATTTTCAGGAAAATGGCACATTTTGTTTCTGAGCAGCCCTTGAAAATTTGGGGGGGGTTCGTCAAGGGGGGGCCGAGAAAAAAGGGGGGTCCTAAAACGTGTTTTTAACATTGAGTTTTCCATAGGGCGGTTGGCCTCACTTTTAGCCCGAACGGCTGAATGGATTTGCACGAAACTTGGCAAAATTGTAGGGACTGGTAGCCCGATGTGCCTTTTGTAGGTCTCAATATATGTGCTCCAGTGGATTTTGAGAAATTAACGTTTAAAAAAAGATATATATCTGTAACAGCGGACCGGGCAGCGCTCCAGTTCGCGTACTTTTCGCGCAACGGAGCTTTGTGAAGCGAAGCTGATTGGTTCTCCGGCGTCTGTAAACATTCCAAACAGTCCGTAGCGGCCGCCATCTTGTCTCTCGGTAGGATCGAGAGACAAGAGGAGGCCAAAGCGAAGGGGCAAATGATTATAAGGGGGCATAGTAGATCCTCCCTGACCTCTTAGGTTTGATGTACCATTTTGCCAAGTTTGGTGTAATTCCGTTCAGCCATTCAGGCTGTAGACGTATCTAAATGTCAATAATCGAACGGCTGAATGGATTTGCACGAAACTTGGCAAAATATTAGGGACTGGTAGCCCGATGTGCCTTTGCTAGGTCTCAATATATGTGCTCCAGTGGATTTTGAGAAATTAACGTTCAAAAAAAGATATATATCTGTAACAGCGCTCCGCTTCGCGTACTTTTCGCGTTACGGAGCTTTGCGAAGCTGATTGGTTCTCCGGCGTCTGTCAACATTACAAACAGTCCGTAGCGGCCGCCATCTTGTCTCTCGGTAGGATCGAGAGACAAGAGGAGGCCAAAGCGAAGGGGCAAATGACCATAAGGGGGCATATTAGATCCTTCCTGACCTCTTAGGTTTGATGTACCATTTTGCCAAGTTTGGTGTAATTCCGTTCAGCCATTCAGGCTGTAGACGTATGTAAATGTCCTATGGAAAATTGCATGGGGAAAACACATTTGAAAGTGTTGAAATTTAGAACCAATTAAAATGTTACTTTGGTTTTGTATTTGTGTGTGATGAAAGTTAATTGGTTATGTATATATCTCAAATGAGAGGAAACCACAGCCATTTTGTGATACTACTGTCTGAGGTACATTTGTGAGGAATTTTTGGTGGTGAATTTCTGGTGTTTGATTTACACAGTACTAACACTTCTCCTACTTTTAAAAAGGTGAGTTGTTAATTTGTAAGGGGAACTATGTTGTACACTTGAAGATAATTTGAAAAATGTTTTCTGTTATTTATTTGCAGTCCTTCTGTTATACTAAATACTTGATAAAGTTAGTTTTATATTATGTATTACTAAAAACGATAAATGAAAGTGATTATTTTTTTCTGCAATTTACAGCAAGCAATTTCAAAATAAAATGGCTCACAATGAAGAGACCGTGGCAATTTCTTTGTAAGGGGAACTATGTTGTACACTTGAAGATAATTTGAAAAATGTTTTCTGTTATTTATTTGCAGTCCTTCTGTTATACTAAATACTTGATAAAGTTAGTTTTATATTATGTATTACTAAAAACGATAAATGAAAGTGATTATTTTTTTCTGCAATTTACAGCAAGCAATTTCAAAATAAAATGGCTCACAATGAAGAGACCATGGCAATTTCTTTTGAATTGTCCACTACATTGATTGAAATTGAGAGCACCAATAATGAAATATTGTCACAAGGAGGAGATGACGTGTATGATTTCATTAGATTGATTGAAATTGACAGCACCAATAATGAAATATTGTCACAAGGAGGAGATGACTTGAATGATTCCACTACATTGATTGAAATTGAGAGCACCAATAATGAAATATTGTCATGAGGAGATGACTTGAATGATTCCACTACATTGATTGAAATTGACAGCACCAATAATGAAATATTGTCACAAGGAGGAGATGACTTGAATGATTCCACTACATTGATTGAAATTGACAGCACCAATAATGAAATATTGTCACAAGGAGGAGATGACTTGAATGATTTTTTTGATCAATCTGTTGATGGCGAATTTATCGAATGTTTGGAGACCATAGAGTTACAAGAATCATCATTGCAGACTTTTAATGAGGAGATTCCAGATGAGATGATTGAAGAGGAAATTGCTGATGAGGACATGTTACTAGTTCTTTCAAATTTAGAAAATTCTGAAGAATAAATTTATATTTAGAAATCAAAAATTGTTTGAGACATTATTCATTTTTATTTTTAATTTATGAGGTTGTAGCGAAGTGATTGTAGTATAAAATGAGACTTATAGTATAGAGTGCAACATTTTTATGTTACATGGTAAGTTTACTCATATTTACTTCCCTTCTCCCACTATATTATCTCCAATGTGTATTTGACATCTCTTCTTCATCTCCGGCCTCCTTTCTCTCACTGTGTGTCTCTGATGCATCTTATCGCTGCTATTTTGTGTAATTACAGAAGAGAGTAAAATAAAATAGTTCGGAACGTGAAAAGGGGGCAAAGTAGAGTACCCCTCACCCCCTAGGCCTTCTCAGGCGGTCCCAAAAGGATCAGTTTCTGCTTTCCTGAGAGATTATGGTATGAGTTCCATATACCACAATAATTTGCATTACAACATGCAAGATATATATCTCCTATTACCAACTTTTGGAGATATTCGCGCTAAGCGCGAATATCTCCAAAAAGTAACACCTGCCCTGAGCAGTTCTTAGCCATGTTATCCAATGGGAGGTGGATAACATGGCTAAGAGCATTAGCTCGGTAATGCATGAATATCGCTGACTTTTTAGCGATATTCATGCACTGCGGCCGTTTTTTATCGCATTTGCGATAAACCTTGATAATAGCAAGGTTTATCTTCGATAATTTCTGACGATGCTTAGCGGTAAAAAATTCGTTGGTAAGCATCGTTAGCGATAAATATCGCTTAACTTTGGTAATATGCACCAACGTCTGTTAACGTTCGATTAGAAGGAAATGAGGAAGTGTTGAAAAACATTGTTTGCGCCATCTTGCCTTTTTTGACATGCCACACTTTTGTCGTGCACGGCAGCCATTTTAGATGCCTTGACCAGACCCACATGGGCAATAAACCTCCCCCCATCTGCGCTGCTCTTCCCTGAGAATCACACTCTGTGCCCGCCCGACACCTCCCTTTCGCCCTATTCACTACCGCACCCTCTGACACTCCTCTTCCTCTGTGTCCGATTGTCCAGGCTATCAGCTAGCCCTGCAGATGTAGTTTATGGCTCCAGCTGTAAAGAATCACCCCTCTTCAAAGGAGTTATAGTAGATCAAGGCCCACACCCGATGAGATCCGTCACACCACACGTGTTCCTACTATCTGAAAACCATCCTGTATTGTGATTGGGGAGGGGACCGAGCCTGAAGCGGAAGATTCCAGGAATGACTCTTTGTACATCAAAGTTTTTACAATTATGTGTCACATTATAAATATATGTAGCACTCCAACAAAGTAGTAGGAATATAAAACTTTAATAACATATAAATATATACAACAAAACAAAAACAGTAAAAACATTTAAACAACGAAGAGACCGTGGCAATTTCTTTTGAATTCCTGATGAGGACATGTTACTAGTTCTTTCAAATTATGAAAATTCAGAAGATGTTGCCTGGGGGTGGGTCGTCAGTAGCAGTCTGTTGTGCGAATAGTTCCAAGGCAGCAGAACGCGCTGAAATCTAGATGGCACGAAAGTGATGTCTAGTAAGTTGCCGCCCAGCAAATAACGGCGTGGGGCGCCGCGGGGGTGAGTGAGTCCAGTAGGCACCACAGCTATTCTTACCGGCATTGCAGAATTACTGCTGGGGACAATGCCTGTGCTGTAGCAGGGTCACAGCAGAAACAAAAAGGATTCTGTTGAAGATGTTGTTGGTTTTCAATTTGAAAACAGTTCTGGTGTCAACTGCTATGGTAATGTAGTGGTTAATGTTTTGTTTTCTCTAGAAAATGTAAAAGAGGGGGAGGCAGTCCAAAGTTCCGTTAAAAGGGCAAAGGAAAGGATCGGTGGTTTGAACTATCACTCAAAAAGGGGAGGGGGTGCAACAATTTTTCCTACCGGGTCACACTGTGCTTTCACCGGAACTGAGGTCTGCAGGATTCTAGTAATTCAAAGTGAGGCTGGCGCCAGCATGGGAGCGCCGACGTCCCGCGGATACAGTTTCGTCACTCCGCGGGCGATCATGGCAGTCATTCCCCATCGGGGGTCGGAGACTCCCGCGGCTCCTCTAGAATCTTCAAGGTCGTGGAGGACTACGGTGGTGGAGTCAACCAGTGACCGGGCCATTTCTTCATGCTGGGCCCGCTCTTGCCAGGTCGACCGCCATTTTGAGAGTTCGGCAGCTACCGGCGATCGCGGGGTCACATGAGCGGACGGGCTCCACCCTGCCGGGCGAGACGTTGCAGCATCGCCACAGTGGACGAACCCTTTTCGGGGCGCCTGGAGCGCTGAGGGTGCAGCTGGGAAGCCTTCACCTGAGGAGGCGGGAGAGGCCTGTTTGCACCGTCTCTCCCTCCCAGTGCACCCCACGGCGCCCCGCTTGACCTTTGTTATGGCCGGTGGCGATGAGGACGGGGGGGGGGGGTCGGAGGCATGTGCAAGACATCCCCCCCAGTGTTGTCAAAGACATTTTTGAAGAAAGAAGTGGTGCCTGGCGTGTTGCCGCTGCTATTACGAAGGAGAAAAGAAAAAATGTCCCGTCCGTCTTTGGGCCGGGCTTCCGGTGGATGTCGGCCGGACGCCCCTGGCTCTGGCCCCATGAACGGGTTCCTTGGTTTATCGGCTGCAGCCGGATCCCGTCGGCCTCGGCCCCCCGACCGTTGGTGGCCGGACCGGAAGAGCATGTGGCGGGACTACCTGAAACTCTCAAGGGCCACCGTGGCCGGACTGGGAGAGAGAGGGGAGGGTCGAGGAGACATTCCCCCCCCCTGCAACTCTTCAGCGTTGTAAAGGCAATCCCCTGGCCGGGTCCCGCTGGCCTCGGCCTATCCTCCGGCTACACCCTACGTTAGGATCTCCTGGCCGAGGCGTGGCAGCAGGACCCGCCTTATATGGGCTGCTCCCGGCTGGGCGTAGCCGCAACCCTGCCCCACCTTGGAAGTTTCCAGAGTGGGGGCGGATGTTCTACTGACTTGCATTTTCCCTAGTCTATTGATTTTTTTGGCGTGGCAGGCGGTGGGACAGCGAGGGGTGATTTGGTTTCTCTTACTGTTTTTCTGGTCTCTCACCACTGGCATATTTCTAACGTTTTCTTGTTTCTAGGACATTAATAGGTTTTATCATTACGTTATGTTATCGTTTCTTTGTTCGTTGTTTAATAAAAGTTCATGTTCATCAGTGGCGTACTGATTTTCGTTTTCCTATTCTTTTCTTTCCAGGTTGTTTCATGCTAAAGTTTCTGTTAACAGGATACAGTGATCACTTCGTTATTATTGCATATGTCGTTTTCACTAGGGGTGCTCTCTGGTCGGGCCAGATGACGTATCTCTAGTAAATGGTCCGGGTGAAACAGGTGCATCAATCAGTGGGGAGTAGATAGGCATGACGGATTACAACGGGGGAGAAAGGTCCGCATTACGTACCCTTTCACTATTTGCAAAGATTTTCCTACGTATATTTGCAAACAGGGAATACCTCCAAAAAGAACCAATTCCCAAACAGTCAATGTTTGGGGAAACAATCAATCAATGAGGAACGAAATAGGCACGACGTGTTAAAGGTTTGCGTTACCTACCCTTCACTATCTGCAAAGGGAGAGAGAATATTCCTATTCTTCCTCGTTTGCAGGCAGAGAAGATTCTTAAGAGAACCAACTTCGAACAATTCAATGCTCGATTCAAACAATCAACAAGGGGTACTGTGAACACAAATGAACGCCGCTTATGTACATACACATTGGTATTATCAACAGGTTGTTCCTAATGTTTCTATTTTAGGGAGGTCAAAAAGAGATCCCATTAGTGGCCTACTGATTTTGCTCGATTCCTTTTGTTTTTTTACACGATTTTTCGCTATCTGCAAAGACTAAACAGAGTATTGCGACTCTGTGCTTGTTTGTAAATAGAGAATGAACCAAAGAGAACAATCAATCAAATAGAGAGAGAAGCAGGCACGACGGATTACAACGGGGGCACAGGCCTGCGTTAACTACCCTTCACTATCTGCAAAGAGAGAGTACTCCTAATAGAAATGAGGGGTGGGGGGCAGCATTCAAAGCAGATCAGTGTGCATAAACACGAAAATGTTTTTACTTACCACGTACTTGACATTCGACAGCTTATGATATTTGCTATTAAAAAACCATTGAAATTCACTGAAAAAACCATAGGTTATAGACCATATATAGTTAGGAATTAGCATTTACAAAACCTTGAAAATTCACTGAAAAAGCCATAGGTTATAGACCATATATAGTTAGGAATTAGCATTTAAAAAACCTTATTTTACTCACACAAAACCATTGAAATTCCATATATAGTTAGTTGCACTAACTATATATCGCGCACCCGCAATCCACTGGTGATCATGTCACATATTACATCATTCATGACATGGTCAGTGACATCACTGATGACATCACTGATGACATCTCAAATGACATCACTGATGACATCACTGATGACGTCTCATTTGACATCATTCTTGTGCTAATACGATAAACCTCTTCAGACTCTAATATAACCTTAGATACACTCAGTGTATACAGACACTCACAGACTGTCACTCATCCATGGAGTTACTCACACACCTAGTCAGTCATGCAAAGAATCAATCACACCTCCATTTCCTCAACTATACAGTTATACACACCTTACTTATTCAAACATATACTAACACATATTTACTCTCTTATACAATCCCTGATACAAGTTCACAATGATCGATACAACCACTCACTCATTCAGTGGCTCTCATGCACAGTTATTTATATATGCACACTCTCACATGTACTGTGTTTTACATATGTACTTACTATGACATGTAGCATTGAGATATCCATTCACTCATCAATACACTCATGCACACAGTCAACTGCCCATGTAGCTGTTTCCACATGCACTCTTGAACTCATACACCTAGTGAATAAACTGCTCACACATCTATGCACAGAGTCACACACCTTCCAGCCACCCCCACACAAACTCAATCTCCCATAGAAATACTTGGGCAACCAATTAATAACACATATAGCCTCTCGTATAGCTAATGATCAACACATGCAGCAGTTTACATCACAAGAGACATAATGATGCACAAATTAAGACAGTTTAGTCACTAACCCATGCATTCAGTGAGACACATTTAATCACTCACTCATACAGTCAGTCACGCACCTACTAAATCCTTCATCCAGACACTTATACATCCACTCATTCTTCAATATGTAAGACATATTTTAACTTTACAGAAACATACAGTCACTGGATGTTGTCATCAGTGATGTCATCAGTGATGTCATTTGAGATGTCATCAGTGATGTCATAAGTGAGGTCACTGACCATGTCATGAATGATGTAATATGTGACATGATCAGCAGTGGATTGCGGGTGCGCGATATATAGTTAGTGCAACTAACTATATATGGAATTTCAATGGTTTTGTGTGAGTAAAATAAGGTTTTTTAAATGCTAATTCCTAACTATATATGGTCTATAACCTATGGTTTTTTCAGTGAATTTTCAAGGTTTTGTAAATGCTAATTCCTAACTATATATGGTCTATAACCTATGGTTTTTTCAGTGAATATATATATATATGAACTTAATATGAATAAAAAATATACAATATTTTTACCGTAGGATAGCGTAGGAGTAAAAATTACTATTCCCACTCCAGTGAGTGCAACAGTAGGGAAAGCGTTGGATAGCGTAGGGGTAAAAATTACTATTCCCACTCCAGAGAGTGCAACAGTAGGGAAAACGTTGGATAGCACAGGGGTAAAAATTACTACTCACACTCCAGCGAGTGCAACAGTAGGGAAAACGTTGGATAGCATAGGGGTAAAAATTACTATTCACACTCCAGCGAGTGCAACAGTAGGGAAAGCGTTGGATAGCGTGGGGGTAAAAATTACTATTCCCACTCCAGAGAGGGCAACTAAAAATACAAATAAATATTAATTATTAAAATTAATTACCTATTCATAATTAATTAACAACTAATTCATTTTCAATAACGAAAACTAATTAATAATAAAAATTAATACCAATTAATAATTAATTAACAGTGAATTGATTATCAATACACAAAAAGTATATTTAATATGTAACTAATTACAATTATGTTATGTTATGTTATGTTAAAAACACTTTTATAGCGCACAGCTGCCCCAGCTAAGGGGCGTCCCGGCGCTTCATAGAAAGTACCCAAACACAACACAGCAATACAAGAAGAAAACGCAGAGAACCGAGTACTAAACTGTATGGGGGAACAAAAGCGTTTTGATTGCTCTCCTAAACTTCAGGAGCTCATCCATTAATTTACTTCCCACCTTATTCCCCTATAAGCCCACAACCCGCTACAGAAAGTAAATTAACATAATTATCAATTAATCAATTAATACAAATTAATTATCAATTAAAAATGAATTACCAATTAATTCAAAAGAAATACCAATAAATAAGTACAATTAAATTACTTCCCACCCTATTCCCCTATAAACCCACAACCCGCTACAGAACTAAAACACAAAATTAAATTAAAAATAATTAGTAATTTCTAAAAATTTATATTTAATTTAATATAATTAAATTACTACCCTCCATTGCCCTATAAAGCCACAACCCGCTACAGAATTAAATTACATAAAAATTAAATAACATAAAATTAATTACTTAAAATAAATTACAAAAATAATGTACACTTTTCACACATATACTAACATACAAAACACTTTTAAAAATTCGATATAATTAAACATTCGATATTTTGACTTTGTATATTTTAAAAATCGATATTAAATTACTTACCTTCAATTCGATATTTTTCACCACTATATTCTGTCCATTAGATATTTTGTCCATTCTATATTTTGACTTCGATATTTTATCCATTCGATATTCTGAATTCGATATTTTGTGTAGTTACCGTTTCTGATATGACCCTCTATTCTAGGGGCCGGTTTAAACTGTCTTCTCAGGGGCGCTCCCTGTGTTCCAAAAACGTTAAATTGTTTCAAACCCCTCGGATTTTTCAATCCAGGAGAGGAGGCTGTCCCTTTGCTTAGGTGAATGCCAGATTGCGGAATGCCTTACCTTTGGCATTTAGAATCTGTCCATCTGAAATGGTCTTCAGAAAAGGACTTAAAATGCTTCTCTTTGATTCTGCGCTAACCATCTCCAAATTTTGCCTTTGTTTTTAGGCAATGTGGAAATTCTTCTAGATAGCGCTGGGACAACTTGTTAGGTATCTCTGCGCTTTAGAAATGTATTGTATTGTATTCTTGGGTGTGTAAGTCCTAAGACGTCTATTGTCCTCAGCCTTCTTGTGAGAGATTGGTTAAGGGGCTTGCTCTGTGTGAACCTTATCATCTGACGAGCAATGCCTGTACTGCTTTATAGACTTCCGAGTGATCTTCATGCCTCACCTGTTTTCAGGGAGGGAATTCCATGCCTTTGTTGCCTGTACTGAGAAGGAGGTTCCCATGTGTGCATGTGTCATGAATAAGCAGTACTTGCATATACATTATTGCATATGACTCCTACTCTTTAGATCCCTGCTAAGGGTTTCTGATTCTCTGTGAAATTTTGCATTTGAAATAATTTACATTTTCATAGGTTTTCCCAAATAAAGACACAAGTAATAAGTGGTGTCCACTGGGAGCCACTTTGGTGTCTCTTGATTACTTTAGGTTCTAAGCAGAGGAGAGTAAAATGCGACTAGCCCACATCTCCACTGCTGTATATATTTGTGAATTACCCAAATTTGCAATCACCGCTAAGAGTATTTTGCACCTGGTGAATTTTACAATCAGAATCAATGACTCCAGCCCTGCTTTACAGTTTCCTTTCCCTGCATCTAGGTAGCTTCAAGTAGGGCTGCTATGTTCTGGTGAATGGAGTATCATGACTTAGGGACAGAATTAGATCTTGGTGGAAGGGTTACTCAGTGGCGGCTCGTCCGCTATGGTGGAGGAGCGTCGCCCCACTGCTTTTAAGCTGTGCGAAGTAGTAGCATAAAATGATAATAACTAAGTTATTATCATGTTATGCTTCCTGCTGCTTTGTGAGCGGGTGGGGCTGCTCTGCTCTGGGAGCAGGGCAGGGGAGGAGTGGTTTGCCCACTCTTAAGTGCGCAGTGACTTTTTGGTCCGCCCTCTCGGACCGCCCAATCCAGTCATGCGCACTTTCCCCGTTCTGCAGGTAGGCTGCATACAGCCTGCATGGAGAACAAGCACAGGCTCCCATTCGTTGGTTGAGCTTCCAATCAGGACACTCAAACCCAATTACAATGCTGCATTGCAGAGTTTGGATTGGTCAGTGGTGCCTGGTTGTGCTTCCGTCCGAGATGGAGAAGAGGAGGAGCGGAGATGCAGGACCCAGCGCAAGGGTACGTTTTTTTTTACAAAAAAAATATCTGCGTACCTCGCGTGACCTGCCCACCCTGCCACCCGCGAGCTATGCTGGCCGCCGCCAGGGTTACTCCATCACAACGGTGACAGATATCTCATTTGCCAAAATATAAATCTCATTATATCTTATGGGATTTATATTTTGGCAGAGGGGAACTCCGTTACCATTGTGACGGAGTAACCCATCCACCAAGATATATATCAGGCCCAGTGAGAGGTCATCTTGTAAATATGGCCCAGAAAGTAGAAACTTCAAATAATGGCCCTCTCTACAAATCTCCACGTAAAATGTAGAAAAATAAATCACAACAAGAGCTTAAAAAGCGGGCTAGCAAGGAACATATGGTAATTTTAAAATACATTTAAATTCTATTGACTTCATGGGAGATGAAAATTTATAGCAGAGTTAATTGTCTCACATAAAGTCACTGATGTTATACACATAAAAAATACTGAGAATTTAATGGAAAGCAGCAGAACAGATTTACTGATGTCCTCACAGACAATAATTTGACACAGGTTGTAATAGAGCTGGTAATAGCAAATATTAAATTAGCCTTTCAGGAATTTAGGTTTCCGAACACGTAGGTGCCGGTTTACAAGGTATTTAGTCATAAGTAGACGTCAAGAAAATGCAGAACTTACGCACTTGTGTAGTACAACCGATTCACAGAAGACGTTATTTCAATGTCTGCATAATGTACATTACAAATGAATAACCTATCAAATTGTAACTCACAGATAGGTATAAAGTGGGTGTACTAGGGGAGTCTTAAGGGAAGGTTGAAGTGTACTAGAAGTAATGTTTTGGGGAAGTAACATGCGGGAAACAGTGTTTCTGCATCAATTCTCACACCTTTTTCCCTAGTGCTTCAGATGGCATTACAGGTTGGTCATAATAGGGTGGGGGCTTTTACCACAAGTAGAAATTACCATGACTCCGGGATGCAGTATCTACTACTGTGGAAAATGACAATGTATATGTACATAAGCGGCGTTCATTTGTGTTCACCATACCCCTCGCTGCAAGCAGAACGAATACCGCGAAGCATTGCCCGCATCATCTCGCCAGGATAGGCCCATGCACGCACGTACACGGCAGCCATTTTAGGCACCAAGGCCTCTCTGCCCACTCCCGATAGCCAGCCTCTCTCTCTCCCCCTCACTCCCCAGCCTCGCAAGCATCCCCGACAGCCCCCGCTCTCTCATGCATAGGCCATAAAACCCTCTCACTCTGCGCGACCCTGCTCTAAAAATGACACCCCTGCCTGACCCACACCCCCTACATTCCTCCCAGGAACACCCTTCCCCTCTTCTGATGACCCCCCCCGGCTACACCTGGCCTCTCGACCCGGTCCCAAGTCATAAAACAAAGCCTCATGGATCTACTCCCCCTGGCCCCGCATAGCAAAACGTGATACACCAACCGAAGTGCCCGATCTTATCGCTTGCCCAACCTTAGATCTCACCACCCCCCCTCTTGCCCTCGTGTCCTGTTGGAATGTCCGGCTGCAAGATTACAATCACATGTTACATTTGGGAGGGGAAACGACATCCGAGCGACTGGTGTGGGAATAGGCCTGAAGCTGGGATTCCAAACATGCCTTTTCGTACTTCAAAGTTTCTTTATTGCAATAAGGAATGTTTGTGCATCATAAACCTGTGTATAAAAGACGGAGCCTCAGAGAAACTTGTCAGAGCACCTCTTGAAGACATTATGCGTGTGTCCGAAATGACAGGCTCTCCTCATGAGAAATAAAAATCTGTTCCTGCCTTCCCGCTTCCAGCGCCCGTCTCCTTATTTGGTAACTGTTCAAGATGGGAACTAAGAGGCGTCTTGTGCCAGCAGCCTGGGCATCGGTTGTAATTTGGGCTGTTTTCCTCAATTGGCGTCCCAACGCGGGGCCCATCAGCGACATAAGGTCCGGTGAGAGAGGTCCAGACGATGGGGTGAACATCTGAATGATTGGAGTATACCTGCCTTGAGAGGGCCCTCGTCCGTCTGCCGATTGAATGTACTTCACCAATTCCGAACGGACCTCTCTCAAGCGACCTACTGTCCTGACTGGGATCCCACAGGAATGCTGTGGTAAAAACATGGAGTAAGAGAACGATCGGGCGCTGGAAAGGGAAGGCGAAGAACTGTCCACATGGTCCGGTCCGGGTAAGGTTAAGTAGGACGTCTTTACGTCTGATTGATTGTTTATATTGGAATCGGTATTTAAATACTGGTATTGTTCATTGATTGGTTCATTTAGCCTTGGTTGCTACTTGAAGTATTGGTTCTCTTTGAGACATTCTCTGTTTGCAAACAGCGACGAATAGGAACGTTCCTCTCTCTTTGCAAATAGTGAAGGATAGGTAATGCGGACTTTTGTACCCCGTTGTAATCCGTCATGCCTATTTTTCTCCCCACTGATTGATTGGTTGCTCTGTTGCTCTTTGAGACATTCGCTGTCTACAAACGGGGAAGAATAGGAATATTCTGTCTCCCTTTGCAGATAGTGAAGGGTAGGTAATGCAGACTTTTGTCCCCATTGTAATCCGTCATGCCTACCTTTCTCCCCACTGATTGTTTGTTATCGATATTTTTATCGATTATCGCTCTTTTGAGATATTCCCTGTCTACAAACAGAGAAGAATAGGAATATTCTGTCTCCCTTTGCAGATAGCGAAGGATAGGTAATGCGGACTTTTGTCCCCCGTTGTAATCCGTCATGCCTGTTTTTCTCCCCACTGATTGATTGATTGTCTGGACATTTATTGTTCAAGGAATAGTTCTTTTGAGGTATTCTCTGTTTGCAAATAACGTGGAATAGAAATATTCTGTCTAGTCTTTGCAAGTAGTGAAGGGTAGGTAATGCGGACTTTTGTCCCCCGTTGTAATCTGTCATGCCTATCTACTCCCCACTGATTGGTAAACTAGTTCCACCCGGACCATTTATTAGAGGTAGACCATCTGGCTCAACTGGAGGGCGCCCCTAATAAAAAGGACATACGTAAAATATGAAGTAATCACCGTATCCTGTTAACAGAAACTTTAGCGCAAAAACACACTAGAAAAGGAAGGAAAAAGAAATCGAGCAAAATCAGTAGGCCACTGATGAGTTTTTTTTTGATTTCGCTAGAAATAAGAAACGTTAGAAATAGCCCGCAATAAGAAACGTGAAAGTGGTGAGAGAAGCCAAGCTTGACATCACGGCAGCCACGAGGTAGCTAGGCTCCGCCGCCCCTGACTGCTCCAAACATGTCTGTCCCACCGCCCGCCACGCCCAATAACGGTAACATAAGACAGATACAAGTCAGCAGATACCTACCCCCATTCCGGAAGCTCCCGAAGTGCAACAGGTCCACGGTCACGCCCATCCGGAAGACGAGGCCTCGACACGTGCAGGACGGGGCCCGGCTGGCCGCCATCGGCCGGAGAGGAGAAGGGGTGGATGGCCCGGGATGTACTGGTCTTCCCATCCTCTTCTTCTGGCGCCTTGCAGGCCACGGGGGGGGGATGTCTTGCTTATGCCTCCGACCCCCCCCCCCTCTCTCATCACCTGGTCCGGCCACCACGAATGTCAGCGGCCGGAGAAGTCGTGGGATGGATGGGCCGGAATGTACTGGTATTCCCTTCCTCCTCTTCTGGTGCCTTGCAGGCCACGGGGGGGATGTCTTGCTTATGCCTCCGACCCCCCCCCTCTCATCGCCTGGTCCGGCCATCACGAATGTCAGTGCCAGGAAAAGGCGTGGGGTGCGCTGGGAGGGAGAGGCGGCGCGGACGAGCCTCTCCCACCTCCCCAGGTGGAGGCCCCTCAGCTGCACCCCCAACGCTCCACTCACCCAACAAGGGTTCGTCCACTCTGGCGGTGCAACACCATGCCCGACAGGCTGGAGTCCGTCTGCTCTTGCGAGCCAGCGACTGCTGATTGCCGCGGAACTCGTAACATGACGGTCGACTCTGCAGGATTGGGCCTGGCGTGCAAAGATGACCAGGTCGCTTGCCAGCTAGAAAAAAAAAAAAGAGTTCCCCGTCCAGAAGCGTTCTCCTCAACTTTAAAGATTCTATGAGAGCCGCAGGGGCCCCCGACCCCCACGGGCCCCCGATGGAGAATGACTGCCATGATTGCCCGCGGAACGACCAAGACGTAGCCACGAGACGTCGGCGCTCTCATGCTGGCGCCAGCCTCAGTTTGAATGACCGAAATCCTGCCGACTACCAATTTGATCAGTTCCGGTGGAACACCAGTATGACCCGGTAGGAAAGATTGTTGCCTCCCTCCCCCCTTTGACTGATGGTTCTTATCGGTGGCCCCTTCTGTGCCCTTTAACAAAACTTTTGGACTGCCGAAAGAGGCTCTGGTCCAACCACGAGTTGGTGGAGACATTTTGACTATACTTGGACCTGCCTGACCTCACACAAAATGGCGCCGGTACAAATGAAACTCGCAACTCCCTATTGTGTTCCGGTTGCTCAGCCTTGATATCATGAGATATGAATGCAGTTTTTGAAGCACGTGGAGGGAGGGGATGGGTACTGATTGAACACTTGGACAATGAATTGATATTAAGTTCTGACGCCTCATTGATTACGGTATTATTGAAAGTTCGAATTTTCGACACTTATGGTACTTACCCACAATGAATTTTTGATATGATTTTATTGCACTTGTCGCACCTTTATGAAATCAACGGTCACTGACTCCGTTCAAATAAATATCCCCTCATGTACAGTTCCAGACTGCTCCGTGGCTGGCCCACGTGGTTGTAGACCCGTATTTGTGCGCCAACATTTTTAAATAAAGGTTTTGTGAAAAGCAAACTTAGTTGTAGCGCTTAAATTGGTAAGTGTCGAATAAATGGCCACTGTTTCCGATATAAGTAAAATACAGGTGAAATAAAGCCACTCGATTACTTGAAGGTTAAAAAGCAAAGTACACAGAAATATCGCAAATGTGAATGGTCCAGGTTTGTTGTGTATATGTTTTTATTATATATTTTTATTTTTGTGCAACGTAAAGCAATCGATAAAGGTCCCGGTATTTAGCCTTTACCTTATGTGCCACATGTATCAGGGAAGTTGTTTCAGATGCCCCTAAGCCACTCCGAAGGAATGCCACCTAGCCCCTCTATTCTCCGTGCCTAGTGACCCTTCCCTACACACGATCCGTAGTACCACACTTGGGCGATCTATGCGATACACAGTCCATCAAAGATTATCTCTCCCGCACTACCGGTCCCCCTGGGCTTAAACCCCGAGATGAAAGGGACTGCATCCCGCGGAGATAGGTCGAGTATGTGGTAAGTAAAAGCATTTTCGGGTTTATGCGCGCTGATGTGTTTTAAAAACGCTGCCCCCACCCCCTTCTTTTTCCCTTCTTTCTGCAGGACACATCGGAACGTCGACCGAAGTATGGAGAAGGCCTAAACAACACGCCATGGTTCGGCACGGGAAAATTGTATATTGTCTATGGGGACTGCCCCAGAGAACGTGACGAATTTGTGTGATATGAGTGCACGCGTGTATGCCCTGATGTGTATAACTCGACTGAATATACGTTGCACACGTTTGGATTGATGAGAGAAATGTTTTATGTATGACTTAAGTGATGATCGAACGGCCGACGAACAAACAAAGATATAGCACTCCCTTACTAGAAACGACTGTCCCTCTCTCTCTCTGAACCCAGCGACTGGGAGGGTGGCCTGAAGCAGAAACTTGACGAGTTATTGCAGTATGACAAAATATGACTCCAACCGGCACCCCAAATAATGCAACCAAGAATGACGTGCACCCATGAGTAAATTCATACGGTAACTAAATAGGGAAAGGTTCAGGAATATTCCGGGGTGAGGTTTACCCAAGTACCCTCCTCCTGGAAGACTAGGAATATTGTCAATGTTTAAGATTTACCACCTCCTTCTTGCACCCTCCTAGACATGAAACTTAAAGCTGCCCCATTGTTCTCCCGACTGACACCCTCCGTTGCCTCAGCCCGGATGCCCATTCGCTAAAACTGATTCAAAGATCCCACCGTGAGTATTAGCCCGACCAGGTTAGTTCCCGGACAATTGACAAAGGTGTAAGTATTTGCAACCGAGGCCACCAGCAAAGGCAGCCAGATGAATTAAGTAGGATACTAAGGATGCGCAGCATGCAGGAAGAAATCTTTTTGGCCAAGTACTGTTCTATGTTTTGTCTTGGATTCTTGTATATAATGCATGTACTACCCCCCCGCCTGAATTCATGTGTACGTAATGTATGGATCTACTTCGTCCCTCAGCCTGTGTTTCTATATAACTTGACCCCTGCTGTTCTGTGTTGTGTGCGCACTAAATGGCCAATTATTGTACACGTCTCTCTCTCTCTCTCCATGTCGTACGTGTACCGAATAGTTCGTTTAGAATGCGGACGACTCTCTCTCTCTGGGGTCCCCCTGTTCCCTCTTCCTTTGTGTGGTAACGTTGTGCCCCGCCGGCACAAGCCTAATTGGTTTTTCGAGCACAAAGGTGTTCGGCAAAATTGACAGAAACTAAAACAATTGTAATTTGCCATATTACTACCTCTCCTTTCTGTAAAATGATGGAACTTGAATTGGCTAAGAAGGAAAGGACAGGTAAGACGACTGATGTCCCCTAATCTGGCTTTTATTTTTTTAGGGGGACTATATGTCAGTGGCCTTCTGTTCTCAGTTCGTTAGAAACACAATCCCCAATGCCCAGATTGCCCCACCTCTCTGCACCCAAGTACGGATGTCAAAAGCGTCCTCGTTTCTCCCGATTGACCCCAGCTCCATATCTCAAAGTATAACTGATGACCCTGATTAACCGTTGCTCCCCGAGAAAAGAATGTTTAGCCTCTGTCCCTCTCTCATGATGGTAGAAGACTGCCAGGGTTTGGGTTAGAAAGACGAGTCTCTACCGAAGGATCCGATTTCGAGTTTGATGGAATACGCAGTTGATAGGAGCCTGACTTCTCTCCATATACGTCATGAATGAACGCCAAATAGACTTAGTTCAAACTCAGTAGAAATGCTCGCATACATACTCCATAGTGATAACTTCTGAACGTGACCGATGAACGTACCCCCAACTACTTAAGATTGGGGGCGGAATTGAAATGTATAAATGTCTTCTCCTGCCAGTTCTCTAAAGCTTGTTTTGTACCCATTCAAAGATACACAATCACCGGAGGAGAGGGGCCGGACGTGACGCACAGCCTAGCCGCAGATCATGAAGCACATGTGACATCGACCAAAGGTGGAGCCGCAGAGCAACGAGACGCGGGACGAGGCACTACTCTCAAACACGGAAAATGAAAGGATGGAGGGCTGCCTTGAAGCCCTCTGCTTGCTGACCCACGCGTGCCAGAAGTCCCCGCCCTTTGAGCCTGATCGATGGGCCTGCCTGCTCGCTATCCTTTGCTCCCTTGGTTTGTCTCAAAGATCTGATCCCACTCCGCCCTCTCTTCCCTCGATTATCCGACAACACCCCCTTTTTTTCACATGGATTTTGACTCAGAGAAGAAGAACAGCATTTAGGTAGAATAGGGTTTGCCACGGAAGGAGAAAGAAATGCAGGTGCCCAGCATGAGGCACCCTTAAAAAGATTAGTTAGGAAACAGGACTGTGGTCTAACAGCAGAGGACAGATCGCACCCTGCGACGTAAGGATGGATCCGAGCTGGACCTATAGCTCCACCGCCGGTGCTCAACAGCACCAACAGAAGAAAACGAACTACTAGAGCCCACCAGTGATGGCTCGCTGCTAAAAAGACACTGTGGCGAAGACCCCCCCCCCCTTTCTGGACTTTCTACCCCCCCTGGACTAATTGCTTGTATTGAACTGAATTCCTCCCTCAACCACTTTGTATTGTTTTCAAAATGTTTCATCGGCCACTCTTTTACTGTACATTGATACCGCCGGAAAGAGAGTCAGAACATGGTTCCATAATGTGTCGAGACATTTCCTTGATTGATTCCGACTGAGTTGTATACCGATTTCTAGACTCGTATATATATCACGACAAATGTAAATTCATATGTATTGCACCACGTCTATTGCATCGACTGCACAGGGTTATGTGCAACCCGCCAGTATTGACAAACGCTATTTCATTGACCACACATGGCTATATGTACACCCCGTCAGTTATGATAAACACGGAAATGAACTAACTCATGTTAAAAAGCGGCGACTGTGGAAAATGACAATGTATATGTACATAAGCGCCGTTCATTTGTGTTCACCATACCCCTCGCTGCAAGCAGAACGAATACCGCGAAGCATTGCCCGCATCATCTCGCCAGGATAGGCCCATGCACGCACGTACACGGCAGCCATTTTAGGCACCAAGGCCTCTCTGCCCACTCCCGATAGCCAGCCTCTCTCAGCCTCACTCCCCAGCCTCGCAAGCATCCCCGACAGCCCCCGCTCTCTCATGCATAGGCCATAAAACCCTCTCCCTCTGCGCGACCCTGCTCTAAAAATGACACACCTGCCTGACCCACACCCCCTACATTCCTCCCAGGAACACCCTTCCCCTCTTCTGATGACCCCCCCGCCCCAGGCTACACCTGGACTCTCGACCCGGTCCCAAGTCATAAAACAAAGCCTCATGGATGTACTCCCCCTGGCCCCGCATAGCAAAACATGATACACCAACCGAAGTGCCCGATCTTATCGCTTGCCCAACCTTAGATCTGACCACCCCCCCTCTTGCCCTCGTGTCCTGTTGGAATGTCCGGCTGCAAGATTACAATCACATGTTACATTTGGGAGGGGAAACGACATCCGAGCGACTGGTGTGGGAATAGGCCTGAAGCTGGGATTCCAAACATGCCTTTTCGTACTTCAAAGTTTCTTTATTGCAATAAGGAATGTTTGTGCATCATAAACCTGTGTATAAAAGACGGAGCCTCAGAGAAACTTGTCAGAGCACCTCTTGAAGACATTATGCGTGTGTCCGAAATGACAGGCTCTCCTCATGAGAAATAAAAATCTGTTCCTGCCTTCCCGCTTCCAGCGCCCGTCTCCTTATTTGGTAACTGTTCAAGATGGGAACTAAGAGGCGTCTTGTGCCAGCAGCCTGGGCATCGGTTGTAATTTGGGCTGTTTTTCCTCACTACATGTGGTAAATACATCCTATTGTGAGTTTTCATCAAGAAAATGAAGCATCATGTGCAGAACTGCTTTTAACACCCTGAATGCCACAAGTTTTTCTTTTTTTCCCTGCCCTTCCCCCAATAAATTTCATTAGGTTTGACCCAGGGCCAGATTACTCCTTTATCCATTATGGGGCTTTGTCAATGGGGGGTGGCAGCGATTGGTGAGCAGATGTAAAGTCGACGACTGCTGCTATTTGTCTCCAACTTCCCGGAGTTTATAGCAGCAGGCGGTGTAGACAAAAATAGGGAGCAAGATATATATATATATAGAGAGAGAGAGCGAGAGAGAGCGAGAGAGAGAGAGAGAGAGGAAGGAGCAGGGGGCCATTGGAAAGATTAAGTGAGCCATTGCGCCAGAGCCAGGGATTGAACCGAGACACCCACGCTTCGTAGTCAGCCGCTCTGGGAGTTGCGCCACACCTCTAATTTAACCCTTAAATTGCAATAAGGGGCAGATAACTTGTAAATCTAATGGAGCCAGTAACTGTCTCATCAGATTTGAGTGGCCTCTCGTAAAAGCAGCATTGTTCTTTTTTTAAGCATGACTTTATAATTCCTTATGGGTCTTCGATATTCCCTTGTACCGTATTCATAAAATGGCAGTGCGGCTTATCCTCACTTCTTCAATTCTGCATGAGGCGAAAGACTTGGCTCTTCAACTTGCCCCACCCCCAGACGAGACCACTACACCTGCTCAGCTGCAGGATACCCACCTGATAACATAAAATGTATTGTGTTTTTAACGTCTTTCAACTCCTTGATGTGAAAGAATAGTGATCGCTAAACGATGTGTTGGATGGGCTGTGTGTACTACAATTCATAAGTAAGAAGGTGGACCTCAGACCTCTAGTACGAAGATGACAGCAATTTAAACTTGCATCTTGAGGCCTACTCGCAATTTAAAAGTGTCTTACCCATAGATGCATCAAGCATCCATTCTGCAAAATCCAAATTGCGAAAAATAACGAATCGCAATTAAGAATTCCCAGAATGAGATGCGACATGAAACTCGCTAATAATTAGCGCTTGGCACCCTGCCGCAATCGCCAAATGCGACTTTGCAAAATTCCTTCAAAATTCGCAAAACGAGCTGTTTCAACCCCCAAATTGCGAGATCGCGAATAGCGATATCGCAAATAGCGATCTCGCACCTTGCGAGATCGCAAAAACGATAAGTCGCATTTGGAGCACAATGATGACATCACTACCAGGAAGTAGCCTGCTCCAAGCATCATTCAGAGCACAGAGCTGGATACAGGAGGAGGCAGAGAACTGTGCTCCAGGAGCCACACCCTGCTGTGCCCATACAGGAGTGCAAATCAATTTACAATGTCCCAGGAAGCTGAAGGACCAAGTGAGAAAGCACGCAAGCGGAAAATGAAGTTCAGTGAGAAAGAACTGGAGTACCTCATTGAAGGAGTGAGCAGGGACCATGACCTACTGTTTGGGAAGCAGTCCCGGAAGGTGCCCGAGGCAACCAAGAGGCGCATCTGGGTGCGCATCAAGGCAAAGGTGAACGCGGTGGGAGTCACCCACCGGTCCATTGATGATTTAAAAAAGAGGTGGTACGACCTCAGAGGCCGTGCCAAGGAGCGCATTGCTAAGAGACTGGGGGAGAGACTGGCTATGGGAGGGGGACACTCCACAGTCCCTGAAAACACCCCCATGGAGGACCTAGTGGAGGACGCCATTCACCCGGAAGCCTGCGTGGGCGTCACCCAACTGGACACCTCCCTCACCACACACCAATCTGAAGGTAAGAGGCATGCTACTGCGACCCCGTACCTTAACAATGCCCATGCTCCAGTCCCAGTGCAATCCATATTTGTGAGCATAGTATTCCAGTCCCTGCTCCTCCCAAACGCCCAAATGCATTGTGGAACCTGTAGTGTGTAAAGGTGCCCTGATAGCCAAACACAGCCAGAATAGTAAAGATGCACAGATTCCTAAAGCCAGCCAGGGAATGCATGCATTAACCAATAGCGAGCCTGCATGCATGTTGCAACATCCCAGGTGCCTTAATCATACCAATAATCATGCACTCATTCACATCACAGGTGCAGTGGATACTGACACATCCAACAGCAACATCCCCCACATTGCGGAGTCACCTGAAGAGACAGAGGGGGAGAGGCAGCATGCACCTGCACCCACACCCTGGGCCACCCCTGCAGCTACAGCCGGAGCACAAGAACACATCTCGGCACATAAGGCAGTGGAGCAGACCCCACCACCACCCAGGAGGCAGACACAAACCACAGCAAGTGTGCGGGCCCACGCCAGCAGCAGGTCAAGGCAGCAGCGCTCCGCGCCCACCACAGCAGCCATGGAGCAACATGCACACAACTTGAGAATGGGCATTGCGGCTCAGATGCTGCGTGTGCACCGCAAACAGGCGCAGCACATGGCAGCAATGTAGCTGCAGCTGTCCAAAACAGCATGCAATATCAGTCTCCTCACAGAGAGTGTGCAGGAACTGACCACAGCGGTGAGGGAGAGCAACCAGCTGATGGTAGCGCAGCAGGACGTTACCCACAGACGCCACACGCAGCTGCTCACACGGCTGTCAGCCTACACCCGTTCAAATCACCTGATCAGGAATGCCACATCCCAGCTCTCGAGGAGATCATTGGCCATGCAGATCCCGATGGTCCAATGCTGTGCGGACGTAGCAAGGGCACTAGAGCCGGTCACCAACGCTTTGGAGCGCCAACAGGTGGCTGACCATAGCAATGCAAGGTGGGGAGGATGATGCCAGCGAAGAGGCATCTAGCCTAAGCAGCCTATCTGTGCCAGTGCAAACAGACAGGAGGCGCAGTGCCCGGCCCAACACTGCATCCTGACAGGAGCAGCCTAATGTGGAGGGTGAGAGGCGACTGGGTGCGAGCGCCAGGAGGCGCTAGTTACATTGCATTACAGGCTGTGTGGTGGTGAGGCAACCATGCACACCAGCTCAGGTTACATGACCTAGGAGTTCTGAATACCGTAGCCATATTTTTTGCTGATGGAAGCACATTGAGACTGTGTGAAATAAACACAAGCTTTATGTTGAAAACAAATCATCCTCATGTCAATCTTTGATGTGGCTTGCATGAGTGCAGTGTTGTGTGAGGGGTATGGATGCACTAGAAATAGTTCTGTGTGATGTGCGTGCGGCGCCTGTGACCTTCAGCAGGATTCTCCCCGTGTGCATGATGCACATGTGTAGATCTTTTGACTGGGTGTGAGTGTTTGATTGGTTCAGATGCTCCGTCCATCACCACCCCATCTTCACCACCCCCTTTTGTACCGCACATGTGCAGGTGGCAGGTTGTCCCCCTCCGACTCACTACCAGACACCTCAACAGGTATCCTCCGCTTGGTGGCAATATTGTGAAGTATGGCGCACACGGCCACGATGCGGCAGCAGATCTCAGGCCAGTATTTGAGGGCTCCGCCAGTCTTGTGGAGGATGCAGAATCTACTCTTTAACATGCCAAATGTCCGCTCTATCGCATTTCTGGTGTGCATATGCGCACCATTGTACCTCCGTTCCTGTGGTGTTGCTGGGTTGAGGTATGGGGTGAGGAGGTATTCACGGAGGGCGTAGGCGCTATCACCTAAAGGGAAGAACAGAGGGTCAGTGCCTGTTATGCGCGGCAACATGGTCTTAACATACTGTATGTGGGCATGTGTACTTACCTAGGAGATGTGCCTCGCCAAATTCACCCCTGGCCAAGCGGGTGTGTATGCTGCTGTGCCGGAAGATAAACGAATCATGCGTGCTCCCTGGGTATTGTGCCACAATATCTGTAATGATGGTCTTCACATTGCAGACCATCTGAATGTTGAGGGAGTGATATGACTTGCGGTTCCGGTACATGTATTCGGTCTCTGCGGGTAGACAGATGTGTATGTGGGTGCAGTCGATGCAGCCAACTACATGGGGGAAATGTGCGGTATGATAGAAGTCCGGTTTAGTTTGCATTAAGTCCTGTTGGGTTGTTGGGAAGGTGATGTAGTGATGTATCCGGCTCAGCATGGCATCCAGGAAACTCTGTAGGCAGCGTGAAAGTGTACTCTGGGATATACCCCTTGCATATGCGACTATCCCCTGGAAGCTGCCGGAGGCCAGGAGGTGCAGGCAGCACAGGACCTGGACATGGGTTGGCACGGCATTGGTCCTCCGTGTTGGGTGCTACATCAGGGGGTCAAGGTCTCTGATGAGCTTTTTAATCATTGCCCCATTGAGCCTGTATTTGAAGTAGATCTCCTCTTCAGTCTGTCCCAGTAGTGTAATCCGCAGCCGGAAGATGCGTTCATGGATCCTGCGTCGGTTCTGGGCTGCAGCCTGGAACCTCAGCCGCCTTACCATGATGTAGAGACCTGCCATTGTGACTTTCCTCATGCTCCTACTGAGTCTCCTTAAGTGTGTTTGATTTAGCCAACACCTGTTTGTTGTTTGCAATAATTTTTTTTTGTTGCCAATTTGCCTTCATGGTTACCACCTGGTTTAGCTTCTCCTTAAATTGCGAATCGTATTTAGCGAATGATGGTCTTTTCGCTATGTGCGATTGCTGATGCATGTGGATAGCGATTTATTTGCGAATTCGCTATTTGGTTACGAATTCGCTATTGATTTCGCTAAATATGTGGGAAATCACTTTTAAGGAATCGCAATGGGGGTTTCAACGGGTTTAGCGATTCTTTGGTTTGCGAATTCGCTATTTGCTACTTTTGTACGTGATGCATTGCGGAAGTGGAAATTGCTATCGCAATCGCTGTTTCGCAGCGATTGCGATCGCAATTTCGCTTGATGCATCTATGCCTTAGTCTTAGGTGGGCCTCATGTACGGGTGACTATGGCAGAAATGTACCTTCACTTTGTTGCTCACAGGGACCCCTGCCTTGTCAGGTTCAGTAGTTGGTTGCTTTCATTACTGTTCAATACAGTGATGCTGCTGTGAGTTTGCAGTAGAGGTTGTTAACTACAAAAGTTCGTCATCCGGGTTAAAGGTTGTCTGACATCACTTCCTGGAGGTTATGCCAGTGCTGCTAGGTCATCGCATCAGTAAAAGCTATATACCAACTCATAGACCAAGTTGTATGTATGTTGTGAACAGGATATGCAGAAATCCTAGGAGTCACCATTACATTTAACACTATAAACAAATATTATATCTGATGAAAAGCCAAAAGGCCTCATTATGAGTTTGGCGGTGTGGTAGCAAAACCACTCTGCTCCCACACCGCAGAAACTTTGCAGGAACCGCCCACCAGATCAGAAGTTTTCTCCTGTCTGGCGGGCTGTTCTTTGGTGTTCCCTGGGCGGTGCCTATGAAATAGGCACCGCAATGGGAATGGCAAAGGAAGTACCTGCACGGCATGGATTGCTGCTTTCCACGCCACACAGGTACTCTATACATGCACACAGGGGAGCACAGGCTGTGCCCCCTGTGTGCATCCACATGGTGTGAGGCACCAGTTTCTTTTTTCTCACCACCACACTTTTCATGGCGGTCGCACCACCATGAAAAGTGTGGTGGTAAGGAAGGAAACTTGTAATAGGCTTGGCGGCCCCACCAACCATATTGCATCCTCAAGACCACTGTGCCACCTTCAGGGATCACTGATCCGTAGCAATTGCTGTAGTCCCAGGGTGGCCAGGCTGCCTGAGTCATAATAGAGCGGTCGGAAAACCACCACCGCCGCGCACCCGCGAGTCTGGTGGCCTATGGACTGCCAGACTCACAACAAGCCCCAAAATAACTACGAGACACATTTCAAGATACAGTTTGACATCTTTCCAAATAATGCAAGGCTGATGTATTGCTTGTAAAAAGTGTTTGAAACTAAACTAATGACAATTACAGATGAAAGGCTTACTGATCCCTTCCCAGGCCACTGAGCAAACCATCCTAAATGATCCACAAAATATGAATCGGCTCAACTCAATGTAGCCCAATCTGAAGCGCTCTTTACCACAGTAAGGATGCTGTGCATCACACGTAGGAACCAATCTTAGAACCAAGGTCTAGGAAAGCAGGGTTTTAGGAATACCACGAGGCCATTGGAATTATGCTGCAGGGGAGGACCAAATTATGCATCAGGGTTGACTAAATTATGCAGCATGAAAAGGCAAATTATGTGGTGTAATGTACCAAAATGTTATGATAGTATTACTTCTTTATTTTCTCATCAGCAAAATACTTGATTCAGCTTGAGGCCATAAAAGCACAATACAAATACATTCAATCAATACAGTAAAATAAAACATAAAATCACAAGATTACAGAATTCCCATAGTGCTTCCTTATGATAAGTGCAGCTTTGATCAAATTTAAAACAGCATAGCAAATGTCGGGAGAGGTTAGTTTCTGTAAATATAGTAAAGCAGCATGATGTTGTCGAATGTTAGCCGAGCGGAGATGAGGTACCAAAAAACCTCTGTGCGGAACACTATAATTGTGCAAAATAACATAAGGTGGCTCGTGCTTTGGGGTTGGTGTAATCTAGCCTGTATCAGGAAAGCAACCAAAAAGTGCAAAGTGGTTCCCCTGCCATGTTTGTGCCCGCCCAAAGACCCTGGACGCGCTACACCTGACAGGCGATGCCCCTGCTTCAGGAGCTGAGTACCATGTGTTGATGCGAGACGACAAAAGACATTTTACTGAAACCAAGGGCAAGGCAGTTGTGCTCTGAAGGGAACCATAGGGCCACCCGTGGAGAAATAGTGAGCTGCTCTGAGATCTCTCGGGGTTAGAGACTGGAGGCCTGGAAGTCGGAGACCAGTGACTGGCTGCACAGCGCTTCAACTGTATTACTCTCTGCAGGGGTGAGCACAGGGCAGGACAGTGTGCACCTGAGGAAGCCTTCTCCTCTTTCTAGCTGTGGGTTCAAGGCATTGAGCCCTACCCTTCCTATGTACCTTTCTATCAGCTTCACATGGTTTTTTGGCCCTCGGAAAAATGTGTTGAGACTCAAACAGTGTCTGAAAAAGTGTACATTGTCTACAGTGGAGGACTCAGAAAACCTTTGGGTGATGGCTGAGGTCAATAATCCCAGAGCGAAGGTGAGTAGAAAGTCACGCTTTTGCCCTGTTAGCCCCCATTTTTTTCTGAATGATACTGGGGGTAACTGACTCTAACTGTACCCTGGGCTCTGTTAAACAGGCCCCGGGCAGGTGCAATGTTTAAAAAGGTACAAGTAATAGGGTACACTTACAATTGGCAATGACAGATCCTATAAGTCCCTGGTAGATAATAGGACCAGAGGGTGCAATCTACCTATAAGTCCCTAGTGCATAATGGGGCATGGTGGTTTAGTGTCCCAGCAGATTTCCTGCACTCATATGTGTGCACTGCTGGGTGCCTGCTGTCCTTTTAAAGGCAGCCCTGCCTTGCAGACTGTCTTTAAAAGTAAATTCTCACAATTGGTATTGACAGACCCTATAAGTCCTTATTATATAATAGGGCTAGGGGGTTCAAACTATCTATAAGTTTCTAGTATATAATAGGGCATGGAAGTTTAGAGGCCTAGCATATTTCCTGCACTTGCATGCATGCACTGCTAAGTGCCTGTTGTCATGTTAAAGGCAGCCTTGCTTTGCAGACCGTCTTTAAAAGTAAATTGTATGCAGATTCGACTTCAGTGGTATGGGCAATTTAAAAGTTATAATCAACCTTACTTTTCCATATTGGCATAGTTTCCCAGAGGTGGGGGATTGGGGAAACACTGCCGATTTAATTATTTCCCGTTGTAGATACTTTGCTCTATAGGGTAACATTGTAATATTTTATTTAGGTATAACTATTGCTATGGAAAGAAGTAATATCATTCACAGACTTAAACGATTGGTATTGATAAAGTCAACAATTTGCCACTGTTGAATTTATCATAACTAGTACAGAGGAGAAGTAATAGACGTTCTCTTCTGTAAGCCAAAACCAAGTCTACTTGTGGTCTCTGCTGATTGGTCAGCCTTAACAGGCTAAGCCAGGCTGCTTTGATTAGGTGATAAGTGGCCTGGCCAGAGCAGAGGTTATCTGATGCAGAGAGCCCTGCAGCTGAGGAGGATAGGTCATAAAGAGGGGGTTGGGCAAATTAAACTGAGCTCATAGAGAGAGCCGATCATTAAGGAATAACAGGCCTACCAACCCACACATAATTTGACCCACCAATATGGCAGACTTAGGAGAGGAATTTGCAGAAGTCAGTGGGAGGAGAGATCATTGAAATGAGCCACACTTGAGGTGGTTTAGCCAGCTCTTGCTCCTCTGGAGAGAAATCATCCATGTTGGATGTTGGAAGTGCAGTGCTTAGTGGGACAAAGAAATGCCACACTTTGGAGGAAGTTGTCATGCTTTTGGGGGGCACCCAGCATCTCAATGGACTGAGTTGCCCCCCTACTTATCGCCCCAGAACACTGAATAAATATATGAGAGCTACATCATCTCTCAGATCTGCTATCTGAAACTACAAGGAGAAGAAGGTCTGCCCTGCTGGAATCTGGACCTGCACTTTAAGGACTGCACTGGACTCTGAATGACTGCACCTGCTGCACAATCTGGTACCTTGCTTCAAGAAGGATTAAGGAGAACATTCCCTGCATGCAAGCGCAGGCTGCAGGTTAACAGATCCCACCTGCATTATCTCCACCAAGAGTCCCCATCCTGGAGTGCATCCAGGGAACTTTTAAGGATTTGGCCATTTGCATTGTGGGGATTGTAGTCCTGCTATCCTAGAGACCACCAAGGAGATTCCAAACCTATGATGGATTGGTGGTTTGGACACTTTGAACCTACAAGGATACCTTCAGGAAGCACCTCCTGAAGATTGGAGAACTTTTGTGAAAAAGCTCCAAGAGGTGACTGACTCGACATCAAGAGTCCAGCCGACTACTTGCAACCGCAACCAGGCCAGGATTTCAGGTTTGTCCCATTGAAAGCTCCAGAGCTCCAGACTTCCAGGACATCCCTGGTTCTCTACATTGGATTTTTGTCATTTTGGTGTAATTTTAATGAGACAAATATTTCCTATTTTTATTAATTAGTGTGGGATTTTTATTGTGTTTTGTGTCTCAATTATATGATGTATGGGTGTTTTTTTTAATGCTTTAAATACCTGTCTCCTAAATTAGACCTGACTGCTTGTTTCCAGCTACCAAGGGTTGAGCAAGGTGCTAATTTACTGAGACCTTTACTGGACCTTATATTGGGTTGGTGGCCTTATTTCCAGTGGTAAGTGCATAGGGTATGCCTGATCGAGACTCATTACAGCCGGGGGCAGCTCAATAACCAAATGGTTCTCTTCAGGGGTTCGGTCACAATACTGCAACATCCACCCGAATGCATCCCTTATGTTACTGTGTTGGAGTCTGTCCCCCCACTTTCTATCTTGAAAACAGAAGATGAGAAGGACCTAAAGAATAAGGTTGTGCATTGGCTAAATTCTAATGCAGGTTGTTATAGGGCTTATTTGGCAAGATCATTCTGGTGAGAAGGGTGGGGAATTGTCAAAAGAAAAGCAACGCGACTGTGTTGTGATTAACTTTAGCAACCCAGCAATTGTGAAAGGTTTGTTGTGTCATTTGAAGGGTCTCACTTCACTACCGGGGAGAAATCATGCTCACCCCTTAAGATACTTTTATAGACCAGGGGATCTGTCTTCTGCACCAGAGCCCTTGACCAGGGCACCCAGGGGCCTCGCCTTAATGTCCCAACAGTGAATCAATGTACTGCTCTCAAGGATATTACAGATATTGACTGACTTAGGAACCATGAAATAGGTCATGGTACCACTTATGAGTTCTTGGGGGAAGAAGGTTCCTTGTGCTTTGTGATCCCATGCCTGCCCATCACTGACACAAGAGGGGGGTATGGGGGGGGGGGGGATCCCAGGGTCATCAAATCCGGTCCTGGAATATTGCCGGAGCATGATCAAAGTGATCTAATACAGACTGGTTAAATATTATTTCAGAGTACAAAAGGTTGTCAATTTTACTACTGATAATATTGTCTGGGCAAAGATTACGCCGCAAATCCACAATAACGAAGAAAGCACCACAGGCGCATAATCTCATCATTGCAGTGGCTCTGATTACCTTCAACCATGTTTGTGAGGTCCATGCAGATCACACTTGTGCACTTTTATCGCATGGTGATATTCTGAAAGTCTGAAGGGACCCTCCCTCATCAGCCTAAATTTGACAACATTGTATGTCCCCTTAAGGGCAGAAGTAGAAATTTGGGCTCACAAAATAATGCAAGGGCTGTAAACCTGTGCCCGTGGACTCATCACATTCGTAAAGGTCATAAATGAAAGACAGGAAACAAAGGTAGGCAGTGCATTGCTTCTCAGCAGGCACAGCAGTAGCATCTGGGCTAGACGGATGCGACGTCATCAGGGACTGCTTCCCCGCATGAATATTACATTCTTCTAAGAACTGGTGTTTTGGTCACTGTGCCTCTGCATGCAGTTAGCATCCTATGTGGCCTCTGCCATTTGTCATAAAGGCACATTACTTCCTAAAAGGAATTAGGATAACAGCGAAAAACTCTCTGGGAGACAAAGAAGATGAAAACATGCAGCATGAAGCAGTTAATTCCAAGAAAGGATGGCCATGAAATGAAATAAACACTAAGGCAAACACTGTGAGACAAGGCGAAGATGTATTTTTAAAAGGTGACATTGTGAGCGGCAATTAAAGATTTAAAAGCCTTTGGTGTATATTAAAAGCTTGCAAGGACAGTTGCTGAAGAAGATATTGTCAAATACTACAATACATTGTAGTGCAGAAATCTTGAAATTGCATCATTATAACGCAACATCGTCGTATAATTGCTCGTACACGAATGCGTTATATGACAATCGGCTCTAATTATACATCGCAAATACAATGGCCCCCTTAGCTCCGAAAGCCCCCGTGTTTCCGCGGCAAAGCGCTATTGTTCTGATATTTGTGCAGTTTCCAGGCCTGGACTCAAATTCACTGACACCCCGGCGTCTCTAACGTATATTTAGCATTTCACAAGCTCGAAACTTGTGGGGAACGGGGAGGGAGGTGGGATTTGCTAGGATTCAACGTCATCGAGGGCTCTGCAGTTGAAATCCAACTAAAAACGCACAAATACTGGGGCATATTATCAAGGACCGGTGTTAAAATTATTGCGGTTTTATCGGCAGGAAACTGCCGATAAAACGGCGATAATGGGCTTGATAATACCCCTTTGTTAATTCCCATAGAAGCCCATGTTAACACAAGAACATGGGCTTCTATGGGAATTAACAAGGGCGCATTAACAAGCCCATTATTGCCGTTTTATCGGCAGTTTCCTGCCGATAAAACAGCGATAATTTTAACACCGGTCCTTGATAATATGCCCCACTGTGTTTTAATCCGCTTTTGTTCATGAGCCAAATGTGCTCACTGTAATTCACCAAATTCCCTAGCACACGTGAATTGCAAGTTAATAACAAGGTGACAACAGTAACAGAGTAAATATAGAAGAACATGAATCCACAGCACAAAGTCAGTTTCTTAGAATCTTCAGTCTTTAATTCTTTTGATGATTCTTATTATTATGTCAATACGGTTTGGTAAACATTATCTGCGCCATCTTGCCTTTTCCCCTGATGCCACACTTTTTGTCATACGCACCCGCCATTTTAGGTGCCTCGATCAGAACCACCCTCTGCACACCACTGGCCCCCAGCACAGCCCTTCGCCCTCACAAGCCCCCACGCACTGGCCACCCCCCCCGCTCTCACATGCCTTGGGTCGTAAACCCCTCTTCAGCGCAGCTCTGCCTCGGAACCCCATCCTGTTCCCAGCGCGACACCTCCCTTCATTCCTTTCATGGTCCCAGACCCTTTGATACAAACCCCCTTTCCTGCGTGCCCGTTTGTCTTCCTCGTTCCCAGGCCGCCACCTGGCCCTGCGGATACTGTTTATTGCCCCCCCCCCGTACAGTAGGAAGCTCCCCCATTAAAGGACCCTCGAATTAATCAAAACCCCCACCCTATGATATCCGATCAACCCCACATTCCGTGAATCGGCGGAATGTCCAGCTGCGCGATAATCATCACCTATTATGACCGGGGTGGGGACTTCAACTGTAAATGTGTGTGGGAACGGGCCTGAAGGGGAGATTCTGAGGATGTCCTTTCATACTTCAAAGCATTGCAAGAATGTGTTACCTGCAATAAAGATCATAAACTTGTGTATAAGAGGCCAGGCCTCAGAGATGCGGTTAGAGCACCTCGTGACGATACTGGCTGTCCGAACTGATGTGTTCTCCTCCGGAGAGAATAAACCTTGTTTCCTGCCTTCCAGTCTCCAGCGCCTGCCTCTTCATTGATTAATATTTTGTGGGTTAAAGAGGCGATACCGCCGGGCAAATATTGATTGTCCCTGACCTGTTTTTACACATCCAAAAAGGGAACATATCACACCACCTTCTTAGCATCTGAATTTCCAACAACAGAACCCACCACACCATCTTCTTAGGGTCTCCACTGCCAAGATGAAACCACATCAAACCACCTTCACAGGGTTTAGATGTCCAAGAAGAGGCCCCCATCACACATACCTGTATGTTCTCCATTGCCAAGAAAAGACTATATCAAACCACTATCAAAGTGCTGGGCGTCCAAGAAGAGACCCCAACACACCACCTCTTATGACCACTACTGCCAAAAAAGCCCATATCTAATAATCTTAATATAATCTGAACTTCCAACAAGAGACCCTAGCCAGGAAGAGACATCACAACACTCGCGAGCCCTCCTCTGGCTCAGCATCCTATAGGTAACAGGCATTAGACAGTAGTGATCTTGGGGTAAATTCATAGTGAGTGAACCAATCCATGTCTGGCTCAATGTGGATGTGTGATGGAACCACACATGCCATTACCACACATGCCATTCCCACGCATGCCTTTACAATGCAGTCATTACAACGCAAGCATCTTTACCACACAAGCCTTTACCACGCATATACCTTTACCACAAAAATGGTTCATTTTTACCTTCCCTCCATATTAAATTCACGATTTTACAAATGAATTTGTAAAAATCGCGGGTTGCACTCATGGGCAGATTATAGTTCTTTTTATTGCTTCTCCATAAACATATTCATAACCAAATAAAAATTCCTCCCAGCGTGTTTCGGTCTCACAGAGATCTTGTTCACGGGTAAGATTACAAAAACAGCCGCGCTTGATAAATAGGTCATGCAAATTGTGTATTTCCTGTTTGTGTTGCTAGGAATTGTGGAACTTGTAGTGAATGCTAAACACCGTCACTAATGTGTATTTAATGATTGTCTAATATCTCAAGTGCTATTATCCCTAATAAATATTTTACAATGATGTTTGCCCATTTATATAAATTCTCTAATGTTAGTTGCCATTTTACTAATGTCTTTGGACTATTATAGTTTCCTTATTCCGCACTTACCCCAAGGAGTTATTTGATGGGAGATATATTACATTGCACTAAAATCCTACGGTGGGTGTTATTACTTAAATCCTCAACCTTTGCCTTGGTTCAACATTGTAACTGCATATATTTATTCTATTATAGTTTTTAATACAAGTGTCCTATTTACCTAAAGTAAATCTACTTCTTTTTAATTGCAGGCAGATCTCCAAATAGATACCCTCCGGTGGGTTTAGTCATCTTGACTTTTGGTAGTTAGGACCTTATTTATTATATACTTATATTTAATCTAACTTGTTTTATACATTTAATAGCTAAATGTTTAATTCAGAGCTACATGAGCATTCACAACTGCTGTTTGTAAGTGTGACCGTATAAGTGCTCGTGTTACAATGTGAAATGTAATGCATTAAAAAATTCATAGCAAAACCAGAGCCAACAAAATAATTTCTTAAAAGATGTACATAAAGTTCTTCATTCTGGTTTAGATAATGTGGCGTCGGTGTGTGCAGTTCCAGTATGTATCAAGATTCTCCTTGCGTCCTTTTGCAATCACGGTGGCCACCTCGTTCATGTTGCTCAATTGATTAGATTCATAAGATTTTTATTTTTTTCCATTTTCCTTCATGATTGGTTTGCATATGCCTTGCTATCGCATTGCTGCGATCCTTATTTATTGTGGCCCTTACATGCTCAAGAATTCTTTTCTTTAGCTCACAAATTGTACTTCCAACGTATTTTAGTCCACAAGGGCATACAATTACATATACCACATATTGGCTTTTGCATGTTATGTAGTGTTTGATTTTCCATTTGTTATTCATAGCTGTTTTTATCTGTTTCCCGCTATTTGACAAACCTTACAATTATTACACTTGAAAAAGCCTAATTGTTTAATCCAATTCATTGTTTTTTCCTTTTTTTTTTTTTAAATGAAATGAAATGAAAGAGATATTTATAAAGCGCATGGCTACCCGTAGGCCTCCCAGCGCTAAGAAGAGAGCGTACAGGTAAGAACTAATTATCTGGCTGGGAATAGATGAGTCTTCAACATTTTTCGGAAACAAAGATGATCTTTCGTCAACCGAATATGTTCCGGAAGGTCATTCCATTTCTTGGAGGCAACATAAGAAAAACGTCGTCCTCCACTTCTGGCCCTCTTGATTTTTGGTACTAAGGCCATGCGTTTATTTTCAGACCGGAGAACTCTTTTAGGACAATATGGGGAGACCATCTGATGAAGTATTGGGGGACCATTGGAGGTTAGAATCTTGTGCGTAATGCAGAGAGATTTAAATTGAATTCTCTCAGCAATTGGGAGCCAGTGGAGATGATTCAACGCTTTCCTCACTGATTCTCTCAGAGGAATACGCAGAAGCATTCTTGCTGCACAATTCTGAACCTTCTGAAGAAGGTTTATAGTGTAATGCGGAGCTCCAAGATAAAGTGCATTTGCGTAGTCCAGGGGTGACATTATCAACGCCTGGAGAAGCAGCTTCTTCGCATAGAAGGGTAAAAGAGGAAGAATTTTTCTCACCATTCTCATCATTCCAAAGCAGCACCCTGCCACTTTCTTTGCCTGGAACCTCATGTTAAATTTGTCATCAAGCCAAACACCTAGACTCTTTATATGGTCTTTGGGTGTGGGCAGATTCCCCATGCAGTTGGGCCAGTTGAATGACAGACCAGGTTGCCAAGTTTTGCCCACTATCATAAGGTCCGTTTTTTCTCCATTCAATTGTAGGAAGGAGCCTTTCATCCAGGCTGAGATGGTCCAAAGAGGCTTCGATCCAGTTATTGAATTGTCTATTAGCTACTTCTGGGTCATCATCAAGTACCGGGCAGGTATCAGTGAGGGTATCTGCCCAATTTTTCAGCGGGAGTTTTGACCAATTTCGGCTAAACTTTTCCATATGGTTTCCTGACATCTCCTTTAGAGGTGGAGACCAGGAGAAAGGGATCAAATAATGATCGCTCCACAGTCCCGGAAGTGGATTATCAACTGCTATGTCCCCCTACATAATATTCGCTTTATTCATCCTTGAGTAGGACTAGAAGTTCAGTCAGCTAGTGAAATCACCTTCGAGATTGCGTGCTGTTCAGGAAAGGAAGAGTTATTTTCCGTAGCCGCTTCTCATCCGACTTCGCAGTCCTAAGAGAAGCTGGTGCTCCTGGGGACTGAGCCTACTCAAGGCATTAATAGACTCTGTGCGTTTTGGACTTCAAAAACCAGCATGCCAAGCGTGCAAATAGAAGGCCACGCCCACTTAGGGCGGAAAGAACACATCAATTAAAAAGCGAACCTAGCACAGAGATGTCATTCCCTCTACCAAGCAGTCCATGGTTATGGGGCGTTCAGCCTCGAAACGCGTCGGATCTACAAGTATTTTAATGAAGACAGAAAGCAAGGTACAGCGAGGTGCACAGTGCTGGATAGCACGAGAGAGCGTCGTGTGCCCTTTCACAGCTCGAGGGCTTTTGCTCAAACATATATATATATAAGGCATACGACGTCTTCTGAGTTGGTGGAACAAGACGAGACGAACCCGCAACTGGTGCAAATGTAATTTATTTTAAGCCCAACACCAAATCCGCCATAACGTTTCAGCCCGCGAAGGGCCTTGATCACATGACATCGCTGAGAAGGCAGTGTGAAATTTAAAGTGCAAGCGTACAATTAGTTTCATAAACATAGAAGTCAGACTTAAAAACTTCAGTGAAGCGGATAAACCAAGGGTATATGCTTTTGGTTGACTGAAATAAATGTAAAATACAATAAATAGCAGAGCATATCATAAAATCAGATAATCCAACAGTACAATGAATAAATATATGTAAAAAAGACCCTGAATAATATCATAAACCTAAAATCTTTTTACCATATAATTACATATACACTTTAAATTTGATACTGTTAAAAACCTTTCAAAACAGCTCACTAAGGACAAATCTACATTTATGGTACAACTTAAAATTATTCATTAATGAGTGCAAACAGCCTCTATTTTGTTCACTCATATAGTACCACCTGAGATTGCATGTCCAAGCAGTCTAACCATTTCAACGTATATACCCCATCATACAGCCCAAGTGGGCTGAATCCAATGTGCAAATAGCATTTTTTGTGCAATTGAATGTGCAAAACTCCACAAATAAATAAATATATATATATATATGCACGCTTCACGCCATTCAAAAGTGTAAAATGATTATAAAAAGTGCAAAAAACTGTAGTGCCTATAAAAGTTTTAAAAACAATATACCGGTTACAGAAGCAAATAATCACAGATATGTTGAATTTAAACAGGATAACCTACAGACAGGTAAAATAATCTTCACTTGAATTCATTCCATTTGGTACTTTGCAATTGAGTAAAATTATATGTCGAGTTTCCAATTTACGTAGTAGTGACTCACGGTCACCACCTCTCCGAAGCGGAGGAACTGTATCGATTACAAAGTATTTCAATTCTGCAGGGTTCTTATTGTGAGCTTCTTCAAAGTATCTAGCTACCGGGTACGCGGTGTCGCCGTTGGTAATGGCTCTTAGGTGCTGGAGTATCCTTTTATGTAATGGCAGCTTAGTGCTGCCCACATATCGTAGGCCGCACGGACACTCCAGCACATACACCGCGTACTCCGTTTCGCAAGTCAATTTAGATTGGATACGGAGAAGTTTGTCATTAAAGGGTGTTAAGTACTCACTTTTGTTAATCCCATTCTAGCAAGCCTTGCTAACCGAGCACTTGAAAAACCCCTTGCTGCCAGACAGACAAGTGCTTGCCACCCTGACTTCTGGGCTACTGGAAACCAAACAATCTTTCATAGACCTAGCCTTTTTATAGGTGATACTTGGAGGATTGGGTAAATACTTGCCCAATACCGGGTTACTTGAAATAAGGGACCAGTTCTTCCGTACAATTCTACGAATCGCAAGATGCTGGTTACTGTATGTAAGAATCAACCTACTCTCATTGTGTGTAGTGCTGGGCAACTGCTCTAGCATAGTTCTAGGCTGTTGTCTGTCTACTGTGTTGGCTCTACACATCGCTTTGTTCAAGATTTCGGATTGATATCCCCTCCTCAAAAATCTTGCCCTACATTCATTTTGTGTTAATCTGCAGTCCAAATCTGAGCTGCAGATCCTTCTGATACGCAGCAAGGGATGCTGCGTATCAGATGTGCAGGGTGGTGGCTAAATGCAAGAAGCACTGCATTGCCGGCTGTAGGTTTTCTTAAAAGTCTGGTTTCCAGTTTGTTATTGTGAATGTAAATTTCCACATCCAAAAAACAGATCGATTTCTCACTAATTTGACTAGTGAACCCCAAATTCAAAGTGTTTTTGTTCAGATCATCTACAAATATATAGAAAATACTCTACGCGTTTCAGGATCACTCCCTTGTTCAGGAGTGATCCTGAAACGCGTTGAGTATTTTTCTTGCCTGACCTAGTGCTTGAATAAAATATTGGTTTGCTGCACTAAATCTCTTGAGTGTCCGTGGCTGCTGTTTTTCACAAAAGGAGAACAGCCGTGGAGTATGTGTTAAGAGGCTGCCTGCCTCGTCACGGACCGCCGTCACAGGGTGGCTGGGAGAGGCGTTGCGAGCGAGCAAGCTCGCATTTTGGATTGATATATATATATATATCTCATGTCATGTGATCAAGTCCCCAGGAGGGATGAAACGCGTAATGGCTGCCATCTACCTGTTTGTCGACCTGTGAACCTGTAAATAAACAAACTGGTATTGAGGAAAGAATCTTGGGTCCGTGCTCTTTGTGTTCCGGAAAGCAATCGAGGAGAGAGAAGAGAAGAGTCTTTTGGATATATATATATATATATATACATATATATATATATATATATATATTTACACACATACATATAAATACATATATACATATATATATACATACATATACATATATATACATATACATATATAATACACATATATATATATATATATATTCACTGAAAAAACCATAGGTTATAGACCATATATAGTTAGGAATTAGCATTTAAAAAACCTTATTTTACTCACACAAAACCATTGAAATTCCATATATAGTTAGTTGCACTAACTATATATCGCGCACCCGCAATCCACTGCTGATGATGTCACATATTACATCATTCATGACATGGTCAGTGACATCACTGATGACATCACTGATGACATCTCAAATGACATCACTGATGACATCACTGATGACATCATCCAGTGACTGTGTGTTTCTGTAAAGTTTAAATATGTTTTACATATTGAAGAATGAGTAGATGTATAAGTGTCTGGACAAAGGATTTAGTAGGTGCATGACTGAATGTATGAGTGAGTGATTAAATGTGTCTCACTGAGTGCATGGGTTAGTGACTAAACTGTCTTAATTTGTGCATCATTATGTCTGTTGTTCTGTAAACTGCTGCATGTGTTGATCAGTAGCTATATGATTAACTATATGGGTTATTGATTGATTGTCCAAGTATTTGTATGGGAGACTGAGTGTGTGTGTGGCTGGCTGGGAGGTGTGTGACTCTGTGCAGATCAATGTGTACTTGTATCAATGATTGTATAAGAAAGTAAGTATGTGTTAGTATATGTTTGAAAATGTAAGGTGCTCTATGTTTAACTGTATAGACAAGAAAATGGAAGTGTGATTGATTCTTTACAGGACTGACTAGGTGTGTGAGTAACTCCATGGATGAGTGGCAGAGTGTGAGTGTCTGTATAGGTGTATGAGTGCATATGATAGTGTTGTAAAGATGAGTGATTGTATGTATGAATGATTGTATGGGTGAATGAGTGAATGTGTGTGTAGACGTAGGAATCAGTGAGTACGTATGTAGTAACTAGTATTGGTGTGTCAATGGTTTCAAAAATTATACTCTGTATTTAACACTGGGTGAAACAGAGGTTATATTAAAATGTGAGGAGATGCATTGTATTGTCACATGAATGATATCATCTGTGATGTGGTCATTGATGTCAAATGAGATGTCATCAGTGATGTCATCAGTGATGTCATTTGAGATGTCATCAGTGATGTCATCAGTGATGTCACTGACCATGTCATGAATGATGTAATATGTGACATCATCAGCAGTGGATTGCGGGTGCGCGATATATAGTTAGTGCAACTAACTATATATGGAATTTCAATGGTTTTGTGTGAGTAAAATAAGGTTTTTTAAATGCTAATTCCTAACTATATATGGTCTATAACCTATGGTTTTTTCAGTGAATTTTCAAGGTTTTGTAAATGCTAATTCCTAACTATATATGGTCTATAACCTATGGTTTTTTCAGTGAATTTCAATGGTTTTTTAATAGCAAATATCATAAGCTGTCGAATGTCAAGTACGTGGTAAGTGAAAACATTTTCGTGTTTATGCACACTGATCTGCTTTGAATGGTGCCCCCCCCCCCCCTCATTTCTATTAGGAGTACTCTCTCTTTGCACATAGTGAAGGGTAGTTAACGCAGGCCTTTGCCCCCGTTGTAATACGTCGTGCCTGCTTCTCTCTCCATTTGATTGATTGTTATCCAAGTATTTACTGTTTTAGAATTGGTTCTCTTTGGTTCATTCTCTATTTACAAACAAACACAGAGTCGCAATACTCTGTTTAGTCTTTGCAGATAACGAAAAATCGTGTAAAAAAAACAAGAAAAGGAATCGAGCAAAATCAGTAGGCCACTAATGGGATCTCTTTTTGACCTCGCTAAAATAGAAACATTAGGAACAACCCCTCATGACAAATACAAAACTAGTGAGATGAACTGAACTCCACACAATGATGGCTGCAAAACAGCTCGGCTCCGCCACCCACCCCGCCCAAAATAACGATAAAGAGCGGCTGCCATGATTGGTTGCGGAATGGCCACGACGGAGCTACGAAATGGTGCTGCTCTCATGCTAACCCCAGCTTCAGTCTGAAACATCCAGAAACACTGTAGACTACCAATTCGATCAGTTCCGGTAGCGCCCCAATGTAACCCGGTAGAGAAGAACTAGCCCTCCCCTCTTTGACTGATGGTTCTTGTTGCCTGTCCCTTCTGTTGTCATTTAACAGAACTATTTAGCCTGCTGAAAGGGGTTGTGTTCCGACCGCTGGTCGGTGGAGACATTTTGACTATATTCTGGACCTGCGTTGTCGCGTAATGCGTCATATGACGCACCGCGTTAGCGCATCCGGAAGTCATCCGGGGCGCGCAGCGCGTAACGTAAGCATAACAAGTCATGTGACTTGTTAATAAAACTTTTCATTGGTTCATTTTACTTTTCTTATTCTAATGATGAAAGGCTTGGTCATATGACCTAAAAATTACGCTTTTTATTACTTCCGAACATTATTTTTTCTTAAATATATGTTATAATGTTCCAGGCTAATGTACTTTCCCGGAAAATTTACAACTGTCCTGCAAGTAAAATATATTCTTTTTTCGAGAAAAAGAGCGTTTCTTCGTCCCATGACGGAGCCGTTGAGCAAAAGAGGGTCGACCTGCTGTCTTAGTCGCCGATACGCCTGAATATGAGATTCTTATCGATCACTTTATGTTGCAGGAGTAGAAAACACAACAGCCCTTGACCATTTATCTTTACTGCGTTCCTTCGTATTATACCTTTTACCCTTCATGTAATTGGTCTGCTTTATTTCACTTGCCTTTTAATGATTCTAAAACAGTGACTATTATTAAAAACTTTACCAATGTATATACTACTACCATGTTTTCTTTTAAAAACCTTTATTGTGAAAATTTCATTATACAAATACGAGCCTATAACCACGTGGGCCGGCCACGGAGCAAACTGTAATCGTATATGATGAGTAGACATTTACACTGTAGAGGAACGTAACGGGCGGGCCATTAGGTTGCAAGAACTAAGGTGTCTAACAGTTACGGAATCGGTGGACGTACATTTTATAATTAAAATACGACAGGGCCAGTTACAATAAAATTATCTAGATATACATTTGCGGGCAAGTACCATGGGTGACGTTAATTCGAACTTTCAATAGTACAGTAATCAATAACACATCAGAACTTAATATCAATAGGGATGTCGAAATATTCAATCAATTCTCGTCCCCGCCCGCCATGTGCTTCAAAACTGCATACGTATCTCGTGATTTCAAGGTTCTGCAACCAGTACACAACAAGGAGTTACGAGTCCCATTTATTCCGGCGCCATTTTGGGCGAGGACGGGCAGGTCCAGGATATAGTCAAAATGTCTCTACCAACCATCGACTATGATGATGTTCATATGCTGTATTTATTAGAGTAACACTCATCTGTCCACATGAAATTAATTTGCCACAATCTAAACATGTCATTTTAATCTTTCCAAAGTTCTTCTAAATATTTGGGACCGTTTCCCTTGCCTCTGATGCTGTCAGTGCCACTTCTTTGATGAATGTACTAGCAGGTCAGGGGTTCTCCTCCAAATCTCTCTTTTATGCAGCACTATAATTAATTGGTGCCACCTCTCCATATGACGATGCATGGTATAGTTACCATAACTATATTTTTTTTCGGTTCCTCTGGAGAGTTCATCGTGGCAGATGAAGCGTGTAACGTACCGGGCATTTACCTTTTTTTGCATGTACAGGAAAGGAAAAAAAAATCGAGCGTCCGAGTTCTAAGGTGTCCCAGGGCCATTTTAGTGGACCAAGCCCAAATCCAAAGAACAGGCCGCCATTTTGAGAGTCCTGTTGCAGCCGCCTGTCGCTGTAGCATCAAGAGCAGCCGAAACGCAGCTGAATGGCAACTGAAACGGTAAAGGGGCGCCCCACTACAGCAGACGAGCCTCCACCTAGGAAGGCCCGTTCACGCCGCCTCCCCCCCCCCCTTCGGGCACCCCACGCCGTTATTCGGAGCAGTATTGTAGGATGGCCACACCAGTGCAGCAACTTGCTAGACATCACCTCGGTGGTAACCGAATCTCAGCGCCTTGTGGTGTCTCCTCTTCAGAAAATATTCTTGCGCTACCTTTGCCCCATTCGCACATCGGTCCGCTACTGACGCCATCTCACAGGCCAACGGGGCGCCCCACGCCGACTTTCAACATTGTAGGATGGCCACACCAGTGCGGCAACTTACTAGACACCACCTCGGTGCCATCCGGATCTTGGCGCGTTGTGCTGCCTTCGGCCTATTCGCACATCGGTCCGCTACTGACGCAAACTCACAGGCCAACGGGGCGCCCCACGCCGACTTTCAGCATTGTAGGATGGCCACACCAGTGCTGCAACTTGCTGGACACCACCTCGGTGCCATCCGGATCTTGGCGCGTTGTGTTGCCTTCGGCCTATTCGCACATCGGTCCGCTACTGACGCCGCCTCACGTGCCAACGTATTTTCTCCGCATTTTATAACCTATGCCGCATAACAGGTCATGTGACTTGTTTATAAAACTTTTCATTGGTTCATTTTACTTTTGGTTTCCTAATGATGGAAGGCTTGATCATATGACCTAAAAACAACACTTTTCATTCCCAAACGATGAAAGCCCCACCTTGTTTCTGGATGTTTCAGACTGAAGCTGGCGTCAGCATGAGAGCACCACCATCTCGTAGCTCCGTCGTGGTCATTCCACGAGCAATCATGGCAGCCGCTCCCCACCAGAAGCCTACAGGAGTCGGGGGCCCCCAAAACTTTTGATGAATCCTCAAGGCGGAGGGGACGCTTTCGAGAATGGGGTCCAAGACCTAGCAGACAAGCGTCCGATTTCCAAGGTGTCCCAGGGCCATTTCAGTGGACCAGGCCCAAAAAGGAAACAGCCTGCCGCCATTTTGAGAGTCCTGTGACAGCCGCCTATCGCTGCACCGCAAGAGTGGGCGCAACTCAGCTGAATTGCGGCTTTTGACACAGTGGACCAAAAGCGGACGGAATGGCAACTGAAACGGTAAAGGGGCGCCCCACTACAACAGACGAGACTCCACCTGGAGAGGCCCGTTCACGCCGCCTCCCCCGGGGCGCCCCACGCCGTTATTCGGAGCAGCATTGTAGGATACCAAAACCAGTGCGGCAACTTACTGGACATCACCTTGGTGCCATCGTTCTGCTGCCTTGGAACTATTCGCACAACAGTTTGCTACTGATGACCCACCCCCCGCGACGCCCCACGCCAGAAATCTGGACGTTGTGCTGCGTTGGGACTATTCGCACAGCCGACCGCTACTTCGTTGTTTTTCCCTAAAAATGTTTATATGTTATTACTGTTTTTGTTTTCTTGTATATATTTATAAGTTATTAAAGTTTTATAATCTTACTACTTTGTTGGAGTGCTATATATTTTTAATGTGACACATAATTGTAAAAACTTTGATGTACAAAGAGTCATCCCTGGAATCTTCCGCTTCAGGCTCGGTCCCCTCCCCAATCACAATACAGGATGGTTTTCAGATAATAGGAACGCGTCTGCTGTGACGGATCTCATCGAGTGTGGGCCTTGATCTACTATAACTCCTTTGAAGAGGGGTGATTCTTTACAGCTGGGGCCATAAACTACATCTGCAGGGCTAGCTGATACCCTAGGACCGGCCTGGACAATCGGACACAGAGGAAAAGGAATGTCAGAGGGTGCGGTAGTGAATAGGGCGAAAGGGAGGTGTCGGGCGGGCACAGGGTGTGATTCTCAGGGAAGAGCAGCGCAGATGGGGGGTGGTTTATTACCCATGCATAAGACAGAGAGCGGGGGTGACCACTGCCTGGGGGAGATGCTTGCGAGGGTGGGGAGCCATGCTAAGGATCGACAGCGTGCACAGAGTGGGTCTGGTCAAGGCATCTAAAATGACTGCCGTGCACGACAAAAGTGTGGCATTTGAAAAAAGGCAAGATGGCGCAGACAATGTTTTTCAACACTTCCTGATTTCCTTCGAATCGAACGTTAACAGACGTTGGGGCATATTACCAAAGTTAAGCGATATTTATCCCTAACGATGCTTAGCAACGATTTTTTTACCGCTAAGCATCGTCAGAAATTATCGCAGATAAACCTTGCTATTATCAAGGTTTATCGCAAATACGATAAAAAACGACCACAATGCATTAATATCGCTGAAAACTCAGCGATATTCATGCATTACCGAGCTAATGCTCTTAGCCATGTTATCCACCTCCCATTGGATAACATGGCTAAGACCTGCTCAGGGCAGGTGCTAGCTTTTGGAGATATTCGCGCTTATCGCGAATATTTCCAAAAGTTGATAATAGGAGATAGCGATGTTAGCGACTGTTTCCAGTCGCTAACATCTTGGCATGCCCACTTTGCATGTCATTAGTGATAAATATCACTCACATGCAAAGTGGGGCCCAAGATGGTCGCTATCTCCTACTAGCCGTCGCTAACTGGTGTTAGCAACAGCTAGGTAATACAGATATAATTTTATCTCCGCGAAGCGGAGCGCTGTTACAGATATATATCTTGTTTTTGAACGTTAATTTCTCAAAATCCACTGAAGCACATATATTGAGACCTAGCAAAGGCACATCGAGCTACCAGTCCCTACAATTTTGCCAAGTTTCGTGCAAATCCATTCAGCCGTTCGATTATTATTATTATTTTTTTTTTTGCCCCGCGGGGCCCTTTTAAAACCTCCACATCAAACCTAAGAGGTCAAGGAGGATCTACTATGCCCCCTTATGGTCATTTGCCCCTTCGCTTTGGCCTCCTCTTGTCTCTCGATCCTACCGAGAGACAAGATGGCGGCCGCTACGGACTGTTTGCAATGTTTACAGACGCCGGAGAACCAATCGGCTTCGCAAACCTCCGTTACGCGAAGCGGAGCGCTGTTACAGATATATATCTTTTTTTGAACGTTAATTTCTCAAAATCCACTGGAGCACATATATTGAGACCTAGCAAAGGCACATCGGGCTACCAGTCCCTAATATTTTACCAAGTTTCGTGCAAATCCATTCAGCCGTTCGATTATTATTATTATTATTTTTTTTGCCCCGCGGGGCCCTTTTAAAACCTCCACATCAAACCTAGGGGGTCAGCGAGGATCTACTATGCCCCCTTATGGTCATTTGCCCCTTCGCTTTGGCCTCCTCTTGTCTCTCGATCCTACCGAGAGACAAGATGGCGGCCGCTACGGACTGTTTGGAATGTTCACAGACGCCGGAGAACCAATCAGCTTCGCTTCACAAAGCTCCGTACCGCGAAAAGTCCGCAAACCGGAGCGCTGCCCGGTCCGCTGTTACAGATATATATCTTTTTTTGAACGTTAATTTCTCAAAATCCACTGGAGCACATATATTGAGACCTAGCAAAGGCACATCGGGCTACCAGTCCCTACAATTTTGCCAAGTTTCGTGCAAATCCATTCAGCCGTTCGGGCTAAAAGTGAGGCCAACCGCCCTATGGAAAACTCAATGTTAAAAACACGTTTTGGGACCCCCCTTTTTTCTCGGCCCCCCCTTGACGAACCCCCCCAAATTTTCAAGGGCTGCTCAGAAACAAAATGTGCCATTTTCCTGAAAATTTCAGCCAATTCCGTCCACAAACGCCAAAGTTATTAGACATAGAATTTTCAAAAATCCCATAGAGAAAAAATCCTAACTATATATACCTACTGGCGACCGCCAGTAGGTAATATATTGTATATATATATATACATATACATATATATATACACACATATATAGATATATATATTGTATATATACAATAAAACATATTTAAATTTCATAAAAATACACATTCACTGGATGATATCATCAGTGATGTCATCAGTGATGTCATTTGAGATGTCATCAGTGATGTCATGAGTGATGTCACTGACCAGGGCGGGAGTCACACGGCTCCTGCCCTGCCATAGCAAACAGCAGTGTCCCGGGGTGGACACCCCACGACACTGCAGGAGCCGGCCCTGGGGGGTAACGGTCCCCATGGCTATCACTGGCTCCAGGAGGGGGGCCGCGCGGCCGCCCTCCCAAGATTGACAAAGCCTCGGGGTGGTGGTCCCCAGGGCTCGGGGGTCCTTTACGGACCCCCACATTTAAATATTACTGCCCCGGGGAGGTGGTGGTCCCCAGGGCGTGTACGGGGGCAAGCCCCCCACACAGGTGTTTTTATTTATAAAAAAAAAGCCCCGGGGGGGTGGTCCCCGGGGTAGCAGGGGGGCCGTGTGCCCCGCTAATTAATTAATAAAAGCCCCGGGGTGGGGGTACCCGGGGCAGTGTGGTAGTGAGGTTCTGTAATTCTCGAATCTGACTCCATTTTGTTCTGTGCCACCATTTTGTGTTGCCCTCACGTAGGCCTGTAAAGGTAACCTGGCGAACGAAGTGGCCTGGCCTTCTTAGTTCATGTATACATTAACTAGGTTTCTCTTCGACTCTGAAATGAACTGTAAGAAACTGACCTCTTCACCTGAAACTGACCTCGCAAAGCCAATTTCCTTGATCGATCATTATCTGAGATTGCCAATCAATGTTCAGGACATCGTTAACTTTTTAGTTTCCTTGCACGTGCTTATCTTGTTCAGTATCTGTTACTGTTTCTTTTTTTTATGTCTCTTCATTACATGGGTTATGCTTTCAATTATAGGTTTGTCCGGCTTGTGGAGATTGAATTTGGGACATTCCTAATAATTAACTTTTGGGTTGGGATACTGTAAATTGAGTTTTTGCTATGTGATACTTTGTTTGAAAATGTATCTTATTGGCTAGAATTTTGTGCAGTGGGTGTACATTTATAATGTGAATATTGGGTATAAAAGGAGACGTCTCGCCTTAGTAAAATGAGCAGTCTCCTGAGAATTTACACCATGATGTATTTCTAGGATTACTGTTAATAGCTGCAGCTAATAAACATGGTCTCTGACACCATCCAGAAGTATTCTGTGTCTTTGAATACCAAGACAGGTGAACTCGAAGATCTTAGGCGTGCCCCTGACGCCGCTGGGTTAAACCCCGGTTCTTCAACTGGCGCCCAACGTGGGGCGACTTCAGCGGTACTGGTCCAAGCCCGAAGATTGTGAGGAGCCCCGTGAGGAAATTCTGGAGGACGGGTGCCACTTCATTGACCCCTACATGTCGACGTGGACCGAAGGTTTTTTCTGTGAGGCTTCCCCTTTCCGACGGCTGCGAAGGACTGCTGCCCTGACTGTCGCCCTGTCTTGGACCCTCTTGTGATGATTTGTAAGGCGAGACGTTAGACGGTCTTCTGGTGGCGTGACAGACATTTTGGTTAAGTATAGGTGGGTCGCTCCCACGACTTTGTTTTGTTTCTTGGTTTTAATTCGGCCATTGCAATAGTCGAAGCCGAGGGGTTCGTATATTTACGAGTGTATCATTTTTGATAACCCCTTGAAATTTGAAGCAAGACTAGCGAGCTAAAGATGCCTGGTTTTGGCAAAATTAGGAAATGGTTTTGTTGTAGTTGTAATAAGGATTCCCGATTGGAGGACTTGTGTCCGATACCTCCGGTTGGAACTCCAACCTATGAGCTCTATTCAAAGCATGGTGTGGGTCCCATTACCTTTAATGAAGTATGGGTCCGTTATACAAGGAAAGATGGTGTTTTACGATGGCCCCCACATGGTAGTTTTGAATCAGATGTTTTAGATGACCTAGAAGTTGCGCTATTTATGAAGAAAGCCCGGCCTGCGATGTTTGACTCTTTCCGCCTTTGGCGTATGGAAGCCAAACAGCGAGAAATTAAGCAAGCTAAGAGAGATAGGAAGGAAAGGAATATGTCGGTAATGCAAGCTGCTAGGCAGTTTAAGGAAGATGAAGAAGATCGTGAGATTGAAGTGTCAGATAGACAACATTGCATGGCCATTGACAAATGTTACCCGGCTTTGCCACCTCCACTTTCAAAAGTGACTGAAGACCCTGAAAAGGATCCTTTGATGTCACATTTACGGAGATTACCACCCCCTTATGTGCAGGGTGCTACTACACCTCCGTTACCTCCAGTTGTTGCACCCCTTGTTGTCGTTCAACCCCCTGCTGTTGTTCAGCCATCTGTTGCTTCACAGGTGGTTCTTCCTTCCGCGGCACAGCCCCCTCCAGGGCCGCCAGCTTTGTCACCAGCCTTGCCTCAAACTCCTTTGCCTTACACTCCTTTATCTTCGACTTCTCTTATTTCTGTCCCTACGTCTCTCTTGCCTCAAAACACTTTGTCTCCTGTCCTCATGTCAACTTCTTCTCCTTCTGCTCGGCAACGAATGACTGAGACGGTCACTAGTCTTTTGTCTCCTTTCTTTGGGTCACTGAATATGACCCCTGTTTCTGAACGTAAGCAGAGACGTAGTCAGCTTCCTGGTCCCGAAGAGCGGGCAGTGTTAGATCTCCTTGCTCGTAGATGGGTTTGAATGCCTCCAAGTACGGTCCACAAGTGGTTATGGATATCTTCCTACAGTGGGAGGCACCAAAACAAAGGTATGTTTTTGATGTCATGTGTACCTTCCTTCGTCAGGAGTGGGAAGATAATGAGTTGGGTTCAATTCCACTGGAATTGATTAATGTTCAGTCTGAATTTGCTAAAGGAACGATAGTGGGTTCCGATGTTGAGAAAGCGGTAGAGACACTACTCACTTTTAGGTCTAGACTTCCACCTCAGTTATTGTTCGAACCTGACCCTTTTGTTAGGAGAAAAGTGAAGCAGTATCCTATGAGAGAGGTCCCCCCTGTATGGAGAGAGGCAGTTGTGGCTGATGCCGCTCATGGTATTGTGGCTGCACCGGCTCATTTTCAGCGAGTGTGGGTGCATGTCCCTTGGAAGAGAGCTGAGGTCCTGGCTCTTAAGCAGACCTTGCCTGACCCCCGTAAAAATCCTGCTGGTTATTACAAGGAGTTGTCTCAGACAGTTGATGCATGTGTTATGAATTTAGCTGACATAGATATGTTGATGGGTAATGTAGTTCCTCAACTCTTGTGGGCGAAGATCCATCATGAGGATCACGCGCCAGAGTTAGGAGATACATTGGTTAATATTACTGCTGCAGATGGTCGGCAGGTAGGAGGTGCCAAACCTGAACCCTTAGTTGCAGAACTACCTGGTAGGATTATTAATTTAATGAAAACTATGATGCCTCCTTTGCGGGTGAATTGGGACAAGTTAGCAGCATGCAAACAAAAGAAAGATGAGAGTGTGTCTGATTTCTTCACTAGGTTCGAGGAAACATTCATTGATCATAGTGGTCAGCACATGAGTACAGAAGGTGGTCAGAGGTTTTTTGTAGATACGTTTGTTTTTAATTTACTTCCTGAACTTTGTACTAAGTTAAAAGATTCTGAGAGTTCATAGGCTGTTTCTTCTTCAGCCCAGATATTGGCTACTGCACAATACTATGAGAATAGAGATAAAGATGAGAAGGATAAAGTAGAGAAGAAGACTAGAGAATTAAAAACGAAAGTTCTTCTGCAGCAGGCTTATCCGCCTCGCCCTAATCAGCGTCAGTTTCAGCAACCCCCACAGTTTCAGAAACTGTTGCAGAAGCCTGAGTCTTTTGCTTCGCCACTCCCGCTAGGCCCTAATCAGTGTGCTTATTGTAAAGAGGAAGGTCACTTCAAGAATAGTTGCCCGATCTTGCTACAGCGTGCAAATGGTATGTCTAGTCTGAGAGGTCGTGGTGGTTACCAACAAGTACCTAGGGGTAGGGGACGTGGTACGTTTCCCCAGAATGAACGTTCCTTTTCCCCTCAGAATTCTATAAATTATTTTGACCAACAGAATGTTCCGACCGTTCAGTCCGCTCAGTACTACACTGATGATTATTATGTTGGAAGTGAGAGTGCTGGTTTTAATGATAGTTAGGACAGCCATGGACAAAGGGAGGGAGTAGTGTCAGTTCCAGTAGATCAGAGTGGACCTTATGTTGAAGTGATTACATCAGGTGTGGCAGAACCTTTTCTTTTGGATACTGGTGCAGCAAAGAGTTCTATCATGCACTCTAAACTCCATGGCGCACCCTTGTCTGGCTTGACTAATGTTTCAGTAGGATTTTCTGGCGCCCCAGTTCGTAACCCGGTTTCTTGTCGTTTGCCCCTTTCTATTGGTCCTTGTGAATTGGAGGCTCCCCTTATTCTAACGACTGGCTGTGGCGAGAATTCGTTGGGTTTGGACTTATGGAAAAGATTGCATGCGACATTACATTGTTCTCCTTTGGGAGTACATCTTACAGTGGGTAAGAAAGTGATTTTCCCGATGTATCTGTCTAAGGATCACCTTCCACTGGAACTGCGTTCTCTCCCTGATACACTTTGGGCTACAAGTCCAAATGATGTTGGTCTCTTGCAGATTCCACCTTACGTTGTTACCCTTAAGTCGAATGCTAAATTACCTCGCATTCCTCAGTACAAAATTTCCAGTGATGGCGAAAGAGCTCTTTTAGCGATTATCTATGATTTGGTTGAGAAAGGTGTGGTTGAAGTAACGAGAGGCAGTGTGTGTGATAGTCCTGTTCTGCCTGTCCTTAAGCGTATTGACTCTTCTCAGCCTCCTGTGTATCGGTAAGTGATTGACCTTCGAGAGGTCAATAAGATTGTTGTGCCACAGTTTCCTGTTGTTCCAGACATTACTGCTTTATTGACTATGATCCCTGCCTCAGCTGCTTGGTTTTCTGTTATTGATCTGAAGAACGCTTTCTTCAGTATTCCGATTGCTGAGGAAAGTAGGGATATTTTTGGCTTCTCTTTAAGAGGTCGCGGTTTCCGGTTTAAACGCGCTCCTCAAGGTTATTGTGAGAGTCCCTCCATTTATAGTCAGGCTTTGAAAACTCAGCTTGATACTTTTGCATTGTCTTCTGGTGCTACTCTTATCCAGTATGTTGATGATCTGTTGGTTGCTGCTGATGATGAGGGATTTGTAAAGAGGTTACTCTTTCTTTGTTGCGACACCTGTCTGACCTCCATCATAAAGTGTCACCTTCGAAGTTTCAGTATTGCCGACAAGAAGTGACCTACTTAGGTCATCTCTTGTCGAAGGAGGGAAGACGATTGACCCCAGAGCGTATTCAAGCGATTACCCAAATGACTGTGCCATGCACACAGAGAGAGGTGCGTGCCTTCTTAGGTATCACCTCGTATTGTAGACAGTGGATTCCGAATTTTTCTTTGTTAGCGAAACCTTTGTTGGCACTTACTCTTAAGGACACACCACACCCTCTTCCTTGGTCTGACGAATGTCAGAAGAGTTTTTCTGAATTGCGTGATGCATTGTGTTCTGCTCCGGTGTTGGGTACCCCCGACTATAGTAAACCTTTTACACTTTATGTACACGAGAGAGAAGGTTGTGCGTTGTCAGTGTTGACGCAACAATTTGGAGACAAGCAGCGCACATGTGCGTATTTTTCAGCCACTTTAGATCCGGTAGCTAGGGCATTGCCTAGTTGTCTAAGAGCTACAGCGGCAGCGGCTGTTTCTATTCGACAGTCTGCTGGTTTGGTATTGGATAATACATTGATTGTGATGGTTCCACATGCAGTGGATACCCTATTGAACAGAACAAAGACTCAACATCTTACCAGTGCACGTTTGTCAGGTTATGAGTTGACGCTTTTGGCTAGTCATGTGCACATCAAGTGGTGCAACACATTGAATCCAGCTACATTGTTGCCAATTTTTGTAGAGACAGATGTTCAGGAACAGCATGACTGTTTTCTCCGGACAGAGGAGGAAACGAAGGGTAGAGTTGATCTGAAAGATACTCCTCTTTCGAATCCTGATGGTACCCTATGGGTGGATGGTTCGTGCTTTAAGCTTCCGAATGGAGAGACGACTGCAGCATATGCTGTCACAACTTTGCACACGATTGTTGAAACAGCACGTATTGCACAGAATTCAGCACAGGCAGCGGAGTTGATAGCATTGACTAGAGCGTGTGTGTTGTCAAAAGGAAAGCGAGTGAATGTCTTTACTGATAGCCAATATGCATTTGGCGTGGCTCACAGTTTTGGTCGTTTGTGGAAAGAGAGAGGATTTCTTACTTCCCATGGTAGGAAAATTCAGCATGGACAATTAGTGAGTGAACTTCTTGAATCACTTACTTTGTCGACCCAAATTGCGATAGTAAAGTGTAGTGTGCATAAGAAGGTTACGGATGATGTGGGTCGAGGGAATGCGTTTGCAGATGACGTAGCGAGAGAAACAGCGAAAGATGTGACGAGTTGGATGTATGTTGCAGGTCCTGCCAGATGGGTAGTGGAAGGAGGAATGTGTGAAGATACAACAGAAAGTGTGAAGATGATTCAGGCGGAAGCTACTGAGAAAGAATTGAGTATGTGGAGAGAGAGTACGGGAATGTTGGATTCAACAGGCTGTTGGGTTGAGTTGTCAGAGCACCGGCAGTGGTTGTTGCCGGATGCATATGTGCTCCCGGTGGTTACTATGGCTCATGGGCTGGCTCACATTAGTTAAAAGGGATATGTAAGTTGTTGGCTCCGGTATGGCAGAATGGTGGAATTCCTAAGTGTGCTGAGAATTTGGTTAAACACTGCATGATTTGCTTGATGCATAATCCTGGAAAGGGAACCCCAGCTCCAGCGGGTCATTTTGCTCCTCCAACGTATCCGTTCGAGGTGCTGCAGATAGACTACATTCATATGGAAAGATGCAATAACTTGAAGTATGTCCTTGTGGTTGTTTGTGCCTTTTCCAGATGGATAGAGGCCTACCCCCTAAAGGACAATACTGCCTTGTCTACAGCCAAGGTTTTGCTCAAAGAATTTTTTCCCAGATTTGGCTTGCCGAGGATGGTATGGAGTGATAATGGAAGTGAATTTGTGGGTCAGATTATGAAGAAAGTATGTGTGGGTCTGGGTATTAAACAGAAATTTCATGCTGCAAATCACCCAGCAGTCAGCAGGCCTGGTCGAGTGCTATAATGGCACTCTGAAGCTGAAGTTGGCCAAGGTGCAAGCGAGCTCTGGTCTTACATGGCCCGATGCCTTACCATTGGCACTTTTGTCCACGAGAACGACAGTACATTCTTGCGTGGGACTTAGCCCATACAAGATTGTTTTTGGACGCCCGGTGAATGTCTGGGGTGTGCAGAGGCCTAAGAAGTACAGTGATATCGAGTACCCTATGTTTGTTAACTGCTTACATGATTTGACTGCTAAATTGCATGTTCTTCACCAACAGATCCATGACACTTTGCCTTCAGTTTCTGTAGACGCAGGCCACACGATTCAACCTGGCAACTGGATTCTAACCAGGAATTTCCAGAGGTCAAAGAACTTGGAACCAAGATGGACCGGTCCATACCAAGTCCTGTTATCAACTCGGACTGCTATTAAGATGTTCGGCAAGAAAAACTGGGTACATGGTAGCCATTGCAAGAAGATACCTTTGCCCTTACCGTACGATAAGTGGGTCCGGGAAGGTGTTGCAGATTCCGAGAGTGAAAGGGTTCCAAGATTTGTACCTTTTAGCGATGCACATCTGGAATGGACTCAGTCAGAACGTGCGGATAATGAAGTCTTGCAAGAAGCTGTGCCGCCGTGTTTGAGATTTGATACTACGCATCCAGAGACACTCTTTCAGGATCAAACTGTGCCTGGTAAAGAACGATACAACTTAAGGTCTAAAAAGGACAAATAAAATGTGCATTTTTTTGTGAATTACACTCTTTCAGAAGAGAGACTATTTTTCTTTTTCTTTTTTGAGCCACCATCCGGGTTCAGCTGCAGGGTCGCGGTATAAGACTTAAGGGGTGGCCCGCATATTGACGAAAGGTCTGCGGTTCTAGGGACGTCTAGGACGCCTGGACGCACACTTGAGTGAAGAAGGAAAATTGCCGCGAGCAGCACGTTAGAGGATGGAGTCTGTTGTAACTGAAAGAGATGTTGAGAGAATAGATCTTAAGACAAGATTTTGTACATTGATATGTAGCAAATGTTTTAAAATATTGTGCTTTTTGATGTTTTTAAGTATCACATTAGCTTGTGTGGGTTGGATTGTCTATGTTACACAACAGACCTCTGCACCCACCTCCCAACCTATGCTTTCTTTCACTACTGTTTCTTTGCATCAGTTATATACGTTGCCTGAACATGAACAAACAAGGAGATCAGAATTTGTCAACAACTCGTTCATACAGTTGTTGCATCAGCATCAGTTAGTAGTAAATACCACTAATTGTTGGGTTTGTGGTCTTATGCCTCATACGACCGATAAAGGTATGCAATATTTGGTTTTGCCTTTTTCTTTTAATGGGTCTGTGTGGGCTTTACAGACCATGTTTATCTATGCAAATGAGTTACGCCCCTTACGTTCCCTTAAAGATAACTCCAGCAATAGTTCCTTGATAAGGGGAATAGTAGCTATGATCCGAGATATTGATGCATATAATGCTATCCCTAAGGATGAGGTGCAGGCTTATGTTGGTTGGAACGTGACTGGATATAGTACCAGCTTGACAGAGAAGGAGAGACGAAAAAGGTCTCCCCCCCTATTTGGATTGTACCCCACCGAGGCCATTTTTGTTTGCAAGGTACTGGTCGGAATCCGAAAGCTCAGCTAGGTAAGAGTGTGTGTGCTCAAACCTATGTCTATTCATCCCGGACTTGTCCACCGTTTGTGGCAGCTAAAGACACATATTTTGTTTGTCATGACAGAGCCTACACATGGTTGCCACCTGATTTTTCAGGAACATGTTATGTGGCGTTTTTGCTACCCCCTACATACACTACTGCTTCAGACTATCATAGAACGAGATATGGTTGAGGTGTCTTCAATCAGGAAGATACTGCAGCACATAAAGTAGGAGATTTCTTCAAGGGCTTCCTGCCCTTTTGGGGTCCTATGATCAATAGTAGGCATATTCGACAGCTTGTCCACGTTGTTGAAGCTACTATTAATGAGACAGCAGGTGCTCTTAATAATGTTACAGCTGAGCTTCAAGCGGACCGCCTTATGACTTTGCAGAATCATATGGTATTAGACATCATACTTGCAGATCGAGGAGGAGTATGTAAATTGATTGGATCCAGTTGCTGTGTTTACATACCAGATAATGCCCCTACAGTATACCAAGCCATCTCTAGGTTGCATAAGATCTCTGAGTCTATCCATGTAGACGAAGGAGACTGGTCATTGACGGGATGGTTTTGCGGACTGCTGTCTAAGTGGGGATGGAAGATTCTGACATTCCTTGGTATGGTTTTAGCCATCCTTTTCTCTTGTTGACTTTGCATCCAGTGTGGTCCCGCCATTTGTAGTCTTTGTGCTACTATGTGTGTTCGGAGACCTGTCTCGAGAGAAGTAGAGAATAATAAAATGATGCTACAGCAACACTTTGATGACCTAATGAATATTGATATAGACCTAGATTCAGATTAACATGAGTCTTAGGTTATTACCTATGTAATGGCAAAAGGAGGGGCTGGGGTTCTGTAATTCTCGAATCTGACTCCATTTTATTCTGTGCCACCATTTTGTGTTGCCCTCACGTAGGCCTGTAAAGGTAACCTGGCGAACGAAGTGGCCTGGCCTTCTGAGTTCATGTATAAATTAACTAGGTTTCTCTTCGACTCTGAAATGAACTGTAAGAAACTGACCTCTTCACCTGAAACTGACCTCGCAAAGCCAATTTCCCTGATCGATCTTTATCTGAGATTTCCAATCAATGTTCAGGACATCGTTAACTTTTTAGTTTCCTTGCACGTGCTTATCTTGTTCAGTATCTGTTACTGTTTCTTTTTTTTATGTCTCTTCATTACATGGGTTACGCTTTCAATTATAGGTTTGTCCGGCTTGTGGAGATTGAATTTGGGACATTAATAATTAACTTTTGGGTTGGGATACTGTAAATTGAGTTTTTGCTATGTGATACTTTGTTTGAAAATGTATCTTATTGGCTAGAATTTTGTGCAGTGGGTGTACATTTATAATGTGAATATTGGGTATAAAAGGAGACGTCTCGCCTTAGTAAAATGAGCAGTCTCCTGAGAATTTACACCGTGATGTATTTCTAGGATTACTGTTACTAGCTGCAGCTAATAAACTTGGTCTCTGACGCCATCCAGAAGTATTCCGTGTCTTTGAATACCAAGACAGGTGAACTCGAAGATCTTAGGCGTGCCCCTGACGCCGCTGGGTTAAACCCCGGTTCTTCAGTGGGGATTTGGCCCCCCCACACATTTTTTTTACTGCCCCCGGGACCTGGCCCACTCAGGGGCTTCAATTGAACGAAGCGTGGGAGCCCGCACTTCTTTTTTTTAATTTTCTCGGCCGGGTTCGCGCACCCAGCGGGAATTCGGCTGATTTTGTTTTTTTAAATGCTTTTTTGGGCCCTGGGGGTCCTTGTGGGACCCCCTGAGCAGGCCTGGGGTCAGGGTGTTTCTACCCTGCCCCCTTTTCTTGTTTTTCGTGTTTGTTTTTTGCTTTTCTTGTGCCTCGATTAACCGAGACACAAGATGGCTACCAACACTTCCTAGTTTGAAGTGTTGACAGCCAATTAGAATGCAGCTCATGATCTGCAGGGTGCGCAGATCCTCCGTGCCTCTATATATCGAAACTTTTATTTTTGATTTTCTCAGCAACTACTGGACCGGTTTACACCATTTAAAAAAAAGAGTGCTTTCTGAACCAAGCATTCCCTTTGTGCCAAATTTGGGGTAAATCCGTTCAGCAGTTGGAGCTGTAGCCGTGTCTAAAGTGTCCAATGGGAATTGCATTTTTCGACCTCTTTTTTTTTAATTTCTCAGGAACTACTGAACGGATTTACACCATTTAACAAAAAGAGTTCTTTCTGAAACAAGGGCTATCTTTTGTAATTCCGTTCAGCAGTTCAGGTTGTAGCCGTGTCTAAAGTTTCCTATAGGAATTAACATGGAGAAAACACGTTTTTTGGGACCCCCTACTTTTTTCTCGGCCCCCGCTTGCCGAATCACCCTGAAACTTTCAAGATAGGAGCTGACCGGAGCGCCCCACTAGTTCTAAAAATGTCGCCAAGATTCGTCAACCGGCGCCAAAGTTATTGGGAAAAGAAAAACGCTTTTTTAATAGAAACACGGTCCTAACTATAACTACCTACTGGCGACTGCCAGTAGGTAATTTATATATGTATATATATAATACACACAACACTTTAACCCGTACCCACCCTGAAAATACCCTTCCCACCCAAGAACACACACCCACCCCCTAAACCCTAAAATAAACTGTTGCCACCCAAAAGCCCATACCCAACCAAACCCTAAAAACATTTTCCCATGTAAAAACCCATACCCACCAAAAATACCCTTGCCATCCAAATACCCATACCCACCCAAAGCCCTAAATATACCCTTCTCTTCCAAAAAACCCATACCCACCCTAAACCCCCAAAATACCCTTGCACCAAAAACCCATTCACACCCTAAAGCCTAAAAATACCCCTGCCACCTAAAAACCCACATCCACCCGTAACCCTGAAAATACCATTGCCATCCAAGAACTCATACTACCCGAAACCCTAAAAATACCATTCCCATCCAATAACCCACACCAGGGTGGAGCATAGAGGTGGGTGAGTCAATAAATTTACAGGGAGAGCTGAACCGGAGCCGAGCCAAGGGACTGGTGTGGATCTTAGCCCTGAAAATATGTCTTATGTAAATCAGAGCACAAACCACATAAAGTATGATTAAGCCTCTTCAAAGTTCAAAAAAGTATTTTTCTTTGACATGTGGAAGCTTTTACATTAATAGCGCACATTATAGCAGTGCACTGAGAAGTACTTATTAAAAGTGACAATTTTAAACAACTGGTAGTCAGACCTCACATATTTGAGACTGCTTTCATACGTGATAATGAAGAAAAAGGAGTTTTGGTGAAATAAAATATTTGCCTAAAATCACACCATTTTAGCATGGAAGCCGCAATTTATCTGGGTTTTCTGGTCTCACTCTGTACAAATCAGCCAGTAATATATCAAGGTCACGATGGGGTTTAATAGATGTTCATTCATTAATTCATTCATTTATTCATTCATTCATTCATTCCAATCAGATTGACTCTCTTGTCTCATATGTGCTCCTTGTTTCACCCCACCCCCACTTAAGTGTGAGGAAGCAGCTGAGGAGGGGTGCACAGTGCTCTGTATGAATCTATACATAAATAAATGCATTCATTTATTTATGGGAATATGTGAAATTAACCTAAATCGACTTGCAATCTTGTGAATATGAATATATTAAAAAGAATAGACTGGCAATGTTTTATGAGACAAAACCCAATGTGTCTGTATGAATAGTTTAGAGAGAAGCAAACAAGTCAATAAATAACTATTGTGGCACTACATTAAAGGTGGCGGCCTATCTGCGATTAAATTGGAAGTCTTTAAAATGTCCAGGGGAGATTACAGCCTCTTTGATGTATGTATGTGGACTCACATGCATGAACCTAGTTACAGAGCACGTGAGTACTCCACTATAGTGAGGGGATGCAAGGGTCCAAGAGATGATGGCCTGGCGGCTCCAGAGAGGTAATTACATCAGTTTGCGACAATGATGGGTAAGAGGGTGTGGATCTTGAATATCATCTACAGAATATCGTGGGACACTAATATCGTAGGGGAAGAGGGTGTGGATCTTTAATATCAATTACAGAATATCGTGGGACACTAATATCGTACGGGAAGAGGGTGTGGATCTTGAATATCGACTACAAAATATCGTGGGACACTAATATCGTAGGGGAAGAGGGTGTGGATCTTGAATATCGACTACAGAATATCGTGGGACACTAATATCGTAGGGGAAGAGGGTGTGGATCTTGAATATCGACTACAGAATACCGTGGGACACTAATATCGTAGGGGAAGAGGGTGTGGATCTTGAATATCGACTACAGAATATCGTGGGACACTAATATCGTAGGGGAAGAGGGTGTGGATCTTGAATATCGACTACAGAATATCGTGGGACACTAATATCGTAGGGGAAGAGGGTGTGGATCTTGAATATCGACTACAGAATATCGTGGGACACTAATACCGTAGGGGAAGAGGGTGTGGATCTTGAATATCGACTGCAGAATATCGTGGGACACTAATATCGTAGGGGAAGAGGGTGTGGATCTTGAATATCGACTACGAAATATCATGGGATACTAAAATCATAGACAGATCATCGAGGGACAATATATGCACCCAGGGCGGCTATCGGCCGATTTAGGGGCTGAGGCTCCCGGGTGCCGCAATTCGGCAGCGGCCATCTTTGATTGGGCACTCGTGCTTCAGGCGCTCTAGTCGCCAGTATTTAAACAACTGGTCATGACTCCGCGTAGCGGACGCGATCAGCGGCCGCGCCGCTTTCGCGCCGGAGTCGAGCCAGTGTCCAGCCCGTCTGCGCCCGTCAGCGACAAGGAGGCGCCAGGGGCCAGGCATGCTGCCTCAGGTGAACCCCTATATTTATCATCTGTCCTGCGAGCTTTAAAACCCTCTAGGCTGCCCTGCCATCATTCCCTTACTCCTGAAACACTTGCTAATACTTTTGGATGTGGCTATAACAACAAAACCATTATGCTTACATCTCCGGATAAGGCTATTTGTTACCCCCCCTCCACGAGGCTTCCCCCTTCTCCCACTGTCTATACGGGTCTCCTTCTGAATTCCCGCTCATTGGTCAAAAATAATATCTCCTTCAGTGATCTTATTTCACAGGAAAAACCTACCTGGGCTTTCATTACAGAAACTTGGGCCACGGACTCTTCTCAGCCGGACCTGATAAATGCTATTCCTGAAGGGTACTCGCTGGCTAGGATGGACAGAGTGGGTCGTGTGGGAGGAGGTCTGGGGATACTTTATCTCAGCTCCATAAAATGCCGGACTGTCCATCTGTCCTCCCCATCCGAGCACTTTCAGGCAATGCATTTTACCCTTATTCCCTCCCCCACTATCTCCTTTACCGGGATACTGGTCTACAGACCCCCTGGTCCTAGGTTGGCGTTCTACTCTTTAAGATCCTAGAGCCCTATATCGATGAGCCCAGCTTAACCATTTTAGGAGATTTTAATTTCCATTTGGAAAAGTATACTTCCCCTGACACCTCCCATCTGCTGGACGCCCTATCATCTTACGGCCTGCCGCTGTTAAGGACTGGGCCTACCCATTCAGCTGGCCACACGCTGGATGGAATTTTCAGTGTCGACTCCCGCCTCTCTATTGGTACCCCTTTCCCTCTGTCGTGGTCAGACCATTTTGCTGTCCCTTTTGGTTTTTCCCCTTCTTCTCTCAGTGGCCCTCAGCTCTATCACACCAAGTGGGTCTTGAGAAGGAACTTTGGGGAGATCACTAATGACTCCCTCACCCCCTATTTGGCCACACTCAATCCCTCTTCCATTGGTGATGTCCATACGGCGAATCTTGACCTTTCTAATTCCTTGACGGAGGCTGTCAACTCACTCGTCCCTGCCAGGCCCCACTATTCTGCTAGGAAACGGCCCTCAGCTCCCTGGTATTCCGAATCTCTTAGGACTCTTAGACAAGGATGCAGAAGGCAGGAAAGGCTTTGGAGGACACAACTTGATCCTATAGAGAGGGATAAGCATAGAACCCTTCTCAAAGACTATAAAGCGGCCGTACTTAGAGACAAACAGGCTCACTATTCCAAACTCACGTCCTCTCTTACACCTAGTGATCTATTCAAGATAGTGGATAACCTGTCCCTTATTCAGATGCCTGACCCCATAATAGCCTCTCAGGTTCTGTGTGACCAGATCTCAACTTTCTTCCATGAGAAGATCTTGGATATCTACACAGACCTGGAAACCCTTAACTCCAGTTCCCTTTCTGCTTCCTCTTCGACCTTTTCGGATGTCCCGGTCCCTACCCCTTCCCATTCCCTTTCCCAGTTCCCTGCCATCACTTCTACTCATCTGAATTCTCTGCTGGATAAGCTTAAGTCTGGGTCACCTTTGGACCCATGTCCCTTAAAGGTCTTCAAAGACTGTAGACAGTCTACCCTGCCCCCTTTGATAGAGGTTATGAACCTGGCCATTTCAGAGGGGATCTATTCCCTCTCTTGGAAATTGGCCACTGACAGGCCTCTATTGAAAAAACCTACCCTGGACCCTGGGATATTAAAGAACTTTCATCCCATCTCTCTTCTCCCTACCCCCGCTAAACTTCTGGAGACTCATCTTAATTTCCACCTGAGTGCTTTCCTAGATAGTACCAACTCTCTTGACCCCTCACAGCACAGTTTCCGGAGGACCCACAGCACTGAGTCGGCACTTACAGTGGTGGTCGATAGCATCCGTTCTAAGGTCGACACCGGACAGACCACCTTACTGGTGTTACTTGACCTTACGGCGGCTTTCGACACCCTGTCCCCTACTATTCTTGTCAGCCGACTCAGTGAGCTGGGAGTCAAGGGTTCTGCACTCAATCTCCTTGCTTCCTTCCTTGACCAACGGAAGCAAAGGGTTAAGCTAGGCGAGTACATGTCACCCATTAAGGCCGTGAAGTGTGGGGCCCCCAGGGCTCCTCACTGAGCCCGACGCTTTTTAACGTCTACGTCGCCCCTCTCGCCAGGCTTATAAGATCCTTTGGGCTGGAAGTTCTCTCCTACGCCACGACACGCAGATTATGGCCTCCATCTCCCAATCTGCGAGCATAACTGCGCATAATTTTAAAAACTGTATGGAGGCGGTCGCCGGATGGATGGTCAAGAACTTCCTTAAGCTGAATGGGGAGAAAACGGAGGTCCTCATTTTTGGGGGCAAAAGTGAGACCTGGTCTATGGATTGGTGGCCGTCTGTCCTTGGGGCCTGTCCCCTGCCGACCTCCTCTGCCCGCAACCTTGGGGTCATATTGGACACCTCCCTCTCCTTAGACAAGCAGATCAGTAGGACTGTGTCCACCTGTTGCAATGCCCTGAGGATTTTAAGAAAAATCACTCACTACCTCTCCCCTGAGGCACGCAAACAGGTAGCAATAGCGGTCATCGCCTCCAGACTGGACTATTGCAATGCCCTATACCTTGGCATTAGCAGTGGTCTGATCCAGCACCTCCAGACCGTGCAGAATGCGGCTGCCCGGTTTGTTTTCGGCGCCCCTAAACGTTCCTCGGGCACTACCATCAGAAAAGACCTGCACTGGCTTCCCATGCAGGCAAGGATTAATTTCAAGGCTTTATGCCTTACTCAGCGTGCCCTCAATGAATCTGGACCGGAGGCTATTCGTGCCCTGGTGGCCCATTACATCCCTGGGAGAACACTCCGCTCTTCCAGCAAAAACCTGCTTGCTGTCCCCCGTATAGCCAAGGCCAGGTGGGGCGGAAGGTCTTGTCGCTTCCTTGCACCCAGACTTTGGAATACGCTCCCTAATGATCTCAAGGGGATTCCCTCTTACACTCTGTTCCGTAAGGCACTCAAGACCTGGCTATTCCAAGAAGCCTATCTCTAATTCCCCCGCTGGTGATATTTGAGCTCTCTGGTTACCATCCTCAGCGCCTTGATGCCTACGGGTTTAGTTGCGCTCTTTGCATATAAATTTCCATTATTAATAATAATAATAATAATAATAATAATAATATGAAAAGGTAAGTATGTATACATTTTCAATACCTAACTGCACATATTATATTTTCAAGGTACACAGATTTGCAGTTAAAAATAGTAAATCAATACCACCCTATATGCACTTACCGCTTGAAATGTTTTCCCTGTAGAGTACAAGGCAGGCTGCAGTACGTTGATAGGTGCCAGCGTGTTGCTAGGCAGCCATTGAAAATTCTATTAATTTTGATTAAATTCAGTTAATCTGTATATGCTGTTTTGTAACAGCGGATGTACCTTTAATGAAGTTTCAGTAACAGGTAAGTTGATATTAAAAGAACCCACTCCACGGAAATCAATATCACTTTTTCAGACCAGAGAGTGAATTCGACATTTCCTCAAAGTTAAACTCTGAATTCTATTAATGTCTGCATAAAGACAGCCTCTCCGCTCAAATTAATGTTCTTTTGCACTCATTGTACAATAACTATTGCATGGCTGCAGCATTTCAAAGCTGTAAAATTTTGTCACGAAATATAGTTAATAAACTTTTACTGTAAGCAGAACATACCTGCTGAGGGGGAATAAACATAATGAAGATCAACTCGTCCTATCACTGATTCCTAGGGCATGAATTTGAACATTAATTTGCCGAAATCCCATCTGGGAGCCTGATGAGCAAACAAGCCTCGTGATTTGTGTGCACTGGCTTCAGGCTGATCAGCGTGGTAGAGAACATCTCCTCCCATCATGGCGTCTAGAGATGGCTCGCGCATCCTCAGTTCCGCACAGATCACATCACTTAGCGGTCTGACAAGATGATTGAGGCCATGGTGAAGATCTCGCTGTACAAAACGCTGGCGGGCAGAGTCGCGCAATACCAAGCGGCCAAAGAAGGACAGCTCGTCACCCAAGACGCTTGCTCAATTTGATGGTGCCCTCAAGTGTCAACGATATAGCAGGCATTTATCTTGTCAGGGAGCAAGCAAATCCTCATCTCATGCACGCGAAATCAAAAACCACTCCTGTTTTAATAATTGAAAGGCTTCCAGTTAACATGCAGGATCTGAGCAAGAACAGGATACTTGCTTTTTGCCTTGACAAGATGATCAGATATTCTAAGGTCCTGGCATTCCCTTTAATTGAATTTTCCACCAAGAAAAGGGTTATTAGATTTTCTGTATTTAATGGCTTCTTTGTGGTTAATTTGTCGCATTTTGGCCACCTCTTAGATCCTTTTGTCCATTGAGTCAACTTGGGTGACCTAAGATTCCTTGGCTGGCTGCTGACAAAGTTCTCAGTACTGATTATAGCTGACATATCCCCGGCAGCGTAGGTCTTCAGAATAGCAGGAGTGATTGGAGCTGTCAGGTTGGTTTTACTGCTGCATTCTTAGCTGGTAATGACCTGGTTTGCACTGTGTTTCATTAAGCACGGCGACCCTTCCCCGCGCCAAGTTTGCAGTGTTGCGCGCACAATACATCAAAAATCTTTTGATTCCTGTCCTTTCATCTGTCTGCTTTTTTGGTAGTACAAGACAGAAGGAGACAGCAAAAGCAAGAAAGGAGAGACAGGATTTCCACTTTCCATCGACAAGTTTTTCGACTTGGTAATGAGGTGTCAAGGCAATCCCACTGGGACGCCGGTGAAGACCACCTCCCTGAGAACGTTCCCCATTCCCTTTTCATGCACTGCTGGATTCTGGACCACAAGTAATTTGAACAAAACTGACAGGGAATGAGCTGTGGGGCCTTGACACATATCCCATCACACTCTTCAGGTACTGTGCCAATCAAGTCCAGCGGCCTGGTGGAGCAACAGAGAGGAACGGGAAAATGAGACCGCGTCAAGCCCAAAGGCAACAATTCGACATTATTTTTTATTACAAACATGATTTGCAAGCTGATGATCTTGGCATCTCATTTCAGCAGCAATATCAATTGAAGTCATTCATTTTTGTGCTAAATCATTCATTTATTACATCCCTATGGAAAACGTCTTTCAAATGTTACCGTCAGTTATTTTTTTCACTTCACGTAACTTTATTTTGAGTAGTAGAAGAGAAACTTGAACATAAAGTAGGATAGCAACATTAAGAGCCTGCAAGTAGAAAGAATGCCAAATATCAACAAAATAGGCATTAAATATAGCAATGTAATAGACGAGAGCCTGGAATCCCTGTATAAAAACCCATGTCTTATTTTGTTGTCACACTTCTATTGTGACGTTTCTAGTCACCTAACAAACTGACGTCGCCGCTCAACTGTAATAAGTTATTACGTCAGAGTTGTGACATCATAGTGTCAATGGAATGACGGACGAAGAGACGGAAACACTGCCACGAAGGGAGAAAGCAGGAACATGCCAGAGTGAGACAAAGGGGCAGGGAGTGCCTGGCAATGGATTGAACAGGTGTGAGGTTAACGCGAGACTACACAGCCTTGGTATTGCCCCTCCCTCTTCTCCCCTCCCCCACCCCTCCCCTGCATGAGCCGCGGGCACACACTCTTTTACAAAGTAAGCACTTCACACCGTTATTTCTTTTTTGCCTTCTCACCCCGTCCCCCTTTTCTTGTTCCCTCCTCTGGGCCCCAACATTCCTAATTTCATTTTGCCTCCTCTCATGTGTGGTTGTGGGAGGGTCCTGGGCCTTCTTCTATCAATGTCGTTGAAAAGGCCTTAATCAGACTCCGTTGCCATAGTTTTACTCTCTAGCACATCAATCGCTTGCTCTGCTAGAACTCTTTCTGTGACTTTTTTACTGTTCTCTATATTATTCATTATTTTCTATTGTTCTGTATTTTGACGTCATTAAATTGTTTCTTTGAAGCATTCTATTATTCTGCCATTCGCATCTTCGAACCATTCCATTTTATACTTTATCATTCGAATCTTCGAACTATTCCATTCTATTTCTTTGTCATCCGAATCTTCGGACCATTCCATTCCATTTCTTGTCATTAGAACCAAATGATTCAGACTAAGCAGTGAACACCCTGGGGCGCCCCTAAGCAGCCTGCTGCTGCTGCATGTTGCACTTAAAAAAAACTTAATAATAAGAACAGATCCGATCTGCAATGTGGTCAGCGCGTGTCTGCTCAGCCGACCCAGCACGAGCTGCAGCAGATGTTCAGGTCTGCATTGTTACTGTTCAATGGGTACTTACTGATGTGTTAATATCTTTAGCCGTGAATCCGAGTACCTTACAAAGGTAACCGTGCTCTCTACATCACAGGCAGGCCGAGTATTATTTGATTGATGGATGAGAAATGTCAGAGCGGGGAGGGAGGGGTGGGGGAGTCGAGTGTCATACTAAAGTTTTAGGTAAACCCATATATAAATGCGCTTAGAGTTCCAGGTTTTATGGCATTTGTTTTTTTATCATTTATGCATATTTTCAAACAAAGTTGTGTTCAAATTATTGATAATGACAGCCATTTTTTGTTTCCTCTTTTATGAAGAAAAAAAATCATGTTTTTTCTATTATTCGGCAAAAACAGAACCGTTGGATGAAAGTTTCAATGTTGGAACTCCAATTTTAAGGTGTCCCTGCCTGCAGGCTATTGCAAGGGCTGTTGTCATTAATAGTTCAAAACATTAATAATAACAAGTATTCAGAGAGAGTGGCTCCGGGTCCGCCCCTTTTAGTCATTGGCTTTCGTGCTTTTTTCGACATTAGACATGCTTGAATGATCCGTCAGTCAATCCTACTGCATTTCAAGGGTGGTTGCATCGTGCCAGTTTACTTTACCTTACAGCTGTGGTGATTGGAGAGGCCGGAAAGTGGTTCCTTAGGTAACTACTCGAAGAGGTGTAGCCACCTGCTTCCCTGCACTGCTGTTTACTGGAGTGCGCCTATTCCCACCCCTCACTTTTTTTTGGGGTGCGAGGGGGATAATTTTAGGGTTCATGGTGAGTATGGGTTTTGGGGTGCCAGTGGGACAATTTTAGGGGTCAGGGCGGGTATGGGTTTTGGGGTGCCAGGGGGCTAATTTTAGGGATCAGGGAAAGTATGAGTTTTAAGGGGCCAGGGGGGTAATTTTAGGGTTCATGTGTGTTCTAATTGTTGTCCAGTTTCAAATGCAGAATTCACCACTTTTTTTTCTCAGTTTGGCCTGAGCATTACCCGACCCTGATTGTCTGCCCTTTTAGCCCCGCCCCTATTGATTAACATTAGCCACGCCCCTTCATTTGCCAGGTTAGCCCCCTCCCCCTTGGAAAAATGTCTGCGGACGCCCATGAGTCTCGACCCTCCCTTAAAACTGGGATTTTTTTGTGTTTTAGAAGAAAATGTCAGGACGCCGGGACCCTCCTTCAATAACCGGGACTGTCCAGGCAAATCCGGTATGCCTGGTCACCCTACCACTACAGCCTCTCCCATGATCTGCCAGTGAATTCGAAAAGGATGCGGCATTACGGCCAGAGCTGCCGACCCCGAAACTAGGGAACTTACAGGCAGAGCTGGACAATTCAGAAAAGGGGAACCAGGTTTGACTCCCTACATCGGCTCAACTTCTGTGACCCTGGGCAAATTATTTAAACTCTCTGGGCCTAAAAAATGACTATGACCTTGTGAAATTTAATCTGACGCTTATGTAAAGTATTCCAGTACTATTGGGCAGAGTTTGCACTATATAAAACGGAGAAAAAAAACATTTAGAAACCTGAAAGCGGAAGTCTTCTGCGTAACTATAAGTATGCATCGAGTGGCTAATGTAGTTCAGGGGACTTCGAACTATAAGCCTCACCAATGGGTTACCTCCCTGCCGAGACTGCCAGTTACTTGTCGACTGCAACTATGGCGCTCCTGAAAATGGCCTGGTAGGGTGACAGGTAACATCGAAAAGAAACAGGCCAGCAGAAAGTGTTTCAGGTCATAATGTGGATGATGCAAGAATTCTCAAAACATACCCGGTTGTTTCAACACTGGTGTCAACACTTTCACATAGTTCATGCATGCACCAGCTTGTAGTACATCAAACTTGTGTTCAAGAACTTCCAGCTGTGCCATTACTCTACACTGCATGGCATCTGGTGGGAGAAGCAAGAGGGACAGCAGTGTGGTGGACCACTGCTGGTGCCAGGAGTAAGCCAGTCAGCAAATACCACCAGGGGCCCTATAATGTATAGGGTGCACTTTCTATGTTTGTGCCCAGTGCACCTTAAAGCAGGTGTGCTGGGCGCAAACAGGGAAAGTGCGCCCTATCACATAGAATGTGCTGGCCCCATGGCAGCTGCAAATTTGTACTGCCCTGCACTGCACTGTCGGTGTACCCCCTGACAGCATCTTTACCTCTGCACCCGAAAATAATACATTCAACAACAACAAAATGGCCAGATAGATTGATACAATATATTGTAACCACACCTAGCCAATAATCCTAAGCGGGCATACTTTCCATTTAGTAGTTTTTACACCATATACAAACGAAAAAAGAGAGAAGAAAAGGTGCCTCTTAATCATCCAGCACTGGAACAGGATCTAGAAAGGGTGTCACAGGACTGCAATTTAGGATTTAGTTCCCCTGTTACTAGACCCTTGTAAATAAGAAGTTCCAGCAGAGCCAAATAAGCAGGCCTACAGAAAGGAGTGAACGGCCGCTTGTTTGTTTTTTTGTTACCAGGACTGGTGCCCCATGAAATGAATGATTAAGAGGCACCTTTTCTTCTCTCTTTTTTCGTTTGTATATGGTGTTTTCATGAGTTTGTTTCATTCACACTGTTTGTAAAATGTTCATTTGCTCTTTTGTGTCACATGTGAATGTTGCTATTCGAGTATTTTTATGTCAGGACATATTTAAATGTTTTTTGAAAAATTATGAAATAAGTAAAAACCACTAAATGGAAAGTATGCCCGCTTAGGATTATTGGCTAGGTGTGGTTATAATATATTGTATCAATCTATCTGGCCATTTTGTTGTTGTTGAATGAATTAGAGTGGTCTAGGCCAGGTAGTTAAAAGACCCAAGCCTTCTTTGGTCCCGAAAATAATACAGTACGGGCACAGAGGCATGCGGAATTCCATATCTGAATGGGGCCCACCCCATGCAAATGAGGGAGCACCCTCTTGAGAAAGTGCTGGTGCCGTATGTGTGTCAGCGCTTTCAGTATTACAGAAGGGGCCGCACAGGCGTCTGCAGCCCCTTCTGAAATGCCAAACTGCTCTGGGATGTTCAACGCGGGCACAAACGCACATTATGCCCTCAGGGCACTTTGTATTATACGGCCCCAGAAGAGCAAGCAGTGGCACAGGTAGGAGGGGGTGGGGGGCAGTCCACCCTGGGCGGCATGAGTTTTTGGGGCACGGCCTCCCCCCTTACCTGCAGCTGTGCTGGGCAGCCGTGCGGCACAAAAGGGGGTGGTGATGGACGGAGCATCTGAACCAATCAAACACTCACACCCAGTCAAAAGATCTGGGTTTAATCCATCACCGTTCTTTAGCCCACTCTGCCACCCCAGTTCAGACATGGCCATATGCAAATCAGTCTGACCCTGTGCCTCATGGGAACAGTCCAGCCCGAACTGCCAAGCCATGCCTTCCCTGGACAGGAAACACGCTTCTTAGGCAGCCATCGCGGGACTCATCAGCACCCCCGCTCATCATGCTGCTGCCGGGCGGTAAACACAATGACCACCACGGGCGGCACAACAGCTAGCTAGGCCACTGAGAACAAGTATACAGCAAGGACTGTACAAGAGCAGTTGAAGAGGTGCCAAAGAGAAAGGCCTCCGGGGAGAGATGAGGAGGGTAGCTCGGAGGAGGCATTGAGCTTCAAGTCAGGCACAGCACCACAGAGGTTTCTAGGGAAGTGCAATTTAGGTCACAAAAGACAGAAGATGGAAGTTTCTAATGAGGGATAATTTGTTGTAGGTGAGAGAGATTTCAGATGAGGAAGAGGGACATTTCGTGCAACATGTTAGGAAAGCCCAGATTCAACTTTCATTCTGCCAACTGCATCTTTCAAAACAGGTCACACAAAAAAAAAAAATCATAGTTGCCATTGAGTGACTGCTCCTCAAAAAACTGGGATTTGGAGGGGTAAATTTAAACAGTGATATTTATGGAATAGCAGCACCGCAAAAGCTATGTATTTTAAACACTTTGCTATTTTTCATTAGGTTGGTTAGAAAAGTAACCACCGATATCAAATGTCAAATTTTCATCTTTAGGTAGAATATTTTATGGGCCATGTTCTGATAAGGCCTTTGGTCCCATAGTAGCAGCAAAAGAATTACATAGACAACTTCCCATCTGTGTTTATTCCTGAATAAATGTACCCCTGATAAGCAGTATATGTTTTTGAGGCCATACATATCACGTCATCTTTTCCAGGAAGAGTGGGCTTAGGGACGGCACCCACCAACAGCTTGCATTGAGCCTCTGTCCATCACACCTTTAATAGGAGTATTTCTCTCTCGCCACCGTCTATTGGCTGTTAGCTGTATTTGTTTGCTTCCTAGGGAGCACTTCCAAAAGCGGCGGCTCCTATGCTATGGCGAAGGAGTGTCGCTCCACCTGCCAGCAGCCACAAAAATGAAAAGTAAAACAATAATAAACCCTTGTTTATTACCGTTGTATTTAGCTCATGGAGCCGAGGCTTGGGGACGGGCCAGGATGACGACATGCTGGAGGGAGTGTTGGGCACTGCTATTCAATGCGCATGTCAGTCTGGCTGGCCATCTCAGGCCGGCCAAACCGTCATGCGCACTGAAGCTCTCTCCAACCCGAGCTGCATTGCCAGGTTGGAGAGAGCAGGCACGGGCTCCCAGTCTAACTGGGAATACAAACAATCGCTGGTCAGGCCAATCCTGACGCTGCTTTCAGCAGCATGAAAGCAGTGTCAGGATTGGCTGCAGTGGACTTTGGAAGTCTGTGCCTGCAGGGAGAGGGGCACGATGCGGCAGTGTTTTTCTTAATTTATTTTATGTGTTTCTGTCTTTCGTCGGTCGGCCCCCCCTCCTGCCACTCCCCTGATGTCTCTCCACTCTATCCACACACCGGCCGCTACTGATTTCTAATGTAAAGTATGAGGTGCATTGATTTCAGCATCAGCTAGAAACTATTTGAAGAAGATTAGAGCCATCTAAAAAAGAAAGCTTCCCCCATTACAGTGATTTTTCTCTTCATCATACGAACTGAACTAATCAACCATGCAAGTTACACTTCCTGCAATAGTTTTGTCTGTTTTCTTCATTTCATAAGTTGCGCAAGGTATAATGTCCTCCTCTCCTCTACTCACTGGCAGTGTGTTAAGTGTTGAATGTTTTTGCTTCACATGGACAAATTAATTTTATATAGCGAAATGCGGCCCTGACGCAGAAATGTACTACTGGTCTTTACAAATATTCCATGACATGAGCTGAAACATGTTGGTGCCATTCTCTGTACCTCTCTCAATAAAGTATCCTGTGGCATTGGAGCGTGCATTGGAGAGATTCTTTCTTTCAAGGGATTCACACCCATCAGTCTGTACCCGCCTCCTTTAGTGGTGAGGGTGTGTGCATCGTGTAAGAAAATGGTTGAAATTCTCATTTTCCCCAGTTTTAAATTTGTGTATTCTACTCTTTGTACAATCTGTCTGGAAACCTACAATTTGCAGAGAATTTTGGGTGTTCGCATGAGTGCTTTTGTGACTCTAAAATATGCAAAAATATATATTATCAACATAAGTCTACAATATCTGAATTTACTGTCTCCAGCAACCATTTCTGCAATATACAGAACATGTCCTGAGAGTAAGAGCAACAGTGTGTTTTCCAGTCATTACAGCAAGATCACATTTCGAGCAAAAGGTTTCTAGAGACGATTCTGATCATTTTCAAGAGGTTTTTGGTACTACTTGGGTCCCTCCTGCAATGACTCCATTAATTCCCTTCAGTGCGTGGAAACAACGTCTGATAATTCGATTCCCAGCAAATGTTCCCTCTCTGAAGCATTATCAGGAGCATTTATCTAGGCAAATTATCTCCCCTTTAGATCTACAAACAACCACATCTCTGGGCACCTCTAAAATCAAACTGAAACTTCTCCTCTTTCAAAGATATGTCTTACTGCCTTGTTAAATTCTCTTTTCTCCCATTCCCTATTTTTAGCCTATTTTCTTTTCGTCCCTGCCCCCTCCCACTTTCCATTCTCTTATTATGCAGTTACTTTGGCTCTTTTTTATTTTTTACTTTCCTATGTCCTATGTCCTGCGTTGTAGGGTTGCATCACACATGCCTACTCCCCTGGTTTATACTTCTATGCTTCCCCCAGTTGTGTTATCACTCCAGACGCTTCTGTGATGGGTTCCTGGGCTTATGTCACGCACTTTCTTTCTTCCCTTGTTACCTTACTCTTTGCATACTTGTATAGCTTTTCATTGTTTTTTTGGGCCTACCCTGATGTATTTGGCAATGTATCATGTTACCTTCTGTGATGCGCTCTAACAGCTTTAGGCCCTTTTTGCAATATATAAAAGGGCGTAAATTAATTAAAATGATTCCCTTTATTGAAATCATCCACTTTGTATACCTTACAACACATGCAGCATTTTTACAATGGTATAGTATACTACTAGTTTACCAGTAATGGAATATAAATTATGTGTTCACATTAGCTGATTTGTGAAATATAGCCAAGGTGTGCACTATTATTATAAATTCAGGCTCTTAGAAGAAATTCAATCAGGGGGTCTTCCCGCTAAACCGTGGATAGCGAGGACATTTATAATGGGCATCGTGGTCTGCGATGATTTAATGATCCTTCATCAGGATTTCACACCGCTCACAGGACCAGTGCACACCTCTCATCCTCATTATGTCTTGGATACAGCGTTCCCTCTTCCGCCTGGCATGCTCTTTAAATGACTGCTGCGGTTTGTTGCCGCCCCCAAAGTTCTTGCCGAACATGATTTGAAGAAAGGTTACATGTTGGGTGCATTCGGCAGGTATTGATCATTGCTCCTTGCTGTGCCAGCGGCACTAGGTCTACCTTGTTTATTATAAGTTGCAGCTAAATAAAAACGTATTTTGTAGCGCACCCTGCATCACATTTTGTGATGCAGGGCGCGCTACGAAATTCGTTTTATTAATTAGATTGTTTACTTACCTTTAATTATCCATACTCCGGTTTTTAGCACCCCCCACCCTGCCCCTCCCCCATCCCGCCTCTCTGCCCCACCGAAACTCCCTCCACGGGCCGCGGCTGAGCACAAGCAAAGCCAATGAGTTTGGCCTTGGAAAGCAAATGTAATTATCATTTTTTTATTGCAAGCATATGCCACAAAAAACATAGATGAAAAAAGCAAGAAAACATGCTGACACCTTACGTGGTGGGTATACACTTGCAATAAAGAAATTGAATTACAAAATGTAACCATTACGTAGAATTTTAGTAGGACAGAAAACACCTGCAAGCCTCTTAGCTTCTTGCCATAGTAAACTCTGACAATGACAGCTTCTAGACGAGGTATACAATCATGGAGGGACAAAAAGCAAGTTCGGGATACCACTCAAGCAGCTGTTTTTGGTGGTGTGCTCAACCATAGACAGTGACAGGTTATCAGCTATGATGACTCCCACTTTGTAGACTTTTTGCAAATGAAATGAAATGAAATAGTGTATTTGGTAAAGTGCACAGCTACTCAAACTAGAGTGTCCTGGTGTGTAAACAGCAGGGGAGGATGAGCGAAAAGACCCAATTAGTTATTAAAAAGCCAGGTTTTTAGGTTCTTCCTGAAAGAAAGTAGATCTGTGTTTAGTCTCAGAGACTCGGGGAGGCTATTCCACAATTTAGCGCCTAGAAAGCCAAAGGATCTGCCTCTAGTACGGGCAAGGCGTATCTTGGGCACAATGGCCAGGTCGACATTGGAAGATCTTAGGGGTCTAGAAGTTATGTCGCTATTGACTTGCTTGTTCAGGTAGACTGCTCCTAAGCCGTAGAATGCTTTAAAGAAGATGGTCATAGCTTTGAAGTCAATCCGTTCCTTTATGCGGAGCCTATGTCGAGATTTTACTAAAGGGGTCATTTTAGATGGTGGTTTTGGTCTCATGACGGCTCTGGCAGCCGCGTTTTGTACCAATTGTAAGCTCTGGATCAGGGATTTGGGAGAACCGAGGTACAGGCTTTTGATGTAGGAAAGGAAAAGGAAACAGCAGAGAGGCCATGCAGAACATCTAGTCCACTGGAAGAGTGGGGGGGTCTCTTCAGTATTTTGTGATTTGTCGGGGTGTGGACACCCCACTTCTATCAGTTGATTTTCTCCGATTCTGGTTCGGTTTAGCTGATACCAGTGGCTTTCCCAATCTTATATCTCAACAACTGCAGCTAAAAATTATTTAAGATAGCTAAATTATGATTCACACAGCCTTATCCTGTATGGTATTACCACATGTAATTCTGCGTACAAATGCATCGGGTCAAATCTGGTGGAACAAGGCTCTGGAAAAAAGGCAGTAATTCAGGGATCCATACAGAGATATTTGTGGTACAGCTGATTTCCCCATTCTATTCCCATAATCAATGTTCAATTCATAATGGGCTATAAAAAAGCTGGTAAGCTTGCTCAATGCTCGATGAGGTATTACTTATGGTGTGAGTTGCACAAGGAGGAGCATCGGGAAACAAAGACAACTTTTTAATGTTAAAAGTTGTCGGTCACTCCAATGCAGGTTCTTGATCTGCATGTAGCGCGACTCAAATGTGCAGTAAATAAATATGAAAATGCTATCAATTATAAGCAATGTTAAAGTACAATATAGAATCCTAAATGTATACTCTTATCATTAATACTGACTGAATTTCATATAATACACATGGTTAAAATATAAAATTGTGTCCATTTATTAAGAGCTGTTCACATTACAATTGTTTTTACAGCCTTCTTGCTGCTTGAACATATATTTAGAACGAACAAATAGAACAAAAGAATAAAGGATAATTCGATTTCATGGTTGTGTTTTCAAAAATATAAATCAGATGACCTAGATAATAAAAAAAATGTTGCCCCTAGATCCCAGAGGTGCCTCCTACCCGTGATTTATTATAAGCTATTACACATTGGTATGCGGAAATAAATTAGTAAAGATGCACCATCCCCTACTGTTAACTTAAATTGAAACGCCCACACTTACTAATTAAAACCAAACACCAGACAGATTTGGGTCTTCCAACAGCAGAGCATTATAAAGAAATGTGCCTGAGTGCTAGACAAATGGTTCAAAATGCACAATTGCACAAAGTCAAGAATTTGTGTGTCTCCGAAAAAGAACTCAAAACACTAAATGAAGCCCACTCTTTCAAAAAGAGTTAAATACTAAAATGCCTACACAACACCAAAGGCCAAACAAAAATGTACATAGTCACACAGAAGAGAGAAATGAGAGAAGACCTTAATTAAAAAGTCGAATAGCCATAGGAAACTCCTTCTTTGTTTAGTTGCAGTTACTTTAGCTGCTGGCAGGAATCCTGTGATAGCAAAAACGAGAATAGAATAGAAATACAGATAGGGTATTTCAATGTTGATTTGAACAGTTGTGTATTTTAGGGGTGTGGTTTTGCATGTTGAAGGGGCTAAAAACATTGTCTTTCTTCAAGATTGTGCAGAGCTTCCCTAACACAAGTGTTGCTCCCTGTGATGTTGTTGCACCTTCACAGCAGGTACAACAGCAGCAAACACATCTGTTCGCACAGAAAGGACCACAGGAGTAACAACAGCTGTCATAACTGCAGCAAGTAAAGCCACCACCATAGCAGGGAAAATAACAGGAGGGACAACTGGCAGCACAGCAGGGGGTCACAGCAGGAATCACTCTTGTGACTACTGGAGAGGCCACAGTAGTGACCACAGATGTCACCATGGCAGGACAACAACAACTGCCTGCACAGCAGGGGCTACAGCAAGAACCATCCTTATAATTACCATGTGGCCTCAGAGGTGACTACATGATAGGACAACAACAGCTACCAGCACAATAGGTACCCGTGTATCAACATCAACTACAGCTGTAACCACAGCAGCAGCAACCACATCTGTCCCACAGAAGGGACCACAGGAGTAACAACAGCTGTCATAACTGCAGCAAGTAAAGCCACCACCATAGCAGGGAAAATAACAGGAGGGACAACTGGCAGCACAGCAGGGGTCACAGCAGGAATCACTCTTGTGACTACTGGAGAGGCCACAGTAGTGACCACAGATGTCACCATGGCAGGACAACAACAACTGCCTGCACAGCAGGGGCTACAGCAAGAACCATCCTTATAATTACCATGTGGCCACAGAGGTGACTACATGATAGGACAACAACAGCTACCAGCACAATAGGCACCTGCGTAGCAACATCAAACACAGCTGTAACCACAGCAGCAGCAACCACATCTGTCCCACAGAAGGGACCACAGGAGTAACAACAGCTGTCATAACTGCAGCAAGTACAGCTGCCATCATAGCAGGGAAAACTACAGGAGGGACAGCTGGCAGCACAGCAACAACCACTGGAGAGGCCACAGTAGTGACCACGGATGTCACCATGGCAGGACAACATCAGCCGCCAGCACAGCAGGGGCCACAGCAGGACCCACCTTATAATCACCATGTGGCCACAGCGGTGACTGCATGATAGGACAACAACAGCTACCAGCACAGTAGGGACCCGTGTAGCAACATCAAACACTGCTGTAACCACAGCAATGACAGCAGCAGCAACCACATCTGTCCCACAGAAGGGACCACAGGAGTAACAACAGCTGTCATAATTGCAGCAAGTATAGCTACCACCATAGCAGGGAAAACAACAGGAGGAACAGCTGGAAGCACAGCAGAAACCACTGTTGTAACCACTGGAGAGGCCACAGTATTGATCACCATGGTAGGACAACAACAGCTATCGGCACAGTGGGTGGTGACAGCAGCAGCAACCACAGAAGCCACCATGGATGGTGCATATAGCAGCAACATTATTTATTTTTTTGGGCTCTTTGTGCCTCACCATGTGCCACACTGCAACCCACTGAGAGTCCTTTGGATGAAGAGATACAGGAAGGTGACAAGGAGCAGAGGGCCTGGTGTCAATCACTGTGGTTTGCATCCATGGAGATGCAGGAATGTCAGGCCGGCATAAGCTATTTGAAATTCAGTATTGTAAAGCGTTGTAACAGACATGTCAAGGTCACTTTGTTGACTGGTTTGGCACATTAATCCAGATAATAGCCCATTCCAATCAAGTATTCAGGATGTTCACAATGATTAAGTATGTTGGCATTTTCAAGTAATAATTGGGTAGTTATATTTTTAAATGTTTGCCCCGTGTGGCCAAGGGTTTATATATTTTTTATGTTTGTCCCATGTGGTCAAGGGTTTATATATTTTTTTATGTTTGTCCCATGTGGTCATGGGTTTATATTTTTTTAATGTTTGTCCCGTGTGGTCAAGGGTTTACATTTTTTAATATTTTTTTTTTTAATGTTTGTCCCGTGTGGTCAAGGGTTTACATTTTTTAATATTTTTGCCCCAGGCCTTTTGGCCAAGAGTTTATATATTTTTTAATGTTTGTCCCCCGTGTGGTCAAGGGTTTCGGCACTCTCTTATGTTGTTTGTGGTGTCTCCTGATAAGTATCCCCCGACCTTTGCGCGCGAGAGGTTGTCAGGGCCTCCTGCGACACTATAAGCTGGGTGAAAGGTGCATTTTGTTCTCAAAGATAATTTCTGTAATAGGCTTTAGAATTGGCGGCCTTCCATTGTTGCAGGGAAGTGCGTGCGTCACGCACGCGGCTCAACAGAGGCGCGCGCGCTTCAGGGAACGTCATACTTTGTTTTCCGACAATACGTCGCGCAATTGAATACCGTGCGCCTCTGTGCTGAAAGTCCTTGGGTTTGTGTATGCAGGAATTAAGTTGCCGAGCAACACAGGAATCTGAAAAAATTTATAAATACCACTGACGCGTTTTGAGATTTGCAAAAGCAATTTTTACTGTCTCTCCTACAATGCTTTACGCACAAATAAAGAAACGCTAAACTCTTGTCATAGATTTCGATCTAGAGAACATTACAAACATAAATATAATATCAGAAACGCATTGTGGAAGGTCTCTGAAGAGAAAAATACAGAACTCAACCAATAAAGATGAAAAGGGGCACATTTGTCTGCTCTAACAAATTAAGCGAAACTGCCCATTTAATGCTGGCTAGGGCAGTATCTAATAAGGCGTTAGGGTTAACCTCAAAGCAAAATATGTGGAATGTATCTAATTATTTAATTAAATGATTTTTTTCTAATCTCTCTGCAGCAGACCAGGCCCGGTTCCAGGAATTTTTATTTGGGTGGGCCAAGGGTGCATTTGGGTGGGCCACTGCGAGCTCGATTTGTCGCATATATGTCTAGGCAGGCCGCCTTCAGGGCCCTCTTTTATCTCTTCTTAGTCTTACAAGGCCCAGTAAAACACACTCTTTCCCAAATCTCTTTCTAAATGTGATCACTCTCAAAAAGTGTTTTTTCCATGTAATGTCTCTTTGATGGGAAGAGGAGGTTTCTGAGGTGGAAGTATCAGGCAAGTGACAATTCTCGGGCTCCCTCTGTGCAAGCCTTCAGGGAGAATCCCTCTTCATTACTACCTCCACCTGACCCCGGACTCTGTAGCGCACTCCCTTACAGGCTTGATTACCCACTACTCCTCTCCAGTGCACCTTATCTCACAGCTGCCCTTGGGCTCCAGCCCCATATCAGGCAACATCAGGCTCCACTTTCATTTTTCCTGGTAAAAACATTAGTAAAATCACCTTCAAACTTAAAACATTGAATAAAACAGTAAATATAATTAGCATGCACTTTAAAGTATGTCCCACAGTAGCCCTTATGACCCGACGCCTAATTAAATAAACAAAAACAGAAAGGCCGGCTTCAGCGCTGATGCGAAAGTCATTTTTGGCACCGCACCAATAACCTCTTTCTCCGTAAATACCTTTACCCCCACCTTCCAACAGTGCCCCTCATCTCCCAATGGCCCCCTCTATTGACCTCCTCCTCGGATTCCCTCAAAGCCACACGCCACATGTGCCCCTCATCTCCCCATAGCCCCTCCCCCTATTGACCTCCTCCTCAGATTCCCTCAATGCCACCCTCCACCAGTACCCCTCTTCTCTCCCTGACTCCCCCTCCACCCCATGACCTCTTCCTCAGATTCCCTCACTGCCACCCTCCACCAGTGCCCCTCATCGCTCCATAGCCCCTTCTACTACCTCCTCCTCTGATTCCCTCACTGCCACCCTCCAAAAGGGCCCCTTATCTTTACATAGCCCCTCTCTCATATGCATTTCATTTGTTGCATAGTGCTACTCATATCAGTGTAGTATGTGTGAGTACTTTACTCAACGCACACATTGCACAGAGACAATGAATCATACAAGTATGTAAATCAGTCTATATTGAATGTCACATAAGCCAATGAGGATTACAAGGTGTATGAATCACATGTCATCCATACTGGTGGGTGGGATATTTTAAGAGGGTTTGGTCTGGGGAAACACAACCTTAGGATTTAAAGAGTATTCCATGGGGGTCAGCTTTACTGATAAAAATGTATATCTGCCAAAACATACTCAATTTAGCAACATTAGAATAATGAAAGACTGGGAAAGTTGTAACTATATCACAAAACAAAAAAGCTAAGTTCTAACTATACCATCCATGTTTGTATGCAGCTCTTTGATGACAGTTCATTGGTTACTGTCCAATGTTAGGATTGTAACTTCCGAACTGCAAGTAACACAAGGATCTCTGTGACAAAGGCACTAACCCACTGAGCTATCCAGGGCTTTAAGTAGGCCTGGTCTCACTGGGTGTGAGCACTGGCAACTTTTTTAAGGGGGCCTCGAAACGGGTCTCTATCGGGCTCTGTTTTGTGCGCTGGTCACAGGTAGTTCGTTTTTTCCGAACTGCAGTGACAGCAGTCTGCTGTCTGGAAAAAAGTGCCAGGGCACAAAACAGAGTCCGATAGAGACCCGTTTCGAGACAGCAGGCACATCGGTGTACCCTGCTCACACTACTCAGAAGTGGAAAGTTACGGCATGACGTCATGCCAGGTTAGCGTTGTAGGGGGAAGGGAAATCCTTTAAAGCGAGTCATTTTCTCTCTGGATTTCCCTTCTCTTTTTGAAACTCAGGAACAGCAACACTGTTGTGATGTCACCAGTGCTTTGAGTGGAAGCTTTTGCAATATTATATACAAGCCATAGTTGCTGTTATTTATCTTATGCAACTAACAACCATTGACAAAGTCAATAGTCCTGACTTGTAGGTATGATGTTACTTGTTGTATCATATACCTGGATGCAATGACAGAAACAGCATAATACAAGTCGGGCCGCACACTGCTTAACACAGATTTTTAACATACTGTTTTTAAGCCACGTCCTCAATTACATTGGCTACGCCCCTTTGAGAGACCCCCCAGTTTTTTCATCCCACTTAAAGCCCTGGAGCTATCCACATAAAATACAGTTCATCTGCATTTGAAAACTACTAACACACAAATGATTGCTCTCCAGCAGGATTATCATCACCAGTGTTATCTGGGCATTTTGTATTCCTATTGTTGTCCCTTATCGGCCATGATAATGATAAATGCTGTTTAAATGAAGCACACACGAAGTATGTGTCCTGCTGGGCCTGTGCAGATTTTTAAAAGAAAAAAATATAGTAACACATTCTCTTACCTACTCCATTAGTCAAACTTTGTGTCACAGCCTTACATGATAAGCCACTGCAGGGGTCAGGAAAGGTGCATAGGAATAAACAAACTTCTTTTCTTCTGTGGTGCTTAGAAAAATAAATATCAACACAGCAGGACAGTAGGCAAAGGTTACCAAAGGTTACCGTTGTCAAAGAAAGGATTTGTCGCCTTTCGCCATGCAGAGATGAAGGGGTGGAAAAATAAACCAAGCCTCATTAACATGTAAATGGTCTTGTAAAGACTTGTGCAGTACTCGGGTGCGGCCGCGATAATCTCTAAACAGTCTGTGTGTGTGTGAGCCCCTCAGCCCGGGCTGACACACACAGCGGGGGAGGGTAGAAGCACTTTGATCCCAAAGGCGTCGTGCGCCTGCCTTCAAGCCCTCACTGCGAGGGCCAAGGATCCTGTTTGGGTGGGCCAGGCTGATGTTTGGGTGGGCCCGGCCCACCCGGCCCACCCGCTAGAACCGGGCCTGCAGCAGACGTTGACGAGATTACATGTAGAGCTAGACAAAACGGGTCACAGCAGATAATCATGGCTTGCCAACCTGACTTTTAATCAGAAACATGTTTTTTAACATCAATACGAAATACGAGAATACTGCTTGATGGGTGAATTGAAAAACAAAATGCATACCTCTGCTCTGTATTCACAAATGTGGTCTTTTAAAGCCATACTGCTTACGCTTTGTAAGGATATAAGCAATGGGCGTTGAAACGGGACCCCCTCACAAGAGTCCCTCAAACACAAAAAATAAATGGACCTTTTTGATTGGCCCAAGGAACTTTTTTGTCCTGGGGCCAATTTGCTCTCACGGGACACACTACTGCTGGAGCAAGCTCATTGGCTGCCAGAAACATGGAGAAAAATGTTAATGACAGCCCCAGTCCCCTGCGGACCCAGTCCCCTGTCCTGATATTTAAAAATTAAAATATTATAAGGTAACAGAGTAGGGATACCCTGCCCCCCTAGGCCCTGTGGTGTGGTTGGGGGAGGTGGTTAGCACACCGAGGCCAACATAAAGTAAGCATTTGCAATACAATAGGTCTTGCATTTAAGCTAGTTTGAGCTATCAGCACTGTAAATGACAAATCCTTTTATTTATGTTTTGGTTTTTAAAACATAAATAAAATGCATTGTCAATCACAATGCCAATAGCTTAAACATGCGTAAATGCGAGACCTGTTGCATTACAAATTGCTTGTTTAAAGCAGTGATGAGATGTAGGAAATTCATGGCTGGTTATGTGTTATTTTAGCTTCTTTTGTATATCTGGGTGTGGGTTATAGATGTATGACTTTGATTGTGGGAGACGATAGGAGTTGATTGTGATTATTGGGAGATGTAGTGGGAAGATGTAACTCACTAAGTGCATTTGGTGGATTCCCATTGTTGATTCTTTTAAATGCTGATTTGTTATCGAAATTATTTTGTATTTGTATTTATGTACCTTTTATCACTATTTACGTTCCAAATAAAGTGTTATGAACTGAATTGAGTGCTTTGTGTGATTTGGTGTAACACTAGTTTTTGAGATATTAAGGTGAAAAAATGTTTGTGTATCTAAATGGTTGGGTGCAAAGGACTCTTGCGAGAGTTCCTTGAACTCAATTAAAATAAATTGAGTGTTCTGATTGGCCCAGGGGGGGGGGGGGCATTTTTCCCCTTAGGCCAATTCGCTCCCATGGGAGTCTTACTCCCGCAGGAGTAAGCACTCCAATTGGTTGCCTGTAATATGAAAAAAAGTTGCAGGCAGACATTCCAAACCTCGGGACTTAGTCCTGTGTCTTAAGTTTAACAAATAAAAGAAATATAGGGAGAGATTGTAGGGATACCTGGACAGCTGAGCCCTTGTTACCTGTTATAGTTATTTCTAGTTACTATGGCTCGTGCCCTAAGTTAGTTAAAACGTGCGCCCTCCTCACCATGTATAGCTAGTTACCGCACATATTACATCACTCGTGGGTATAAGTTATAGTTATCAGCGATAAATATTACTGGTAAACTTCAGTAGTTTATTTGCGTTCAAAACATCACATTGCCGCTCAAATGTTCACCTAACCATCTTGTCTTTTTCAGTTTTTTTGGGTGAATGAATATATATATATAGAGATACATATAGAGAGACAGAGATAAAGAGAGGGAGAAAAAGATGGATGGATGGATGTATGGATAGATAAATGGATAGAGAGATAGATAGAGAGATAGAGAGATAGAGAGAGAGATAGATAGATAGATAGATAGATAGATAGATAGATAGATAGATAGATAGATAGATAGATAGATAGATAGATAGATAGATAGATAGATAGATAGATAGATAGATAGATAGATAGATAGATAGATAGATAGATGGACAGATAGATCAGAAAAAATATTACTGAAAAACTGCGGAATGCAAAAATCTCATTACTGGATTTACTTAATGAAGTGACAATGTACCCTGGGCTAGATGGACAAAAAACACAAGAAAAATAAAGGTTAAGTTGATTAGGTGGTTGGAACTTATGAGCAAATTCATACTAGATCACATGAAAGCACCAGGAGACGCACACTTTGTAGAATCCAGACATAATATCTGTAAAATACTTTTTGCAGAATACAGAAACTATTATATTTTCTTAATTGTCAAATGGGAAATGCCCGCACTTTACTGTGGTGGTTTGTGTTCACTCTGCAGAGTCTGACCCATTAGAATATTTTAAGTGTTCGGTTCAGTAATGTCTGCACAATCAATGACTTCAACCAATTTTGAGGTGACATTTTTCCATAAAAATGAATAATTCGTCCCCTTTTTAAAACAAATCCTGAAGGAGGGCCGTGTCTAATCCCTATGGGAGGGTGTTGTGCTGTGTGATTGCTGCTGTACAGCTAGAGTGTGCATGCCCCCACCCCAATTTGAAAGTTTACCAACCATCACAAGTTGCTAGCAGCACAGAAAAATATATTAATTATCCTAACTGTAGACACATTATCTACAGTATGAGTTGATCACATTTCTCAGATAACAATTATTGATTACATAACAATTTTAGCAGCATCATTTCATAATATGTACCTTACAATGCCACACACCTTTCATTTTGTCCCTTCTTTGCTTCAGGTCTAGATTTCAATTTTTAACCTCAATAAGGATGGTTGTTTCTATCCTGTGTCACAAACCATGATGGCATTGCATAAAGTTAGAACATTTTAACATGTGGGTGGTGTCAGTAAAAACTAACAAAGAACAAGACAGCTCACTCTGAACAAACCTGCATCTGTACTAAATGAATAGCGTTTAACCCGTCCTTCTGCACAAAATAAAACGGCCCCAAGACACCAAATTCATAACCACACAACCTACTGCAAAAACTGGTGACCAGACATCGCGAAATATTAAACCAGAAATTCAGTTCTCTAAAAACAACCAGGCTCGTGAATAAATCATCGCTACTGTTGAAGGGCTGTGCTGAGGTGGGCCCCCTGGATCTTGGGGGCCTGTGTTACGCCCCTGTTGTGGGTTCACCTTGGGGCCTTGTCCGCCACAATTCATTCTGTACACCTCCAGTCTTGCCGGCAGGCCTATACAGCAGCACACCAAAGAGTGACTGTGACTCTGTTACTGGGGTCACAGGACCCTTGAGCAGGGTGGCTCTAGGGCAGTGCGACCGCACCAGGCGCTGACCAGCCGCGTTCCGTGCAACTAACAGCGGAGGGGCAGAGGGGCCCGGTGAGGGGGATTTTGAGGGGGATATCGAGGGACGATGCAGAGGGAAAATTAAATAAATAATTCATTTTCCCTTTGCATCATCCCTTGAAATCCCCCCTTACCCGGCCCCACCCCTATTACCTGCATGGACCACGGCTGGCGCGGAGTTCAGGTGGGGTCGTAGTGTTTGCAAGTATAATATGGTTTTAAAAGCACTTGCTGCCTCCTTCCTGGCCTCCAACAATTTTGGGCAACAATAAAAATGTCATGATAATTTCAGTGATTAATGTTCTTGGTGGAGAGAGATGGTGTTTTGCCTAGTGGTTGTTTTGACTCATGGAAAGGAAGTGCAGAGGATTATTGTGCCCGCTGCTAAGAACATGTACCAATGCAGATCACAAAGTGCACATATTGTAAATAGGTCAGTGGGTTACTGCTTTTGTCAGAGAGAGCCTATTGTTACTTGCAGTTAATAAGTTAAAATCCTAACATAGAGGAGTGAGTTCTTAACTGTCATGTAAGATCTGCATGCAAACTGCAAGGTATAAATTAGAGCCTTATGGTTTTTTACCCAGTCTTTGATTATCCTAATGTTGCAGAAAAAGGGTTCATTTGTGTAGAAATCAATTCTCATTATTATAGAGAACCACCAACCATGATATTAGGTTTCAAATTCTGAGTTTGTGTTTCTCCAGACCATCACTATTAAACTATGCTGCCTACTAGTATGGTTGTCATGTGACTCCTACACCTTGTAGTCCTTTGTCTTATGTAACATTTCCTATACTGTGATTTGCACATGTATGATTGATTGCCTCTGTAAAATATGTGTGAGGTAAAGTGCTCTGACACCATACACTGGTATTAGTGGCGCTGTAAATTTTCTGATACTTTATTATTTTGACATTTTTACACATGCTAACAGTCTCTGAAAAGATTTGACCTTATTAGTACCAGTGGAACATACAACTGCAGCAGTGAGAAAGGTGACCAGTCAACTTTTGCAAAGGGCCCTCCACTTCACAGCAGCACAAGTCACATTTTTTAGAAACTTTTGATCCATTTGAGCTATAAACAATTTGATGGTTAAAATCGCCAGGTTATCCAGCAGATGATGTATTATGTGGCAAATATGGCACAGCCATAATTATGTGGTAAACATTTGCAAACTAGGATATTTTGCCATTCATGTTTGCACTGTTCTTGTGGAACAAGGGAGAAGTGCTGATGACAGAAACTGCACAGCTTGGAGACACATGGCTTGAGATTCCACTTTTAAGGATATTTGGGACATTCTGTGATTGGAAACGTATCCCGCTTTGTGAATGTATTTTAATGACAATAACTCATATTAAACCTTAAATAAACATGTGTATCCATTGGTTAAATTAAATAACGTAATAAGCTGTAACCGGTTAGTGACATGGGAAACAAATACTAAAAATTGGGATATTTTGCTCTTTCTGCCACACCTCTGACTCCGCCCACTGACCGAATCCATGTGTTATTCCGCCCTCTGATTCTCCACCCATCGTTGCTCTACTTTTTTCTCCCCACTTCGACTACTGGTTACTATCCATGGCCCTGGCGTGATCTGCGTCATCAGTCACATGTGGAGCCTCACACCTGTGCTGACGGCACCCAAACTATGATTGAACGACAGGGTTGGGCTCGTTGCTGCATGAGACAGAGTAAAAACCACTTAGCATCACCAATTAATGAGACCACTTTGGCTCATGTGGACATTTTAATGACAAATGTGCTTTCCCAACCAATCTGCAAAAGTTTGAGAAGATATATGAATGTATTCAGATAGCTGCTCTCTCAACTCATACCTTTCGGCAAGAAGTGCCAGAGTGCTCCGCTCAGATCTCTCTCTCTCTCACTCTGTCTTTCTATCTCTCTGTCTCTCTCTCTCTCTCTCTTGTTCTCTCTCTCTTTCTCTTTCTTTCTCTCTCTCTCTCTCTCTCTCTCTCTCCCAGTCTCCTCTGTTCTTTCTCTCTTTATTTCTCTCTCTCTCTATCTTTTCCCCACTCCCCTCTATTGTTCTCTCTCTCTCTTTCTCTCTCTCCCTTTTCCTTTGTAAATAAACCAAGTTCCTCCCGCATCCTAGCATAAGAGCTCATACGTTTCCAGACCATCAATTAAATACTTTATCGACATCCAGTTGCAGGCAGAGGTATAGCTTTCGTGGGTGCAGCAGGTGCAGTGCACCAGGTCCCTGAGGGGCCAAATGAATCCTGCTAATTGCTGTTTATTACTACCCCAGCTGCAGTTTAAGGGTCCATTTTCCTTTTTTGCACCAGGGCCCGTGGCATTCTTGCTACTCTACTGGTTAAAGAACATATAGAATTCTTCCTGCTCCCTATTTCTGGAAATCTCAAGAAATACCTTGAAATCAGGCTTCAGAATCAGCATCCTGAGAGGAACTAAGTTCTGCACCTCCCAAGTAGACAGAAAAATACACTCTACGATGTATTTAATAAGAAGTTAAAAATGTAGAGCAGCTCAATTCCAACATCAAAGTGAAGGGTGCCAGTGCCTATACTGTACCCGTGGGACAGGGTATGAAACTGACATATTGTGAGCAGTGACGAAAGCAGATTTTCAACAAAGCATTTGAAGTCAATTGTAATTCCGTGATAAAAGTATATATTTTCTGTGAGAAATCCCCAGGCGGCTGCAGGAAAGGAAACAAAGGCTGCATGACTAGGGTCAAGCTCTCAGAACACCCCTGGAGGAACAAGAAGCAACCCAAGGGACAGCTCCCTTAAGCTGCCTTTGGAAATGTGGACCGAGGTCAACCTCTCACTCTTAGAGCTTGTAATGCATTCGAGTGTCTCTGAAAATGACGAATTCTAGATGTATTACTTGGGTGGACTTTGTGATAGGTGGTGTTTAGTTAGAGCATCATTTGCATACAGCATTGCCTCATGCCTTTGGTGCAAGTGTCTCTCGTGGTTGGTGCATGTGCCTCGTCATTGCTGCATGCAGGGCAAAAGTCCTAAAAAAAGAAGTGGGGGGATGCTAACGTCACCACAGGAAGTGACGTCACGAAAGGTAGCTTGCACCATCAGACTCATTGCCTCCCCTCGCTCACCCCTAAGATGCCATTGCATCAGATAAGCCAGCGTGTGAGCAGCATTCTGAATGAGCTCCGATCTCGCCCCAGAGAGGCCAAAGAGTGAATGTGTGGCTCCATGTGCTCCAGTTATCGAGCTCCCGGTAGAATAAGTGGTGGAACGCCGTCCACCCGCGTGGTACCCCAACTCGAGCCCTGGCTGCAAGGTGTTAAACATATGCACCCCATGCAGTGACCATGTGCTGTTGCTTGGTTTGCGAACCACAGCCACGCCTGACCCAATAACAAAATCAGAATATGTTTCATTTAATTCTCAAATATTCCTCCTATAGGCGGGACAGTTAACCTGTCCTGTGAGGGCTGATTTTCGCATAGCAACAGCTAGGACACATATTGCAATTGTTCTATTAGTGCGATTCACACGTGGATATCATTTAGGGGTCGCCAGAGGTCGCAGCTGCGACCCATGCCTTGCCCCCTTGCAACCCATGGCACCGCCTTTGTGATCCCTGCCCTCAGAGGTGGCAAAATCAGAGCCAGGAACACAGAGGAAGCTCGTCCTCATGGGGCTCCAATCTCCTTGTGGTTAGCTTTTATATTGCACTAATAGTGAAAAATAACATTCACTATTAGTGTGACAAAAGATGGAGTACAATTAGGTGGAATATGACCCTCCCTGGCAGCAGAGGTAAGCAATAAATGCTTTTAAATGTATGTTGTGTGTGTGCATGCAGGTGAGAGGGTGTTTATGTGAGAGAGTGTGTGTGTATGCATGTGTGTGAACGTAAAGGTCAAATGGCGTGTGATGTCACTTTCGCTACCCCTGGTCTCTTGGTGAAATGACGTTCATAAACTCACCCACCCCTGATAGTAGTGGGCACCCCCACAAAATGTGGTAAACTGTTGTGAATGTCTTTCTAATAGAAACCTTTAGTTATGTTGGTCTCTGGGATGACGAGGTATGAACCTGGCATTCACACATGACAAGCCAGGGGACTTCTGCAGACACTTTTCAAATAAACACTGTCTCTATCAGATTTTGTTTGTCTCCGTTTCATGAACAGGGAGAGAAGGGACCATCAACACACTCCGAGACTAGCCCATCCACATCCCTGCATTTATCAAAAAACACCCATCATCCATCCATCAACCTGTACACTTTCCCCATCCATCAACCTGCATCAAAGCATTTCTTACCCAGGGCCCCCAAATTCCTTAAGATAATAATAATAATAATAAATCCACATTTGTAAAGCGCACAATCACCCGTAAGGGTCTCTAGGCGCTGGGGGCCGTCGGGAAGATTAAGCAAGCTGTTGCCCAGAGTCACATGGTGCTGGGCTAATCTGACGCCGGTGCCGCGGATCGAACCGTGATCCCCAGATTCCGGAGTCAGTCGCCCTGGCCGCGGCGCCACACCTCTTCTGTCCATAGTGTTACATTTAGCACCCAATAGCCAAAATAGTTTCATTTCAATGCCTGGTTCTGGCCTGCATGGCTGCTCATCAGCTCAGTAAATGGATTAGGCTTTTGTTTCAGACTCATATTTGGAATCTTACATTTAAGGAGGAAGCCTTTGGTACTTACATACGCTCTACAGCTGACTTATTAAAAATGACAAATATGCCAATTAAATATCAACAAAAGACAAATCAAACATTCATCCCTTGTCAAGAGATCTGGGTTAAATCCATCATTATTTTGCTCACCACGCCAGTAGCGCTCCATCCCCTGCCAAAGTGGGGGGGTGAGCCGGACCGGAAGAGGGAGGTGGGGAGGAGAGAGTTGAGAAGGAGGGAGGAGGGTGGTAGGGACGGTTTGAGTGCAAAAAGCAAAACATAAATAAACAAACTTACATTAACCCCTTGGGCGCGGCCACGATTCTGCACCTGTGCGGCCGTTTTTAAGATTGGGAGGGATCATGACGGCCCCCAGCCATCATCAGCACACGCCCACCGTGATGCATGATGGACGGGGGCCGTCATAAGCATAGAAGAGGTTAATGCTGCCACGGTCTCCCGCGCATTGGCTCTTCGTGCTTCAAGCTCTTGGGGCAAAGGCTCCCAGTCTGCCTTGCCAGCACTCTTGAAGACTGGTCCCGCATGAGAGCAGCTTCAGGATTGGCCTGAGTGTTGGCAACTTGCGCTCACAGGCAGACTGGAAGCCTGTGCCTGCTCTCTCCAGCCCCAACAACACAGCCGAGGCTGGAGAGAGCTTCACTGCGCATGAGTGGTTTGGCCGGCCTGAGACGGCTGGTCAAACACCTCATGTGCAGTGAAAGGAGTGCTCACCACTCCCCCACCACCTCTGGACCCCGCCCCCAAGACTCAGAGTCCTGGGGCGGGTCCCAGGGATCAAAATAAAACGATAATAAAACAGTTTTAAAACTCACTTTATTATCGTTTTATTTAGTAGTTTGGTCGGCCGGCGGCGCTCCTCCGTTCCAATAGAGCAGCCGCCACTGCACCACGCCACCAAAGTTTGGACCCAGCCATATGCAAATCAGTCTTGACTCTGTTCCTCATGGGAACAGTCCAGCCCGAACTGCCTAGCTAGGTCCTCCCTGGACCAGAAACAAGCATCCTAGGACTGGTTTCACCCTTCAAGGGATCCCTCTTTTCTACTATTCACCCTTCATCAGCCAGGATAGCTTGAATCCAGTGGCAGGACCTGGCATGGCAATTCGGGCTGGACTGTTCCCATTAGGAGCAGGGTCAAGACTGATTTGCATAAGGTTGGGTCTAAAATGGGGTGGTGTGGTGAGCAAAAGAACGATGGATTTGACCCAGATCTCCAGACTGGGGGCGAATGTTTGATTTATTCAGCATTCCGTCCATCATTTGTGTGTCTTTTGCTTTCTTGTATTAGATATCTACGTCAATAATCACACAATGATTTGCATCAGAGGTAGCCCTGTGCTTCACTTCCACCAATGTGCACTGCAACAAGCAACAACAAGAGGCATTGCCATGGGCAGAAGGGGAGTCTCAGCCGGGTACCCGACCTATCCTCAATGGCACTGTTAGCAATGCGTTTCACTCTAGTGGTGTTAAACCAACAAGAACCTCAAAACTATGCATCACTGACAAACTCCCTAGTTAAGCCTCTTGCATAATAAAATATTTCTCTACCTTAACTAAGACACATAGGACAGATAAGTCAATGCAGAGGAGGAAAGCTCTCTTGCATACAGGCAGGCACAGCACGGGGAGCATCAGTGCAAGCGTCTCTTTGCACAGAGCATCCTGTCCTGTGACAGGTCCCTCATACACTACGTTTGAAATTCCTGCATCATGCAAGGTCTGGACTCCGTTTCTCAATCTTACACATCCCCAGAACAAAACATGTTCATACTTAAGGCGTTTTTTTACTGCCACGTGAGTCGTCCGTCCCCATTAAACCTCGATGGTTCTGTGCAGGAAAGAAAGATGATTTAATTTGCATAAGGTAGCTATTCACAAGCTGCAGAAATGCACAGCACTGGGTCCCTGAACTGTGCTGCCACTAAACATGTTTATGCTGTTGATTGATTGCTTCCTGGAAACGTTGTGCACACTTCATTTTCTTGTGGCTGAGAAGAGAAGCAAGGTTGGCTCGGCGATGGCTGAGGTCTGAGAGAATAGCATGCTGATAGACGCAAACAAATACAGAAATAATGCTGTTGGAAGGCAGGGGCAGTGGATTCTGGGATTCCGCCCTCGAGACAATTAAACAATCAATAAATATGCATATTATCGGTCTGGGGCTGTGGGGCATTTTTGCATCCAAACACCGAGAAGAATAACAGAGACAGATCATGACACATTTCCTGGAACTTTGGCTGCAGCATACCTACTTTTTCCAGATAGTATTTGATATTTCACAGTCAATGACACAACACAACTGTCAACTCTCAGAACAGACACACCGACGACGTGCATCAAAACCCAGCTCTAGTTGTCAGGCAGCCCCTTGTGTATTTGCAGAAGCAAATATGAGCAGCAAAAGTATTCATTTGTATGCTTTATCCTAGTCTTCTGTGCATATATTTATTCATGTACATGATTTATCCTAAAGTATTACTTCCAGACACATATTATTAATGTACATGATTTATCCTAAAGTATTTCTTCTGTGCACATATTATTAATGTACATGATTTATCGTAAAGTCTTTCTTTTGGGCACAAATTATTAGTTCGCATGGGTTATCCTAAAGTCTTTCTTCTTTCCACATAATCCTTAAACTCGGGTGTGTGGCATTCCTAGGTGCCCAGTATGCTGATGTCCAATATCCTCAACTTTTCAATATAGTGATATGTAACATTCCACCTTTAAAATGTATTGGTGTGCAACACTCTTATATTTTCAATATAGAAGTGTTTGACGTTCCCACATATGCAGCCCACAAATCTCCACCAATCACACCAGTGCAGATGTGCAACATTACCATGTTTTCACTATGTTGGTGGGTGACATTTCCATATTTTCAGTATGCAGTATATTATAAGCTATTTCACCCGAAACCAATTTACTAATAAGAAAAAAAAGACTGTCCGTCTCTGGCTTGCTAGTCCAATTTACAGAGTACATATCTGTTTGATTGTGGATGCCCCCTGCCCCGCTACACCCCCTATTGCCCTCCATGCCTTTCTGTAACGTTTGTACTGCCCTGCCATTCTGTTTAATTAGGGCTCGCGCAGCGAGAACCCTTTTGTGTGGGGTTCCAAATCAGAGCCTGGAATCGCACACGCTCATGCGTGTGCTTTTCCTTTAGGCTTCCGTGATTGGGCTTTGCGTGCGTGTGTTTCTGAAAAACGGCACGCAATAGGCCAAAGGCGGGTGCATTTTTCCACCCATGGCCTATTGGTGTCTGTTACGCACACCAAAGGGGATGTGGTTTTAATTATCGTGCCTAGACACGCGCGCGCACCACTCGCGGACATGTCTTTTTTGTTTTTTACAAGTGCCGCTTGTTTTTTCATTCTTGCAGCTTTCCCTCCTGAAAAACTGCCCCAGGGCCAGTTTCTGCCCCTTTCCTTGACTCAGGCTTGACACGAATCCTCCACTGCCTGACAGGTTTTCCCCTACATCCTGATACTCCCCAGCCCACTGCTGTCCCCTGTCTTTACGGTGTTTGTTCTCTCCAATGGTTGCCACCTTGTGCCTGTCCTATTTCTATGCACCTGGCACTTCTTGTGTTGTGCAAACACAGTAGATACAGTGAAAGAACTTACAGTCACTGACTGTGCTAAACTGCCGGTGAGTGTTTCTACACTGCTTGGCTATTGTAGTGGTGGATAGATGTAAAGATTCTGAACCGTTGCAATGTCAAGTGTACTTAACAAATAAGCAAATTACATTGTGACATATTTCTTATCATTATTGTAGCCTGCAGTATATTTAATTAAAACGTTTCCATGTTTGCAAAAAGAGAGCATGTGTACTATTCTTATGTATGCACAACTTGAAATGCCCATTTTTTGCACGGCTACCTCCATTTGTTATGAATGTTATTGCTGACTTTCAGACTCTACACACTAGGTCACCACTGTCTCCAGTGGCCAGTGTATATGCTCTGACCCCTGAAACAAGTAGAAATGGAATAATCTATAATGCCAATCTTAACTTTTCTACAAGGCCATAATATACGGTGCAGAAATACATCCATGGCATAGAAAGTTAAAATGACATCTGTGGACTGCGGCACTTATTGTGCCATTCACTAGTGTGGCAAGGGAAAACATGGCTTCAGTCCTACCATTGAAGCCTGACAGCTGAAGTGTAAAACCTGCAGTTTGACCTGTTAAAATAACCAATGGTAACTTTTAAAAACCTCCTTTTTAAATATTATTAAGTCTCCCTTATTTAAAACGTGTAGTGCATAAGACAGCCGGCATGACATATAGAAGTTGGGCATGGAAAAAAATTATGTTACCATTTTGCCACAGTGACAAGGCCCTAGGAGCTGTTTTCACACTGGCAGGCCTAACTGTCCTACCCAGAAAGCCAGATTAAAATACTAATGCTGTATCTTGAGAATGAAACTAGCTATAAAAGCAATCAAACCACTATTTTTATAATTATTAAAACTCAAATTCAATACTGAAGGATTTTTGTAAATATTAAGGAAAGGTAACAAGAAATTTTAGAAAATTACTCTTTAGCAGTCAGACTCCAGGATAAAATTAGCCTCTGCTAATACAAAGCCAGTGCTCAGTCCGAGAAGTGGCGTGAAACTCTTTTTGGAGGCACACAATAGGATGACCTGATGGGGCAGAGATGACTCCTCCGATATCAACAGAATGTGCACAGTGGAGGCTATGCCCTCCTGTTGACACCACAGTGTCAAATATTACACTACTGGTCTGTATAAATCACATTTAAAAGTTTTGCACCTTTAAAGGGAGTAAAAAGAATGCCAGGACAATTCTTGTATATCCCATGTCTGGTAGCTGAAGGGCCCTGCTTTTGCCCTACCAGACTTCTGTCTCTGGCTTTGTTGTGGGGGCGGTGCCTTCTTCAAACTCGATTTTAGTGTTAGTTGCAGAGGTCAGTAGGTTTACAATAGTACTCTCGGAACACCCAGCCCTTAGAGCCCAATTTTATTGAATGGCCCTGACACATTGCATTTTGGACCTGTTTGCAGTAAAGCAAACATGAACTACTACAAAAGTAGATAGGTCAGGGCCTAGGGACCTTTGCTCCATTGGTCAGAGAGAAACTAGGAGTGCCTGAGGGTGTCTCTCAATCACAAGCTGATGAACCCTTGAAAGCTGGACCCTCACTCCGCTTTCCTCAGAACCTCTTTTAGGCTTGCACAAAGACCCCAGGCAGACTGAACCTGCTGCACTTGGCATCTCTGACCTGTTGGACGGGCCTGAGTAGGTTGGACCTTCTTCCACTTGAAATCAAAGGACTGAAACTTCTCCAAGGACTATAAGGCTGATCCTCTGGGTTGCTCTAGGAACATAAAAAAGCAAAGAGGACAATCATGTGAAGAATCCCAACTGACCAGTGACAACAGGACGTCGACTGGACTTTGCTGTTGCCCTCTGATTGACATTCTGAGACTAATCTCTCGGATGTGTAATCCTGCGGTTGTTTAGATACCAATAGAAGTTTGGTCACTTTTTCATAACTTGTGCTCCAGAGCTTCAATGGGGGTTGATTGCGAAAAGTATCCAACCAGCAGACCAAAGCGTCAGAAAGAATGTGGATTTTGTCCCTAGTGGAAAAGAGTTTTTGCTCAAAACAAACGCGAAGTCCATTTTTAGATAGAGACTTAGAAAGTCTTCTGGACTTCCCATTAGGGCTTTGTGCTTTTTGGCACTTTTTCCACTTAAAGTATTTAAAAAGTCATATCTCTGGTTCTCCTTATTAGATTTATTTATCATTTGGAGTTATCTGGCCTTTTACATTTTTCTATCTTTTAATAAATTGGGGTGAAATGTTTAGCGTGTTGTGTTTTTTTTTTTTAAAAAAAACCTTTTTAAAAGTCTTGGTATTTCTGAATGCTTTCCACACTATGCCTGTCTGCTCTTTGACATAGAGATTCGGGAAACGATCAGGTTTAAATTACTGATACTATTAACTGAACCTAACAAGATAGTGAACTTATTACTTATTGTGGACACCAATTCACCCCAACTAATAAATCACTGTCTCACACATGACCTTTCCTTTTCTGTCATACGCTGATGAATTACATTGTCATGGTTGCAGGACTGTAATGTGTGATAGTCCCTTGTCTGCAGAATGCTGATGTGTGACATTCACGTTTGAAGCATGCAGATGTCCAACATTTCCATGTTTCCCATACAGTAATGTGTGATATTAACACGTTTGCAGTAAGATTATGTGTAATTTTTGAAGGTATGTTCTAGGTTGATGTGTCACATAGCATTGTAGCATGCCAATTAATGGCGAGGCCTTGTTTGGAGTTTACTCAGGTGCAACAGTCTCATGTTTGAGATATACTGATGTCCAAGAGACTAGTATTCGTAGAATATTGTTTTGGGATAGTCTCAGGTCTGCAGAATGATGTGTGACATACCCATGTTAGTAGCATGTTTATGTGTGATATCGTCATCTTAGCTGTGTGATGTTTGACACTCTGCATTTATTCCATCAGGACTATTTCACTCAGTAAGCTGCCCTTTTATGGTGCCATTTCCAAACTTTGCTATGCATCTGTGTGAGAAAGTAGCTTATTAGTTGGGGTGGTTGAAAGATCTTTACCAAGTGATAATGTCACTATTCTGTATCAGAACCAGTGAGGTTACTCTTAATTTAAACCTAGCTCAGTCATGGGTAGCAATGTCACAGAGCAGTCAGGCTGAAACTCAAAGTAAACAAGAGTAAGGCATTTACCAGTACCAAAACAGTAAAGAAGTTGCAAACACAACAGAATAGAACTCTCACTTCTATATATAAAAATAGTACACATTTCAATAAACAAATTAGACACAAAAACAACAAAATCAGATCTGAAGAACAGGAGATATGATATTTAGAAGGTTGAACATTTTCCAGTGCTAAAAGTCGCAAACATGCGCAAAGCCCCAACCATTGGTATCTATTTATGCTAGACTGGGGAAAGCCAAAAGTTAAGGCTGATGCTAATAGCCCGTGTGCCAGATAAAGGGACCAGGTTTGTACTGATAAAAAGTTTACACTCAGACTTATGGCCTGATTCACAAAGGTAGACATGCACTTTTCTGTGAGTTTACTATTTGTGTTGGTATTCCCAAACTGAGGGCCTGATTCACAAAAGTAATCTGAGACAAAATCCTAAACTTACTACTTTTGGTATTTACAGAAGGCATTTAGTAGTAGTAAAGTTAGGATTCCTAACTTTACTACTACTACTACTACTACTAAACTGGGACAAAATCCTAACATTACTACTTTCGGTATTCATAAAAGGCATTTAGTAGTTGTAAAGTTAGGAATCCTATCTTTACTACTACTAAATCCCTTCTGTGAATACCAAAGTAGTACCTTTAGGATTCTGTCTCAGATTAGTTCTGTGAATTGGCCCCAGGAAATTTAATCGTACTAATAGTGATTTTACGACTGCATAGACTCCACATATAAAAAGATAGTTAAGGCCCATTGTTTTATGTGCGGAGTCTCCGCAGTCATAAAATTACTATTAGCAAAATGAAATTTGAAGTTCATGAATACCAAAAAAAGAGTAAACTTACACAAATGTGTTAGTTTGCCTTTCTGAATAAGGCCCTTAGTCTTTTGCTGGAGCATTTTCTCATCCGCGTGGCGGGATGCCAACTGGATTCGATAGAGGGCTCGACCATGGTAGGTGCTGCTCGGCGTTGTTTATTTATTTATTTATTTATGAAACGTATAAAGCGCGAACAAATGCCCAAGGGCATCTCGGCACTGTGAACGCGGCAGAAAAGAGAAGTCGAGGAGAATTATTGGTTAAATAACCAGGTCTTTATTTTTCTCCTGAAGATGGCAAGAGTGAGGGAGGATCTGATGTCCATGTCCAGGGAGTTCCCAAGTTTGGCTGTTGAAACAGTGAATCGACGATCACCCCATGAGATTGTTTTGGTCCGTGGACAGACATTAGAAGAGCATTGGTGGATCATAGTGATCTATTGGGGACATAGAATGGCAGGGAGTTGAGAAGGAATCGTGGCCCTTGCTTATGGGAGGATTTGTAGGCAATACACAGTGCCTTGAATTTAATACGGTTTTTCACCGCTAGCCAGTGATAGCCTTTGATGATTTGGGCAACGGGTTTAAACTTTGGGGTACCTGAGAGCATTCTTGCTGCTGCATTTTGTACAGACTGCAATTTGCGGGTGACTTTGTGCTGGACATTGATAAGGAGTCCATTGCAGTAGTCCAAGGAAGACATGATAAATGTTGTTATCAAAGTTTTACCTAAGTTGGGGGGCAAGAAAGAGGAGGATTTTTTTATAGATTTGAGCTTGTAAAAGGACGCTGAGACAATGGAGTTTGCGTGAGCGGCAAACGTTAATTTGTCATCGAGGAGTACTCCCATGTTTTTGACCTTTGTGACAGGTTTGGGCGGAGAGCCCAATTCCATGGGCCACCAGGATCTGGGCCAGATAGGGCACAGCTTGCCGAATATCCTTACTTCCGTTTTTTCGGAATTTAACTTAAGGCATTTGGTTGCCATCCAATTACTGATGGCAATCATGCCATGCTGAAAATTGGCAGCTATTTCCTCTCCGTTGTTTTTTATGGCCAGGACTAGTTGAGTGTGGTCCGCGTAAGTTGTTAGGCTCATCCCACATGCCTTGATGACTCTTGCTAGGTCTGCCACATAAACATTAAATAGCGTAGGACTTAGGGATGAGCCTTGTGGGACGCCACATGGTAGTGTCATCGGGGCAGAGCTGAAATTGCCCAGTTGAACCGTCTGGGTGCGTTTGGAGAGAAAAGAGGCGAGGAGATCTTTAGCTTTATCCTGGATGCCTATGGCATTGACACGGTCAATCAGGATGTTGTGATCGACCGTGTCAAAGGCTGCCGATAGATCAAGCAGAATAAGCAGTGCTGTCCCTCCTTGATCAAGAATGGTTCTTATCTCCTCAGTGGCTTTAATAAGTGCAGTCTCAGTGCTGTGATACTTACGGAAGCCGAACTGGGTGTCGTCCAATAGGAGATGATCTTCAATGTATTGAGAGATTTGTGTATTCATCAATTTTTCTATGAGTTTGGCCGCAAACGGCAGACTGGCAATGGGTCTATAATTTTTAGAGTCTTCGGCGTCTAGGTGAGGCTTTTTCAGAAGAGGTTTGAGAAGGGTGTCTTTCCAGATGGTAGGATAGGCACCAGTGCAGAACATAGAATTGAATATTTCTGTGAGTTGGGGAGCTACTATGTAAGCAACTGGGAGGAGTATTGCAGGTGGACAAGGGTCATTGGCTGAGCCTGATTTAATGGTGGGCATGACGTTGATTACTTGGGTAACATTGATTTTTTTAAACTGTCTAAAAATGGACTGAGGATGATTTGTAGGTTGGAAAAGGGAATGGTCTATAGTTCGGTCCGAAAAATTGGTGTATATATTATTGACTTTATCATAGAAATAGCTGGCAAGGTTGTTACAGAAGACTTGTGAGGGCGCAGGGACCGATTGTGGGGGTAATTGTGAGAGTTTGGATACAACCTGGTAGAGATGTTTGTTGGAATTTTTAGCTTGTTCAATCTGTGAGGAATAATATGGGCTTTTTTCTTGGAGGATCATGGTTTTATATTTAGTAAGTTTGTTTTTGTAGAGCAATTTTTCTTCAGTGGAGTAGGTCTTTTTCCAGTGTCTTTCTCGGTTTCTGCATATCTGTTTTTGCTGTCTAAGAGCTTTGGTGAACCAGGGCGCCGAGGGGGAGTTTCGATTTTTCGAGATGTTCCCAGTTAAATCCTTCCTGTTGGGACTTAGAAATATTTATGAAAGTCAGGCTGCTTTCAGCAGGACAAACCAGCAAGTTGAATCGGACATGTGATACGACGTTGGCGGCTACAGTTCGGCAGTAGTCCTGTGTTACCCTCTAGTACATTTAGTAAAACAAAGTCCACTTTTGCATTCTTTAGGGGTGGAGAGTACACTTTAACAACAGCCAAGGGTCCAGGACCTATTGGGCGCCACTTACTGAGGAAGACTCAATCACCCAGAAGCCCAGACCAGGGTCCAGGGTAAATCGATTTGGAACTGGCCAGTTGGGCTCTTGTTTGGTTCAGGCTTCTTGTAGCTTTTGTATTCCTGGAGAATAGTGAGAGAGTAGCCAACTAGCCCTTGGAGTCCACTCTTTAATCCTGGATTCAAATGGGAGCCGATTATGCCCTTGGGGTTTCTCTCCACTGGTAAAATAGGAGGCTCAGTCTTTCTTCTGAATATTAGTCCGTTAGTTCAGCAGTCCTTCTTCTATTTCCACAAGTCTAGCAATGTTCTGAGGCTGGTACCCAGCGGTGCTACTTTAATGCCAGTTTTGAATTGATATGTAGGAAGGACTCACTAACCAATGAGGGTACATTTCTCACTGGCAACACTATCCACTTTTGCATCACTTCCTGGGGGATTGGCACTAAACAATCCCACAGAGTATCTCTCTGCCCAAATCCAAAATGTCAGAACCTTTCTTCCCTATGTCGGAGCTATGGGCACACCCCTGAGAAATGTCCAGTAATCAATAACTCCACCTGGAAAACCGGTTCTACAGCAGGTACCCCTCCCCCAGGGGGAAATGCCAGCCTTGTCTACCCACACAAAGGTAAAGAGTGACTTTCATTTGCCTCTGTCAAGTGGCTGATCTTTTGAAGCTGGGCCATCTGTGGCCACAGCCCTCTGGCCATCCTGTCTGGAGGGGCCACACCTTCTCCCAACAACAGACCTTTTGGTCTCCGTTCCTGGGAGCCATTCACACTCCTTGGCAGGAGAGCAGCAGCCATCACAGGTTACACCTGCTACAGTTAATAAGAAACAGCTATTAGAAACTTTGGACAAGAGAGTTGTGACTTTCTAATTCACATTTGTTTTAATAGATATTTTAAATCCAACTTTTCCAATATTACACATCTAATGTAAATATTAAGTGTGATGTTTCCCAAATAGAAGTCAACGTTTTGTGAATGTAAAGAGTAACTTCCATGTTAGTCAAAGGGAATGCCAGCCTTGCTACAGTGAAAACAACAATGGTGAGTTTTCACTGTCAAGACATGATAAACATGAAATAACTATGTACTTCTTTTTAATATCTAGCAACTTGACTTATGAGCTGGCGAGTCCTACCCTAGGGGTACCTGATAAATAATACGACCAAATTTTAAACTTTGCAAAGGGGTTATTTTGCCAAGTCGAATTGGAAGTTTAAAACTTGCACAGCTAGGCTGCAGTGGAAGGCCTAGAGCCTTCTTTTCACTTGTCACTTTAGTGGAGGCGCAAAGGGTGCTGCAGTCCACTTGCGACAGTTACCTTACAGGCCGTGGGTACATACACAGAGTATCATATACTAGGGACCTAGAGGTAAGTGATGTATGCCAATCGGGTATTTGCCAATTGCACCTATAATTTGGGGTCAGAGCACATACACTGGGCACTGGTTGTCAGCGCCCAAGTGTTATGAGGCAGTAAAATAGCACTAGGGGCCAGATGTAGGTAAATCTAATTTACCGATTCATAAATTCCGAATTTTACCGATTCGGTATTTATGAATCGGTAAATTAGATGTAGATAAAAAATCGGTAATTTTTACCGATTCGGTAAGATTCGGTATTTACCGATTCTGTAATTACAGAATCGGTATTTGCCATTGATTCCTATGGGCTTTGAAGCCCATAGGATTCAATAGCAAATACCGATTCTGTAATTACAGAATCGGTAAAAATACCGAATTGCCAAGGGGGACAGGGTGTCACTTTGACACCCTGTTGCACCCCTGTAACTGGCTTGTGCGCCATGTGGCACACATACATGCCCTTAGGGCATGTCTGTGTGCCACATGGCACAGGTGTACATGCACAAATGTGCATGTACACAAGAATTCGTTATTTACCATGCAATTGTATTGCATGGTAAATACCGAACCCTGAAAGGCCTGAAGCACTGTTCAAAGTGCTACCTACATCTGAAAATACAGATTCGGTAATTTTACCGAGTGGTAAATTTACCGAATCTGTAAAATTTACAGAATCGGTAAATTTACTGATTCTGTAATTTTACCGATTCGGTAAATTTACCGAATCTGTATGTTTTTTGAGCCCCTACATCTCCATAGCCCAATACCGGTCGGAAACGGCCGAAAATCGGTATTTTCGGCCGTTTCCGACCGGTATTGGGCTACCCATATCTGGCCCTAAATCTAGTAAAAAGAGGGGACAAACACGGGGGGCGTGATCCTGAAAAAAGGGCCTTGTCTCACAGCCATAGGAAGTAATCTGTAAAAAGTAGGAGCTGTAAACAAGGCTCATGCACTACAGAATAAGCACCACAACTTCATGCCTTCTTGAACATTGAAGTAGAATGAGAGAAATAATATCAGTACATGTCCCTTTCCCCATTACTATATATATAAGCAATATTTTACCCCTAGTTGTGCTAAACCAACATTTATAATTTAGGTATCGTGCACATATAATACATGGGACCCTTCAATCCCTGTATAAAAACCTGACTCTAATTTCCTTATTATAGGCAAGCTGTGATGTCTCAAGTCACCTGAAATAAAGAAACGATGTAGCTGTTTATCTGTAATGAGTTATTATAGTTGAATTGTGATGTCATAATACCAACGGCCAGAGCCAGCAGCCAAGGTGGAAGGCAGATCATGGAGCATCATTACAGCGGCTATATGAAAACTAAAAGGAAAACTGAATAGGAATCAGAACAAGGGAAATAATTATGTAAACATGTTTAGTATATGCAAAAAGTTTACTATAGGAAAGAACAAATCTCTCTGCATGTTACCGCTCATTCTGAACTACGCAAAGCAGCTAGCAACTCTAGCACCTTGAGACATTGGGTGATTTGCCGCACATTATGAATCTGATTGAGTCACTACAGACTATTTTTAATCTGATTTACAGAAAAAAAGGTTCTAATATGTTTTGCTACAAATTACTAACTTCTTTGTTGTATGTTAATTTAGCACTAAAGCTTCCACTTTTATCCTTCATGTCTACAACTATATATGTTTTTCAAATGGAAGAGCAAGGTGTGGTGATGAGCCTCAGCAAGGCCTAAAAGTGCAAGGGATTCGCTCTTCTCTGCACAGAGTCCTCAGAACAATAGGAAGAAGTTGGCACAGAAACTGGAATAGAAAAGACAGTTTATTAAACCTCATGAGGTGTAACTACATTCACACAGCACCCTACGGTAATGTATGAAGTAGCACACCGAACAGAAGGAGCATGGTCCTTTTATACCCACACAGGGGCGCAAAAGAAGGCGGTACAAGTACAGAAGAAGGTTTTATGTACATATATGGTCATATAGAAATGCACAGTCGACAAGTAGGAGGAGTTAACAGTTTGCCACTGCTAGTAAACACATCCTGACAGTTACATACTACTAACAGCTGCAAGGACAGCTGTAAGCTCAACTGAGCATGTGCGAAGGTGGCAGATGCTTAATATATCTCGTCTCTAGGCAGATTTCAAGAGCAGAGAACAGCAAGGTAGGACAGAGCACATGGGGAGCACATGGTAGCACATGGCAAACAAAATGGCTGACAGAAATACAAAATGGATTCCACAAAACAGGCAAGATAGCCTCTAAATACAAGATGGCTTCAGCCAACGATAACGCAATCGATGCCAAATTACAACAAAGGTACCAAACTTTTATGCAAATTGAGGGTAGGGTGATGGTGCTGGCATATTTTATTAGCCGTTAAATTCCCTCTCTCCTACATTGAAACGTTCTCACAAGTCCCCTCGAAGTTCTATGACTTTACTCTGTGACTTGCAATAACCCCACAATGTAAAGCAGGAATACGTTATCCCATATATAATGCTCCATTACTTTTCCTTCTGCCCTCGTCCCATTCTTTACTAATGGACTAAAGGCCCCCTTTAGCTTCCCATAATTCACTGTTGTCAAGCTCTTTTCTATTTTTATTAATGCTACCAACAGCCTCTCATAGCTCCCTTTTTTGCCCCAACCCTTTCTTGTTTATATTTTTGTGCCCTTTCCGCTGTTGGTGCTGTGGGAGGGTGTGTCTGCACTTTCTGACTTCAATATGCTGTTTAGGGGCCCTGGGGCCCTTCCTTATGGAGGTATCTGACCCTGTGAATTTATTGCCTGAAATCCATCGAAGGGTGGCTGCAGAATTTAGACATTCCGATAGGATGCTTGCGAATTTTGTTCCAGCAAAAAGAAGAGTAAAACACTCACCTTTCACTCGGGCTGGATGGATTGAAATGGTCATCTTATTAGCCTATCAAGGGGAAGGTGAAGGCATACTCAGGGTAGTCAAGGCCTAGTCTACAAGGGGTGTGGCAGCGTTTTGGTCCGCGGGGGATGGGTTTCCATTTTGGACATTTATAGGGCCACTACTTGATCCTCTCCTTCAACTTTTATTTCTCAATGTAGACTCCATGTTGCTCAGGATTCTGAGTTAGCTTTTGGTTCAATGTCACATTGAGAGTCCCTCTCTTCCCCTGTGATCTTTTTATTTTGCCCATGGTTACCTATGTCTATTCCTTTATTTTTGTCTTGTGAGAATTATTAAATGGGCTGATTGAAAATAAAATTCAGTCCAAAATGCATACTTTATATAGTCATCCTTTATGCTGATAAAGAGACTTTTAGCTTTGGCAGATCTTGATTAGTAAGGAATGGGGCAAGGACGGTAGAAGCAGAGGTAACACTCCAATTATTTACCAGGAATCTTCCTTATTCCAATTATTTCTACTTGTTCCATTGCTTACGGGCCCCCTCCCCCCACACTCAGATTCCTTCATCAGCCTACTCCTAGGGCTTGATATAAACAGGAAGGGATTGGGGTAAGGAGGGAAAGTATGGGGGGGTGATCTTTGACCTTTAAAAAATAGAAAACAGCTTAAATTCTGAGGAGTTAAGGGGCACCCTCACTTGATTACTAAGTAGCGGGATGAGTAGAAAGAATTGGAGTAATGAGGATTATCGATAAGTAATCCAAGCATTATTTTGCGATTATTGGATCATTTTCTATAATAACCAGTGGTCGAAGTGGGCGTGATCGGAGGGGCACGACGTGCCCATCCTTTTTTAATTTTAGAAAAACAGTTCTTCTTTTTGTGAAAAGACAACTGTCTCAGAACAGTTGATACTGACAGTTGAAATGCTACAGCTGAAGTGTAAGGCGCAGACACCTAAGGAAGCTTTCTTGCCAGGCTGCCTGCTTGCCTCAAAGAAATGTAAATTTGCACAACTGGTGAATCTGCAAATGTAAAGGGTGCTTGTAAGCCATTCTTAACTTTAATTGATGGACTCACTTGAAGCTTCCTAATAACACTTTTTTTTAAAGAATTGTAAGGGAGCTACTACCAGAGAAGCTGTGAAGGGAGTGCTTTTAAAACACAGCTATAAAAAAAACTTTTACTATGTACAGTCTTCAAAAAGTCTATATTTTGGAAACACTTTTTTATCTTATAGCTTTTTGCACATTTTGTAGCAGCCTATCTTATATTGTGTGTAATGCAAGTTTAAAATAGTAACTTGCATGTTCAGAGTGCTTTCTGTCGCAGACTGGGACATCGTAGCACTAAATCTACACAAGGCACTATTCTCCACTGCACCAACCAGGATTCAATTTTGTGGCTCTCTGGTGCAGTGCATTAAATAATAGAGGTTTCATAATGTACAATAGTGCATTTTCCGCTGATTAACATGGCTTGTATTTAATATTCGTTTAAGCTGTGTGTTATTCTATATGTAGTTACTCGAAGGTGAAACAATGAAAAAAGTTACTGAATATTTTGTTTTTTTAGCCTAACCTTTGATCACGCCCTTACACTCAGCCCGCACCCTTGCACGCATCACAGTTGCGCTACTTTGACTACTGATCGCGACCAACAAAACTTAGATTTTAAGGAAAAAATTTGGTAGTTTCAAAATCTTAATATACAATGACCGTAATTACAACTTTGACAGTTTCCAAGCTACTGTCTGATTTCACAATGTAACAAATAAGGTGTTCAGTCTCTTCTTGATTCTTTTATAATACTTGGATACCTCAATAATTATGCGTTATGTAAGCCTTACAGTATAATAAAAAATCAAGTCATAATGACATAAAATACTATTGATTAAAAAAATACTTATTTAGAAACTCAAAAAATACCCTTAAAGAAAAGTGTGGATTCAGGGCCGGCTTTAGGGTGGTACGACCAGTGCAGCAGCACCCGACTTTGGTGCAGGGACGCTGTGTTTAAAAACCACTATTGGTTTAAAAGTATGTGAACTTCCTTGTGTGTCCACCAGCACTTTTCAGGCAACAATGAAAAAAGGCAAGATAACTCTGGCTAGTAATAATCATACTGGTGAGAGATCGAAATGTTGTCTAGTGGCAGCTTTGGCTCATTATAAAGTAGCCTGAGGGTTAACGCGCCTGCTGCAAAGAACGTGTACTATGTAGATCACAGAATTGAATGTAAGTGAATTATGAGTAGCACTATAAAAAAATGAATGTATGTCAAAGAGAGGCTATGGACAGGGCTTTAGCAGGACGGGCCCTTCCAGTGCTAGGCACCGGCAGTTCTAAAAAGTAAGGGGCAGATTTACAAGAAAGTGACGCATCTGTAAAGATGCGTCACTTTCCCTGCTCCACCCTGAGAAACCCTTGTGCCACTATGGATGCGCCATACGGCGCACCATGACGCAAGGATTGACATATGCGTCACAAATTCTGATGCATCTTTTGACTCAAAAGTCACGAATTGCTGGGGGCGTGTCGCTAGCACAACGCAATTCCAGCAATGCAGTTGGAGGCCTATCCTCATTGTGCTGCGTCACTCCTTATGCCTGCTTCCAGCAGGCGTAAGAATTTGACGCAGTGGGGTCCTAGAAGTGTCGCAGTGAAATCTTGTAGATTTCACTGAGTCACTTCTACGAGTTTTTTTTGCGTTGGAACGCCCACCCTGCATACATTATACCTGACGCAGGTGTAATGTGACGCAGGGCTTTACAACGTGAGGCATCTTCCTAGATGCGTCAAGTTTTAAATGGGCCGCATTTTTACGCTGCTGCTGCGTCACAAAAAGTGACGCAACGGCGGCGCAAAAATGATGCAAGGGGTTTGTAAATCTGCCCCTTAGTGCTGAGACGGGTCCTTATAGCGCTGTCCTTTTTTCCCCTCACCCTCAGAGTGCAAAAAAAATCTTAACTCTGCAGCGTTCCCACCCTTCCCTGCATTTGATGTAACAACAAAGAGGCTGGTTATAATGGTTTGACAGTCTCATCATTTCAGAACCGAAGCATTTTCAATTTTATATATAAAATGAAGCCATTGTTGTTGCTTATTTATTTTATGCAACTAACAACCATTGACAAAGCCAATAGCCCTGGCTTGTTATAGGTGTAATGTTACTCGTTTGATTATATATCTGGATGCAATGACGGAAAGAGGTAGCAACATACCAGTCGGGCGGCACACAGATTTGTAATTTACAGTGTTTTTAAGCCACGCCCTTAATTACATTCATACGTCATTCGGGGTGGCACCAAAATAGACTGTCGCACCTGGCGCCACCAGCTTTAAAGGTGGCCCTGTGTGAAGTCGATGGAGGCGCATCACATTTTACACTCTTATCCGCGCGCAAGTGCGTGCGCGCGCGCTTGTTCATTTAAGAACTAATCCATTCAAATTATGCAAGCGCTTGTCCAAGCAAAATAGCTTACACATGTGAAAAATCCAGGCTACGCTCCGTCTTCCCCAAATAAAGTGCGAGAGGCATGTAAAAAACAGCAGAAGAAGAGAGACGAAATGAAAGTGACTAGAAATTCATCGGGGAATTATCTCGTTGTATTTCCCACCATGCAAGAGAGCAGCAGAGAGTCTTAGAGGAAGCCGGGATGACCCAATTCTGCAACAGACCGGATCACGCTTCAATCAGCCGCTCGTGTCGACCTGTTGGGGGGCGGGGGGGGGGAGCCACGTATAATCTAGTTGCTGTTCCCATAGGAGCTTGTCTCTTTGTGAAAGATGGGCACCAATCAGCGTGAGGTGATGAAGTTAACAATTAACTCTCTGTGGGTTTTTGTTTGTTTTGCTTTTTTTCTTGAGTTGACTCAATAAACATGAAACTCGTAGATCGTCAAGGGATAAAGGGGCTTTCCATGTTTTATTACAAAAGTATTCTTTAGTCTAGGCACTATACAGGCCTCGAAGCAAACACAGATAATAGGGCCCTTCGGGCATAGAAATAGTTGCATGCACGTGTCTGAAGGAGAGCTGCAAAGGTGAAATGTGTCGATAATAAATGTATACATTTATATTTCATTATAAGTTCCTTAGATACAAAAATAGATGTGTTTTAAAAGTGCAAGTTGGTATGCCTCTATTTGTAACAGATGCATGTGTTTGTGTGTGTGTGTGTGTGTGTGTGTGTGTGACAGACAGACAGACAGACAGACAGACATTCCCTCAAAACTTAATTTGATGGGACATTATGGTTATCACACAAAACCTATACGCAGCAGAAATTCACCAGTTATGGTGAGGAACACAACCATAATTATACCCTAATGCGCTTCTCTGACCTCACACATGGCGTCACAGATGACATCACAAATGTCATCAATGTCATTACAAATGATATCACATATTACTTTGCCCTCATTTACATCACTTAAGGCACTCAGTGATACCACAATAGGTGCTTAATGCATTTTATACCCTAGAATCCTTTAGGATAAAACTTTCAATAAATCAATCAGGATTTGTATAGTGCAGCTGCTTTTCCTGTGAGGGTCTCAAGGTGCTGTGGGGTCCTGCTGCAGGATTCCACTTCTCGTTCCTATTGGTTGAACATATAGGTCTTGAGGTCCTTTCTGAACTGTTGGACCGACGGAGCTGCTCTGAGGTGTAGGGCGAGGGTGCTCCGGGTCTAAGCCGTCAGGTGCGAGAAGCGCCAGCCTCCGCTGTTCACCTGATGGATGTGCTGGGTAGCTAGCTGCTAGGGAGACGTATCTGGAATGAAGTTCCCTGGTAGGTTGGTGGGAGTTCACTCATTTTTGAGGTACGCAGGTCCTTCGTTGTGTAGTGCCTTGTAAGCGTGGGTGAGCAGCTTGAACTGGCAACGCTTTGCGACTGGTAGCCAATGGAGTTCTCTGAGGTGAGGGGTGATGTGCGTCTGCCTGGAGAGGTCAAGGATGAGTCTGGGATGAGTCGGGCTGCTGTGTATGGTTGAATGGTTTGGAGTTTCCTCAAGAGTTGTGCGGTGATTCCTACGTAGTGGGAGTTGCTGTAGTTGGGTATGCTAGTGGCGAGCGCTTGTGTGACAGATCACCTGGTGTTGGGCAGGAGCAATCTGAAGACCTTCCTGAGCATTCGTAGGGTGAGGAAGCAGGCATAGGAGAGGTGCTGACCTGCTTCTGCATGGATAGTTGGCTATCGAGGATGATGCTGAGGTTGCTGGTGTGTTCGGTGGGTTTGGGGGTACGGCCAGTTCAGGTGCCATCATTCATTGTTCCAAAGAGTGCCCAAAGATGAGAACTTCTGTCTTGTTTGTGTTGAGTTTGAGACAGTTGTTGTTCATCCAGATGGCCACATCCTTCATGTATTTTTGGAACCTGCCTTTGATGGTCATTTGTCTTGTCAGGAAAAGGATGAGTTGGGTGTCATTGTCATAGGAGATGGTATTTAGTCTGTGGCTCCTGAAAAAGTTGCCCAAGAGTGACATGTATACATTGAAGAAGGTTGGGCTGAGGCATAAGCCTTGAGGTACACCGTGGGTGATGGTCCTAAGGATTGAGGAATAGGGACGATGATGATATTCTGCATTTTTCCAGTGAGGTAGGAAGCAATCCACTTGAGCGCTACTCCTTGGATTCCGATCTGGTGGAGTCGGTTGATCAGTGTGAGGTGGGTTATGAGGACGAGGAGGATGAGGGCTGCTGTTTCTCTGAGGTCTTGCAGCATTCTGTTGTTGTTTGTGGCAGTGATTAGAGCTGTCTCGGTGCTGTGGTTTGCTCTGAGGCTTGCTTGGGAGGGGTCCAAAAAGTTGTGGTTCTCCAGATGTCTGGTTAGCTAAATGGTGATAGCTTTCTCAATGAACTTGACTGGTAAGGGGAGCAGGGAGATGGGTCGATAGCTCTTGAGTTCTCCTGAGTCTGCGGATGGTTTCTTCAGCAACAGCTTCAAGTCAGCATGTTTCAATTTCCAGGGGAAGTGGCCCGTGGTGATCGAGGAATTGAGGACCTTGGCGAGTTCTTTGCTGATGGGTTGATCGCTGAGGTTGAAAGTCTGGTGCAGGCAGGGGTCTGCTGGAGCTCTGTAGTGGATAGATCTCATGATGAAAGCTGTTATCTTCTCATTGAGGGTTTTCCATGTGGTGAGCTGGTGTGGGTGGCTCTTGGCCAGCGTGAGGAGGTTGATGTCATTTGTGGGGGGATGAGGTGTGAAGTCTTGGTAGATGGTGTTGATTTTGTAGTGGAAAAAGTCAGAGAGGGTGTCGCAGAGGGCTTGTGAGGGTGTGATGGTTTTTTCGGTTGACTATGAATTGGTGAACTCTTTGATTATGTTGAACAGTTCCTTACTGATGTTGGAGCTGTCATTGATGCAGATGGCTAAGGGGGTCTTCTTGGTATTTTTCAGGAGGTAATGGTAATGGTTGAAGGCCTTTTTGAGTTGTTTTCTGCCCTTGTTCCTTCTGTCTGCAGTTGTGTTTCTGGGTTTTCAGTTCTGATGTGAACCAGTTGGGGTGTCTGATTTGTTTCCTGGAGTTGGTGAGTTTCCTAGGTGAGACTTCTTCAGCACTTGCTGTGATCCAGTTAGCTTGTTCTGGATCTTCGGTGGTGGTGGTGGGTAGACAGGTATTGAGGGTGTTGTTATATTATTGCTCTGATATCTTTGACCAAGTGCATCATGTTTTGCTGGCAGTGGAGGCCGGAGTGTGGGGGGGTTCCAAGATGACGAAATTAATGCACTGATGATCGGTTCAGGTGAGCTCCCTGGTGTGAGTGTATGTTACTCTGTTGCTGGCTGAGAAGATGAGGTCAAGTATGTGTCCTGCGGTGTGGGTGGGGTCAGTGACAAGCTGTTTGAGTCCTAGATTATCCATGCTTTGTAGGAGGTCAGCAGTGTTCTCCAAGTGAAAGTTGAGGTCTCCTACGAACATGTACAGATTCAAATCGATGGTGAAAGGGGCCATTAAGTCGAGGATTGCGTTTAAAAAGGCAGGGCGGCATCCTAGAAATCTGTAGGTGAGGATGCATCTGATGGTGGTTTTGCTGCTCATTCGGAGTAGGGAGTCAGTTGAGTTGTCTGTGGTGGTTGAGCAATCGAGGTTCTCTTTGTAGATTATGGCAATACCTCCACCATTTCTGTTGAATCGATGCCAGTGTGAGATCTTGTATTCTTCAGGGGTGGCTGTGGCAATGTCCAGAGTGGATACGGGGATTCAGCCAAGTTTCTGTGCCTAAATCTGCGTCCGGGCATCGTTGGTGATGGTGTCACAGATTTCTGTGGAGTGTTTCCTGAGTGAGCGTGCATTGATCAGGAGGCAGTTGATCTTCCCGGAGGTAGTTGCATCGGCCTTGGTGGGTGGGTGTGACGCGGTGGGGCTGATTGGAGAGGCAAGGGTGGTATCTTCGGTGAGGAGAAAGGGCCTTCGGTGGTCCTGGGGAAGGCTCATGCACAGTTGTGCTGGCATCAGGGGTTCAGGACTCGAAGTTCGTCTGAGGTGTAGAGGTGGCAGTCCATGGGGGTTGGAGTCCTGGAGCTCGGTGAGGTCCAGGTGAGCATGTGGCATGCCCTCTACGAGTGTCGGCCACATGGTCGCACTGGGACTCAATGCTGAAGGAAGGCAGCAGAGGGGGGAGGGCGTGGTGGTGACCGCCGCAGGGGGGAGGTACTGGAACGGGGAGGAGGGGAGAAGGAGGCAGCATGCGGGGGGCCTATTCCCTGTGGGGTAACAATAGGGGGGTGGAGGAGCCAAGGGCAAGAGTCAGGGCCTGGGGCAGAATGAGGCTGGGCCTGCTCGAGGGAGGGGTGGGCAGGCAGGCACAGGAAGGCACGCTTAGAGGGACAGGCTGCCTAGGGCTGGGGGCATACTGCAGGTAGGCTGAGGGGCAGGTGCTAGTCGCGGCCTCAGCAGGAAGGACGAGGTGACAATGAATTTGACTTACCTGAAGACTGAAGTGAAAGAGGGGTGGCTAAGCCTCCTCCAGGCTCTGACAGGCATGGAAGGGCCCATACTTGGCCCACGTGCATCCCGCAATGCGGGAGGAGGCACCCAGTTATCTCGGCTGAAGGCAGAAAAAAAGCAGAACTGCAGCGAAGGGCACCAGGGCTGCTCCCAGTAGTGGAGGCTTCTGGGAATTGTGGTCCTGCAGGGAGGAGGGTCTCAGGAAGTGCCGCGATGAGGGAGGAGGCACCCAGTTACATGGGCTGCAGGCAGAAAAAAGCAGGAGAACGGCAGTGATTGGCAGAAGGAATACTCCCAGCAGTGGATGCTGCTGGCAGAAATAGTCCTGCAGGGAGGAGGGTCTTAGACTTTCCCACGATGAAGGAGCAGGGGCCCAGTTATATAGGCAGCAGGCAGAAAAAAGTAGGAGAATGGCAGCGGATGGCAGCAGGCCTACTCCTAGTAGCGCTGGCTGCTGGGAGTTGTGGTCCTGCAGAGAGAGTTTCAGGCAGTTTAATTTTAACTGTGCTAGCAGGCTCTGGAAGCAAGAACTGATCTTGCATAAGCTCTTAAATCAGATTGCTGAGCAGAAATATCACTTACAGGCCCTGCACTTCCAAACACTTTGGCCAGGCCGGACACTGAGAACCCCTACTCCCAACACCCACTTTAGATCTCTGGTGCAGGGCCAGCAAATAGGGCCATATCCCAAGAGCTTTGTGCACCACTTCAGGCTGTGTGCAGTAGAATATAGGCACCTTTGCCCAATCACAGGCTTTGCAGTGGTCTCTAGTAGTGCAGTGGGCTAGGGCATTTGTCAAAGTAATATGCCAAGTGGCCATGCCTCCAGTATTAGTTGAATATGGTCTTAGGTCATGCGCAGCAGACTCTTGGTGCAGGTGTGAACTCCTGTCACTCCCTTCACCTAGCCACCATGCAAACACAAAGCTATTTAGTAGAGAAGTCTCAATTTAACCATAACTACTATGTAGCTATTGAATATTGAAGACCTTTTGATAGATTTTATATCTTTATGTGTGTGTGTCTGCATTTGTGTGCGTTGTTTGTAGTTGTAGTTAAGACCATATTTCCATAGGAAAAGCATATTTTTGCTTATAATTTTGGTGCTGTTTAAAGAATCTTCATGAACCCTCTCCAAAGGAAATGTTCATGCACCTCCGCTCCTTCCTGGAAAGTTTTGGGGTGATCTGTCAAGTTGGGCCCAAGAAAAATGGGGGGTTTCAAAACACATTTTCCCCATGCAATTTTCCATAGACAAATTGAACTGCGATACCACAAAAACAACAGATCAGAATGACACCAGAATGACACCAAATTCAGCAGAAAGTTATATTTATATATTGGTCCAGAAAGTGATTTAGTGTAAACCTGTTCAGTTGTTTTTGAAGAAATAAGGTTCAAAATATTTGTACATTTCAAGCAATGGATACTCTGTGGATCCACCATGGATGATGGGCGCATCCTGTTGTGGTGATATTGGTTGACCGCAACTAATCGCAGTGGATCCACAGATCTGTGAGGACGACTGCGGGATCCCATTGCCTGTCTGCAACCTGAAGAAGATGTTGTGCCCACCACATCAGGACTCAGGGATAGGTCACCAGGTCCTAAACATTTTTTTTAAACACATAGAAAGGCTAATTATACATTTGTTTATGTTGTTTTGTAGTTCTGCAGATCCACCCTAACACTCAGTGTGGCCCACTGCACAATCGCGGTGGATCCACGGGATCCATGGTGCTAGAAAGGAAATTAAAGTAGGTTCCGCTCCCCCAGGGTGTTGAGCGCAGGGCCGGATTGCTTTGGCAGTGGGGAGTGGGCATCCACGGAGGGTTGTGTGTACGTGCTACGCCACAGACTCTGCAACCAACCCCATGCCACGCATGGTGATTCACATCTTACTTTACGCTAAAAAACTGAAAAATTCACAGAAAAAACAAAGGTTAATGTGTCAAGTGGCGTATAGTTAGGAATTACAATATTAATTTACATCACATTAAAAAAAACTCAGAAATACACTGAAAAAACAAAGGTTAAAGGGACATTATAGTTAGTTGAAAAGGCTAGTTAAAACATACAGTTTTAAACTAACAAAACCACTGGAATTCACCAGTTATAGTTATCTAAAGTAACTATAACTAGTTTATTATTTAGAAAGTTACCAGGACGCTCACAGGAAGTGAATTGATATCATGCAAATGAGGGGCTTGACAAGCGCAGAAGTTTTAAAGTGACTATTAAGGATGTCCTTGGGGGTAACTAACCCCCCTGTTACCTCCAGTAAGACCCACAAAGCAGGATTGCGAAGAGGTTTTCAGGGGCCACACCCCCTTTCTCCACCACTTCGCAAACGCGCCACCTGGCGCACTACTAGTTGGGGCATAAAGTCCTGTTGGCCCTTGAGGGTCTTTCTGGACAACTAGCCCTCCTGTTACCTCCAGTAAGACCCACACAGCTGGATTGCTGAGAGGTCATCAGAGGCCACGCCCCCTTTCTCCACTACTCTGCAAATGCGCTTCCTGGTGCACTACTGGTTGGAGGAAAAGTCCACTTTAGTCTTGAGGCCCTAAGGAGTAAAATGGAATTCATTCCCCAACCAGTAGCTCGCCAGGAGGCGCGTTTGCAGAGTGGTGGAGACAGGGGGCATCGCCTCCAAGTCCTCTCAGCACTCCCTCTGTCTTGGAATTACTGGAGGTAACAGAATGGGTTCTTGGACCCCAAGGACCCTCAGCATCTAAGGGGACTGCATCCTCCCACCAACACTGCGCAAGGAGGGGCATTTGCAGAGTGGTGGTGAAGGGAGCGTGGCCTCCAGCCACTTGCTGGAGGTTTTTTGGAGTTTTTGTTAAAGGGAGGGGGGCTGCGTGGCCCCCCTCCCCTGGGCCACTTTTGGCCCCAGTTACCCCATGCCCCGGGGCAAGGCAATTGGTGACAGGGGCTGTGCAGTCCCCTCCCCGTCTGATTTTGGCCCCGGGGACTCCGTCCCCTGGGGCCCAGCCTGTAGTGTGGGTGCCCTGGTCCCACCTAGGGCACACAATTTTTAAGGGTTGAGGAACCGCGGGGGGCCACAAGGCTCCGTGGTCCCTGACGGCTACCCGCCTCCTGTGGGAGCCTGCGTTGCTTTTACACATAGGGAGCTGCTAACATGCAGCTCCCTGTGTGTAAAAGCAAAGTGTGCTCCACTTTGAGCAAGCAAGAGCAAAATGCTTGCACAAAGCGGAGAACAGTTTGCTATGGCTTGGCGGGAGCACCATTCCCTGCAAGCCATAGCAAACAGCAATGCCCCAGGAGTTGGAACCTCAGGACATTGCAGGAGCCAATCCTGGGGAGTGGTGGTCCCCAGAGCTATGTACAGCTGCAGGAGGGGGCTGCGCGGCCCCACTCCTTCCTTGACTAAGGGCTTGCCACAGGGAGATTGCGGCCCTGGGGCCGAGATCAGCCTGGGAGGGGAGCCACGTAGCCCCCCTCCCATTAAAACAAAGACACATTGGCCCAGGGGAAGTGGTGGTCCATGGGGCCCGGGGGTCTGTGAGGCCCCTTATATAAAAAATAAAATGGCCCGGGAAGATAGCGGTCCCCAGGGCATGCCGCATAGGCACCCCCCACAGTACTATGAAAACTGCCCCCAGGACCTGGCCCACCTAGGGGCCTATATTTAATGAAATGCAGGAGCCCGCGCTTCATTTAAAAAAAAAAAAAGAATCGGCAGGAGTTGTGGATCCACCGCAACTCTTGTCGAAAAGTTTTTTTAAAAAACATGCTTTTTTAACCCCCCCACCCCAGAGGCCTAGGGGATCAGTGGGTTTCTACCCTGCCCCCTTTTCTTTTTTTTAATGTTTTTTTCTGTGACTCGGTTAAACTGAGTCACAAGATGGCTGCCAACACTTCCTGGTTTGAAATGCTGGCAGACAATCAAATCTAAGCACAAGATCGAGAGGGGTTGTGGATCCTCCACGTCCCCAGATATACAACTGGAAATTTCTTTGATTACCTCCAAAACTGCTGAATGCATTAACACCATTTAACAAAAAAAGCACTTTCGGGACCAACAGCTACCTTTGCACTAAATTTGTTGTAATTCAGTTCAGCAGCTTGGGCTGTAGCTGTGCCTAAAGTTTCCTATGGAAATTAACATGAGTAAAACGTGTTTTGGGACCCCCCCCTTTTTCTCGTCCCCCGCTTGATGAATCATCTCGGAAGTTTCAACACAGCAGCTGAAGTGAGTGGCAGATTAGTTTTGAAAATTGCATAAAGATCCGTCAAACAACGCTAAAGATATTGGCAAATGAAAATAACGCTCTTCCTATGGAAACTACATCCTAACTATAACTACCTACTGGAGATCGCTAGTAGGTAATATATCATATATATATATCACATATATATATATATATATTCACTGAAAAAACCATAGGTTATAGACCATATATAGTTAGGAATTAGCATTTACAAAACCTTATTTTACTCACACAAAACCATTGAAATTCGCATATATAGTTAGTTGCACTAACTATATATCGCGCACCCGCAATCCACTGCTGATCATGTCACATATTACATCATTCATGACATGGTCAGTGACATCACTGATGACATCACTGATGACATCTCAAATGACATCACTGATGACATCACTGATGACATCTCAAATGACATCACTGATGACATCACTGATGACATCTCAAATGACACACTGATGACATCACTGATGACATCTCATTTGACATTACTGATCACATCACTGATGACATCTCATTTGACATTACTGATCACATCACTGTTGACATCATTCATGTGATAATACGATGAACCTCTTCAGACTCTAATATAACCTTAGATACACTCAGTGTAAACAGACACTCACAGACTGTCACTCATCCATGGAGTTACTCACACACCTAGACAGTCATGCAAAGAATCAATCACACCTCCATTTCCTCAACTATACAGTTATACACACCTTACTTATTCAAACATATACTAACACATATTTACTCTCTTATACAATCCCTGATACAAGTTCACAATGATCCATACAGCCACTCACACATTCACTGGCTCATATGCACAGTTATTTATATATGTCAACTCTCACATGTACTGTGTTTTACATATGTACTTACTTTGACATGTAGCACTGAGATATCCATTCACTCATCAATACACTCATGCACACAGTCAACCGCCCATACAGCTGTTTCCACATGCACTTTTGAACCCATACATCTAGTGAATCAACTGCTCACACATCTATGCACAGAGTCATACACCTCCCAGCCACCCACACACTCACTCAGTCTCCCATAAAAATACTTGGGCAACCAATCAATAACCCATATAGTTACTCATATAGCTACTGATCAACACATGCAGCAGTTTACAGAACAACAGACATAATGATGCACAAATTAAGACAGTTTAGTCACTAACCCATGCACTCAGTGAGACACATTTAATCACTCACTCATACAGTCAGTCATGCACCTACTAAATCCTTCATCCAGACACTTATACATCCACTCATTCTTCAATATGTAAGACATATTTTAACTTTACAGAAACATACAGTCACTGGATGTTGTCATCAGTGATGTCATCAGTGATGTCATTTGAGATGTCATCAGTGATGTCATCAGTGATGTCACTGACCATGTCATGAATGATGTAATATGTGACATGATCAGCAGTGGATTGCGGGTGCGCGATATATAGTTAGTGCAACTAACTATATATGCGAATTTCAATGGTTTTGTGTGAGTAAAATAAGGTTTTGTAAATGCTAATTCCTAACTATATATGGTCTATAACCTATGGTTTTTTCAGTGAATTTCAATGGTTTTTTAATAGCAAATATCAAAAGCTGTAAAATGTATTCTTCGTTTAAAGGAAAAATATATTTTATATGTATTTAATATAATTTTTTTATGTATATACATTTTTTGAGGGAACAAATTTATCAACTATCATGCTGAAGAAGAGTGTGGGGAAAAAAAAACAAAGAGGAGGACTAAGAGGAAAGAACAATCAGTTAAAAAATACAATTGCTTTAAAGCATGAAGTACTTTTCCACACATTTACATTTAAATAACCCATATTAGAACATACAAAATATCTACAGAGGAGACGGTGTACATTGAATTTTAGACTCTTCATTGGTACCTACATGTTGGTACTTACATCACCCGCACAACACAACAGCTCTATTCAGAGCTACCCTACCTCAAAGCACTCTAAAATATTATTTTACTATTTCCCTTGGTTTTCCCCTTGTTACGCTTTCCGGAACGCTACCCGGTGCGCGGACCGGGCGCTAACCGTGCGAAAATTTGAAAAAAAAAGGTTTTATTTTTTACATATATGGGCCTCCTCAGCCACCCTCAGAAAACCTAGGGGGTCAGGATATGTCTCCCGTGCCCCCTTATACCCATTCCCATCATTGTTTATCCTCCATCTTGTGACTAAATTTGTCCGAAACACAAGATGGCGGACTCCCGTTACGCTACCGGTGAGCTACCCGGTTCGCGTACCGGGTAGCGCTTCCACCGCGAAAAATCGAAAAAACATTTATTTTCTTTTTTTGCCCCGCGGGGCCCTTTAATAGCCCCCACATCAATCCTAGGGGGTCAGGAGGGTCTACCTTGCCCCCTTTCATTCATTTCCCCCTTCGTTTATTTCCACCTCTTGTCTCTCGATCCTACCGAGAGACAAGATGGCGGCTGCTCCGGACTGTTTAGAATGTTGACAGTCACCGGAGAGCCAATCCGCTTTTCCTCGCGAAGTTCCGTTACGCGTCTGGTACGCGAACCGGGGCGCTAACCGGGACGCTGTCACAGATATATATATTTTTTTGAACGTTAATTTCTCAAAATCCACTGGAGCACATATCTTGAGACCTAGCAAAGGCACATCGGGCAAACAGTCTCTACAATTTTGCCAAGTTTCATAGAAATCCATTCAGCCGTTCGAGCTAAAAGTGAGTCCAACCGGCCAATGGAAAACTCAATGTTAAAAACACGTTTTGGGACCCCCCTTTTTTCTCGGCCCCCGCTTGACGAAACCCCCCCCAAACTTTCAGGGGACGCTCAGAAACAAAATGTGCCGTTTTCCTGAAAATTTCAGCCAATTCCGTCCATCAACGCCAAAGTTATTCAACATAGAATTTTCAGAAATCCCTATTCAAAAAAATCCTAACTATATATACCTACTGGCGACCGCCAGTAGGTAATATATATACACACACCCACACACACACCCAAATGCACACACACACACACATATCTATATATATGTTCACTGAAAAGAAAAGTTTAAAGTGATGGTATAATTAGGTGTTGAAATGAGAGAAAAACTAACTTTTAAATACAAAAAAAAGTAGAAATTCACAAGCTATAGTATATTGAGTTAACTATAACTTGCATCCTGCTATGTACTGCTTATGACCTCCCATCCTCCCATACTATATCACTCATGACATGTTAAATCATCTGGGAGAGGCAAGGGAGATGCTCAGGTAAAAAGGGTTCTCCTTCTTGAGAAATCTGGCAGACCTCTTCCTTGTGGGCACCACAGAAGAGTGTCAAAAGTATGACGACTATGGCCTGGGTGCTCTCATAATCACTGATGGGGCTTGAGGCTGCATAGCCAAAATGCATCATGCATGCTGAATTGCACAGGTCAACATTATTTCTTAAGTCTTGCATATTAATGGAGGCTGATGGCATGATTTGCAAATTGAGTTTCAAGTCATTACTGTAGGGACAGATACCGTCACCTATGTAAAGATTAGTACTAGACCCTGCTATGACACTCCTTTTACTCCTGCGACTTGCAAAGCCAGATGTATTTTGACCTCAGATCCATCCCAATACAGCGAGGTGAGGGTACCCTTCCTCTTTCACATGATTACGCTCATTCTAGGGAGTCCAGGAAAAGGAGATACTAGGGAGAGTTCTATAGTAACGATTTCCGTCAATATATGATTTGCCTCCTACTCGTGGAACTGGTCAGGTGTGCCATTACCACAATTTAAACTGTTTTAGATATAATAAATACCTTGGCTGACTTACCTTATCAACTGCACAGGCTGTACTGGAAGGCACCATGTTCTGTTCTCCCTCACCAAATAACTTGGTGGAGGCAGTATTTATGAATAACTGGTACAAAGTGCCAAGAAGAAGGCAATCTACAATGACTAAAGGACTTCGGGTCAGAATATAGAAAGCATTTTTGTAGTCACAAACGTCCCAATTAGCAGAATCTGGCCATTTGAGACCACAAAAATGCTTTTTTTTAATGTAGAAATCTCAAATTGTGATTCGGTAACAAGTTACTAAATTGTAATTTGAGTTTGAGTACCAATTCGATATTTGGAAGGGGTGTGTTTAGGGTATGAAATGGTTATGCTATGTATTCAGGGCCGGACTGGCTACCGGGCGTTTTGGAATGCTGCTAAGCTGGGGGCTGATTTCGTTGATGGGGACCTGCGTGTACTGAACAAAATTTGTTTTGCTTTAATTATTTCGAAGTACACGAAGCTCTCCATGAACAAAATCAGCCCCCACCGCAGTGAAATCAGCCCCCAGCTCGGCAGAATTCCAAAATGCCCGGTAGTCAGTCCGGCCCTGTATGTATTAATGTTTTGTGATTGAATTCCAGTTGCAAAACATTAATATATTACCACCTCATCAAATCAATCAATCAATCCATCAGTATATTTGTAGATCGCGCTACTCACCCGTAGGGGTCTCAAGGCGCTGGGGGTGAGGGGGAGTGCCGCTACTGCTCGAAGAGCCAGGTCTTGAGGTGTTTCCTGAATGTGAGGTGGTCCTGGGTCAGTCGTATGTGGGCAGGGAGGGAGTTCCACGTCTTGGCCGCCAGGTAGGAGAATGATCTTCCTCCGTCGGTGGTTCTGCGGATCCGTGGGACGGTGGCAAGGGCGAGGCTGACAGATCGGAGTTCGCGTGTTGGAGTGTAGAACGTGAGGCGGTTGTTGAGGTATTCGGGACCTATGTCATGGAGCGCTTTGTGTGCGTGGGTGAGGAGCCTGAACGTGATCCTTTTGTTGACAGGGAGCCAGTGCAGGTCTCTCAGGTGGGCTGATATGTGGCTGTGGCGGGGATGTCGAGGATGAGTCGTGTGGATGCGTTCTGTATGCGTTGGAGTCTTTTCTGAAGTTTGATTGTGGTTCCTGCGTATAGGGCGTTCCCGTAGTCTAGTCGGCTGGTGACGAGGGCCTGGGTGACCGTCTTTCTAGTTTTGGTAGGGTTCCACTGGAAGATCTTACGGAGCATGCGCAGGGTGTTGAAGCATGATGATGAGATGGCGTTCACTTGCTTGGTCATCGCGAGAGACGAGTCCAGGATGAATCCCAGGTTGCCTGCATGGTCAGTGGGTGTCGGTGGGGTGCCCAGTTCCGTGGGCCACCAGGAGTCGTCTCAAGCGGATGGGGATGGTCCGAGGATGAGGTCCTGATGTCGTCGGTGGCTGCAATGAGGGCGGTCTCGGTGCTGTGATTGGCTCGAAATCCGGGCTGGGATGGGTCGAGGGATCCATTGGCCTCGAGGAATGCGGTGAACTGTTTATTGACGATCTTCTCAATAACTTTTGTAGGGAAGGGAAGAAGAGAGATGGGGCGGAAGTTTTTGAGGTCTTTAGGGTCCGCTGTTGGTTTCTTCAGAAGGGCATTGATCTCTGCATGCTTCCAGCTCTCTGGGAAGGTTGCGGATGTGAGGGAGTTGTTTATGACGTTCCCTAGGTGGGGAGCGATGATGGTGTCCACTTTGCTGAAGATGTGGTGAGGGCAGGGGTCGGAAGGAGAGCCGGAATGGATGGTGTTCATAGCGTGGGCGGTGTCTTCGGTGCTGATGGGAGTCCAAGCGCTGAGGGTGGCTGTCGGGGGCGTTGGTTCGGTGGCTGGGGGTGAAGTCTGGGTGCTGAAGCTGTCGTGGATATCGGCGATCTTGCGGTGAAAGAACGTGGCGCGGGAGTTGAAGAGGTCTGGCGACGGTGTGATGTCGTTGATGTTGGCGCTGGAATTGGGGAGCTCTTTTATGATGCTGAAGAGTTCCTTGCTGTTGTGTGTGTTGTTGTCCAGCCGTTCTTTGAACGATGTTTGTGGTGCGGATCAGCTGGTGGTGTTTGCAGGTGGCGTTCTTGAGGGCTGTCATGTTTTCGGTTGTCTGTTCGCGGCGCCAGGTTTTCTCGAGGGTTCGGCCGGATTTCTTTGATTCTTTGAGGTCGTTGGATGAACCCTGTTGTTTTCCTGTTGCCAGGCTTGCCTGGAGGGTTCTTCAGTGGTGCAAGGTCATCAGCACAGTTGACGATCCACTGTGTGAGGTTGCGGGCTGCGTTGTTGGTGTCAGTAGTGTTGATTGGTGAGTTCTGGCTCAGTGATGTGGTTAGCTGGTCTGCGCTGACTTTGCTCCAGCATCTACGGGGGATCTGTTGCGGGCGGTGGTGGGATGTGGTGTTCTTAAAGGTGAAGTGGATGCAGCTGTGGTCAGTCCAGTGTAGTCCGGTGGAGTGGCTGAAGGCAATGTGGCTGCTGGCAGAGAAGATGGTGTCGAGCGTGTGGCCGGCGTAGTGGGTGGGGGTGTTCACCAGTTGCTTGAGGCCGAGGTTGGCGAGGTTGTCGAGCAGGGTGGTGGTGTTGTTGTCGTTGTTGTTCAGGTCCCCTAGGAGGATGTAGTCTGACGATGCGAGGGCATGTGGGCTGATGAAGTCGGCGATGGCTTCACTGAATTGTGTGTGTGGGCCCGGGGGTCTGTAGACGAGGGTTCCTCTGATGGTGGTCTTGGGTTTGTGTGGATCTGGAAGTGTAGGTGTTCGGCGGTGGTGAGGGCATTTTCGGAGTTGGTCGTGACATCAATGGTGTTCCTGTAGATGATGGCAATTCCTCCTCTGGTTTGGTTGACGCGGTCCTTTCGTGTGATCTTGTAGCCGTGCGGGATGGCTATGGCGATGCCTGGGGCTGAGGAGGCATTCATCCAGGTTTCTGTGAGGAAGCGACGTCTGGTGCTGTTGTGTCGAGGAGGTCCCAGAGTTCGACGGCGTTCTTGTGGACGGAGCGGGTGTTGAGCAGGATGCACTTGAGGTGGTTGTTGTTGTTACCTGGTACGGGTGGTGGGGTGTAGGTTCGGACGCAGGTGAATTTGCAGATTTGGCAGGAGAAGAGTCCGTGGGTGCGCTTCGCAGTAGCTTGGTAGCAGGCGGCTGGTCGGCCGGTGTTGAGTGCATGGAGGGTGGTGGTGTCGTATCTCAGTCGGGTTTCTTGGTTTCGGCGGGGACCAGGGGTTCTGGCGCTGGGCACGGTCCAGGCACAAATGGGCGCAGACGGGCTTGCCTTTGGTGTGCCAGCGGCGCGCCCGCTGCGCGCGTCCGCTGCGCGGCCTTCATATGAGGGGCTGTGGGAGGGAGGAGCAGCTGGGAGGCGGGAGCGGGGTGGTGAATGGGGCACCTGGGGGGCGGGGCCGCAGGGAGACAGCGGCGGAAGCACGAGGGAGTGGAGCAGGTGGGGGGCAGGGGGGAGGGCACAGGGCACTGGCAACAGTGGCAAAAGAAGCAACAATTAGAGGCAGCAGAATAGTAACAGTGGCAAAAAAGGAAAAAACAGTAAACAGTTGGAAAAAAAGGAAAACGCAGTCCGAGGCAGAGGAGAAACAAGCATTTACAATGCAATGGTTTCGCCTTTGGAAAAGTTAGAGCTATTGGCATTGTAAATGACAACATTTGTATTTATGTGTTGGTTTTGAAAACAGATAAATAAATGGCATTGTCATTTACATTGCCATTAGCTTAATCTCGGCAGTCACTCTGCACTCCCCCTGCACTCCCTAGCTACTCACTCTGCACTCCCCCTGCACTCCCTAGCTACTCACTCGGCACTCCCCCTGCACTCCCTAGCTACTCCCCCTGCACTCCCTAGCTACTCCCCCTGCACTCCCCCTGCACTCCCCCTGCACTCCCCCTGCACTCCCTAGCTACTCACTACTCTGCACACTCACTACTCTGCACACTCACTACTCTGCACACTCACTACTCTGCACACTCACTACTCTGCACACTCACTACTCTTCACACTCACTACTCTGCACACTCACTACTCTGCACACTACACAAAGATCTGTTACAATTAGAATAAAATAAAACGAGGTGTAAAAAATGATATGAAGTAATCTTCCTAGAGTCCCTTGTTCCCGTCGAAGGGGACTCTTTCAGAATATGTGACACAAAAGCTGTGGTCTACACGAGGGTCGCTGGCATGGTAAAGCATTTTGAGAGCTTCTTCTTACAAAAACTCACAATGGCTTCTTTCTCCCTGGCTCCCCGCTCTTGATTCTCACTCTCCAATGGACAAGCTAGAGAGGCTCTTCACTTATTAATACAAAACAAGCCCTGCCCACAAAAATCACGAACCTGCTTAACTGAGGATAGAGAACAGTAAAGTCTGATTAAAAAAGAAATGTCATGATGTCTTGCCAATTTACCATAAAGCCTTTTGAAACTGTATTTAGAAAGCTTTAAAAGCGCAAACATTTTCCATCCTTCGTAATTTTAACCCCTGCGAGGGAGGACTGAAAGCACAGACTCAATGCAGCCCAAAATGTGCAATTGAATGAGACTTCTGGAGCAACTGTCTACAGCCTGTAAGTTCTGGCTTACCTTTTCGTTATATTGTGCAATTATTCTGGTTTGGCATTAGTATGGTTCTTATTTGTGATCAACGTAAGCTAATTCATCCACGTTTTTCAGAAAGTACTATACTCAACATATTGTTCTGATAGAGTCTCTTTATTATAAGTTATCCGAGGGTGGTGAACCCCTTAGCAACACCTTTGTTTTGTTCCATTTCTGTAACAGTTCTCTCATGTAACGTAACTGGTTCTATTGTACAGTGCTCTGACACCTTCGGGTAATAAAAATGCTTTAAATAAATAAAATAATAAATAAATAAAAATACTAGTGATTCTACTCCCCGTCACATATGCTCTAAGTCTAAACAATGATTGCCCTGGAGTATATACAGCCCGCTTCTTATTGGTGGGAACAGCCGAAGCTGTCACTCACAGCTGGTCTTCGGGGTGCCGGGCTGTAAGAGAAGCCTCAAAACAAGAGTCTCGGGGAGGCGGAGGCTAAATGATCACCCCTGTCCTCACCTAAAAACATATCTAGCGGATTGGGCTAAAAAAGTTAAAAAATAACCAGCTTCTCTTTAAACAAGATACCCTTGGCACCTACACCTTTACACTTAATATATCATGCGCACATAACCCTGCTGGCCTGTCAGTGACATCTCGACTAACCTATAGCTGCGAAACGTTGGGTAGCAACATTACTTTAATTGGCCACCGTACCGCTTGGCCTTCGCCCATCTCTTTTTGAGCCAATAGATATCCTCCGAAGGGAATGGGGCGGAGGAAAGTCGGTGTATGTATTTGTTGTTCTCACACAAGCGCGCGGTTGAGTTTGGTTGCCGGGCGCCAGACAACAGCTGTGAAGGGGAAGACCAATGGCAGCAGAGCCCTACTGACCAATGAATAGGGAGTCCACGAAGCCAGCATGGGAGTTCTGCGGAGAAGGATGACATGTAAACAAACTGAAGCTTCGTCTTAAAGGGGCAGCGCGATGAAATCGAACCGAAAGGATTACCGTGTATCCTCTGGCCTAGTCAACATGATGACGCATCTCGCTTTAACGCGATTACAGTGATGTCATTCCAGTTAGGTTATTATACGGCGAGGCTACGGCCCGTTAAGGCAAACTGTTTAATAAATAAGAATTCACAGGCGTATCGATCATACCTGTAAACGGGAGAGGACGCGGACGGCGGGAGGAGGGCGGGAGAAGACACGGACGGCGGGAGGGGGCGGGAGAGGACACGGACGGCGGGAGGAGGGCGGGAGAAGACACGGAGGGCGGGAGAAGACACGGACGGCGGGAGGAGGGCGGGAGAAGACACGGATGGCGGGAGGGGGCGGGAGAGGACACGGACGGCGGGAAACGTGCACAGGACAGCGAGGGGGGGCGGAAAGGCACACAGAGGGGGCGGGAATGGACAGCGCATCTGAAATCACTTTCAGTGAAAGGGGAGGGAACGGAAAAAACGTAACGCCGCCCAGGGAAAAAATCTCGGGAACGCCCCCGAATCTGGTCCGGCCTTGACGGACAGATCCGGCACTCAATGGCTAGCCTCCATTTATGGAGCTAGCCAATGAGAGCCGGGGGACGTTCCCGAAGTGCTTATTGTCGACATAGGATTTCACCTGCGCTGAAGAGCTGCGCAGAGCGCAGCCTTCGGCAGGCGAAACCCAAAAAGGACGGCAAGCATCACAGGCAATCAGGCGAGGACACAGCAGGCAGTGGCACAGGGGGACTGTGTGGCGGCTGAGGGGGCGACCTACCTGGTGACAGGGTCAAAGGTCGCTCCATTCACCACCGCGCGGCCTCCATATGAGGGGCTGTGAGAGGGAGGAGCAGCTGGGAGGCGGGAGCGGGGTGGCGAATGGGGCACCTGGGGGGCGGGGCCGCAGGGAGGCAGGCTACCTGGTGACAGGGTCAAAGGAGGTGGTAACCCATTTGCAACTGAAAAGGGGTCTCCATGGGCCCCCTTTCCTTTGAGAATGGTGAAAAAATATATTTTTTAAAAGCAGGCCATGGTCCCACGAATCACTGCCTACTCTTAAAAATGAAAGTAAAAATTAAAAAATGTTGTGTTTGAAATACATCCTGTTTTCTTTTAAGGACAACGGGCTGCAGTGGGAAAAAAAGATGTTTTTTTTTAATGCAGTTACAGACATGGTAGTCTGCTGATCCCAGCAGGCCACCATTCCTGTGATGGCTATAATTCCTAATGGGTCACAAACTGCCACCTACCTCATTAATATTCATGAGGTAGGTCGATTTGCAACATGCTAGGAATCACTAATTAAAAGTAAAAAGGTGTTATACATTAGGAATAGCGATTTCCTAATTGAGATTCACAGAAACATTTGTAGATCTGGGCCTTGGACCCCAGAGCAACTCAATCACCTCTTTGAACATTAAACCTTTGAGTTTGGAGAGGAACGTTTATGGAACAGGCTCCTGTTACTGTGTGCCCAACTGAAACATGTAGAACCTGAGAAGGTGGATTATATCCCAATAAATAATGTGTATGTTTACTTATTTACTGAATACTAGAGAGACATTTGTTTACTCAGATCTGTTTTTCTCTTGGGGCTTCCTTTGACTTGATTGTGATTGGACAGGGAAAATCTTATTTTTACACTATTCTTCGTAGCAGTCTTTTTCATTCTTGATTCAGTTATTACTAAAACTGAGCACTCAAAAATATCTGCGCAGTTCGAACTCACATCTTATAGTTCCTTACACCCATTTAACTAAAAGTATGTATCCATACATCTGCAGGGAACTGCTTCAACAGTAAAACTTACAATGAAAGTTTTAAAGAAACAAAGCAAACCAAAAAAAAAGCATTCAGCATATGAAGGAGAAGAAATATTGTAATAATATTTTAATCTAGCAATATGATTTAATTTAACAAAGCCCTTTGTGATTCTCCCAAGGCTACAACAAAATGTCAGTGGTGCAAATTAGCTACCTATTGTAAGCTCAATTACATGTAGCATCCTGAAGCTCATATTGTGAGGCCACAAAGGTGACGTGGTGGATTAATTAAAACCAGAAGGTCATCTATAACTTATTCTGGAAATGATATTTGAATGTGTAATTGTCAGTACATGGACTTACCTGACCATCTGCCTCTGCTTTCCTCTAGGACTTTAAACCTTTTTTCAGTTCTGCGCAGAGCGTGAACAAGTCCACCCGGTGTAAGCAAAGTATTGCCCGGTAACACTGCATAGCAACACATTATTATTTTACTGCAGTTGATGTTCCTGACCTGGCCACTGATGCTGTGGTTAATTTGTAAAAAAAAAAAAAAAAAGTGCCGGGGCTCTCGTCAGGAGGCAGCTTGCACCAGCCCATTTCTCCTGTTAGCGCTGTCTAAAACAGAACCAACCACTAACCATAAAAGCGGGGAGAGGGTGTGGCGTAATGACCAGAGCTGCCTACTTTGGAGCAGGGGAACCACGTTCGAGTCTCAACATCGGCTTAACATCCTGTGATTCTGGGCAAATCACTTAATCAATCGCCCCGTGCATACCATAAATAAATGTGCCCTTAACTGGTGCTCATGAAAAGTGCTAGTCTTGATGATTAAGTGCTGGTGCTGAGCTCGCCAGAAACCACCAGCTCAAATTAAGCACTGGCTGATGTGCTTCTAATAAATGGATCTTAATGTAGCTCTGTGAACAAACTATGAAGTATTCATAGCCAGAAGTTTAGAATAATGGCAATTGATACTTTATAGATGCCTAGCTGCCAAAGAGTAAAAAGCACTGATAAATGATTTTCCATGCTCAGTGGCACTAAATTTACAGACTTCCGAAAGATGAAAGACTAGGTTGTACCAGAAGGTCTTCCTTCTCCCCGTGACAGTGCACGCAGTACACAGAGCGGAGAGAGCTTGAGTCTGAAGCACCAGCCAGAGCGCCCCACCAGCAAGGTTAGGAGGCGGTGCTGAGGTTGGCATGAGGAGTACCGGCAGCAGCTGAAGGCCAAGAGATGTCAGCCGCCTTCTATATTGCATGTGATGTGTTTTGAGGTATCTCAGAAGAATGTTGGCCATTGAGATCCTCATCATCCTTGGCGGAAACCCTGGGGGAGCATGGTTACCATCTGTCTCTTGCGCCCCGAAGTCCTGAATACAGCAGACGAGGTGCTGTCAATGTGGCTAAGTTGCTCTGCAGACCCGGGTAAAGTGGAGGACCCAAGGAGTAAGCAGTCTTGGTCAGCAAATGCTATGGAAAGGACTTTCTCATGGAAAATGGAGAATAGAGGCTAGTGGCACCCCTGTCTCAGGTTTCCTTTCAGGTGCCACCTTCTAGCACCACTCTCTCTTCGACGCTGCTGCCCCTTTTCCCCTACACTCTCAAGTCCTCCTTCGACCCCAGCCTCAGTGCACCCTCAACCATCATGACACTGAGGTGGTGGAAGAGGGAAGGGAGAGCCTGTCTTCAACAGTGGTCACAATAAAGCTTCATAAAAAAGCTCTGACAAGATACACCCTAAAGACATCAATCTTGATCCCCACAGGGTCAACAAAAATATGGATTCAAGCTGCTGATTACACACCTAATAAACCAGGAAAACATGAGGAGTCACAGATCTCTGAGGGAGCTCCAAGGAGCAAGTGCTATTTTTGCATCCCAAGTTGAGGTTCACCAAGCGGATGAAGCTAATGCGTGATTTACCCCCTCTTGGCTCTGAAGGACTTAACTACAGCAACTCGCACTGATATTGTCACCAGTCTGGCCAGGGCCATTTGCAACCTCCCCTCCCCGAGTCCATGACCTGCCTTCCCATTTCTGAGCATGTGCTCTGACTTCTCCCTGCGATGACTGTGTCCTGTCTGCCCACTCCTAAGTCAGTGTACTATCTACCGAATACTGAACCTGTCAGCTAGCTGCCACTTGCCCACTTCTGAGTCTGAGTGTTATCTAGAGTATAGTTGTTGCTGGTGGTAGTTACTGCCATTTATTTCTAGAAATCAGGACAATTTGCCCCATACTTACTACAAGACCGAACCCCTCCCAATATCATGCCTTACTGTTTATTTCAAGACCTAGTGCAAGGCATGGTGTTCCTGCCCATGTACTGTCAGTGTAAACATTAAACAAGCCCAACACATCCTAGGCTGACTAAGAGGAGCCTGGGCTGCCAATCAAGAGATACATAAACTCAGTCCTGCCAATGAGAGCCATGAACGTAGGGCTGGGTGTCTTTGCTTTACAGCCAGGAAACCCAGACACTTAATTTCTACCACCCAACTTTTCCACACTCCTCCCCTTAAAAACAGTAGCCCACCTGCATGACACGGCGTAGCATCCCCACCTGGAATGAATGAAATATGTGACCATATAAGGTTAATATGGTCTTTATGTAGTTCCTGGTTTGATCTTCTCCTGTCAAGGGTTCTAGGCCTAGTTACACAAATGAGGGGTACCAATCATATTTGGAGAAGTGTGGGAATGCTGCGTGGTAGGAATTTTGTGGCTCTCCAAAGATGATGTCGCTTTCCCTAAAAGAAATATGAGTAAAATATATGATTTTAGCCACACTTTTAGGTTTGCAGGGCATTCTCGATAAGACAACTACCCTGGACACCCGTGGGTGTCTCGTTTTCAGAAATGTTAGGATTTAATAGTTTCCCTCGGTGGTCTCAGAGCCCACGCCCAAATATCTGCTACCAACATCACCAAAACGGGTTAAGTTTGATGGCAAAAATGGGATGTCTCCATGTTTAGTTTTGGGGTCTTTCCTGTTGCATGCAATGGGCTCAACCTCACAAGCAGGGAACGATTTTATCAGGCGAAATATGGGAATGTAGGATAGTCGAAAATTTGATTTGTTATTATCAATTGAATTTCTCTTCATTTTTAATTTAAAAAATAAGGCAATGTGCTAGAAATAACAAATTTTAAAAAATGTCCTCTGATTCACAGTTATGATTGGTAACCCTAAATTCAGAGAAGTAAAAAATAACCACTATTCCTAAATTCGATATTTTGGGTCGATTTAAAAAAGCATAAGTTTCCTCCACACTCATTTTTTCATTCATTAGATTTTAGAATGGAAGCTTAGTAAAATATATAAAATTTCAAAATAAGCTGCAGCTAAGCAGCTGGCTCTGGGTATCAAATTTTTCGGGACACCCACCAAACTCAATATATTGTTGGGTGGAATGGTATATTACTTGGTGATCCTGCCATCAGGGCAAAAGATTATAGATGGAAACTCAGCGAATTTCAATTTTTTCTATTTTTTAACATGAATTTTGATTTCAGCAATTTCTTCTTTACATAAATCATGTGCGATCTACACAAATGCCCATTGATAAATTCAGAATGTTATCTAGTATTTTTTATTTTTATTTATTTAAGAAGTTTTATATAGCGCTAGCCTGACCCGGGGGTATCGGAGCGCGTCAAATCAGTTACAAAGCAGATGAAAAAAAGCAGAACATAATACAATAACGCAAGACAATCGTAATGACAATGACAAAGAGTTCCATTTCGAGTACTTGTTAACACCGCATCCGAGAGGGGTGAGGTGTCAATCTCAAGGCTCAAGCTGCCTCTATCTGTTCGCTAGGGCTCGATCGAGGAAGAGGATTTTGATCTGATTTTTGAATTTAGTGAAAGAAGGAATAGTTCTGATGTGAGGGGGAATAGAGTTCCAGATTTTGGGTGCGCTACCAGCGAAGGATCTGGCCGCAGTTTTTTGTTTTTGTGATTTTAGCGGGATGAGAAGTAGGGTTTTAGAGCTTCTGAGAGTTCTGTTCTGGCCAGCTTTTTTAAGTTTGGCTGCCAGATATTCAGGTTTGCCTGTGTGAAGGGTTTTGTGGGTGAGGCAGGCTGTTCTGAAGTTTTCCTGCAATTCTATTGGTAGCCACTTGAGATCTTTGAGTGCAGGAGAGATGTGATCAAATTTCTTTATTCCCTTGACCATTCTGGCAGCCGCGTTGAGAGTTGTTTTCAGAGGAGCAAGATGTGTTTTCGCTATTCCAGAGAGGACTGCGTTTCCATAGTCCAGTCTTGACAGCACCAATGCCTGGGTGGCTTGTTTAAGATCTTTGGGCAGGATCAAAGGTTTAATTTTGTTCAGAAGCTTCAGGTTGAGGAAGGCGCTCTTCTCCAAGATCTTAATGTGTTTAGTCATGTCGAGTTTTGAGTCTAGGGTAATGCCTAAAGATTTAACAGAATCAGCCAGGATGAGGTTCCCATTGAGCGTATTGATAGCTTTTAACCGCTCTACCATTTGTGGGTTCTCTTCTTTGATCGAAAGGAGGAGTAGTTCGGTTTTGTTCGGGTTCAGTTTTAAGTGGTTACTTGTCAGTCAAAATTGCACTTCTCTTAGTGTTTCTTTGAGTCTTTGAATGTCTTTGGCCGAGGAGATTTCCAAGTAAATTTGAGCATTGTCAGCATAAAGGTGAAAAGGGATGATGGCGTAGGGAGGTGAGGGGTTCCATGTAAATATTGAAGAGTTGAGTGGAGAGCACTGATCCTTGGGGTACTCCCCTATTGACGGGGTGGAGGTCGGACTCAAAGGCTTTAATTTTGATTCTCGGGAAGCGGTTGTGGAGGAAAGAGGAGAACCATTTGAGGACCACCTTGTCTAGACCGGCCCTGTCTTCGAGAGTATTTAGAAAGGTATAATTTTCTGAGTTCACCGGTGGGTTTCATACCCATTTAAACAACAAACTGCGTGTAAGTTGAAACCACAAAGTATAAGAAATATGGACTACCACTTAGAAAATGCAAACACTGCAGTGAAAAATATTATTTTACAACTCTACTTGTCTCTGTAAGTTTGGAAGACATGAAACCTTCTGTTGATGCAATTTTTTGAAAAGCCTTTTTTCACATTTTTCCCAAACCCCTAAAATGTTGATATATTTTGACTATTTTCTGGTCACCCCTGGTGAAATCTACAAACCCTGAGAACCTCTTGAATCCACAATATGTGGGGAAAAAGGACACACATTTGCCCTGGGTTATGCGCAAAGTGCCCTGAACATCACAAAAGGGATTCAGCACTGTGGGTGGTGAAGCCCTAGCAGCTAAGGGGTTAATTTCACTTTGGTTGCTGTGTTCTACCATATGTGTTCAATGTTTTCAAACCCAGGGCCATTTTCCAATTTACACTCTCCTTTTTTCATGCAATATTTCTACAATCCAGTCACAATTTGGATTTTAACCGAGTTGTATTTATTTAGGTTGCAAAAGGGCTTGGCAACCGAGAATAATCAAAAACATGAGCAGCCACTTGTAGAAAAGGAATGCATAGTTTCCAAACATTCACAACTTTCTCATTGATTAATATGAATAAAATGAATGATGAAAAAAGACCAGGGTATAAATCGAAATTTCATAACCAGAACAATATGGAATGACAGACGAGAGACTTCCCTTAATTTAATTTTGATTTATTTTTTTAACCTTGAAAAATCACACAGACCCATACAAGCCAGACAGCAAACACTTTTTGACTGAAAATAAATGTGGCTTTATGTTCAAATATTTGTGGTTTACAGACATGATGATAAAGTACAATCCGATGAGATGATGAAGCATAGAAAATTGGAAAATGATTTATAAAGCAAGGAAGAATAGTTCCTTAGAGCAAACCTGTAAGAGAGGCTTGGAAATAAAATTTGAAACAATATTTTATGTTTTTGATTATATCCTACAGGTCAGTCTGAATGCCTTCCCCACACAAGTATATTTTAACCAATCATTAGCCTAAAACCTTTTACAGCTCACATTAGCCCCCCAACAACATACATTTTATATAAAAAGCACACAAATTACTATTATCATGTTTACTCCAACAAAGTTGCCTTGGAGTATCAAAACTTTCCATAAATTGACTACCAAAGTATCCAGGGTTGCCTATAACCAGTGCTTAATTTGAGCCAGTGGTTTCCGGTGCTGGCCAATGGCACTTAGGGGCCCATTATGATCGCGGACGGACTTGAGTCCGTCCGCGACCATAGAGGAGGGAACCTCCGCATGGCCTGCGGAGTTCTCTCCTGTCCTATTAGGATGTGACCGCCACACTGGCGGTCACATCCTCTATTTTTACCATTGCGGTGGGTGTGGCTTCAAGCTGCACCCGCCGCAATGGTAAAAATGCATACATTGCATTTGTATGCAGAAAGCGGCAGGCACCGTGCGGTGCCTGCCGATTTCTGCATACAAATGCAGGGGGGTACCAACCATAGGTACGCCTCATGTGCACTCCCCACGCCCCCTTCACCCAGGGGGCCCGCAACGGGCCCCCGCAGTGAAGTTCCACATGCTTTTCCACGGCGGAAAACCCGCCGCGGAAAAGCATTTTTTAAAGCCCATCCTAATAGGGCTGGCGGTGTCTGAGAGACACCGCCACCATATTAGAGCTTTTCCGCCGCGGTTGTAAGCCAACCGCAGCGGAAAAGCTGCGGACAGAAACCAGGACCCACCAGCCATCCTAATGTGTCGGTGGGTCTTTGGTGGGTCCGCTGCGGTTTTTCCGCATCCACCGGGCCGGCAGTTGCTTCCGCCGGCCCGGAGGATGCGGAAAAAACGTAATCGTAATAGGCCCCCTAATTGGTTTCTGGAGCAGGCAACAGCACTTAACTGTCAACACTGCACTTATGACTTTTTCAAGTCTATCCTACTCTTGTTTTTTGCCATTAATGTTAGGTGACCATATTGGATGTGATAGACCATGTAGAATGTTTTTTTAGTAGCCACGAATATACAATTTTGTCGTTGGTCACCAAGTTCTTACTTCGCCATCTCCCTCCCTTGTGCGATGGAACACCCATTCGCCCCTTAACCTCATGACAGCAGGTATTACTTCACACTGCCGGATCTTCCATAGTAACATGTGGAATTTATGGTTGGGAAATTCATTGTGTCCTTATTCTGGGAATCAGGATTTGGGAATTAAGACCTAAATTTAACTTTTTACCGTGGTTTTAATTTTAATGTGTGACTACTTAATGTACTATGAATCAGGCATAAAATCAGACATACAAATCTTCTCAAATAAAACTCTAACAATCTTAAATGGCTTAAGTTTTATGCAGCGATTTAAAATAATTGCTTTAATCAACCTTATTTTACAACTGTTGTTTCTGCTTTCAAACCTGTAGCAAAGCTCAATGACTGGTTTTAGTGTGGTTTCCTTTTTGGTAAGTTTTATTTATGTATTTATTATTTTATAGAGTACTAGCTTACCTGTCGCGCGTTGCTGCGATCTCCGAAAAAAGGAAATTGAAGAAACTTGTTATGATAACATTCAATTTACATTGTGTCATTTTTATTGAAACTTATTGATTTTAATATGGAATACATTTCAAAGTGTCGTTTTAATTCTATTTAATTATTCGAGTGCTTGTGGATACACGATTTTTTGTTTTTCCGTCTGGTGCGTACATCAGTATTCGAAAGATTATGAGGGCCCTGGGGGGCCGATATTTAAAAAAAAAATGTATGCTAGAAACCTTCGCAGGAGTGTTCTCAACAACTTCCCAAAGTTTCATGGCGATCGGATGCGTACATCAGTATTCGAAAGATTATGAGGGCCCTGGGGGGCCGATATTTTAAAAAATGTTATGCCAGAAACCTTCGCGGGAGTGTACTCAACAACTTCCCAAAGTTTCATGGCGATCGGATGAATGGTGTTTTAATTCTATTTATTTATTCGAGTGCTTGTGGATACACGATTTGTTGTTTTTCCGTCTGGTGCGTACATCAGTATTTGAAAGATTATGAGGGCCCTGGGGAGCCGATATTTAAAAAAAATGTATGCCAGAAACCTTCGCAGGAGTGTTCTCAACAACTTCCCAAAGTTTCATGGCGATCGGATGCGTACATCAGTATTCGAAAGATTGTGAGGGCCCTGGGGGGCCGATATTTTAAAAAATGTTATGCCAGAAACCTTCGCGGCGGGTGTGTACTCAACAACTTCCCAAAGTTTCATGGCGATCGGATGAATGGTGTTTTAATTCTATTTATTTATTCGAGTGCTTGTGGATACACGATTTGTTGTTTTTCCGTCTGGTGCGTACATCAGTATTTGAAAGATTATGAGGGCCCTGGGGGGCCGATATTTAAAAACAATTTATGCCAGAAACCTTCACGGGAGTGTACTCAACAACTTCCCAAAGTTTCATGGCGATCGGATGCGTACATCAGTATTCGATAGATTATGAGGGCCTTGGGGGGCCGATATTTAAAAAAATGTTATGCCAGAAACCTTCGCGGGAGTGTACTCAACAACTTCCCAAAGTTTCATGGCGATCGGATGAATTGTGTTTTAATTCTATTTATTTATTCGAGTGCTTGTGGATACACGATTTGTTGTTTTTCCGTCTGGTGCGTACATCAGTATTTGAAAGATTATGAGGGCCCTGGGGGGCCGATATTTAAAAACAATTTATGCCAGAAACCTTCACGGGAGTGTACTCAACAACTTCCCAAAGTTTCATGGCGATCGGATGAATGGTGTAGTAATGCATAATGGACAAACAGACAGACAGACAGACATACTTTCGTTTTTATATATATAGATTATATAGTGCGAACTTGACCCGAATCAGGTATCAGAGTGCTTTACATAGCACCAGTTGCATTACATAAGGACAAATTCATTATTGTTAGGCACTGGGAGATTAAATGATTTGCCCAGAATCACAGAATGTTCAGCGTCTTGCCGAGACTCGAACACAGTTCCCCAGATTCGAGGTTGACCGCTCTAGCCGTTAGGCCAACTCCTCTCCCAGGGTAAAGGTTAGAAACGGGGTATATTGTAGGGACATGTTATGTCTTGCTTGTACTGTCTGTAAGGAAAGGGGATGATGTAGTGACATAATGTGTCTGTATATGCATGGGCTGAGTGGGCACGCTGGATAATGCTGAGTGTGCATGTTGTGAGAATTGTGGTGTTTGTGTGCTGGGTTAATTCTGGTAGCTAATTCCAGCTGGAGCGAGAATGGAGCCTAAACAAGACCTCTCAGGCTCTGTATGTAACATAAGGACCTAACATGAAATAAGGTACTTGGCTTCTAACTGCACAGGACCAGTCTCTTGTATGAAGGCCCTGTCCTCCAAGAATAACATTTTAGCGACGAGGATGGATTGAAGTTGTACCACATGAATTAGAAGTGGAGTCTTGGGGTTATTTTGGGGAAATGGTATTTAGATACAAAGTGTGGGGATTCAGGTACTGATTGCTTGGATCCTTCTGTGCAAAGACAGGAAAAGGTAGGGTCCCCTCTCAAGGTATGGTGTATGCTGTTACTAGTATGTACATATGGGGCATGTGGGGTTTGTTGTACAACTGGAGAAAGAGCAGTATACAACAGTTGCACAAATAGGTAAGAATAGTATCCTGTCAAATGAAGAAGTGTGGGGGGGGGCTTGTAACTCTTGGTGTGGGAAAATGGAGAAAAACAGTAGCCTGTTGCTTGAGGAAGTGTGATGAAGTGTAGTATCCTGTGGTGTTGTGGCTGCAAGCCATAAATTCAGCCTGAGTGCGTTCTGCAACCAAGTGTCACTGTGTACGAATAGGAAGTACAACAGGTGTGTTGTACTGGAGGTAGAGTACATTACTGTGTGGTGTCTTGCATGTTTTTGATTTCAAGTGTGTTTTATTTTGTAGGTGCTCTGGGACCAGTCGTCATTTTGTAAAAATGGGAGGATTTGACATACATGGTACTGAAGACAGCGTACATCGGTGATTGTTTTGTTGTCAATAAACTTTTAGTCTGTGCATACTGGGGGGTGTCATCATTGGGTTCGGGCGACGTTCCATGTGATGCTTGTGCAGCTTGCACAGGGTGTGGTGCTGAGTGCAGATATGTGTTTTGGTCATGCTGCTTTGACTAGTTAGTGTAATTGGGTGTTGGCCATTTTGGAGTGCTGGGCTGCACTTTTGCTTGTGTGGAGTTCCTGGTCCTGTGAGTGAGTAAGTAATTCTATTATGCAGGATTAATTAAAACCTTTGCAATAAATAAACCAATATTAAAAGCCTCATTAAACATTGTTTAAAATTACACAATTGGGTTTAGTGCTCGTCAGCAAGTCTTAAAGTGCTTGTGCTTCAGGAAAAGTTAAGTTGGTCATAGTAGTCCTAAATTGGGCAGCAGTCCTTAGGCAGCGTAATTAAAGTTTGTTGTTTTGCGCTTTTTAGCCATCGTTGGTTTTAAAGTATGGTCCTTGTGGAGATTTGTGTGTTCGTTTTGTTAGAAACTATTTTGTTTTGGTATTTCTGGGTTATGGTTGCACTGTTGTTTTGGTCATTATTTTTATAAATGATACTATGTTTATGTCCGACAATATTCTGAAAGCAATATTTCAGTACCACATTTCAGGAGGTAGAGTGTTAATCTAAGTCAATTTAAGGATGTGGTAGACGTGCTCTTGCTGAAAATATTGACATTCCTGCAGTAAAAGTATGAAATTAAGCACTAGAAAGCAGTCGCTGCTGGCATGACTCGCAGGTGAGGGCGCTGGTAGGGGTTAATTTTAAATACATTAAAACAAAATGTTTAACTTAGCTTAACGGCCCGTTCCGGTATGGTCCAGCGTCGCGTCCTCTCCACACAGGAAGCAGCCAAGCAGGCAGTATCCCGATCCTCCCCTAAACCAATCACAACGCTGCAATGGCAGCGTTGTGTTTGGCTGGGACGCCGACCGCACAGGCGTCTATGGGGAGGCTGTTTTCTCCATGCAGCCTACATGGAGAGTGTGCATGACTGGTTTGGTCGGCCCTGGGGCAGACTAGTCAGCACCCATAACAGTGGGCAAGCCACTCCTCCCTTGCCTGGAGCAGGACGGCTCACCCACACGCCCCCAACCAAACTGGCAAACCCTGCCTTCTGCTTTCATGCAGTGCAAGAAGCAGAAACATAAATAATACCATTTTATGTTTCTGCTTCTTGCACTGCGAGAAAGCAGTGAGGCGGCGCTCCTCTGCCCACGTGGAGGAGCCAGCCCTGCTAGAAAGGAGAAAAGTTATAGATTTATAGAACTGGCACCAGGGCTTGTGCGTGCAGAGAGAACAGTTGCTGCCTGCGCTCCTCATGGTCATAGGCAGTGCCTGCTCTTCTTTTAAAGTGGTGTCAGTAGCAGACGTGTCCCTTCAGGTCAGGGCCTGGAAGTTTTAGGCTGGTAGCACTGCAGCAGAAGAGCATGCTTCGAGGCACTCCCTTTGAGTGTTGAGCTACTGAGGTAATGGATGCTATACTGTCTGCTTACCTGTTGCAGTACTGTGATAAATGGAAGAGTCTGCTATTCATAACCCCTTAGTGCAGCACGTGACCTCTGCCTCGTGCTAGTTTTATTATGAATTTTGAGTTTTTTGATGATGAAGGGGGGATACACGCAGACAAGCAGGAGGTGGGGGAGGGAGTTCTTCAACCAGCACTAGTAAAGGATAACTATAAACTGCAAAAAGAACCTGAAATGAAGGCAAACAACATCTTAACAGTTCCAGCCTCCTACTTATGATCCTGTTTTAAATTTTAGTGTGAATGCATTGTGATCTCGGGCACATATATAAGTTTATATAGCTCTCAGCAGCTCTGTGATGCCAACACCACTTACTGCACTATAGTGACATAGATAGGGAGAGATGGGACAGCAAGGGGGCGAGTGAGCACAGGCAGTGGGAGGGTAGGGAATAGAGCAGAGGGAAATGGGACAGTGCAGCTGCAAGTCCATTATGCATGCACCGTGGGCCTGATTCACAAAGGTAAACTTTCACTTGTATGTAAGTTTACCATTGTTTGCTATTCACAAAGGTATTTTAGAACAGGTATCTTTACGACTGCACAATCCTCCCAAAACACAGTCTCATTTAACTTTTCCACTAATAGTGGTATGCGGGTGCAATGGCGTAAACCCCATTTGTCACATCTAACAGTTACAATCAACATGCATGCCAACATACCCGCGTCAGGTTGGAGACTACTGAGTTTTAAAGCAAAAAATACCTTTAGTTAAGCCTTCTCCCACCTAAAACTACTTCCACTTCAATGCAAGTCAATAGAGGAAATAAAGTCCCCCGATTTATTTTTTAATATATCCTTCTTTCCTGGCATGCATTAATCGACTAGTGGCTGTTGAACGCAAGATGATCCTGGAGACTGGCACAACGGCCAGCAGTGGGTGGAGGCGATTGGCCGCTTGCCCTCCATATTTCAAACCGGCTGGTTTGTGCAGCAGGTGCAGTGGCACCAAGACCCAGACCCCTGACGATTCTATTGAGCACTGCTAATTGCTATATCTGACTGGTCAACAGCAGTAATAGGGCCATTTTCCTTGCTTGTACCAGGGCCCAGGGCATCCCTGATACGCGTCTGCTCGGTTTTCTCCTCCATATGTATACGAAACATTTTGAATTAACTGCCTTTTTTCAGTAGCAATAACGATTTGTTTTTTAAAGAGGTTTGCATGCTATCATATAGCGATTTAATTCTTTCAATTCATCCGTTTGAACTCCTTTCTAATCTCAAATGGTGTCGTTTTAAATGAAGAAATATTCTTTAATCCAATTCCTCAGCTGCAGCCAGACACTGTAAGAAGTTAGGTAGGAGCTCGCGCGAGAACAGCGATGCGTTACCGCCATCTAGTGGTCACTGGCGTCCAAAGAGCGGGAGCCCATTTCTTTCCTGAATGCTCTGCTGTAAAACACAATTAAAACGCCACATATGCCAATCTTCTTTTTAATTCCAGCAGAAATCTAATTATGTAGCGCTCCCTGGCCCGGTGAGCAGAGGAGGGCTGCGCACGGGTCTCAATCGTATCTCAGGCGGCTTCTTTTAATCAAAGGGGCCAAATGGCTGTGAGTTTTGGTGCTACAAAGTCTTAATTAGGATTCGCAGAGCATTCAAAATTTTCAGTAATTAAACCCCACTACACTGGATGAGAAATGCGTAGCGCGGGAGACCTCATCTGTGAGTACATATCTGTAGTGTCAGTCAGGATACGTCACGGTTCCTCCAGCAGGTGATCGGGCCCAGCAGACTTTCCCACATCCATCCACTACCTGTGTCAAAGGTCATGTGACCAGGCTAATAAATAGGAGTGAGAGTAAAACAAGGAGAGAGCAAGGGAATTGTTGGGGTACGTCCTTGTCCCCAGTTCAATATTAGGCTAAACAATGTGGACGAACCCACGGAAAGAAACACTTTATGGAAACTTACTGTTGTGGTAAGCTATCACAGGGAACCATTTTCTTAAAAGACCCCTCACACACCAACCTAGTTGGTGTCATGCTTAATCATTGGGGTCCCAACCGGGTGGCCGAATGCTCCTTGCTTGTGCTACGGCGTGATTCACGTGGCATGATTTTTGCCACTCACATCCAATCACCTAGTCCTGAAGAAAGCCCTTTTACACGTTTTTTGCTGGGCTGAAACATGTAGACCATTACTTGACAACTAGGAGCAAATCCCTCCATTAGTTGCCACACTTGTTTTTAACGATATCCTGGGCCGTCATTAATAAATTTATCAGGCAAGGATTCCCAGAGATATTTTTTAACCCACACTTAATCACACAACACACCACACCCGCTCCGCTGTAATCAGGCGTCGTAGCACAACTGGGGAGCATTCGGCCACCCGGTTGGGACCCCAAGGATGAAGCACGTCCCACTAGGTTGGCGTGTGAGGGGTCTTCTAAGAAAACCTGTTGGTTCCCTGAGATAGCTTACCACAACAGTGATTCAGAAAAGGGGTGGTGATGAACAGAGTGCCTGAATTAAGCAGACCACTCTTACCCAGTCCAAAGATCAGGGCTTGATCCATCACCGTTTTTTAGCTCACTGCACCATCCCAGCTCAGAACTTGGCTATATGCAAATTAGTCTGTTCCTGTCCCACCACAACAGTGAGTTTCCATAAAGTTTTTCTTTAAGTGGGTTCGTCCACATTGTTAAGCCTAATAAATAACAGCCCAGCGCTGAGGCCCTTACTCAAATCTACCCTACCATCAAGTGCCTGCATCATTGCTTGCACAGGTCTACGGATCACCACACATGATCAGTCACAGGGGCTGTCTTGTAGGGAATCAGTGGTCTCAATAGCTTCAAAAGACGTTCTGTGGTGCCATTTCATGTTTTTTTAACCCCTGCCCCCTGTTAAAACCTGAATCGGGTCGGGGACAATCGATATTTGCCCGGCGGTATTGCCTCTGTGACCCCCTAGTTATTTAATCAATGAAGAGGCAGGCGCTGGAGACTGGAAAGCAGGAAACAAGGTTTTTATTCTCTCCGGAGGAGAACACAACGAAACGGACAGAAGGTATCGTTCTGAGGTGCTCTAGATACATTTCTGAGGCCTGGCCTCTTATACACTGGTTTATGACTTTATTGTAGATTACACATTCATGTTAAGGCTTTGATGTATGGAAAAGACATTCCCGGAACTCCCCTTTGGGCCCGTTCCCACACACATTTACAGTTGAAGTCCCCACCCTAGTCACAACAGGTGATGAGTATCACGCAGCTGGATATTCCGCCAATTCACGGAATGTGGGGGGGGTTTGATCGGGTCTCATGGAGTGGGGGCTTTGATCAACCCGGGGATCCTTTGATGGAGGAAGCTTTCTATTGTACGGGGAGGGGCAAGGGATGGTATCGGCAGAGCTGGGTGTCGGCCTGGGAACGGGGAAGACAAAACGGGCACACGGGGAAAAAGGGGGTTTGCATCTAAGGGCCGGAGATCATGAAAGGGAAGCAGGGAGGTGTCGCGCTGGGAACAGGATGAGGGCCTGGGGCAGAGCAGCGCCGAAGAGGGGTTTATGACTCAAGGCAGGTGCAAGCAGGGGGTGGTCAGCGTGCAGGCTTAGTGAAGGCGAAGGGCTATGTCAGGGGCCAGCGGCATGCAAAAGGGTTCGTTCTGATCGGGGCATCTTAAAAAAATGGCGGGCGCGCACGACAAAAGTGTGGCATCAGGGGGAGAGGCAAGATGGCGCAGATAATGTTCACCAAAACGTACTAATTTTCAACAGTCCTCCCTTTAACATATCCAAGACATCTTGCTGGTTCATTTTCTACTTGGTTCTATTGTGGTGGGCGTGAGAAAGAAAACGGTAGGAACCCTAGATGAAAAGAGTTGTAAACAATACGTTTTAACATTTCTAGTTTTTAGGAGGTGTGCCTATTTGATAAACTTTGATCAATTTGTTTAGCAGGAAAGTCATAGGAATGTAATACAAAAACGATTCTGTAGCGAGAGCAGCAAGTATATTCCATACTGGCAGGTTATTACATATATATCAGGTTCGGATTGGAGCATGATCAATACAATGGCGGCTGGGAGAGAAATGAGGTCTAGCAGAAACGGCGATTGGGGATGTCAAATGTTCTTTGTTGCCTTTCGTTGGCGCTGTTGAGCACCGGCGGTGGAGCTACGAGTCCAGCTCTGTTCTAAGTTCTGTGTTGCAGGGCACGACCCTTTCCTCGCGTTTCTGGTCGGAAAGGTCCTTTTCGCCCTGTGTCCTTTGAGGTGATTGTCAGAAAGTTCAGATGGAAGAAGAGCGTACAAGACAGTCCATAGGGTAGGTCAGAGGAAAAGGGGGATGGAGCAAGGCCAAATTAGGAACAAACTAGGGGAACGAGAGACTTCAAATAGGCGGGCGTGTGACAGAATTCAGAGAGCGGGGACTTGTTGACAAACACTGGTCATCGAGCAGGGGCATCAGGTCGACCCTTTCTTCTCATGTTGTCGAAAACAGTGCCTCGTCCTGCAGCTCTTTTCTGTCGTGGTCTCGCCTTGGCTAAAGTCGCAGGTGTTCCTTAGTCTGCAGTCAGGCCTCGTGCTCCCACATCCGGTCCTTCTCTCCTTCAACCGCAGTACCCTTAAACAAGTTTGAAAAGACAGTCTTTAGAGAATTTGCAGATGAAGATAATCAAAAAGTCTATTTCTCTCCCAGCTCCAGGCAAAGAATGAAAATGCCCGTTATATTAGTGTTCACAACTGGCATATGAATGACCGGAGACGGGCTTGTTGGATTTACTATGACTTTCCTTTACAATTATTTACTACACAGGTATTTTGCTGGGAGACGAACATGGCTAAACATTTCCTTTCTATTGATGCATCCTGCTTTTCAACTACTACGGGGTTTATTTTGATGATTTCTTTACATTGGACTAGTCTGTTAACCTTGTAAAACATCATTCTGGATCCTACGTAACCTTTTACAGCCCGATTACTTAATTAGGAAGGACAGGGGTTTTATGGGAAACAACCAGGGACATAGGAAACTTGTGGTAAGGGCATAAATCGACCCATCTCTCACAACCGGAAATGAGGGGTAGTTTCATGATTCCAGCTTTTGGGCGGCTGATACAGGGGAGGTAACAGGGGTGATCATTTTTCCGGTTTGGGCATTGCGACAATTCGGGGAGGGGAGGGTCGCGTATTCTGAGGTCCTTGTTTTATACCATAGGAGCCGTTGACATGTAGTTCCCTTATTTCGGGCCAGATTAGGGAACCTCTGTCGTCTTACCTGTCCTTTCCCTTACGGCCCAACCTCGGTTCATTGACTTCTAGCGGAAAAGGAGAGGTAATGACACGGTCTCAGGGTGATTGTATTAAAGACAAGTTTTTTTTGTGCAAATACTGACGGTATTTGAAGCCAATTAGGTGGTGTGCTAGGGGTGGCAATCTGCCAATTTCGGGGCTAATCACTCGGAAGAGTGGGAGTGCAAAAATAGAGGGAGAGAGAGAGAGAGAGAGAGAGAGAGAGAGAGAGAGCGCAACGGCAGGCTAAATAGTACACGTGCAACAGAGAGGGTGGCAGTGTATTCAAGAAAGGCTATTTAGTGCATTACACAGTAAAGGGCATTCACGGGTCTGCGTTAGAATCTTGTAATCACGCAGTTTGAGCATTAGACAGGGTAGAGGGGACGTGCCTTGAGAAAAAGGAGAGAAGAAAGGAGGTACCATTTTGTCGCACTTCTCGCATTCTCGGTCCTTCGACCAGTTGGGTCGACGCCTCAGTCACACACACACATTCCCTCATAGTTTCGCATCATACGTGACATGGGTTCATTCGTCCGGTCTGGTTTAAGGGTGATCACTTTTTATCAGGTTGTGCTAATTTTCCGGGTTTGTTCGATACGTGAGTAGTTTGCAAGCGTGCTTAGACACCACCTTGCGGCGCTAGTCCGCTTCGTGTATTAGACATGGCAAGGCTTCAGATCTTCGCCACACCTCGGCTGTAATCTCTGATGTAACCTGCAGAGGGAGGAAAAAGGGGGGTGGGGGAGACAGCATTCGCGCATATTCAAATACATGGATTCATAAGTCCTTTACTTACCTCTTACTCGTCTTTCCTCCTCGGGGCAGGGTCCCCGGGGATATGGTTTCTGGAGTCGAGGGGGGGTAGTGTGTCCATATAGGTCGTGTGCGGGGAAACGTAAAGAGGAAACCAGAGGTGCTTAGTGCGAGGTATCTAGTCAAAGGGTGTACCTCACTATCGGGATCCTTAAACCTCTTTCAACGCTGTGGCGTTCTAAGGTTCTTCGGTTCTTGGGTCAGCTCCGTTCCCTGATACTTTGGTACGTTGTACTTTATCACATTTACATTATTTCATTTCACCCTCCTTTTACATTCCCTCATTTACACCGTTCGTTTTACCCATCCTTGGAAGTCAAGGTCTTCCTTTACGCGAGAGTTCATGAGTCAGTCGCGTACTTTGAAGGCGGAGTGTCGTGTTGTCGATCTGATCCGTCCTCCAGGGCTGGGCAACCATCTTCTTTTAACCTTAAAGAGAGAGCAGAGTAGGGTGCACAGAAAAGAACTTTCCCACCGGTCCCACATTTTTTTAAAATAAAGCATGCGATACCCGTCCATAGTTTCAAAAACTTTATTTTGCAAAATCATTTCAGCATGAGGATTATGAGGGCGCGGTCGTATTTGGCCGGTCGTGGCAATGGCTAAAGTGCGTACAGTGGGGGGTGTCGTTTGCAGCAAAAAAACATCGGAAAGTTTTACTCATTCATTTGTAAGAAACTAAAACGTCTATTAATTGGCTGGGGGTTCGGGGGCATTTATTTTCATAATTTAGAAGCATAATCATAATAGTGGTAATCAGATTTCCTATATGCATACCGTACGTGAGCGTCGTAAACGAGGTTTACATCAGTTATAAAAATATAATACGTTGTACATTTGTAATCAACATTTGTAACGGGGATCTTTTCATACTGTTCGTCGAGTGAGTTCTCCTTGTCTTTTCTAGCCAAGTGTACAAAGGATCATATAAAATCTCAGAACATCAAGTTTTATATTAGTGCGAAGGAACACCACGAGGTGTTCGTAGGTTCCGATTGATACCAGCGCCATTTTGGGCGGGGCCGGCTCAGTCCGGAAGCAGCATCAGGGGGAAATGTTTCCCGTTACTGGCAGTTTGGACCAGAGTCCTTTTCGGCAGTTCTAGAATTCATGCTAACAGAAGGAGTGGTAATGTCATGTTTGTTTCGTTGGCGATCAAGGCAGCCGTCCCTTACCGGAAGCCTGCAAAGGCCGAAGGTTCCGCCGGGGACCTTTGTAGGATCTTCAAGGCTGCGGAGATGCTGTCGGAGATGGGGGCTCGTGCTCCAGGGGGCAAATGTTCGAGTTATATTGCTGGTCAAAGTTACTCTAGTGGCCGGGGCCCGCCTTCCAGCGGACCCAGACGCCATTTTGAGGCCCTACAGGGGCCACTCTCGTCGAGTTTGCAAGAGTGGGAGAGATCCTTCGGAGTGAAAGGAAGAGGTCCCTGTTGTGTGAAAGCGGGACGTTCAGCTGGGGTGCAGCTGTGATGCCCCCACCTGGGGGGCGAGGGAGACTGGTTCGCATCGTCTCCTTCTCCCGGTGCACTCCATGCCGCTCCTTTTCATCGCCCCGCATGAAGGTTTCTCCACATCCGGTGTTCCCCAAGTCCTGTGCTCGGTGCTGTGGGAGTATGGCCACCATTTCACGTTCGGTGCTGCGCAAGTACTGGGGTGCCACCATGGTGTGTTCGGTGCTGTGGAAGTATTGGCACCATCGCCTGACTGGGGGTGTTCGGCGTCGGGCCGGGGGCTGGGAAACCTCCTATCGGTGGAGGTGGGAGAGGCTCGTCCACGTCGCCTCTCCCTCCCAGCCCAACTTGGACAAATTGTTGTGGAGGTACGTGCAGGACATCCCGCCGTCCAGGGCTGCTGCGGCTGTGACGGAAGAGAAAAGGAAGAGGTGCCTCGTTCTTCTCTGGACATGTGGCGGGACTACTTAAGTCTATCCAGGCCCGTTGCGGCTGGCCGAGGAGACATGTGGCGGAACTACCTACAACTGCCCAGGCTGCTGGCTCCTGCCTCTCCTCCGGCTCCCCCATACGTTAAGATTTCCTGACCAAGAGTTGGCGGCCGGGCCCGCCTTATATGGGTTGCCGTTGGTTGGGCGTAGCCGTAACCCTGCCCTACTTTGGAAGGTTCCAGAATGGGGGGGGGCGAATGTTCTGTTTGACTTTCATTTTTTACAGTTTACCGTTATTATTCCTTGTTTGTTGTGTTAAATTAAAAGTTCAAGTTCATTAATGGTCTACGGATTTTGTTTTACCATTTCTTTCTTTCCAGGTTGCTTTTATGCTAAGTTTCTGCTAACAGAGGTTGAGTAACACGGAAACACGTGTAGAGGGATGACGCAGATTTGTACATTACATACACACAAACTCAGACGGGGGACAGTACAAGTACGACATACAAAGACCCAAGACGAATATAAAACAGTTATTGGTCATAATTATCTCTTTCCGTCTGTGAATTTGAAACGAGGCTGGGTTCCCGTCTTGATGTTGCCCGACCTAGGAGAACTTGAGCATGCCTCTGAAATTGTCCTGGCGAAATCTGTGCCATCGGGCATAATCAAACGTGGTGGTTCTGTCTGGTCTGTCTATGTAAGTCGGGTTCTTCTTTGTCTTGCGCTTTTTCTCGTACTGCCGGTCTGTCGTTCCTGTCGGCCCTTTGCCTTTACTCACGCTCAGTAGAGTCGGGCATTGGGCTTTCCAGTGTCCGACATACCTACAAAAAGCGCATTGGTCTGGCCCTAAGTCTGGTCGTCTTTTGCATAGTGTCGGGGGATAAGTTGTGGGTAGCGGTGTCCTGGGGTTGTCCTGTCGGTATATTTCTCTACTTGGTTTGTCCTCGTCTTTTCTCTGTCGTTGCATAGCCTCTCTGCGCCACATACCGAGACTGTCGAGCATAATTGGCGTTGTCTTATTATTTCGAAGGGCTATTTCTAACGTTTCTATTTTATCAAGGTCAAAGGATCCTGCCAGTGGCCACTGTTTGTCTTGGCTCTCTTCGGTATACCTGTGCCACAATTTATTATAGGCTATGGTGACTAATCCATAGTTTATGAACATGTCCTTATTAGGGGTGCCTTCTAGTGGAGCTATATGGTCCACCTCTAATACACGGTCCGGGCTAAACAGGCTATTAATCAGTGGGGAGAAGACAGACATGACGGCTCGTAACGAGGGACTAAAAAGTCAGCACTGCCTATCTTATCACTAGGTGCAAAGACTGTACAGAATATTTCTATTCAACGTTGTTTTCAGGCAGTGAATACCTCATGGATCAAAAATAACAAAAAAAGACCAATAAATAACAATGGGGAGAATGAGTAGGTCCGCAAAAGATCTGCGTTACCTACCCTTTTCACTATCTGCAAAAAGGGTGGTCTCTTCCCTGTTTGCAGACAGGGAATCTCCAGGAAACAATAGTTTTGCGAACAACAGTTCAGTTTCAAGTAATTATTGAGTGGGGGAGAAAAAAAATAAGCACGGCTGCTGCCCTACCTATCCTCCACTGCTTGCAAAGAGAGAGCCCGTTGTTTCTCCGTTTGTAGACAGTGAATCTCCAAATAAATAAAGAGCAATACTAGTATTTTTAAACAATCAAACAATCAAGCAAGCGTTTCGCAACTTGTCGTGATTACACGACCTTACCCGGACCATGTGGACAGTTTCTTGTCTTCCGAATCCAGCGCCCGATCGTCCTCTTTTTCTCGTATTTCTCACGGCACTCCTGATGGTCCCCAGTCAGGACCGTAGATCACTCGAGAGAGGTCTGTTCGGAACTAGTGAAGTTCGGATGATCGGCTGCCAGACGAGGGTCTATTGGGCAAGAGCTCTCCCGATCGTTGCAGTCGTTCACTCTGTCGTCGGGACCTCTCCCACTGGATCCACGAGTCGCTGATGGGCCCCACGCTTGGGACGCCAATTGTTAAAACCTGAATCGGGTCGGGGACAATCGATATTTGCCCGGCGGTATTGCCTCTGTGACCCCCTAGTTATTTAATCAATGAAGAGGCAGGCGCTGGAGACTGGAAAGCAGGAAACAAGGTTTTTATTCTCTCCGGAGGAGAACACAACGAAACGGACAGAAGGTATCGTTCTGAGGTGCTCTAGATACATTTCTGAGGCCTGGCCTCTTATACACTGGTTTATGACTTTATTGTAGATTACACATTCATGTTAAGGCTTTGATGTATGGAAAAGACATTCCCGGAACTCCCCTTTGGGCCCGTTCCCACACACATTTACAGTTGAAGTCCCCACCCTAGTCACAACAGGTGATGAGTATCACGCAGCTGGATATTCCGCCAATTCACGGAATGTGGGGGGGGTTTGATCGGGTCTCATGGAGTGGGGGCTTTGATCAACCCGGGGATCCTTTGATGGAGGAAGCTTTCTATTGTACGGGGAGGGGCAAGGGATGGTATCGGCAGAGCTGGGTGTCGGCCTGGGAACGGGGAAGACAAAACGGGCACACGGGGAAAAAGGGGGTTTGCATCTAAGGGCCGGAGATCATGAAAGGGAAGCAGGGAGGTGTCGCGCTGGGAACAGGATGAGGGCCTGGGGCAGAGCAGCGCCGAAGAGGGGTTTATGACTCAAGGCAGGTGCAAGCAGGGGGTGGTCAGCGTGCAGGCTTAGTGAAGGCGAAGGGCTATGTCAGGGGCCAGCGGCATGCAAAAGGGTTCGTTCTGATCGGGGCATCTTAAAAAAATGGCGGGCGCGCACGACAAAAGTGTGGCATCAGGGGGAGAGGCAAGATGGCGCAGATAATGTTCACCAAAACGTACTAATTTTCAACACCCCCCTGCAGTCCCACATAAGGGAGAGCTGCCCACAGCGCCTTATGTTATTATGATGTCTGCTTAGGAAGACAATCTGTAGATGTGACTATGGAAAAAGTCCTGTTCTTGCTGTTGCCTCAACCAGGATGTGTCCTCACAGAGGCTTGTGACCCCATCTCTAGGATCTTGGCTACGATTGTGGTTGGAGCGTGGACTGTTTTGGTACCCTACTGCCTCCATCGCCTAAGTCCTGCCCTGGCCTCTTGCGTGGTCTAGTGGTCGGGGAACATAGTCTTATGGCTTCCCCTTAAGTGCGTCCTGATACCCGGTGGCACTGGCGTAACGAAAATGGAGGGGGCCTCCCTGCAAGGTATGTAGAGGGGCCCCCTCCGGGCTCAATTAGGAGCTCTCCGGACAGACTGCTGTGCCGAGAGGGGCCCCCTGGAGCTTCGGGCCCCCACGCACCGCATGGGCTGCGGGAGCCTGTGTTACGCCCCTGCCCGGGGGCTGGTTGCTGGCTAACGGTGGTCCCCGAAACCTCAACCCTCTGCCTGGTGGCTATGCTGGATCCATCCAGTCTCTGCGGTTTGGGTTGGACATGGGGTGGTAATGTCTTCCTTGGTCCTTGTGGTGTGGGGAGACTACTACGGCAGCACTTTTGCTTGCACGAGTCACGGTATTTGCATGTACTCCCCTATATTTCTCAATAATACAGCCTTTTACTGGCTTCCCTTTCCATGGTGATTGACAGGTTATGGTGGACAGGCATCTGGTTCAAGGGCTCAATGAGGCTACATTGACAGTGGCGGCTCGCTCGGAACGGGGGTGGTAGGCGTGAGAGAGCACAAGTTTGGGAAAAAATGTATAAGTACGCCATATTTACAAGCACGTAGTTAGTTTAAACATGTTTTGCACACGAGTGTTTTATATCCAGGAGTGAAATATATAGAGTGGTTTATATTCAGTAGTGAAATGTATAGAATGTTAAGTAGAGTAACTATAATTATAACGGTGTGAGATTAATGTAGAAATGTTGGAATATATGTGAAAACCTCATGTTCTCATGTTAAAAGAATCATGTCCGAATTAAATGTAACTTTGAAAATCCAGTATTATGTGTAGGCCTTAGGGCAATTCACAGCAAACCTGAACGTGCTGCTAAAATAATGTGAGATAAGGTTGACATGGTTCTTCCAAATGTACTATTGAATTTAGGGTTAAAAGTATATGCTTTATAGATGTGTTATTTTAGAAACGTATGCTAGTTAAGAATGTTTGCTGTTTAAATCAAGTTAACGTTTTAAGAGTGCAGGGACCTGCTGCATGTAAATCAAGTAAGCCAGAGGAGATAATGTCATGTCGTGTAAATCGTCATGTGCTCGTTAGAGAAGAGGTCGCGAGGTGTCCAGCACCGAGCTTTGAGAGTGTTTTATGACTAAAGATATGGTGGAGTCTGGAATTTGAGGCCCACTGCAGGACGAGCTGTATGCAGGTGCGAGGGTCCTAATCAGCTCGAATGAAAGGGACTTTGTTCAGTGGCGCCTTGCGCAGGCCTGTAGGAGTTTCCAGGAATTTCAGGGGGTATCAGCGCACTGGAAGAAGAAGCCTGGGAACCAAGGTCAACTATAACGAGGGTCTTCAAGAGTACCATCATGGAGTTTGCCGCGCAAAGATGTACCACGTGAGGGGCGTCCCAAGGGGCGTTTCTATTGGAAATGTGATTTGGTATTAGGGAAAGCGACCCGGGAGGAGAGCAGAGCAGATGATTTTGGGAGCCTAAGGAAGCGGATGGGTAGGCAGATAGGCTGATCAGGAGAGACCCATTATCAGAGAAGAGACAAAGAGAAGTGCGTGATCTTCTTAGGAAGTCACCACGGCTGACACCTAGAGGGTTAAGATCTTGCTAAGTAGGGATGTCATTTAAAATAGTGTAGGGACAGACTAACCTAAATTTTCTTTTCTGTAATGACTTTGAGATTGCAACTTATATCTATTTTGACAACCCTTATGGTTTTCGAGCTAGTACTTATTATTCTGTTTTTCAGACTCAGACTATTCAAAAAGTTCATGTTCATAGTGATACCGATTTATCTTCTTAATCTCATTTTGAGAAGTTTGTATCTTCAGTTATCTTTGACTTTATATTAAATCTTTGAAACTTTAATCCTGGTCAGTGGTCATTTAGAGTGGTGTAAGTTCTTAATTGACTAACCTAGTAGTAGATTATCTTTTACTCAATGACAGGTACCAACGATTCAGTCGACTTGGTTTGGGATCTGGTAAGATAACTAGTAACCAGAAATCCCGCGTTAACAGTTGGTAGCAGAGGATGGTTATCTTCTTGAGGAAGGTAATCTAGAGAGGTTAGTTTACCCCAAGGCCCCTAGACATCGAGAGACGAGCAGCGGAAGAATCGTGTGCCGAAAGGTGCAGACGGTGCGAGAAAAGCAGCAGTATCGGAGAGTGAGTATAAAAAGGGTCATGCGTGAACAGATTGCGGTGTTTTGTGTTGTATTTGTATTGTAATGTCTTGCGGAGTTGAATGCCTGTAGTGTGAATGAGAGAAGGTTGTGAGCGCGCGCAACCTGGTAAGCTGGTAACCTGGTAAACGGGTGAACTGGTGAAATCTTAAGTTCAGGCCAGAGCTTAAGTGGTTTTGGGTGTATCGAACATCCAGGGTAGTTGTCGACCATAGTACGGAGGTCATAAGGTACCATTGACCGCCGTGGATCCAAGATAGGGGGAGTGTAAGAGTGAATGTATGAGTAACGGACGCTGGTCGAAAGTTACTGTGTGTGAGTAACCTATCGGAGAAGGCTCTTGTCTGGAAGTAAACGGAAAGGCATTTCGCCAAGTTAAGGTGACAACTACAGAAAGACTGTGGGCGTACAGTCAAAGAAAGGTGATCGCTTGGACGGAAGTAATCATTTTTCGGAGTATGAATGGGACGCGTGCATGACCGAGGAGACGAGCTGAGAAAGGAGGGGAACTGCTGCGAAGGGGGACGGGTGACGTCGGCTAGAGCCGCGCTGTGATTGAGCGGTTGGTGTGACGTTAGCTAGAGCCGCGCTCTGGTTGGGCGGCTAGCGTGACGTCGGAGGAAAGTCGCGTACGGATAGGCCAGTTAGTGAGAACGGCGCTGAGATTGGTGGAGTGTCATCAGGAAGTAAACAAACGCGGAGAAAAGAGAAATCATGAAGTGTTTTAAGTGTTTGAAAGGGATTTTTAAACGTAAACGAAGTGAACATTATTACGGGGAAGAGGCTCCCCCAGAGGGTACGCCAGCTCATTATATGGCAACGAATGTTGGGCTGCATATCATACTATGGATTGGGGCTTGGAATAAGCTTACGGGAGGAAATGAGGAAATGCAGTTCCCGAAGTATGGAACGTTTAAGTTAGAGGTGTTACATCGGCTAAAGGCAACCATGTCCTCATTGAAACCCTCGCCCAGACCAACACAGTTTGAGGCTCTTAATGCATGGATTAAGGGTGCACACGACCGAAATTTGAACAGGCGTCAACAAAGACTGACGCGATCGGTAAGGGCAGTGCGAGATTCCAAATGGGATGAGGAGGAAAAGCGTTGGAGGGTACAGACTATTGAGGTGGAGAAAATGTATCCGATGAGGGAGGTGTCAGGAGGAGGAAATCTCATGGAAGAAGACGAGGAAAGCGAGTCGGAGGACAATCTAATAAACAGATTGTTAATGGATAGACCACCTCCGAGAGTGGGGATGATAGAAGATAGAGGGCTCGCAAGGGAAGATGGGAATGACATAGAAGGATATACACCACTCCCTATATCGGAATGGACACCTATCAAAAGTGGAGAAACACCTCCAAACAACACTGTACAGAGTGTAGTGGGAAGGTTTGTGGTGCAGAAAACGCCAACCACAGAAAGGGCTGAGTCTGTGGGATTGCCAGACGCTCTTCAAGTGCCTGTTACCATAGGACCCATAGTTTCGATCTATAACTCTGAGAGAGATAGAGGGGAACAACAAAGGCAATTGGATAGGGAAAGGATTGAGATGGAAAGGAGGAATAATGTGACAAATGCATGGAAACAATTGCCAGGTTCGGTAACATGGAACACCCCATTAGACACAACTGTCGGTCCCAATTCAGAACAGGGAGGTCCGAGAGGACCAATGGATCTAAGGGGACCACGGCCAAGACCCTATTCAGAATTAAGAGCTGATTTGAGGGAATGGGACGGGTCCATAGTATCCCCGAGTAACAGGACAAGGACGGAACCAGAGTGGGATACCAGGGGCAATGGGACAGTATCTCATTGTGGGGCCAGCGAGAGTAGTCAGGGCCGGGAAGGCCAAAGTCAGGAGAATAGAGGGGAGGCATGTCCTACAAATCAGAGAGAACAGCCGGAACAAAATACTAGGATTGTAGAGTGTGAGGAAATGTCCCGTCTCTGGGAGAAAGGGGGAGATGAAATGGTACGGGCTTTTCAGAATAGGTTTAGGTGCCTTCATCATACACTCGGGGAAGATGTCCAACATTGGAGGAAGGAGAATAGTGACAGGTCCCGCCATGCTTCGAGTAACCAAGAGTCACAGGGAAACAGTGAAGAGAGGGGGAGCAATGGGATGCCTTACTATGCACCTGGAGAAAACAGGCAGATCGGGGAAGGCGGAAAAATGAGAAACAAGGAAGTATTTCATCATCCACCCCGAGAAGATGGAAAGGCATGGGACCTAGAGAGATGGGAACAGGGGAGGACTCCCTTTAACTCACCAGTGCCTAGGCGCAGGGCTAGGAGCTGGGACGGGAGGGAGGCAGAAGGTACTTCTGGACCAGAGGTGCTGAAAGCTGCGATAAAGGTTAAAAGGCTTGATGTCTCCAGCCTAAAATCCGATCTTGACGAGATTATAGAAGGAACGGTGCCTTTAGAAAGGATCGATTTGTACGAACAAGATGAGTTGCTGTTCATAGCGAAGGATACTACCAGGAGAGCTAGAGCATTCCACGAGAAACTGTCTAATTTGGCCGACAGATATGCTGTAGATTTATCTCGGACAAGGGCACTACAGAGTAACCATAGGTTACAATACTCAGATCAAGATCTAGATGAGAAAAGGACTACTGGATTGAAAACTCACATAAGGGAGTTGATAGCTGGGATACGAGTGTGGAGAGATCTGGATAAATGGGAAGAAAGGTGGTCGAAAAAGGGCACGGTTAGGCGAAGTACAAATGTGATGACCCCTGAGGGAAGGGTAATGCAGATGGAGGCATTCCCTTTGCGAGAAATATCAAATGGAAATTATGTACATGTGCCCTGGAGTAGAGGAGACTTAGCCGCATTTACCAACTCATTTCCGAAGTTGCGGGACAATCCAGTAGAGTGGTATAAGCAGGTAGAGAGGTTTGTTAAAATTTCGAAGGTATTGTGGATTGATTTGAACACGTTGTTTGACATCGTGGTCCCATCTGATCTGTGGACCCCTTGTAAGACTAGTGTCGAATGGCCAAATGCTGAACCATTGAGGGATGCTCGGACTAATGGACCGTCTGAGATTGTCATGCGAAAGTATGAAAGGGTAATAGCATGGCTGAAAGATAAGGTACCACCACAGGACATAGATTGGGTAAAAATAGACCGAACAAGGCAGGAACCCAAGGAGACAGTTCACGAGTTTTATGAAAGATTATTGAAAACATTCAAGCAATACAGTGGACTAGATGTAATGGATCCCAAAGATATAGGGCAGTTTGTGTCAAAGTTTGTCTTGGGGTTGAGACCTGATATTTGTTTGATGATACAGCAACATTTAATCTGTTGGCAGAACAAACCACTAGATGAGATTCTACGTTATGCACGATACTGCAGTGACGAGATAGATTCTAAAGCCAAGAATCTAAAGGAGAAATTGATGGTGGTGCAAATGCAGTCCGCTGGGAAGGGTGGCCAGCAGAAACAGGGGATGGGACGAAAGTCAAACGGTCAGAATAAGGACAATGAGGAAGGGCAGAGACCTAGGATAGACTTTGCCACTTTAAAGAAAACGACAAAGTGTCATCAGTGTCACCAGGTGGGGCATTGGCGACGCGAGTGTCCCTTTAACCCTGAAAATGGAGAGCTAGAAGTAGAAGAGCAGGTCCAAGAAGACCCAGTGCAAAAGGTGACAGTTCCGAGCAGTAAGGTGGCCAAAGGGGGGACTTCGGCTCCACGGGCCCAATTCCCACAGGCACCGAAGATAGCAGCTGGAGGAAAGGTCTTTAAACAAATGCCTCTGTTTATCGAGGAAGAAAAGTGTTATTACATTGACCCATTGACAGGACAACGGGTGAGCAGTGAAGAGGATTGTACCCTCGGGGCAGTCCTAGAAGTGGATCAAAGAGGGCCATTTGTTGAGGCAGAAGTGGCAGGGTGTCCCACTACGTTCTTAGTGGACACTGGGGCTACTCGTTCGACTCTGAGATCAGCGGTGGTTCCAGACTTGCCAATGTCAGGGGAAACAATTCAGGTGGTAGGAGTCGCAAATAAAAGAATGACCAGTCCTTTGACAGAACCAGTATCTGTGAAAATAGGAAATCATATGAACGAACATCAGTTTGTGGTTTGTGACTCAAGTCCGGTATGTCTGTTAGGTAGGGATTTGTTGTGCAAATTGAACTGCACCATATACTGCACCCCGCAAGGAGTGGAGGTACAGACTACCGACGAAGATGCTACTTTTAAGGTGGCCAATTCAAAATCTTGTGTAGAACTATATCCTACTCTGACAATAGAAGATCTTCCCCAAGATTTAAGAGATGCAGTGGCGTCAGAGGTATGGGATTTCACAGGAGAAGAAATAGGATTGATTAAAGGGGTAGAACCGGTAAAAATATTGGTAAAACCAAATGTTGAGTTTCCAAGAACGCCTCAATACAAATTGTCCCAGGAAACGATTGCGGGAATAAAACCTGTGATCGAGTCAATGATACAGCAGGGAATACTGAAAGAAATCGTGGGTAGTCCTTGTAACTCCCCGATTATGGGTTTGCAGAAACCTAGCGGGAAGTTTAGGATAGTACAGGATTTACGAAAGATTAACAACATAGTCGTTTCATGTTGTCCCGTGGTACCGAATCCATCAGTGATATTGTTTCAAATACCATGTCAAGCAGAATGGTTCACAGTGATAGATCTTTGTCAGGCTTTCTTTTCAATCCCATGGGATGAAGAATGTCTGGTGGCGTTTTTACAGCTGAGAGACGATTTATGTCGTGCTCCGGCTCTGGGAATGCCCGATTACGAAAAGTCATTTTCACTCTATTGCTGTGAGAGAGAGGGATGTGCTTTGTCAGTCTTGGCACAGACCCACGGTAATGCCCGTAGACCAGTTGCATACTTTTCGGCTACATTAGATCCAGTAGCCGCAGCGTTGCCCGGATGTCTCAAATCCGTTGCTGCAACGGGTGTCAGCATTGAAAGGAGCGAGAGTATTGTGATGGGACATCCAGTAGTGGTGTATGTACCACATTCAGTTGAATTGTTAATGACCAGGACGAAGACGCAGCATCTGACCAATAGCAGGCTCACGCGTTACGAGCAAGTTATACTTGCCGCAGAAAACGTGACTCTCAGGAGATGCTCTGTCTTGAATCCTGCTACTTTGATGCCATTACCTACGGTAATAGAAGGCGAAGGATGTGAAGACCACGATTGCCTTGATGTGACTGAACTATGCACGAAACCCAGACCAGATATTGTGGATGAGCCATTGTCAGACCCCGATGAAATTTACTTTGTTGATGGCTCATGTTTAAGAGACGATACTGGTCGGTTGAGAGCAGCTTATGCTGTTTGTACCATTACTGGAGTTGTGGAAGCCGCTTGCCTGGAAGGAGTACATTCCGCACAGGTAGCAGAGATTATTGCCCTAACTCGTGCCTGCATAGCAGGAAATGGAAAGAGAGTCACCATCTACACGGACAGCCAATATGGTTTCGGTGTGGTTCATGATTTCGGGCAGTTGTGGTCTCAGAGGGGTTACATGACCTCCTCTGGTTCGCCCATTCGAAATGGAGAATTTGTGCGATTGCTGATAGAAGCATTACAAGGTCCTGTTGACATCGCGGTAGTGAAGTGTGTAGCTCATACTAAGAATACAGATTTTGTGTCACAAGGTAATAGATACGCTGATGAAGTCGCACGCTATTGTGCGGAACAAAATTATTCTTTCTCAAAGGTGGAAATAGAAGGTGCAGAAGAAAAGACTGAATTAAGTATGATGTTATAAACTGTAGACACTTGGGAGGATTTAAGAATAATGCAGGAGAACGCACCTGAAACAGAGAAAAAGGCATGGGAAATAGCAGGTTGTGTGCGAAGTGAAATGGATTTTTGGGTTTCAGCAGATGGGAGAGCTGTGTTACCTGAAGAATTAGCTAATCCCATGGCGAGAGAAATACATGGTCCAGTACATCTAGGAAGGGATGCTATGATGAGAGTGTTTAGGCAAACTTGGTATTGCCCCAAATTTAGAATAGCAGCAGAATCAGTATGTAAGCGATGTGTTACTTGCCAACAGCTGAACGTAGGCAAACGAACACCAGTCACACTGAGTCACATTGGGAGGTCGGGGGGGCCTTTCAATAGAATGCAACTAGATTTCATCGAAATGCCAAGAGTCAATCGCCTTTGGTATGTGTTGGTGATTGTATGCGTATTTTCCAGATGGGTTGAAGCGTACCCTACACGTAGGTGCGATACACTCACAGTGGCTAAATTGTTGCTCAGGGAGTTGATACCGCGCTTCGGGGTGCCTGCCTCTTTGGAATCTGACAGAGGAAAACATTTTAACAGCGAAATAGTGAAGATGTTGTGCTCCACACTGAATATCGATCAAAAGCTGCATTGTAGTTATCGACCAGAAGCTTCAGGAATTGTGGAACAAGTGAATGGCACTTTGAAGAATAGATTGGCTAAAGTAGTGGCATCCACATCCTTGAGTTGGCCAGATGCTCTTCCTTTAGTGCTCATGAGCATGCGCAGCACACCTGATAGGAGGACAGGTCTCTCTCCCCACGAGATCCTGATGGGGAGGGCCATGAGACTTCCTACAGTTCCAACTACTGCTCTATTGAATATTACAGATGATCTGATCTTGGATTATTGTAAAGGACTGTCTGACGCCATCCATTCTGTGTCCCTTCAGGTGCATGCAGTTGAAGTTCCAGCAGCGAGGAACCTGTGTCATGACCTGAACCCAGGGGACTGGGTCTTAGTTAAAAAACACGTCCGGAAGAACTGCCTAGATGTTCGCTGGCGTGGGCCCTTTCAGGTAATCCTGATAACGAACACCGCGGTGAAGTGCGGGGGGCTGCCAAATTGGATCCATGCTTCCCATACTCGCAGAGTTCCAGCACCTCTAGAAGGAACAGCTCCCATCCCAGACGAAAGCCCGGAAGTGGAAGAAGAGTCGCAAGAAGGGATAGAGGCGGCTGAGGGGGTGTCAGAAGAAGTTGGGAACGCAACGGATTCAGAAGAAGAGCAAAGGCAGGACGGCAGTGAGACAGAAGACGCAACTGAAGGAGAGAGCAGAAGTGAATACGACTCAGACTCAGATCCGTATCGGAGCGACCAAGAACCAAGTGGGAGGACAAGGAATAGGAGAATAAGGCTTGGAGCTGCCACTTGGCCAACTAGGAGAAGAAGGCTAAGTTTGAGGTCGGCCCAGGAAGAAACGCTTACTCCTATATCCGAAGACTCAGATCCAGAAGAAGATATCCAGGATCAAGCCGAGGAGGGTCTTAGAAGATCAAGGAGGGTGCGAGTGCCTAGTAGAAGATACTCTACTCCCGACTGGACCTACCTTGTTGCAGATGTCTGGGAGACACAGAACAGGGAGGATCAGGGAAGTGGAACTGATCAGAACTGACCCGATCATCACAGTGCAAATAAGGTTTCTACTACCAGGAGCGGAGACCGAAAGGTTGCTGACACTCAACATCGTTCATCCTGCTCTCCTGAGTGGAATAAGAAAATTGATTTTAGAGACAGTTGAGTTTCCAGTTTGCTGTTCACGATATCCAATATTGGAGGGAACTCTTCTTCGTTTGGAAATGCTTGAGCGAGTAGTAGAAATGCTAGGAGCGCTTATTGTTGTGGATTAATACCATATTGTGAATGTCTTCAAAGGGGCGCAGAACTGGAAAGGTGAAGAAAGTGATCTTGATCAGAACGGACCCCTTTGTAATTGTGGATGTAGAACTGATAGTACCAGGAGTGGAAATTGAAAAAACGCTAACTCTCAATTTTGTCCGTCCACTTGTCTTGAGCGAAATAAGGAGAATAATCCTAGAAAAAGTTGACTTTCCATGTTGTGGTACGAACTGCCCAGAACCTGAGGGAATGATACTTCGGATGGACATTTATGAAGACGTAGTGTCACTCCTTGAGTCATACATAACTTCAGACGAAAATAAGACTGTTGAAAAGAAATTGTAAAATTTTTGCAAGATAACCTAGCGCCGAGTGGAAGAAGAAAAATGGTAGGGGTTTCATTTTAGTGGATGGAGAAGGGCTAGGGTTGTCTAAATTTCTACTGGACTTTGAACTGTTTTGCGGAAACAAATTGTCAAGCTTCCAAGTGTTCAAAGAAAGACATTGCAAGAGAGAAAGACTTTGTTTGAAAAGAAGAGGAAGTGAATGCTGGAAGAAAGTCAAAAACTACACTGTTTGAGAACATGGAGGCTGGCAACCCGAACCGCAGGGCAAAATGTATAGCTGTTACACTTTTAGGAGTAGTGGTTTCTCTTATAATTTTAGTGGTAACTGTTTCATTCCTAGCGGGACACGAAGGGGATGAAACCGCAGTTAAGGAGGATAAGGGAGTATCAACACCGAAAACTACCATTATTAAAGAGAAGGGAAACATCAATGAGAAAGACAAAGCATTGTTAGATGCAGAAATAAAAAGGCTTCACACCGACGAGTCACAGGGAAATTACAAGTCAAATGCTTATGCTAAATTGCTTTATGAATATGTTGATGCCATGGAAGTAAAGGATTGTTACGTTTGTATGCAATTACCAGCTTCAGTGGAGGAGGGTATCAGATACCATCATCTTCCGTTGACATATGGAATAACGTGCAGTTTATTGTTGAGCATGTTTTATGGACGAGAAGGATTCGAGTATTATTTCTCGAATTTCGACTCGACATTGCCAGAGGTTCCGAATTTCAAGCATTTGAACAAATGGGACTACTACAAAAGCGAAGACAGATTACACAAATGGTTTATTCCATGGAAAACGTTAGATACTTCACATGCTCGAAGAAACAATCTGACTTGTCAAATATCAGAAGTTGAGAAAAAGTTTATAGCACAGGTAGATACTAGATATAGGAGGCAGAAAATTTTGAAAGCATCAGGACAATGGGAAACAGATTGGACCAAGGAGGAGAGGGCACACCAAAGAAAGGGTAGTATTGGTCCAATTGCTTTGGATAAGGATAAACGGGGAAAACTGTGCATTCACAGGAGTTACTCATATTATGAAAACTTTTATGTAGGTCAAGTCCATTGTGAACATGCCTTTCAATTGGAGTATTACTCTAAGAACTTTATGAAAGGGATGCAAGCAATACCAAATGTATATTTTGTATGTGGAAGATATGCCTATGTGAAGTTACCAGATAATTGGTACGGATCATGCTATCTGGCTGTTGTCTTCCCTAAAATATATCATGTTGAGAATTTAGACACGCCTAAGAAAGAAATATCAACTAGATGGAAACGAGGGCTGGGTGCAGCAGAGGTAGTTGGAGATGTACTAGGTGCTGCATTCCCTTTCTTAGGATTGATAATGAATGACATAAAAATTAGGAGGTTAGCTGGAGTCGTAGATAGGCTATCTGCCAGTACTGCAAGATCATTGATGCTGATAGAAGGGGAGATGCAATCGATTAGGGCGATGGTTCTTCAGAACCGACTTGCTTTAGATGTTCTGTTGGCAAAAGAGGGAGGAGTCTGTAAGGCCTTGAAGGTCCAGGAATGCTGTACTTACATTCCAGACAATTCAAAACCTTTAGAGACGTATATACAAAATATCACTGCCATACACTACGAAATTGAGGACCTAGCAAAGGTAAATGTGTGGGAAAAAGTAGGTCATGGAATGGGTAAAGTTGGAAGTTGGTTTGCCAACTTAGGAAAGGGTATCGTTTGGTACATACTGAAACCCATCATCATAATAGTGATTTGTGTAATCACTTTGTGGGGATTGGTGCGTTTGTATCAATGTTATAAAGCAAATAGGTTGCAGAGAACTATGAGGAAACAGGAGGAAGAGTTGACAGCAATGCAGGATTCTCAATACAAGAGTCTGAAAGCATTGGAGAGTATGAAAAGAGGTGGCACAACCATGACTTCACTTTGAAGGGTTCTACATTTTTAGTGTCTTGGTGATGATGACCCCTGAAGGTCATCAAAGGGGGGACTGAGAGAGCACAAGTTTGGGAAAAAATGTATAAGTACGCCATATTTACAAGCACGTAGTTAGTTTAAACATGTTTTGCACACGAGTGTTTTATATCCAGGAGTGAAATATATAGAGTGGTTTATATTCAGTAGTGAAATGTATAGAATGTTAAGTAGAGTAACTATAATTATAACGGTGTGAGATTAATGTAGAAATGTTGGAATATATGTGAAAACCTCATGTTCTCATGTTAAAAGAATCATGTCCGAATTAAATGTAACTTTGAAAATCCAGTATTATGTGTAGGCCTTAGGGCAATTCACAGCAAACCTGAACGTGCTGCTAAAATAATGTGAGATAAGGTTGACATGGTTCTTCCAAATGTACTATTGAATTTAGGGTTAAAAGTATATGCTTTATAGATGTGTTATTTTAGAAACGTATGCTAGTTAAGAATGTTTGCTGTTTAAATCAAGTTAACGTTTTAAGAGTGCAGGGACCTGCTGCATGTAAATCAAGTAGGCCAGAGGAGATAATGTCATGTCGTGTAAATCGTCATGTGCTCGTTAGAGAAGAGGTCGCGAGGTGTCCAGCACCGAGCTTTGAGAGTGTTTTATGACTAAAGATATGGTGGAGTCTGGAATTTGAGGCCCACTGCAGGACGAGCTGTATGCAGGTGCGAGGGTCCTAATCAGCTCGAATGAAAGGGACTTTGTTCAGTGGCGCCTTGCGCAGGCCTGTAGGAGTTTCCAGGAATTTCAGGGGGTATCAGCGCACTGGAAGAAGAAGCCTGGGAACCAAGGTCAACTATAACGAGGGTCTTCAAGAGTACCATCATGGAGTTTGCCGCGCAAAGATGTACCACGTGAGGGGCGTCCCAAGGGGCGTTTCTATTGGAAATGTGATTTGGTATTAGGGAAAGCGACCCGGGAGGAGAGCAGAGCAGATGATTTTGGGAGCCTAAGGAAGCGGATGGGTAGGCAGATAGGCTGATCAGGAGAGACCCATTATCAGAGAAGAGACAAAGAGAAGTGCGTGATCTTCTTAGGAAGTCACCACGGCTGACACCTAGAGGGTTAAGATCTTGCTAAGTAGGGATGTCATTTAAAATAGTGTAGGGACAGACTAACCTAAATTTTCTTTTCTGTAATGACTTTGAGATTGCAACTTATATCTATTTTGACAACCCTTATGGTTTTCGAGCTAGTACTTATTATTCTGTTTTTCAGACTCAGACTATTCAAAAAGTTCATGTTCATAGTGATACCGATTTATCTTCTTAATCTCATTTTGAGAAGTTTGTATCTTCAGTTATCTTTGACTTTATATTAAATCTTTGAAACTTTAATCCTGGTCAGTGGTCATTTAGAGTGGTGTAAGTTCTTAATTGACTAACCTAGTAGTAGATTATCTTTTACTCAATGACAGGTACCAACGATTCAGTCGACTTGGTTTGGGATCTGGTAAGATAACTAGTAACCAGAAATCCCGCGTTAACAGGCGCAATAAAAAAAATACAAAAATGAACTTACCTAGCCTGCCGCGCCTCTGTTGGCCTCTCCTGCCGCCGCACACCTCGCCTCTATCTGCTGGAAGCACCCAGGCTTCCGGACTCTCCCAGCCAATCACGATGCTGCAGGAGCAGCAACGTGATTGGTCTGAGCATCCTGATTGGACGCTCACGCAGTGCCAGCAGAGGCTGGGCATGTTCTCCACGGGGCTGTGCAGCACAGCCCAATGAAAAACATGCTAAGTGCGCACAATGGTTTGGCCGGCCCTGGAGGGCCCAGCCTAAAAGCTCGCATGTGCTCCCCCTTTCTTCCACTGCCCATATTCCTACTTGTGTTTCCACCTGAAGAGTCCCCTCATGATGGACGTCTTGAAGGAGGAGTGGCCAGAAGTCCCTTGGTTCAGTTTCTACTCATCAAATCAAATTAAATCAGGGACATTTGTATCGCGCACAAATCACATCCGAGGAGTCTCATGGCGCTAGCAGACGGCTCTGACATAGGAAAAAGAATGGTAGGATGACTTATTTAGCAAAAAAACAGGTCTTCAGCTTTTTTCGAAAGAGGCTGTGTTCAGAGATAATGCGGAGACCAAGGGGCATTTTGTTCCAGGAGGCGGGGGCAAGAAAAGAAAAAGCACGACCGCCATTTCTGGAAGTTTGTATTCTTAAGGGTGTCAACAGGGATTCGTTTCTAGATCTGAGTTCTCTTTGGGGCTTGTACCATCTCAGTTTCTTGGACCAGTATCTGGGACCACTTTTATACATATGTTTGTGCACCAGGCATAAAGTTTTAAAAAGAATTTGCTTCTTTACCAGAAGCCAGTGAAGACTTTTCAAACAGAGAGTAGATGAGGATCGTCGCGGAAGGCCAAGAACCAGCCATACCGCAGTGTTCTGAAGAACCTGGAGTCTATTCAGGTGATGTTCTCATAGATCCAGCATGCAGGGCCGCCTTTAGGGCGGTGCAGCCGCACTGGGCACTGACCTGGAGGGTGGGATGCTGTGGTTAGCTAAAATATGAGATCTAGAAGCTCCTTGCTGCAGAGTTCCCTGGTTCCCTGTGTGTCCAGCTTTCAGGCAGCAATAAAAATGTCATGATAATTCTTGTGATTAATGAAAGAGACAGATCTGAGTTTTGTCTAGTGGCAGTTTTAACTTACCCTAAAGTAGTACAGAGGGCTCAAATGTCCGCTTCCAAGAAGAGATCTGTATTTTATGTGGCTAGCTAAGTGGAATAGTAAATCCAGCATTTATGGGCACTTTAAAACAAATAAAATATATTTGAGAGAGGGGTTATGGCGAGATGAGGGCCACTTTTGCCCGGATGGTAGTGAGTGAATCCGAGGAGGAGGTCATGTGGGAGGGCGGGTTGCCAAAAAAGATTGTTGCACTGGGCACCACCAGCGCTAAAGCCGGCCCTGCCTGCATGTGACCTTCCTTGCATTTATTTTCTCTCAGATGTCAGTGTCCTTGCTTTCTCTGTCTCTCTGCCAGCTTGCTAAGACACTACCACTTCAGCCTTCTTCTGTGGAGCTGAACTTGATGATCCAGGAAGTTGCTTCGTATCTGATCGGTCAATTCTTTCAGTGAGGGCAGTGGTACAATTCACTGGTCTCCTATTGCTCCCAAAATGGTGCATTTCCCTCCTCTTCTTTCAAAGGTAAAATGGTCCTTTCTTCATGGAGCAATGTTACCTGTCCTGCAGCCAATGTGCCACTCCAAATGGTGTCCAAATTGTAAAATAGTCTACGTACATTACTGGAAGTCCATTGGGTAGTTACAGGGAAGAGGTAACAACGCTGTTGGCAGATATTGCTGACAGGGAAGTCGAGGCGTCTCCGCAGTTCTGCTTGTTACATTGGTTCCCGCACACAACTAAAAATAAAATCACAAGTAAATGTATAGATATGGGCTTATTACTAGCAAAGAGAGATATAACTATGCACTGGAAAGCAAAACATGGCCCAAATATAGCCAGATGGAAGAAATAAAACATTAAGTGGGCAGAATGTGAAGGAATAATTAGGCTGCAAATAGCAAAATGGACGAGAAGCGAGAAGGCGCTGGAAGCAGCAAGAGTGAGAGAGCACGAGTTTGAAAAAAATGTATAAGTACGCCATGTTTACAAACACGTAGTTAGTTTAAACATGTTTTGCACACGAGTATTTTATATCCAGGAGTGAAATATACAGAGTGGTTTATATTCAGTAGTGAAACGTATAGAACGTTAAGTAGAGTAACCATAATTATAACGGTGTGAGATTAAATGTAGAAATGTTGGAGTATATGTGAAAACCTCATGTTCTCATGTTAAAAGAGTCATGTCCGAATTAAATGTAACTTTGGATTCCAGTATTTTGTGTAGGCCTTAGGGCAATTCACAGCAAACCTGAACGTGCTGCTAAATTAATGTGAGATAAGGTTGACATGGTTCTTCCAGAATGTACTATTGAACTTAGGGTTAAAAGTATATGCTTTATAGATGTGTTATTTTAGAAACGTATGCTAGTCAAGAATGTTTGCTGTTTAAATCAAGTTAACGTTTTAAGAGTGCAGGAACCTGCTGCATGTAAATCAAGTAGGCCAGAACAGATAATGTCATGTAGTTTAAATCGTCATGTGCTCGTTAGAAGAGAGGTCGTGAGGTGTCCAGTATGGAGCTCTGAGAGTGTTTTATGACCTAAGATATGGTGAAGTCTGGAATTTGAGGCCCACTGCGGGACGAGCTGTATGCAGGTGCGAGGGTCCTAATCAGCTCGAATGAAAGGGACTTTGTTCAGTGGCGCCTTGCGCAGGCTTGTAGGAGTTTCCAGGAATTTCAGGGGGTATCAGCGCACGGAAGAAGGAGCCTGGGAACCAAGGTCAACTATAACGAGGGTCTTCAAGAGTACCATCATGGAGTTTGCCGCGCAAAGATGTACCACGTGAGGGGCGTCCCAAGGGGCGTTTCTATTGGAAATGTGACTTGGTATTAGGGAAAGAGACCCGGGAGGAGAGCAGAGCAGATGATTTTGGGAGCCTAAGGAAGCGGATGGGTAGGCAGATAGGCTGATCAGGAGAGACCCATTATCAGAGAAGAGACAAAGAGAAGTGCGTGATTTTCTTAGGAAGTCACCACGGCTGACACCTAGAGGGTTAAGATCTTGCTAAGTAGGGATGTCATTTAGTGTAGTGTAGGGACAGACTAACCTTAATTTTTCTTTCTGTAATGACTTTGAGGTTGCAACTTGTATTCATTTTGGCAACGCTCATGTTATTAGAAGTTGTACTTATTATTTTGTTCTTCAGACTCAGACTATTCAAAAAGTTCATGTTCATAGTGATACCGATTTACCTTCTTAATCTCATTTTGAGAAGCTTGTATCTTCAGTTATCTTTGACTTTATATTAAATCTCTAAAACTTAATTTTGGTCAGTGGTCATTTAGAGTGGTGTAAGTTCTTAAATTGATTGTTTACTGCGAGATTACCTTTTACTCAAGACAGGTACCAACGATTCAGTCGACAGGAAATGGGATTTGGTAAGATAATTAGTAACCAGTAATCCCGCGTTAGCAGTTGGTAGCAGAGTGAGGATGGTTATCTTCTTGAGGAAGGTAATCTAGAGAGGTTAGTTTACCCCAAGGCCCGAGACGCCGAGAGACGAGCAGCGGAAGAATCGTGTGCCGAAAGGTGCAGACGGTGCGAGAAAAGCAGCAGTATCGGAGAGTGAGTATAAAAAGGGTCATGCGTGAACAGATTGCGGTGTTTTGTGTTGTATTTGTATTGTAATGTCTTGCGGAGTTGAATGCCTGTAGTGTGAATGAGAGAAGGTTGTGAGCGCGCGCAACCTGGTAAACTGGTAACCTGGTAAACGGGTTAACTGGTGAAAATCTTAAGTTCAGGCCAGAGCTTAAGTGGTTTTGGGTGTATCGAACATCCAGGGTAGTTGTCGACCATAGTACGGAGGTCACGAGGTACCATTGACCGCCGTGGATCCAAGATAGGGGGAGTGTAAGAGTGAGTGTATGAGTAACGGACGCTGGTCGAAAGTTACTGCGTGTGAGTAACCTATCGGAGAAGGCGATTGTCTGGAAGTAAACGGAAAGACATTTCGCCAAGTTAGGGTGACAACTACAGAAAGACTGTGGGCGTACAGTCAAAGAAAGGTGATCGCTTGGACGGAAGTAATCATTTTTCAGAGTATGAATGGGATGCGTGCATGACCGAGGAGACGAGCTGAGAAAGGAGGGGAACTGCTGCGAAGGGGGACGGGTGACGTCGGCTAGAGCCGCGCTGTGATTGAGCGGTTAGTGTGACGTTAGCTAGAGCCGCGCTCTGGTTGGGCGGCTAGAGTGACGTCGGAGGAAAGTCGCGTACGGATAGGCCAGTTAGTGAGAACGGCGCTGAGATTGGTGGAATATCATCAGGAAGTAAACAAACGCGGAGAAAAAGAGAAATCATGAAGTGTTTTAAGTGTTTGAAAGGGATTTTTAAACGTAAACGAAGTGAACATTATTACGGGGAAGAAGCTCCCCCAGAGGGTACGCCAGCTCATTACATGGCAACGAATGTGGGGCTGCATACGATATTGTGGATTGGGGCTTGGAATAAGCTTACGGAAGGAAATGAGGAAATGCAGTTCCCGAAGTATGGAACGTTTAAATTAGAGGTGTTACATCGGCTGAAAGCAACCATGTCCTCATTGAAACCCTCGCCCAGACCAACACAGTTTGAGGCTCTTAATGCATGGATTAAGGCTGCACACGACCGAAATTTGAACAGGCGTCAACAAAGGCTGACGCGATCGGTAAGGGCAGTGCGAGATTCCAAATGGGATGAGGAGGAAAAGCGTTGGAGGGTACAGACTATTGAGGTGGAGAAAATGTATCCGATGAGGGAGGTGTCAGGAGGAGGAAACCTCATGGAAGAAGACGAGGAAAGCGAGTCGGAGGACAATCTGATAAACAGATTGTTAATGGATAGACCACCTCCGAGAGTGGAGTTGATAGAAGATAGAGGGCTCGCAAGGGAGGATGGGAATGAGATAGAGGGATATACACCACTCCCTATATCGGAATGGACACCTATCAAAAGTGGAGAAACACCTCCAAACAACACTGTACAGAGTGTAGTGGGAAGGTTTGTGGTGCAGAAAACGCCAACCACAGAAAGGGTTGAGTCTGTGGGATTGCCAGACGCTCTTCAAGTGCCTGTTACCATAGGACCCATAGTTTCGATCTATAATTCTGAGAGAGATAGAGGGGAACAACAAAGGCAATTGGATAGGGAAAGGATTGAGATGGAAAGGAGGAATAATGTGACAAATGCATGGAAACAATTGCCAGGATCAGTAACATGGAATACCCCATTAGACACAACTGTCGGTCCCAATTCAGAACAGGGAGGTCCGAGAGGACCAATGGATCTAAGGGGACCGCGGCCAAGATCTTTTTCAGAGTTAAGAGCTGATTTGAGGGAATGGGACGGGTCCATAGTATCTCCGAGTAACAGGACAAGAACGGAACCAGAGTGGGAAAGCAGGGGTAACGGGACTGTATCTCATTGTGGGGCCAGCGAAAGCAGTCAGGGCCGGGAAGGCCAAAGTCAAGAGAATAGAGGGGATGCATGTCCTACAAATCAGAGAGAACAGCCGGAACAAAATACTAGGACTGTAGAATGTGAGGAAATGTCCCGTCTCTGGGGGAACGGAGGAGATGAGGCGGTACGGGCTTTTCAGAATAGGTTTAGGTGCCTTCATCATACACTCGGGGAAGACGTTCATCATTGGAGAAAGGAGAACAGCGATAGGTCCCGCCACGCCTCGAATAATCAGGAATCACAGGGAAGTAGGGAAGAAAGAGGGAGTAAGGGAACATCTTACCCTGCATCCCGTGAAACTAGCCCGGATGGGGAGAGAGGGGCTATGAGGCATGAAGGAGTGTTTCACCACCCACCCCGAGAAGACGGAAAGGCATGGGATCTAGAGAGATGGGAACAGGGGAGGACTCCTTATAATTCACCCATACCTAAACGTAGATCTCGGAGCTGGGATGGGAGAGATGCGGATGGAGGAGCTAAATTGAGTGTCTTGAAAGCTGAAATTAAGGCAAAAAGGCTTGATGTTACCAGTTTAAAATCAGATGTTGATGAGATAATAGATGGAACCTTGCCTTTGGAAAGGATAGAATTGTACGAACAGGATGAGTTATTGTTCATGGCAAAGGATATTACTAGGAAAGCTAGAGCGTTTCATGAAAAACTGACTGATTTGGCAGACAAGTATGCCGTGGATTTGTCTAGGACAAGGGCATTGCAGAGCAACCACAGATTACAGTACGCAGACCAAGATCTAGATGAGAAGAGAACTACTGGATTAAAAACACACATAAGAGAGTTGGTAACAGGGATAAGAGTGTGGAGAGAACTGGATAAATGGGAGGAAAGGTGGTCGAAAAAGGGCACAGTTAGGCGAAGTACAAATGTGATGACCCCTGAGGGAAGGGTAATGCAGATGGAGGCATTCCCTTTGCGAGAAATATCAAACGGAAATTATGTACATGTGCCCTGGAGTAGAGGAGATTTAGCTGCATTTACCAACTCATTTCCGAAGTTGCGGGACAATCCAGTCGAATGGTATAAGCAGGTAGAGAGGTTCGTTAAAATCTCGAAAGTACTGTGGATAGATTTGAACACGTTGTTTGACATCGTGGTCCCATCAGATCTGTGGACCCCTTGTAAGACTAGTGTCGAATGGCCAAATGCTGAACCATCGAGGGATGCTCGAACAAATGGACCATCTGAGATTGTCATGCGAAAGTATGAAAGGGTAATAGCATGGCTGAAAGATAAGGTACCACCACAGGATATAGATTGGGTAAAAATAGACCGAACAAGGCAGGAACCCAAGGAGACAGTTCACGAGTTTTATGAAAGATTATTGAAAACATTCAAGCAATACAGTGGACTAGATGTAATGGATCCCAAAGATATAGGGCAGTTTGTGTCAAAGTTTGTCTTGGGGTTGAGACCTGATATTTGTTTGATGATACAGCAACATTTAATCTGTTGGCAGAACAAACCACTAGATGAGATTTTACGATATGCGAGGTACTGCAGTGACGAGATAGATTCTAAAGCCAAGAATCTAAAGGAGAAATTGATGGTGGTGCAAATGCAGTCCGCTGGGAAGGGTGGCCAGCAGAAACAGGGGATGGGACGAAAACCCAACGGTCAGAATAAGGACAATGAGGAAGGGCAGAGACCTAGGATAGACTTTGCCACTTTAAAGAAAACGACAAAGTGTCATCTGTGTCACCAGGTGGGGCATTGGCGACGCGAGTGTCCCTTTAACCCTGAAAATGGAGAGCTAGAAGTAGAAGAACAGGTCCAAGAAGATCCAGTGCGAAAAGTGACAGTCCCAAGTAGTAAGGTGGCCAAAGGGGGGACTTCGGCTCCACGGGCCCAATTCCCACAGCCACCGAAGATAGCAGCTGGAGGAAAGGTCTTTAAACAAATGCCTCTGTTTATCGAGGAAGAAAAATGTTATTACATTGATCCATTGACAGGACAACGGGTGAGCAGTGAAGAAGACTGTACCCTCGGGGCAGTTCTAGAAGTGGATCAGAGAGGGCCATTTGTTGAGGCAGAAGTGGCAGGGTGTCCCACTACGTTCTTAGTGGACACCGGGGCTACTCGTTCGACTCTGAGATCAGCGGTAGTTCCAGACTTGCCAATGTCAGGGGAAACAATTCAAGTGGTAGGAGTCGCAAATAAAAGAATGACTAGTCCCTTGACAGAACCAGTGTCTGTGAAAATTGGAAACCACATGAACGAACATCAGTTTGTGGTTTGTGACTCGAGTCCGGTATGTCTGTTAGGTAGGGATTTGTTATGCAAATTGAATTGCACCATATACTGCACCCCGCAAGGAGTGGAGGTACAGACTACCGACGATGATGCTACCTTTAAGGTGGCCAATTCAAAATTCTGTGTAGAACTATATCCTACTCTGACTGTAGAAGATCTTCCACAAGACTTAAGAGATGTAGTGGCGTCAGAGGTGTGGGATTTCACAGGAGAAGATATAGGATTGATTAAAGGGGTAGAACCGGTAAAAATTCTGGTAAAACCAAATGTTGAGTTTCCAAGAACGCCTCAATACAAATTGTCCCAGGAAACGATTGCAGGAATAAAGCCTGTGATCGAGTCAATGATACAGCAGGGAATACTGAAAGAAATCGTGGGCAGTCCCTGTAACTCCCCGATTATGGGTTTGCAGAAACCTAGTGGGAAGTTTAGGATAGTTCAGGATTTACGAAAGATTAACAACATAGTCGTTTCATGTTGTCCCGTGGTACCGAATCCATCAGTGATATTGTTTCAAATACCATGTCAAGCAGAATGGTTCACAGTGATAGATCTTTGTCAGGCTTTCTTTTCAATCCCATTGGATGAAGAGAGCAGGTACCTTTTTGCGTTTAAAATGGAAGATCGCGTTTTAACATGGTGTCGAATCCCACAAGGATTCACAGACAGTCCATCCATCTTCAACCAGTTGTTGAGGAAGAATCTTGAAAATCTAGTACTGCCGCAGAACTCGGTTCTGGTACAGTACATAGATGACCTACTTGTTGCGTCAGAGACAGAGGAAGCTTGTAAAGCAGATTCAATTGCCTTACTGAATCATTTAGCTGAAAATGGACATAAGGTATCTCCGAGCAAGTTACAGTATTGTCTGACAGAAGTACAGTATCTAGGGCACAGGTTAGAAAAAGGGAAACGTAAGGTGTCCCCAGAGAGGATTGAGGCGATAATGAAAATGAATGCGCCTACAACACAGAGAGAAGTTAGAATGTTCTTAGGAATGGTGGGTTACTGCCGACAGTGGATAGTTAACTTTTCACTGAAAGCAAAGCCCTTACAGAAACTGACGCACAAGGAGGTGAGTGATCCGGTACCATGGGATGAAGAATGTCTGGTGGCGTTTTTACAGCTGAGAGACGATTTGTGTCGTGCTCCAGCTTTGGGAATGCCCGATTAAGAGAAGTCATTTTCACTCTATTGCTGTGAGAGAGAGGGATGTGCTTTGTCAGTCTTGGCACAGACCCACGGTAATGCCCGTAGACCAGTTGCATATTTTTCGGCTACATTAGATCCAGTAGCCGCAGCGTTGCCCGGATGTCTCAAATCCGTTGCCGCAACGGGTGTCAGCATTGAAAGGAGCGAAAGTATTGTAAGGGACATCCAGTGGTGGTGTATGTACCGCATTCAGTTGAATTGTTAATGACCAGGACGAAGACGCAGCATCTGACCAATAGCAGGCTCACGCGTTATGAGCAAGTTATACTTGCCGCAGAAAACGTGACTCTCAGGAGATGCTCTGTCTTGAATCCTGCTACTTTGATGCCATTACCTACTGTAATAGAAGGCGAAGGATGTGAAGACCACGATTGCCTTGATGTGACTGAACTATGCACGAAACCCCGACCAGATATTGTGGATGAGCCATTGTCTGACCCCGATGAAATTTATTTTGTTGATGGCTCATGTTTAAGAGACGATACTGGTCGGTTGAGAGCAGCTTATGCTGTTTGTACCATTACTGGAGTTGTGGAAGCCGCTTGCCTGGAAGGAGTACATTCCGCACAGGTAGCAGAGATTATTGCCCTAACTCGTGCCTGCATAGCAGGAAATGGAAAGAGAGTCACCATCTACACGGACAGCCAATATGGTTTCGGTGTGGTTCATGATTTCGGGCAGTTGTGGTCTCAGAGGGGTTATATGACCTCCTCTGGTTCGCCCATTCGAAATGGAGAATTTGTGCAATTGCTGATAGAAGCATTACAAGGTCCTGTTGACATTGCAGTAGTGAAGTGTGTAGCTCATACTAAGAATACAGATTTTGTGTCACAAGGTAATAGATATGCTGATGAAGTCGCACGCTATTGTGCGGAACAAAGTTATTCTTTCTCAAAGGTGGAAATAGAAGGTGCAGAAGAAAAGACTGAATTAAGTATGATGTTAGAAACTGTAGACACTTGGGAGGATTTAAGAATAATGCAGGAGAACGCACCTGAAACAGAGAAAAAGGCATGGGAAATAGCAGGTTGTGTGCGAAGTGAAATGGATTTTTGGGTTTCAGCAGATGGGAGAGCTGTGTTACCTGAAGAATTAGCTAATCCCATGGCGAGAGAAATACATGGTCCAGTACATCTGGGAAGGGATGCTATGATGAGAGTTTTTAGGCAGACTTGGTATTGCCCGAAATTCAGAATAGCAGCAGAATCAGTATGTAAGCGATGTGTTACCTGCCAACAACTGAATGTAGGCAAACGAACACCAGTCACACTGAGTCACATTGGGAGGTCGGGGGGGCCTTTCAATAGAATGCAACTAGATTTCATTGAAATGCCAAGAGTCAATCGCCTTCGGTATGTGTTGGTGATTGTATGCGTATTTTCCAGATGGGTTGAAGCGTACCCTACACGTAGGTGCGATACACTCACAGTGGCTAAATTGTTGCTCAGGGAGTTGATACCGCGCTTCGGGGTGCCTGCCTCTTTGGAATCGGACAGAGGAAAACATTTTAACAGCGAAATAGTGAAGATGTTGTGCTCCACACTGAATATCGATCAAAAGCTGCATTGTAGTTATCGACCAGAAGCTTCAGGAATTGTGGAACAAGTGAATGGCACTTTGAAGAATAGGTTGGCTAAAGTAGTGGCATCCACATCTTTGAGTTGGCCAGATGCTCTTCCATTAGTGCTCATGAGCATGCGCAGCACACCTGATAGGAGGACAGGTCTCTCTCCCCACGAGATCCTGATGGGGAGGGCCATGAGACTTCCTACAGTTCCAACTACTGCTCTATTGAATATTACAGATGATCTGATCTTGGATTATTGTAAAGGACTGTCTGACGCCATCCATTCTGTGTCCCTTCAGGTGCATGCGGCTGAAGTTCCAGCAGCGAGGAACCTGTGTCATGACCTGAACCCAGGGGACTGGGTTTTAGTTAAAAAGCACGTCCGGAAGAACTGCCTAGATGTTCGCTGGCGTGGGCCCTTTCAGGTAATCCTGATAACGAACACCGCGGTGAAGTGCGGGGGGCTGCCAAATTGGATCCATGCATCCCATACTCGAAGAGTTCCAGCACCTCTAGAAGGAACAGCTCCCATCCCAGACGAAAGCCCGGAAGTGGAAGAAGAGTCGCAAGAAGGGATTGAGGCAGCTGAGGGGGTGTCGGAAGAAGTTGGGAACGCATCGGATTCAGAAGAAGAGCGAAGGCAGGACGGCAGTGAGACAGAAGACGCAACCGAAGGAGAGAGCAGAAGTGAATACGACTCGGACTCAGATCCGTATCGGAGCGATCAAGAACCAAGTGGGAGGACAAGGAATAGGAGAATAAGGCTTGGAGCTGCCACTTGGCCAACAAGGAGAAGAAGGCTAAGTTTGAGGTCGGCCCAGGAAGAAACGCTTACTCCTATATCCGAAGACTCAGATCCAGAAGAAGATATCCAGGATCAAGCCGAGGAGGGTCTTAGAAGATCAAGTAGGGTGCGAGTGCCTAGCAGAAGATACTCTACTCCCGACTGGACCTACCTTGTTGCAGATGTCTGGGAGACACAGAACAGGGAGGATCAGGGAAGTGGAACTGATCAGAACTGACCCGATCATCACAGTGCAAATAAAGTTTCTACTGCCAGGAGCGGAGACCGAAAGGCTGCTGACACTCAACATCGTTCATCCTGCTCTCCTGAGTGGAATAAGAAAATTGATTTTAGAGACAGTTGAGTTTCCAGTTTGCTGTTCACGATATCCAATATTGGAGGGAACTCTTCTTCGTTTGGAAATGCTTGAGCGAGTAGTAGAAATGCTAGGAGCACTTATTGTTGTGGACTAATATCTTATTGCGAATGGCTTCAAGGGGGTGCAGATCTGGAAGGGTGAAGAAAGTGATCTTGATTAGAACGAACCCCTTTGTAATTGTGGATGTAGAACTGATAGTACCAGGAGTGGAAATTGAAAAAACGCTAACTCTCAATTTCGTCCGTCCACTTGTCTTGAGCGAAATAAGGAGAATAATCCTAGAAAAAGTTGACTTTCCATGGTGTGGTACGAACTGTCCAGAACCTGAGGGAATGATACTTCGGATGGACGTTTATGAAGAAGTAGTGTCACTCCTTGAGTCATACATAACTTCAGACGAAAATAAGACTTTTGAAAAGAAATTGTAAATTGTTGCAAGATAACCTAGCGCCGAGTGGAAGAAGAAAAAATGGTAGGGGTTTCCTTTTAGCGGATGGAGAAGGGCTAGGGTTGTCTATTTTACTGGACTTTGAATTGTTTTGCGGAAACAAATTGTCAAGCTTCCAAGTGTTCCAAGAAAGACATTGCAAGAGAGAAAGACTTTGTTTGAAAAGAAGAGGAAGTGAATGCTGGAAGAAAGTCGAAAACTACACTGTTTGAGAACATGGAGGCTGGCAACCCGAACCGCAGGGCAAAATGTATAGCTGTTACATTTTTAGGAGTAGTGGTTTCTCTTATTATTTTAGTGGTAACTGTTTCATTCCTAGCGGGACACGAAGGGGATGGAACCACAGTTAAGGAGGATAAGGGAGTGTCAACACCGAGAACTACCATTATTAAGGAGAAGGGAAACATCAATGAGAAAGACAAAGCGTTGTTAGATGCAGAAGTAAAAAGGTTACACATGGATGAGTCACAGGGGAATTACAAGTCAAATGCTTATGCTAAATTGCTTTATGAATATGTTGATGCCATGGAAGTAAAGGATTGCTATGTCTGTATGCAATTACCAATTTCGGTGGAGGAGGGTATCAAATACCATCATCTCCCGTTGACATATGGAATAACGTGCAGTTTATTGTTAAGTATGTTTTATGGACGAGACGGATTTGAGTATTACTTCTCGAATTTCGACTCGACATTGCCAGAGGTTCCGAATTTCAAGCATTTGAACAAATGGGACTACTACAAAAGCGAAGACAGGTTACACAAATGGTTTATTCCATGGAGAACGTTAGATACTTCACATGCTCGAATAAACAATCTGACTTGTCAAATATCAGAAGTTGAGAAAAAGTTTATAGCACAGGTAGATACTAGATACAGGAAGCAGAAGGTATTGAAGGCATCAGGACAAGGAGAAACAGATTGGACCAAGGAGGAAAGGGCACAACAACGAAAAGGTAGTATTGGTCCAATTGCTTTGGATAAGGAGAAACGGGGGAAACTGTGCATTCACAGGAGTTACTCCTATTATGAAAACGTTTATGTAGGGCAAGTAAATTGTGAACATGCCTTTCAATTGGAGTATTACTCTAAGAACTTCATGAAAGGGATGCAAGCAATACCAAATGTATATTTTGTATGTGGAAAATATGCCTATGTGAAGTTACCAGATAATTGGTACGGATCATGCTATCTGGCTGTTGTCTTTCCTAAAATATATCATGTTGAGAATTTAGACATGCCTAAGAAAGAAATATCAACTAGATGGAAGCGAGGGCTGGGTGCAGCAGAAGTAGTTGGAGATGTAATAGGTGCTGCATTCCCTTTCTTAGGATTGATAATGAATGACATTAAGATCAGGAGGTTAGCTACAGTCGTAGATAGGCTATCTGCCAGTACTGCAAGATCCTTGATGCTGATAGAAGGGGAGATGCAATCGATTAGGGCAATGGTTCTTCAGAACCGACTTGCTTTAGATGTTCTGTTAGCAAAAGAGGGAGGAGTCTGTAGGGCCTTGAAGGTACAGGAATGCTGTACTTACATTCCAGACAATTCAAAGCCTCTAGAGAAGTATATACAAAACATCACTGCCATACACTACGAAATTGAGGACCTGGCAAAGGTAAATGTGTGGGAAAAAGTAGGCCATGGAATGGGTAAAGTTGGAAGTTGGTTTGCCAACTTAGGAAAGGGTATCGTTTGGTACATATTGAAACCCATCATCATAGTAATGATTTGTGTAATCACTTTGTGGGGATTGGTGCGTTTGTATCAATGGTATAGAGCAAATAGGTTACAGAGAGCTATGAAGAAACAGGAAGAAGAGTTGACAGCGATGCAGGACACTCAATATAAGAGTCTGAAAGCATTAGAGAGTATGAAAAGAAGTGGTACTGCCCTGTCTTCACTTTAAAGGTTCTACATTTTAGTGTCATGGTGATGATGACCCCTGAAGGTCATCAAAGGGGGGACTGAGAGAGCACGAGTTTGAAAAAAATGTATAAGTACGCCATGTTTACAAACACGTAGTTAGTTTAAACATGTTTTGCACACGAGTATTTTATATCCAGGAGTGAAATATACAGAGTGGTTTATATTCAGTAGTGAAACGTATAGAACGTTAAGTAGAGTAACCATAATTATAACGGTGTGAGATTAAATGTAGAAATGTTGGAGTATATGTGAAAACCTCATGTTCTCATGTTAAAAGAGTCATGTCCGAATTAAATGTAACTTTGGATTCCAGTATTTTGTGTAGGCCTTAGGGCAATTCACAGCAAACCTGAACGTGCTGCTAAATTAATGTGAGATAAGGTTGACATGGTTCTTCCAGAATGTACTATTGAACTTAGGGTTAAAAGTATATGCTTTATAGATGTGTTATTTTAGAAACGTATGCTAGTCAAGAATGTTTGCTGTTTAAATCAAGTTAACGTTTTAAGAGTGCAGGAACCTGCTGCATGTAAATCAAGTAGGCCAGAACAGATAATGTCATGTAGTTTAAATCGTCATGTGCTCGTTAGAAGAGAGGTCGTGAGGTGTCCAGTATGGAGCTCTGAGAGTGTTTTATGACCTAAGATATGGTGAAGTCTGGAATTTGAGGCCCACTGCGGGACGAGCTGTATGCAGGTGCGAGGGTCCTAATCAGCTCGAATGAAAGGGACTTTGTTCAGTGGCGCCTTGCGCAGGCTTGTAGGAGTTTCCAGGAATTTCAGGGGGTATCAGCGCACGGAAGAAGGAGCCTGGGAACCAAGGTCAACTATAACGAGGGTCTTCAAGAGTACCATCATGGAGTTTGCCGCGCAAAGATGTACCACGTGAGGGGCGTCCCAAGGGGCGTTTCTATTGGAAATGTGACTTGGTATTAGGGAAAGAGACCCGGGAGGAGAGCAGAGCAGATGATTTTGGGAGCCTAAGGAAGCGGATGGGTAGGCAGATAGGCTGATCAGGAGAGACCCATTATCAGAGAAGAGACAAAGAGAAGTGCGTGATTTTCTTAGGAAGTCACCACGGCTGACACCTAGAGGGTTAAGATCTTGCTAAGTAGGGATGTCATTTAGTGTAGTGTAGGGACAGACTAACCTTAATTTTTCTTTCTGTAATGACTTTGAGGTTGCAACTTGTATTCATTTTGGCAACGCTCATGTTATTAGAAGTTGTACTTATTATTTTGTTCTTCAGACTCAGACTATTCAAAAAGTTCATGTTCATAGTGATACCGATTTACCTTCTTAATCTCATTTTGAGAAGCTTGTATCTTCAGTTATCTTTGACTTTATATTAAATCTCTAAAACTTAATTTTGGTCAGTGGTCATTTAGAGTGGTGTAAGTTCTTAAATTGATTGTTTACTGCGAGATTACCTTTTACTCAAGACAGGTACCAACGATTCAGTCGACAGGAAATGGGATTTGGTAAGATAATTAGTAACCAGTAATCCCGCGTTAGCAAGAGCATGCAAGACCTTGGTAGTACTACTCCGAACCCCAGAGGATGCTGAAGATAAGGAAATGATGGAAGAACTCCTGGTAGGGATAGACTAGGTCCTATGCGCCCCGACTAACCTACAGATCTAGGGAGTATGACAGCAACCCTATCGCCACCCTCACTGACTGAGGTTTGCTAAATTGCTAACTTAAACAATGGTGAAATAAAGCTTGTAATAGAAGCTTATCGCAAAAGAGTAACCTGTACATAAGTGATAAGCCTGGGGGGAGGGCAGGGAGGGGGTTAGTTGAGGGGAAGAAGCTTGATTTAGAGACTGAAGATATCTGTAGCAGTCCACAAAATAATCACAAATGACTCCTGTTCATTGGTTTGCTGAAGGAGGAGAGAGGGTTAATGACTACAGCGAAGACCTATGTTCCTCTTGTGTTGTATTGCTACTGAGAGATATGTATCTAGGTCCAGCTAATTATTATCCTGATCAATGATAACTATGATGCTTTGTTGGTTGCAGGAACCTTTGTTAAACCCTAATAAAGTATGTTTAAAAAAAATAGATTACTGGAAGTCCATTCCTTGTTACTGCGCATGCCAGGGCCGTGGCCTCGCGAAGAGTGTCTGCGCCTAGCATGGGCTAGCCAAATACTACTGTTGGAGTCCAAGGGCTCTGCTGTTTGCCTGCTGACCCAAAATGACCAATGGGAGCAATACACTCCTTTGCCCAATGGGCAGCCTATAGTTTTGATTTTTAGTCCTTGGATGACTGCAGATTAAGTCATTTAACCTTGGCAGACCAAAATAGCATAGATATACAAAAGTTCACTCAGCACCATTTTAAAACACTTTTTTGTCTTGAAAGAAATACTGAATGGATGTACATCAAACCAATATAAGTGCACGTTCTATGCAAATTTCTACTTTCATGCCAGTTTTGGGGTAAAGCTGCTCAGCATGTTTTCCTGGAGGTGCAAGCAAAATTTCCTTTGCAAAAGCCAAATATTTGATTTGCTAATAGCTTTGGCACCAATCAACAAATCTGCACGAAACCTGTACAAACAAATTTCTGTGTGGGTTTTTCATGGCAGGTTTTGTGTAGATCAAATCAAGTGGAAGCCAGAAAAGTGTGTGTTCCAAAAGAGACACTGTCCATTTTAACTCACAGGATTCTTTGGTCCACACTACAAAAAAATGCTGAACAGAACTACAACAAACTTGGTTTGTACATGGAACTTCACCCAAGGAAGTGCCTTAGCTTGGTTTGATGTAAATCCCTTCATTCATTTCTTAGAAAACAGCACTTAAAAAGTGTTCAGAGCAGGGTGAGAAGAGGTTACATTTTAGAAAAATTAGTACCACGGATCTTCTGTGGAATCACTAATTGTATTGAAAAAATAAAGGCACACCATTGGACCAGGAGCTTTTTCTTAATTTCAGATTCACAAATCCAGCTGCAGGTTTGTGAATCTACCACACTCGATTGGCTGTACTACAGCTGTGCTTAGCCAATCCCCGCTGTGCAGGACATTTAGCAATGTGCACCAGGGGTTGGCCCCCACGGTGGGTTGGGTGCAGAGCCTAGTCTCTAACCATACCCTACAGCCAACTCTCAATGTGGGTTAGGTACAGGATATGATCCAAGGCCAGTTGCTTCGGCCAACCCCGCTGCACATGACCGAAAGGAGGGTTGACTGCTATTCTTAGAAAAACTAATTACAACCTGTGCCCCTGTTATTCACTGCTTAGATTAGATTAAAATACTTATAAAGCGCATGGCTGCCTCAGCAAAGAGACGTCCCAGTGCTGAAAGCCAGACTAAGCAGGAGACAAGACGAAGGGAAATATACCTAGGAAGGGACAGGAAACAGGACAGAGGGAGTTAGACCTGGGAAAAAAGCAAAGTCTTATGACCATACATATGATATCACTCATGACATCATTTTTTTTTTTTGTGTCCTCATTTACCACCATAGTTTACGGTGAAGTCACCAATGGGGTTACGACATGCTGTCTCAGTTTTACACTGGTAGGGATTAAATAAGATGGAAAACCGTCATCCCTCAGCAATGACGTCCACACCCAGGTGCAACACCTAAAAAACCATTAAAAAGCAAAAAGTCGGTGGAGACTACAGCCAATTGGAACGGGGCTTGCTACCGGAGAACGGCTCTAGAAGTAGCGTAAACCACAGTAGCGTAATCATCGGACCCGGGGGAAAAAAAACGGCTATCTCAATGCTCCCAGATCAAATGGTGCCAGAATGCCCTTTTACTTTGGCTGCCGGCCCTAGCCAGATCTAGTTTAGAGACCTGCAAAACTGAAGCATACCAATCCTTAAGAGAGGGAGGTAAAGGATCTTTCAATTTTTTGCAGATCTCCCTTCTGGCCATGACATCATTGATGACATCATTGATGGCCTGATGCCAAGCCTTGCTGCACGTAGCCAAACGCTGTGTGCAGCAGGAGTTGGCCACCCAAAAGAGGTTTAGATTCAGTGTTTCCCTGTATATAAAGGCCCTGCAGCCAATCCCCTTGCACACAGCAGAAGGCAGTGTGTGGTGTTTGTTGGTCGCTCACAGAGGGGGGGGGGCACAAGATCTGGGGCTGCAGCCAATCCCCACTACACAGGACTAAAGGCAGAGTATTGGAGGCTCTGGATGGATGCTGTCATCAGTGATGTCATCAGTGAGTAATGATGTAATTTAACATATCATGACTGATGTCATATGTAAGGTCATAAGCAGGGCATGACAGAGGCATTAGTAATAGAGGCATGTGCCCATATACACACACACACACACACACACATGCATGGACATACTTTACATGCACGAGATAAGTCAGGAAACATAATCAAACTATCTGTACATCATTTGATGTTTGTACTATAGTAAAACACGGCCTCTCCTGCGAGCCTTTCACAAAACATTTTGGAAGTAAGCTAACATTTCTGAGTGAATGTATAACTTTGATCCCAAAGTCAAATTGCGCCTCTTAAAATGAAAAACCTAACATCACGAGGTGATGAAATGCTGTATTAGCAACAGGGAGCAATTTGCTATTTGTTTTAGATGGTTGGACGTCAGATGAACAAGCCCTTGGAATTCCCATAGAGAAACAAGCAGGCCGGAAATTAACGATAGAGCCGGCCAATGGACACTTGGATAGGCCTACATTACAAAACAGTGCAGCCTTCAGATATCCTTTAGTCTCCACTTGTAATAAGGATCCATAAATAATTGAATGTCACACAATCAATTATTCAGGCAGAAGAACGGTTTCCAAGGCATCATAGCGTGTGTCTGGGTTAATGGTATAAAGCGAGTCGGAGGCGGCAATTGAGCTGACACCCCACAATTACCACATGCCGGAGCGGTGCCAGAGGTTTGGCGCTTCTCAGCAGGCACCTCCCACCCAGAGGGACAGATTAATACCTGCTGAATATGGATGAAGTCCAAGGCCCAACTGGGTCCTTCTGTTGTCTCCCCAACCAAGATAATGAAATACTGTGACCTGACCCGCAGCCTCCGCTCTGCCCGCTACCACCTCCTTGAGGGAGTCACTCTCCGCAGACGGTCGCGCCGCCTTCACGGTATCTGACGATGAATGGGCGCCCAATGGTACCCGCGTAATATTGATATCTCACTGCTTTTCCTGATAGGAGCCAGTGATAAATTATGCATGTATGACCTTAATTGGGAGCCGCTCTTCGGTTTATCATTTATAATGCTGTCGCACCATTGTCTGAATTCTAAATCTTGCTAAAAAGATACATTCATCATATGAGATATTCAATGCACTCTCATTCACCATTGCATCTCAGCCTCAATTCCATTTTTTTCTTCAGTTTTAGAGCAATTCTTATATCAACCACTTTTATACCTACCTCTGCCCGCCTCACTGTAGACAATTTTGTGACAAAGTGCTCAGTAGAATTCACATGAAAATCAGCCAGGCAGCCCATTTCTGCCAAAAGTCGTATAGATTCCTACATAATGCTTTTCTGTCTTTTGGTAAAAAAGTTTTGTGAGAAGTAAAGTTTCTGTGAAAACGATAACATCGAAATACCCTTTGATCTAAGGAATTTCTTTTAGTATAAATGACTCATTTACGATGTAAGTAACTATGTAAAAATTAGTAGACAATTCACATTTGTTTATAAACCATTTCTTTGAATATCATTATCTCTGCGTAGTCTTTTCTATACTAGGAGATCCCTGGACCAGCACTAGCGTCAGACTAGGGCAGAAAATAGGACTGGGAACCAAATTAAAAGTGGCTCCCATTAATGAATTGCATGGTTAAAAATGTGGCCCATGTTTGCAAATTGGGTATTTTTTGTTCATAAGTGTTTTGCAGGGTATGGAATAATGCATGGATTTGAACTTGCTGTAGGTAATGTTTGTGGTAATACAACAATGAAGGTGCTCCTTCTGAGACCTTCGAGCCCATGAGATGTGGCACGCTCGCCGGCGGAGCGTGCCGGCACTCGAATCCAAAACATATAGCATGTGGTGTAACGCACACTCAGGACTCTGTAACGTTTGCAAATCAGTTGGTTACTCCAGATATCTCATAACGCGTTTCGACTGCACAGCAGTCTTGTTCACATGTTTGTGGTAATATCAGGAAAATCAACAGTAAAAACCAGCCCACCACACTATAAAACAGGTTCCCAAACAGTCAAAAAACTGTTCGCATTTGACCTGTCATTTTGGCTCTGCAGGCAGGGCCTACTTGCCCCATAGGCTTGTCCGACCATGACCAGCACGAGCACTCAACATGGCTACGACTCGGGTTAGAACAGTAAGTTAGCTCGGTCGGATGACCAGCGAGTCTGCTGATGGCCAGGTCCCAGAGTCACAGTAAGGGTACTGCAATGCAAAGTACAGTCACATCTGAAGGTCACAAACGGGAGGCAAGCAAGCATAACTGCTGTAACGAAAATAGAACAAACAGTCACAAACAAACAGCACCCTCTCAAAGAAGGGGGAGGAATTTTTACTCACTTTCTGGTGCTTTAAAACTTTCTTTGCCGGAATAGGACAGTGAAGAAACATAGGGGCATATTATCAAGGACGGACGATACATTATCGCCGCTTTTATCGTCAGGAAACTGCCGATAAAGCGGCGATAATGGGCTTGATAATATGCTCTATGAATTCCTATCGAAGCCCATGTTAGATGTCTTCACATCTAACATGGGCTTCAATAGGAATTCAATGTATCGCCCGTCTTTGATAATATACCCCATAGTTGGATAAAGATGGCCCCTCTTTAAACCCAGGCTCTTGAGAAGACTTAATAGTAACAAAGTAGCGCGTCTGGAGTGAATGTAGAGAATGGGAAGTAAAAAACAAATTGCACTCTCCTTTTTCAAAATCAAATCAAGCTTTTATCATATCTTTTTTGACTGAAGTACCAATAACATTGGGGGCCGTTTGTATCGAACATTTTTATCAAACAAAAGAGCTCAACTAGAGTGGTTTTTGAAAAATGTTTTCTATGTATCCACTTACATCCTCTAATGTTGTAGCACAAATAGCCCATGGTTTATTGATACAAAGTGGGCAAATCTGCCTCTTTCAGGCATCTGGTTTTATGTTCTGTACAAAAAAGCAGATTTCTGCGCCTCATCAAAGAGTTTCTGTGATTTAATTCACCTCAACATATCATGCAGATGTGCCCAAGTTTTAAGTTCCCCATTTGCAGGATTCCAGATGTTGAACGGTATCTATTGTGCAGGTTCGATTGGGAGAATTGATCTTGGGGGGTGAGAGCAATACTTTTTTGGGGTTTTGTGCAAGGATTTGGGGCCACAGGTAGGGTCACTAATAAGTGAGCTTTGGAAATACCTCTGTGGGCAAAAAAGTTCCTCAAATTCTGTCTCTACATGCAGCATCAACCCAAACATAAACAATGCATACTCAAGATCTAAGAGCCACAAATCCTACACAAATAAATCTATTCAATGCAACCAAAAGAAGTTGGGGAAAGTTGGCCAGTGATGGACAAAGTGCTATGAAACACCTTTTTGAAGAGGATAAAAAGCAACTTCATATTTGATATATTTATCAAAGTTGTTTTTAGCACCTGTGTCTCTTCCAGTTGAGTCTTTGCTTTCAACAGCCCTGAGAGTGTAGTCTTCAGTGTAGTCCCAAGAGACTTCTTCTGTTCAAAGGAACGTTTTGTCAAAGTCCACCGATGAGTCTTTTCTTTGACCTTGATCACGCAGTGCTTTGCGATGAGTGGAGCCAACAGGGGTCTAATGCTCACTGTGCCTTAGGGAGTCAAGCTGCACCTTACTGACGAGGCCCAATGATGTGTCAACCAGACTGGGCTTGCATTTGAACCCATTCAGAGGGCTTGTGGCCAGACAGCTCAGTTCGAACTGTTCTGTTTGAAAAGGACTGAGGGCACACTGACATTCAATAGAGCCGGCCTTGGGCTCCTGAGGAAACGTTTGGCCCCAGCACTTATTCTTTTACAAATTAAGCACTGACGTCACCCATAGGACAACAAGAAACTCTTGTTCCTCATGATAAACCCTCACATCCTACTTTAGGGTACTTCTGCTTAGCAGCCTCTTGCCATGCCTTCAAGGATGCTGCCACTACTAATTTTATTAAAGCTGCCATCTTCCTTCCTTGGGCATGGCATGGCAACTTAGGCCTAGAAGCCTACGATCTAGCAGCTGCAGGAAGGTACCATCAAGACTGGTACCGTCTGTCACCGCTTGGCGGTGCTTTTCATTCCAGGGGAGAACAAACAGCCAGCAAAAATACCTGTAACACCCCAACTTGTCGTCAAAACCTGGGACCCAGTTGTCTTCATGTACCGCTGTCCTGTGGGTGGCCTTGGGTGGACATACAACTTGATGACACGTTGAGGAGTGAATGTTGCCTTCCAGCACAATGAAAGTATAAGGGGCTTGAAAACAATCAAAACCTATGTAGGTCTCTGGACACACGCGAAGTTAGCAAATGTTTTGTCGTGCACCTACAGTCCAAGTGCCGCCAAAAGTGGGAAGGCATACGCTTTTCATCCATATTTTAAACAGATAGCAGTATCAGGCAAACCAGGTGGAAAAGCGGGAAGCTTAAGAAAAAAGTCAAGACTAATCAGGTCTGGAAAGATAGGGAAAAACAATGGATATTAAAAATAAATATATAGAGAGAAACATTTTAAAATGCCCGACCTGACATTGAAAGACATTGTCTTGTCCAAAACAAAAGTGAGGAGCATAAGGTTCTGTTTTTTATTACTTGGTTTACAGAAAGATGTCTGTCTGGCGAGGCAAAATCGCCTTGATTTAGTTATTTCTTGGACAAGCGACAAGGAGGAGTTGCCTGGACAGGGAATGATCATTTAAGTAAAGCTGAAAATCATGAATGTACCCAGGCAAGGTATAAATAACAGAAATGCCGAGCAGAAAGGTGCCAGTTATGTGCTGGTGTTCAACAACAACTGTTCAATGGGTGTGAGAAGTTGGCCTGGCGTATGCTGTCCACTATTCTAGTGGGCACCTTGCACCAGTCCAAACGACCATTATTGATGGTAGGTTTAAAGACAACCTATATAGAAAGCTATCCTAGTGGTAGCTGTGGAGAGCAGCCTTCAGGCTAAGTCTTGGAGGAATATAAAGCAGCTTGTTTTACCAGTCTATAATCTCATGAATGACCACATGAAAGGTGAACTACACCAGGTATATATACAAAATATATGTATTTATTCAAACACATCCCACTAGCCTCTTTATGAGGCTTGAGGCAAAAGTACATTCAGTAAACTTATTTAGCATACAGTAAATTAGCATAATATATGATTAGCCCTAGGGGGGTCATAAACCATGTACTAAGAAAGTGGTATAAGAACCACGACTGACATAGATAAAAGGCCTAGAGCCTTTAGAACTACTGGGACCACCAGGAACAATCCAAGGTAGCGACACAGGGGACCTACGGGGGATGCGTGCAGTGTCTAAACACAGCCGCGAATCACCATTACCTTCTATGGGGAAAGTTGTGGTTGGAAAATTACAAATAAAGGACACTTAGAAGAGGACTTGGAGCAAACCCCTTTAGAACTAGGCAGTTCTAGAGTCAATACCCACGGGAGCACCTGAGTACTCGAGTTACCTCACCCAGGGAAGCCGGGTGCATAGGTGTCTTTTGGTGGCGGGTTTCGTCGTCGTTTTCAATGGCGATCTGCTGCAAAGTTCTGCTCGCGGCCAAGTCGAAAGTGTCCGGGAGGATCCAAGGGTGGATCGAAGATCTGAAAAACCTAAAAGCAGAGGGAACAGAGTCTGGGACACTAGCCAGTGACCAGGAAGGTGATGAGAAGATGCCAACCAATGTCTTGTGATATCAGGTGAAGAAGGTGAAGCTTGACTCTTCAGCCACGAGGACCAGGAGGTGTTGAGGATAACCAGGAGCTGGATTTGAGTGGTTCCACAAAGAAAGTGGAGTGCTGAAGTGTTGGTTTTCGGATTGGACCCAACAAGCCTTGGCGACAGCAACCCAAGCAGAAAGCAAAGATTGGCTTAGGTGCAGACCAGCAAGGAATGTGGGACTCACCCTTTGGAGGGGAGTCAGGGCACGTCTGGAGAAACCAGGAAAGCCCAAGAAACAGAAGAGTTACCTTTGTGGGGACCCACCAGTTGATGGACCAGGGATCGCGAAGGAGCCTCAAGCGGAAATGCTAGAAGCAGGCCCACTGAACACTCGTGGAGTGTAGGCCCACATTCTTCGGTGCAAATGGTGCTCGGGGCTAGGACTACAAGTAGCCTAATACACAACTTCAGGATAGCTCTGGAAGAAGATGCACTAGCAAATGTGCATGGTGTCCAGGGGTTCCGGTTCCACGTCACTTGTGAGGGCTGCGAGTCTCAGCTTTGCTGGGATCTCGTGTCGGCCTCGGAGAAGTCTAGAAGTCTGGGTCCAGTGTCGCAAATCCGTCGGGAGCCTTGGAAATGCAGACAGGCAAGATGCTTCTTTGGTGCCTGTTTGAACAGGGGAGTCACTCCTTGACCTCAAGGGAGATTCTTCCGTCTTCTAGTTGAAATAGAATGTCGAAGTTCCAGGATATATGTTGCAGAGTTTTGTCCAGGGTAATCTGAAGTCCCTGATTAGCAGGATCCCAGCCAAACTAAGTAAAAAAAAAAAAAAAACAGGAAAAAGTGGGGGCAAAAATGCAGTAAGATCCCACCTTCCAACAATGGGTTTGTGCCATTTCTTTCTCAAAACAGGATGTGGAGATAGTCATGTACTAAACTATGGGTCCCTTATGGATGTATGACGTTACAACGCAGGCTGTTACAACGCCTGCCTTTACAACGCGGTTTTTACACCGCAGTCCATTACAACTCATAGTGCTTTTGGGTGTTGGATAGTGAATAGTTTAATTTACTATTCCAACTCCAGTCCCCGTGGACACTAGGGAAGGTTATTGGATAGTAAATTAACCTATTACCTATCCTAGGGCGCCCCCCAGCGCAATGCGTTGTAATAGTTTGCGTTGTAATGACTGCGTTGTAATGGTAGTGCGTTGTAAAAGTTTCGTTGTAAAGGTTGTTTACCGTCCCTTATAGATAGTGCTGTGGTCAATAGCCTGGGCTGATCACATCACTGTGGAATCTGTGCCGGATTCCAAAGGGCTCCAGAGTTATGAATACCAAAGTAACACCATTGGGAGTAAGACTGAAGTAGTACACATTTGGGCATTTGCAATAGGGCCTTTGAGACCGCTGTGTATGTGGGCAGTGAGGAGTACCCTAGACATTTAATTTTAAGTATTTATTTATTGAGTTTTATATAGCACTGACTCGACCTGAAGGCATCAAAGCGCTTCACAGAGTTTGCATAACAGCAATTGTGTGAGGTACATTTTTAGTAGGTAAACAGATATCGTGGCAGTACGCATGTGAAATATACGAAAGACATTAGGATAAGGTAGCAATGCAGTTTTGAGGTAGATATGCCATACATGTGTATATATAGCTGAGGAAATGAACGAGGGTCAAACAGTGCACATGATGATACTAGCTGTGGGGCTGTCCCTGGAAATGGAACGAGCTTCTCTGCACTCCTGTGAGCCACCGAAGCTTCAAATGAGTGCCAAAGGCCAGGTGTATAGTGATACTCTTTGTCCTGATAGTGTCTTTAGCCCTATGTTGGGAGACAAACTTTTGCCATGAATAACACGTCCTTCACTCGGCTCCATCATGCAGTGCCAGAAACATTATTGACAAGTGACAGAGGGTGGGAAAAGCACCCACTGCACTGCAGCTGGCAATACCCCCGGGAACCCACTATAACACGGGATTTACCTATTTTCACCACAGATTTGTTTTGTGATTTTGTATTGATTTTATCAATAAAGACAAAACAGTGAAACATGCAGACATATGTGTACCCCAGGGAATATTTCAACCTTGATGGTGTTGCTCATGGTTATAATATTCCTGGCTTCAGTACTGCTAAGGTAGCTGTCAAAGTGATCTACTGCCCAGGTTCCCATCATACCTAGGTAGGAGCTTAAACACTTTAGTGTTCCATCCAAGACCTCAGATTCGTTGGTGTTTCTGTGGACACACCTCTGCTAGGGTACATCGCTTCTTCATATTGGGCCACAATGTCAATTCTCTTCACCCACTCCATCATAGATGCGATGGGCGACACTAAATCTTCAGGGGTGGCAATATCTCATTTTTCCAAAGAGCAAACTCATGCCCACCATGTTCTAAAGGCCCGTTACCCACCCAGTCATCCATCAATCCCAGAGGGGTGAGTTTGGGACTCATATCCACAGGTATCAAGACCACCCTTATTTACAAAAAGGAGCTCTAGAGGGATGCAGATCAGGTCGCCACCCACTCACAATATTACAATACAATAAGGACCTGATGCTTTATCTGAACATAATGGTTGGATTTCCAGCTATAGCTGCTGTTGATATAAATAATTTTGTGTGGCCAACGATGGCGAAGGGAAATCCAACCATTATGTTCAGATAAAGGATCAGGTCCTTATTGTATTGTAATCAAGACCACCCTTCCCAGCACCCTGTGAATGCGGGACCAGTAGTCCCATATACTCAGCAGCTTCAAATCATACACCTCCAAGTACCTGTGTCTATCACACATCTAGGTCGCTACGCTCCCCGGCCTGCTTGTACCAGTCTCAACTTCTCCAGGGTATAGTATACGCTGTGCAGGGACTGTAATGTCACCAATCTCAGACAGTTCAAAATTGCCAACGCTCTTGGTGCCAATCTTGTGTCAACCCATTCAGCCACCTTATCCTTTACCATGCTCATGACGAACTGAGCTCATCATGAGGCACGGTACTCCGGTGCTCATGACGAGCTCAGCTCGTCATGAGCCGTGGAACGCTCAGGTGCGGGGAGAATTCCCCTGCTGTGCTGAGCGTTCCATGGGAGCCGGTGCACCTGTGACGAGCTCAGCTTGTCATGAGCCGTGGAACGCTCAGGTGCGGGGAGAATTCCCCTGCTGTGCTGAGCGTTCCATGGGAGCCGGTGCACCTGTGACGAGCTCAGCTCGTCATGAGCCGTGGAACGCTCAGGTGCGGGGAGAATTCCCCTGCTGTGCTGAGCGTTCCATGGGAGCCTGTGCACCTCTGACGAGCTCAGCTTGTCATGAGCGCAGGAGCGCCGTGCCTCATGACGAGCTGAGCTCGTCATGAGCATGCGGGCGCTGTGCGCGCCCCCCTCCCCCCCAGCACAGCGGGGGAATTACCTCCGCAGCGAAGGGTTTAAAATGCCCCACATCTTCTTCCCAGATTTCTTTCAATGCCTGCAGGGGTTCAGGGCATTAATCACTAAGGATCTAGAAATACAGGCGATGCCCTTGCCCTTCAAAAGCTCAATCATTAACTTTGCAGCATTAGTACCCATTTCGTATTTCATTATAGCTACTATACTATCTATCTGTCTGTGCCTACTGTCAATCTGTGTTTGCTTACATGTAGCAGCCTTAGGTTTTCTACAAGGAATGTTTAATAAAGGAACAAAATTCCCCACTATAAGGATCAAAAGTAATTTGAAAGCGGGTGAGATATAACCTTAACTACCCTAAAGATGTTGGTAAAACATGAAATGTAGTGAAAGGGCATTTATATGGGAAATACAACCAAACCATATCTTTTCACTGAGCAGCGTTTCACAGGCGAGTAGATGAGAAGGAATGAATGATAGGGTTTCTGAGACTTTTGCAGAAGTGTTAAAATGTTTTTCCGCCCTTCACTCTTGGTAAATCTAAGTCCCAGTAGCCTCTTGCTCCAAAGTCCAGGGCCCTCAGTTTGTGATTTTCAACTGAAAGAAGAGTTCTGCTTGGAATGTAAGACCTGGTCTATTCCTCGAGATACTTGTGATATCCCACACAACCTATACTGTGCATCAGGTGGACTATTTTAAGGATTATATGGGTGTTAACTGGAAGCTAGTGCAAAATGCAGTTCATATCTCCCTACAGTTAAGGTAGATGTCCTTACTGGCAGCACTGGATTGGAACACTCAAAACTCCACAAAATTCACTATTTTCAGTCTAAGCAAAAAAACTTTTTTTTATGTGAATGCAAAAAACAATTCTAAACCTTTTCCCACCTTCGAAGACTCTGAGTCCCGACCCGATGTGCACAAGAAATAATTCTTGGACTTCCTGAAACTGTAGAAGGTGTCAATCAGAAATGCTTCTGCCTCATGGACATAGAGGTCCATTTCTCCAGACACAGTACTTGCTATATGTGGTTTGTCCACCTCTGAATATCTGTGAAAATGTTTACAAATATGTCAAGCCAAAAACGATTTTTACTCATCTTACTTGGCAACACCTGTCTTTCTCAATCAGGAAGTTTGAGTTACTCGGCGACCACACACTTGAAGAGCTTATAATTGAATATTAACTGTTGACCATTTTGGAGGCATTTTAGAGTTTGGTGATAGGGTTTTTCATTTTTGAATATTTGCATTTTATATCTGAAATGGCATTGAAAAATATTTTTTTGTGGATTGATGCACGATGCTTAGATCCTCTTGGGCAAGTTAAGTGTTACAAATACAATAGAAAACTAATAAATAGACTTCTTTATGTGTGCTGCAGCAGTGCACAATATGCTTCAATTTCATCTTCACTCCTACTTCCAAAAAGCCATGAAAATCAAATTGTACAATTCAAGTAAGGATTCTGTGATGAATAGCAAGTCTCCAGGCATATCTTAATAGTATTATGAATACAAAATCTATTCCTTACCGGCAAAAGCGCATTGGCAAGCATAGAGAATAACTGTGAAGGCCGGACGCATTCTTTATTCATTGAGTAAGAAGGAGAATCAGCCCTGTTGTTTGAGAATAAAGGAACTTTGCACAAAGAAATATAATGGAATCCTCAGACCTTGATGAAAAAGAAGACGAACCTCTGACATCTTCTTATCCCAGGATCAGACGAGAGCTTATACGTGTAACTGGTGGCGCGAGCCAGGGAAGCGCACCTGACGTCAAGTGGGTGTGGTCAAGTCAGCAGCATAAAGCAAGGCCAATGGGTACACCCACAGAATGAATTGACAGGCCCCTGATACTCTGGTAACTCACAGATGTTCATAGGGCTATGGCTGAATAGGGATACCCTGAGTGGTGGGGGTCCCTCTATACCACCTGGGCCTGCACTATCCCCCTGGGTTGGACTCTGATGGACTTGACCTTCTGCGCTTTCCCACAATGAATGCAGTTACTTCCGTTTTTTCATGAGCAGTTTGCATGGTCTTGAGGCCTTTCAAAGTACAATCAATATTTTCTGATTATGCACAAAGGTCCAAACGTATGGTTGTTCTCCGCATTCCCAATGGCCATCGTCCGCTTGTGCTGCGTCAAATGGAGAGAGCAGGAATGTGCCATATTTACTAACATATGGCGCATTTTGCTGTCTCTCATTGCTGGGAACCTTTCTGCACAAAATTAACCCTTATGGGCGTTTACCTCTTTCTGTGTCTGCTGCAGCAGAATGCCGCACACTTACAAAGAGGAAAAAACAAGGAGCAATAAACATAATTCTGCTCATTGTGCCTCTATAAGGAAGGCTTACAATTCTGGCGCATTTCCAGGTTCATTTATCTTGGTAAATCTGGGAAAAGGCATGCACCAAAATACATAGGTGGATGCGTGGGAACACCCAAGCTCCACCCATGGAACGCCTGCTCGGCACAGAGTGCCGCAAGGCAGCGACTTTCACTGCTTTGCAATACCTGAGATTTACCAAGCCACGCAAGATGGCTTTGCATTGTTTGGTAGATCTGATTTGAGGGTTGCGTTGGACAATGAAATTCTTTGATGAATCTGGCGCTAGATGGGGAACAACCTTTACAACGCAACTTTTACAACGCACTACCATTACAACAAAACTTTTACAACGCAACATCCATTACATCGCATGCCATTACAACGCAACCATTACAACGCATGGTGGTCTCGGGTGGACATACAACTTGAGGACACTTTGGGGAGTGAATGTTGCCTTCCAGCACAATGAAAGTATAAGGTGCTTAAAAACAATCAAAACCTATGTAGGTCTCTGGACACACGCGAAGTTAGCAAATGTTTTGTCGCGCACATACAGTCCAAGTGCCGCCAAAAGTGGGAAGGCATATGCTTTTCATCCATATTTTAAACAGACAGCAGTGTCAGGCAAACCAGGTGGAAAAGCAGGAAACTTAAGAATAAAGTCAAGACTACTCAGGTCTGGAAAAATAGGGAAAAAATCTAGGGATATTAAAAATAAATATATCGAGAGAAACATTTTAAATTGCCCGACCTGACATTGAAAGACATTGTCTTGTCCAAAACAAAAGTGAGGAGCATAAGGTACTGTTTTTTATTACTTGGTTTAAAGAAAGATGTCTGTCTGGCGAGGCAAAATCGCCTTCATTTATTTATTTCTTGGACAAGTGACAAGGAGGAGTTGCCTGGACAGGGAATGATTATTTAAGTAAAGCTGAAAATCATAAATTTACTCAGGCAAGGTATAAATAACTGAAATGCAGAGCAGAAAGACGCCAGTTATGTGCTGGTGTTTAACAACAACCTTTCAATGGGTGTGAGAAGTTGGCCTGGCGTATGCTGTCCACTATTCTAGTGGGCACCTTGCACCAGTCCAAACGACCATTATTGATGGTAGGTTTAAAGACAACCTATATAGAAAGCTATCCTAGTGGTAGCTGTGGAGAGCAGCCTTCAAGCTAAGTCTTGAAGGAATGTAAAGCAGCTTGTTTTACCAGTCTATAATCTCATGAATGACGAAATGAAAGGAGAACCACACCAGGTATATATACAAAATATATGTATTTATTCTAAACACAGCCCTCTAGTCTCTTAACGAGGCTAGAGGCAAAATTACATTCAGTAAACTTATTTAGCACACAGTAAATTAGCACAATATATGATTAGCCCTAGGGGCGTCACAAACCATATACTAAGAAAGTGGTATAAGAACCACGACTGACATAGATAAAAGACCTAGAGCTTTTAGAACCACTGGGGCCACCAGGAACCACCGTAAGGTAGTGACACAGGGGACCCACGGGGGACGCTTGCAGTGTCTAAACACAGCCGCGAATCACTATTAACTTCTATGGGGAAAGTCGTGGTTGGAAAATTACAAATAAAGGACACTTAGAAGAGTACTTGGAGCAAACCCCTTTAGAACTAGGTAGTTCTAGAGTCAATACCCACGGGAGCACCTGAGTACTCAACTTACCTCACCCAGGGAAGCCGGGTGCATAGGTGTCTTTTGGTGGCGGGTTTCGTAGTCGTTTTCAATGGCGATCGGCTGCAAAGTGCTGCTGGCGGCCAATTCGAAAATGTCCGGGTGGATCCAAGGGTGGATCGAAGATCTGAAAAACCTGAAAGCAGAGGGAACAGAGTCTGGGACACTAGCGAGTGACCAGGAAGGTGATGAGAAGATGCCAACCAATGTCTTGTGATTTCAGGTGAAGAAGGTGAAGCTTGACTCTTTAGCCACGAGGACCAGGAGGGGTCGAGGACAACCAGGAGCTGGATTCGAGCTGTCCCACGAAGGATGTTGAGTGCTGCAGTGTTGGTTTCCGGATTGGACCTAACAAGCCTTGGCAACAGCAACCCATGCAGAAAGCAATGATTGTCTTAGGTGCAGACCAGCAAGGTGGAATCTGTGCTGGATTCCAAAGGGCTCCAGAGTTATGAATACCAAAGTAAAACCACTGGGAGTAAGACTGAAGTAGTACACATGTGGACAGTTGCAATAGGGCCTTTGAGAGCGCTGTGTATGTGGGCAGTGAGGAGTACCTTACACACTTATTTTTATTTATTTATTTATTGAGTTTTATATAGCACTGACTCGACCTGAAGGCATCAAAGCGCTTCACAGAGTTTGCATAACAGCAATTGTGTGAGGTACATTTGGAGTAGGTAAACAGATATTGTGGCAGTACGCATGTGAAATATACGAAAGACATTAGGATAAGGTGGCAATGCAGTTTTGAGGTAGATATACCATACATGTGTATATATAGCTGAGGAAATGAACGAGGGTCAAACAGTGCACGCGATGATACTAGCTGTGGGGCTGTCCCTGGAAATGGAACGAGCTTCTCTGCACTCCTGTGAGCCACCGAAGCTTCAAATGAGTGCCAAAGGCCAGGTGTAGAGGGATACTCTTTGTCATGATAGTGTCTTTAGCCCTATGTTGGGAGACAAACTTTTGCCATGAATAACACATCCTTCACTCGGCTCCACAATGCAGTGCCAGAAACATTATTGACAAGTGACAGAGGGTGGGAAAAGCACCCACTGCACTGCAGCTTGCAATGCCCCAGGGAACCCTCTATAACACAAGATTTACCTATTTGCACCACAGATCTTTTTTCGTGATTTTGTATTGATTTTATCAATAAAAACAAAACAGTGAAACATGCAGACATATGTGTACCCCAGGGAATATTTCAACCTTGGTGGTGGTGCTCATGGTTATAATATTCCTGGCTTCAGTACTGCTAAGGTAGCTGTCAAAGTGATCTACTGCCCAGGTACCCATCATACCTAGGTAGGAGCTTAAACACTTTAGTGTTCCATCCAAGACCTCAGATTCTTTGGTGTTTCTGTGGACACACCTCTGCTAGGGTACATCGCTTCTTCATATTGGGCCACAATGTCAATTCTCTTCACCCACTCCATCATAGATGCGATGGGCGACACTAAATCTTCAGGGGTGGCAATATCTCATTTTTCCAAAGAGCAAACTCATGCCCACCATGTTCTAAAGGCCCGTTACCCACCCAGTCATCCATCAATCCCAGAGGGGTGAGTTTGGGACTCATATCCACAGGTATCAAGACCACCCTTATTTACAAAAAGGAGCTCTAGAGGGATGCAGATCAGGTCGCCACCCACTCACAATATTACAATACAATAAGGACCTGATGCTTTATCTGAACATAATGGTTGGATTTCCAGCTATAGCTGCTGTTGATATAAATAATTTTGTGTGGCCAACGATGGCGAAGGGAAATCCAACCATTATGTTCAGATAAAGGATCAGGTCCTTATTGTATTGTAATCAAGACCACCCTTCCCAGCACCCTGTGAATGCGGGACCAGTAGTCCCATATACTCAGCAGCTTCAAATCATACACCTCCAAGTACCTGTGTCTATCACACATCTAGGTCGCTACGCTCCCCGGCCTGCTTGCACCAGTCTCAACTTCTCCAGGGTATAGTATACGCTGTGCAGGGACTGTAATGTCACCAATCTCAGACAGTTCAAAATTGCCAACGCTCTTGGTGCCAATCTTGTGTCAACCCATTCAGCCACCTTATCCTTTACCATGCTCATGACGAGGTGAGCTCGTCATGAGGCACGGTGCTCCGGTGCTCATGACGAGCTCAGCTCGTCATGAGCCGTGGAACGCTCAGGTGCGGGGAGAATTCCCCTGCTGTGCTGAGCGTTCCATGGGAGCCGGTGCACCTCTGACGAGCTCAGCTTGTCATGAGCGCAGGAGCGCCGTGCCTCATGACGAGCTGAGCTCGTCATGAGCATGCAGGCGCTGTGCGCGCCCCCTCCCCCCCAGCACAGCGGGGGAATTACCTCCGCAGCGAAGGGGTTAAAATGCCCCACATCTTCTTCCCAGATTTCTTTCAATGCCTGCAGGGGTTCAGGGCATTAATCACTAAGGATCTAGAAATACAGGCGATGCCCTTGCCCTTCAAAAGCTCAATCATTAACTTTGCAGCATTAGTACCCATTTCGTATTTCATTATAGCTACTATACTATCTATCTGTCTGTGCCTACTGTCAATCTGTGTTTGCTTACATGTAGCAGCCTTAGGTTTTCTACAAGGAATGTTTAATAAAGGAACAAAATTCCCCACTATAAGGATCAAAAGTAATTTGAAAGCGGGTGAGATATAACCTTAACTACCCTAAAGATGTTGGTAAAACATGAAATGTAGTGAAAGGGCATTTATATGGGAAATACAACCAAACCATATCTTTTCACTGAGCAGCGTTTCACAGGCGAGTAGATGAGAAGGAATGAATGATAGGGTTTCTGAGACTTTTGCAGAAGTGTTAAAATGTTTTTCCGCCCTTCACTCTTGGTGCATCTAAGTCCCAGTAGCCTCTTGCTCCAAAGTCCAGGGCCCTCAGTTTGTGATTTTCAACTGAAAGAAGAGTTCTGCTTGGAATGTAAGACCTGGTCTATTCCTCGAGATACTTGTGATATCCCACACAACCTATACTGTGCATCAGGTGGACTATTTTAAGGATTATATGGGTGTTAACTGGAAGCTAGTGCAAAATGCAGTTCATATCTCCCTACAGTTAAGGTAGATGTCCTTACTGGCAGCACTGGATTGGAACACTCAAAACTCCACAAAATTCACTATTTTCAGTCTAAGCAAAAAAACTTTTTTTTTATGTGAATGCAAAAAACAATTCTAAACCCTTTCCCGCCTTCGAAGACTCTGAGTCCCGACCCGATGTGCACAAGAAATAATTCTTGGACTTCCTGAAACTGTAGAAGGTGTCAATCAGAAATGCTTCTGCCTCATGGACATAGAGGTCCATTTCTCCAGACACAGTACTTGCTATATGTGGTTTGTCCACCTCTGAATATCTGTGAAAATGTTTACAAATATGTCAAGCCAAAAACGATTTTTACTCATCTTACTTGGCAACACCTGTCTTTCTCAATCAGGAAGTTTGAGTTACTCAGCGACCACACACTTGAAGAGCTTATAATTGAATATTAACTGTTGACCATTTTGGAGGCATTTTAGAGTTTGGTGATAGGGTTTTTCATTTTTGAATATTTGCATTTTAATCAGAAATGGCATTGAAAAATATTTTTGGGTGGATTGATGCACGATGCTTAGATCCTCTTGGGCAAGTTAAGTGTTACAAATACAATAGAAAACTAATAAATAGACTTCTGTATGTGTGCTGCAGCAGTGCACAATATGCTTTAATTTCATCTTCAAGCACAGGCTCACTCCTACTTCCAAAAAGCCAAGAAAATCAAATTGTACAATTCAAGTAAGGATTCTGTGATGAATAGCAAGTCTCGAGGCATATCTTAATAGTATTATGAATACAAAATCTATTCCTTACCGGCAAAAGCGCATTGGCAAGCATAGAGAATAACTGTGAAGGCCGGACGCATGCTTTATTCATTAAGTAAGAAGGAGAATCAGCCCTGTTGTTTGAGAATAAAGGAACTTTGCACAAAGAAATATAATGGAATCCTCAGACCTTGATGAAAAAGAAGACGAACCTCTGACATCTTCTTATCCCAGGATCAGACGAGAGCTTATACGTGTAACTGGTGGCGCGAGCCAGGGAAGCGCACCTGACGTCAAGTGGGTGTGGTCAAGTCAGCAGCATAAAGCAAGGCCAATGGGTACACCCACAGAATGAATTGACAGGCCCCTGATACTCTGGTAACTCACAGATGTTCATAGGGCTATGGCTGAAAAGGGATACCCTGAGTGGTGGGGGTCCCTCTATACCACCTGGGCCTGCACTATCCCCCTGGGGTGGACTCTGATGGACTTGACCTTCTGCGCTTTCCCACAATGAATGCAGTTACTTCCATTTTTTCATGAGCAGTTTGCTTGGTCTTGAGGCCTTTCAAAGTACAATCAATATTTTCTGATTATGCACAAAGGTCCAAACGTATGGTTGTTCTCCGCATTCCCAATGGCCATCGTCCGCTTGTGCTGCGTCAAATGGAGAGAGCAGGAATGTGCCATATTTACTAACATATGGCGCATTTTGCTGTCTCTCATTGCTGGGAACCTTTCTGCACAAAATTAACCCTTATAGGCTTTTACCTCTTTCTATGTCTGCTGCAGCAGAATGCCGCACACTTACAAAGAGGAAAAAACAAGGAGCAATAAACATAATTCTGCTCATTGTGCCTCTATAAGGAAGGCTTACAATTCTGGCGCATTTCCAGGTTCATTTATCTTGGTAAATCTGGGAAAAGGCATGCACCAAAATACATAGGTGGATGCGTGGGAACACCCAAGCTCCACCCATGGAACGCCTGCTCGACACAGAGTGACGCAAGGCAGCGACTTTCACTGCTTTGCAATACCTGAGATTTACCAAGCCACGCAAGATGGCTTTGCATTGTTTGGTAGATCTGATTTGAGGGTTGCGTTGGACAATGAAATTCTTTGATGAATCTGGCGCTAGATGGGGAACAACCTTTACAACGCAACTTTTACAACGCACTACCATTACAACAACACTTTTACAACGCAACATCCATTACATCGCATGCCATTACAACGCAACCATTACAACGCATGACACTACAACGCACACCACTACAACACATGTCATTACAACGCATACCATTACAACACATAACATTACAACGCATAGTACCAACACTTACCATACTGTTGCACCCCCTGGAGTTAGAATAGTAATTTTTACCCCTACACTATCCAACACTTACCCTACTGTTGCACCCCCCTGGAGTTAGAATAGTAATTTTTACCCCTACACTATCCAACAATTACCCTACTGTTGCACCCCCCTGGAGTTAGAATAGTAATAAATACTTACCATACATGAAATGTATTGGTATGCGTTGTAATGGTATGCTTTGTAAAGGTAGTATGCGTTGTAATGGAATGCATTGTAATGGATGTTGCGTTGTAAAAAATGTGTTGTAAAGGTATGCGTTGTAAAAGTATGCTTTGTAAAAGTATGCGTTGTAACGTCATACATCCGTGCTAGATATGTCCTTTTACACTGGAGGGAGAATTGAAGCTGGAGAAGGCTGGTCATGGTTTGAGCAAAATGGTGCGATCTGAAGAGGATGCTACAGTTTACTTCCGTTCCTGAACCAATATGGGATAACGGAGATATCACTCTGGAACACACTGTGTTTGCTTATACACATCAATATCTCATGAGTCATAACAGGAAAACATGAATATAATGTTCTCCTGTATATTTCTCCTTGTATAGTGACCTGAGGTACTTTACGTTTGCATTGTCAAAGTGGAAAATCAAATGCAATTTTTAGGAAAGCAGATGGACTATCCAGTGGTAGATTTGCAATATAAAAATACTAAAGCCATAATACAACAAAACAGAAGAAACAGAAATAGCAATATACATGAAGTCCTCAACTACAAGCACAGAGTGAGCACCTACATTAGTGGCTAAAACATAATCTCAGTGCTGCCAGGCAGGATGTTGCTGGTGCTGCAGGCTCCTAGCTAATGCAGTCTTGGGTGGCGGACTCCAAGGAGCCCCTGCTCCAAGTTGAAAGGGATGAAATGCTTCAATATTGCTAGAGGCCTATCCTGTCGATGGATCAGATAAGTTGTTCCAGTCCAATCAAATGTTTGCTTTTTCCTAAGGCTCCATCTTTGTGCAGATGAATTCTGAGCCACGACTACTGATATGCGGCCAGTAGCATAGCAAGGAAGCTATGGGCCTCAGTGCAAGCAAGGTAATGTCTACTTTTGCTGGTGTTGGGGTAGTAAAATAGAGCAATTACCAGGGCTCATTGGGTCCTTCAGGGCTATGTCCCCTGGTGCCACTGCACCTGCTACACTAATGGTAGCAACGTCCCAGTATACAGCCATATCGGAGTTCACATCCTTGCATCATGCTCCTACTGAACGAAGAACATGGGCACACAATAATAGGGAGGGCTTTCCAATTGACTGAACCAATCTCAGCATTGACGAGAGGCTCCTGATAGGTACAAATGTGAATATTGAGACTGCAGATTCACCATAGTTCGCAACGCACTGTCTATTGGATGGTGTCACCTTCCTTGGACACCTCTTCACCGTCCAAACAATAGAACTGGCTCCCACGCTGAAGCTCTTCCTTACCCTTCGAAGAAAATGTCCATTTCCATTGATTTCAATGTGATCACTCTCCAGGAACACTCCATCTCACCCTCATTGAGAACTGTAGGGCGGCGATTCCACCATGAGTGCGGAAACTCCTTCACGCGTGCGGACACTCCACACTCGTAACTTTACTACACGTAAAGTACCTTCGTGAATCGAGGCTTAAAGGTTTACATGCATGGATCTAGAAAGGCTTATGGGCTGAGCCAAAAAGAGAGACCTTGCTACCAAAAGCACAGCTGCACATCTGTAATGTATGCTTAAATAAAATGAATTCAGTTCACAAATGAAAATAAATGTTCGATGTCGTTCGCAAGTCTATAAACGCATTACTTCTACACACCTACATTCTGAAAACGAGGCCATCCCAGGGGAATTACATGGAGGGTCTGCTCCCACAAAGGAGCACGGTCCACACTAGTTCAATGACCCAGAAAACAGAAGCATCAGTTTGTCTCCATTATCTCCTATTTCTAACTGCTGCAATTTAGTATATTTTCCTAGGACAATTTCAGGAAATAATGGTGGTATTATGCATTACTTTCTACCAGAAGAACTTTTTGGACACTGAAAAGCATTTTCTTTTCTAAGCCCAGGTAATTCTAAAACTTTTTTCCACTTTGCACAAAACCATGAGTAATTTGACTATTCAAGCCTGTAGCAGTGTCCATGGCCAAATGTACTTTCTGTCACGAAGTCATCAACTTAATTTCAATGAGTAATTTATGCTACACCAATCATAGGCTGATGGGACACATAGACACTTTAAGGGCCAGAGGAACTAAGAGGCAGGTATCAAATACTAGGTGAAAATTATGTATTGACCTTTTGAAGCCTGGTGTTTATTTTGTGATGTTACCTATGTACCAAGAGGTTGCATCACAGAATGTCCAGCTACAGGGGGACACAGGATGACCAAATATTATTATGTTATGAGTATTTGTAAAGTGCACTATTACCCGCAAGGGCATACTGATGCGGAGCACCCTTGAGTGTGCCTAGCCATGCCTAGGGTAGGTTGTTAGTTGAAAAGCGAGGTCTTCAACTTCTTGCGGAAGGGAGAAGAATGCTGTGATATGCAGTGGAAAGTCATGGTTGCGATTATATTAATCCTTGGATCACTGCTTGGTATTCTGTGTCTGCCCGATACAATTCCCAAAGAGAAACTTTCAGCTGTAACAGGTTCCGCTTTACAAATGTCACTATCTCCTTTGAGGTGTCAGAAACGTTTTAATGGTTTGTGACTGCTGTTGCTGTCACCAGCCCTTCACACAGCTCATTCATTGCAAGTTGTAGATAGGAAGGGATGCCCCTTTCACGCCCCATCCTAATTGCAATTTGATATTTAGGACATTATAAAACAAAATATTTTGCAGCTGTAAACCTTGTGATTTTGCTGATTAAAAAGACTATAACCACAAAATGGTTTGGTATATTTGGCACGTAGTTCGCTAAAGGCTGCACCACAGTACTGTTTCTCCAGGATATCCCTTCAAATCCACACTTATGTGGTAATAATAACTTACTGGTTAAAGGCTTCGAGGCCGAGCTCATTATCTGTGGCTATAAAGGGAGGCCATCTCTTGCATCACCTGCTACGTCGGATCTGCTCAGGCATCCTATCCCCATTGTTGTAAAATTTAAAATGTGGGTTTTCATTTGGAATGCTGTGGTTCCTTGAACCCCTAGATTGGTGCTGTGACTGCCAGCTGCTTTCACCACGTCAACAAACTGAGACCAACTTTTTTCCTTCTCTAACTAGTATAGGGTTATTTTGACTGAGTCTTCAACCCGTGACTTAATTATTGTACTTACCTCTATGTTGGCATCCCAAATATTTGCAGGTTTTTAGGAACCAAAAAAAGCAGCAATCAGCTTTATCTTTGGGTTTTTCAAAAGAGAATACACTGCCATTGCAAGGAAATAACTAGGTCCTCTTCAAGTTGAGAAGAAAATTCTTTGCAAACTTAGCTGACTTCTTTTTAGACAAATTAACGATTACTCACCAGTGAACCCAGGCTTATCAGAAGCTTTTATGGGGCTCAGGGCATCCACCCGGACGTGGGCCCCTTCTCTCTGAGGCTGTTCTGGTGGCTTAGTGGACTATTTGTCCACTGTAGGGGCCAGGTCATGGTCACAGGTTCAAATCCCAGTTTGTCAAACCAGCGGATCATTCTTCAGAGTTTGATAAAATGAGTACCAGTGAGTTGGGTAACAATAAATATCTGTTATTCAGTGGTAAGATATGGGTATCTGGGTGAACATGTGCTCTTCCAATACATATCTTATGCTATATTCTCTTGTTTTATGGCAACAGCTAGTGGCAGCTAAACGTGCCTGCTTTATCGAGAAAATATCACAAAACCAGACCGAGCCTGCATTTGTGACATATAGATAGATTTAGCAGCGGCAGTGGGAGGCCCTGAAAAGAGTGGGGCTTATTTTATTTATTTATTTATTTCAATTTATATAGCGCATTATCACCCCAGGGTCTCTAAGCGCTTGTACACGAAAAGCCAACTCTACAGAAACAGGTAGCTAACTTACAACACTCCCCATGCTTCACGGAAGAGTATGGTTTTTAACATTCGGCGGAATGGCAGTAAATTAGGCTCCTTACAGAGATTAGGTGGTAGTTTATTCCATGCTGCAGGAAGCAAAGTGGAGAAAGCACGCCCGCCCAGGGTGGACAGGTGGAAACGTGGATTGACCAAGAGAGTGGCTTCAGAAGACCGCAGCACCCTACCAGGGGTGTAGCTAGATAGTCTGGCAACAGCCCCAGCTGCTCCCCATGTGACGTCCCTGAATGTACCTCACCTCTAGAATCTAGTCTTGTCTTCCCACATAGCACCTTAGAAACGAAGAAGAGTTCCATCAATTTGTGTGTTCTCTTTCTAAAATTATAAACAAAGGGCGTTCACCTCGCAAGGTCCTAATGTACTAACATGATACGACCTGCGTCTGTCCCATTGAGCGATGGTCCTAAAAAGGTCTCAGAAGATGCATGTATTCTATGCAGTTTGTTGAGACTCTTACTACAGAGCTCTTGAGGTATTATTAACATTGCAAAGGTAGAAAGTCAATCTGCATTTGAATTGGCGGAAATAATTGAGCTATGCACAGACTTAAGTATAAGTTACCTGCCATGTAATTAATTATCTTGAATCCATTCATGTCTCCAAATTGGCAAATTTAAATTCTGTATCTTCCGGTTATTTCTTACTAATAATAGTTGGACTTCAAGAGTCCTGTTAAAATAAAACTGACTTTCATAAAGAGTAAAACTTACATACAGACAGCTACGCCAGGCCTTTTGAGTCAATGTTGAAAATAAGTCACAGCAGATCAAACATGGCTTTGTGCCGTGAGAGTGCGCCGTGCTCTGCACTGGAACCAAAGTGAATATTGATGAGAATCACCCGTCTTGGCAGCACTTTCATACACAGGGCTCCCGCGCTTCTGCAGGGGGTGAAATAGCAGAAATAATTGTATGATTATCCGAGAAATCCTAACAGCCTGTGAAGGCGCGTCCATCAAAGCCTTCCCCGCATCCTAATGGAAGCGATTCTCAAACCCGGAGCCGCTTCGTGACCCCTGCCTGACCCCGCCTGCCTAGAGGAAGAAAGTGAAATCAGCCCCCTTTGCTATACTATTTGATAGAACGGCTGGTTCGCGCAGTTTTCTGCAAATAATATACGTATCTCAAACTCGCACAAATTGCATATGGCATTTATTGCCCAGGCCTCAAAAATATTATAATGGCATTAAATGAGTGGCCATGAATAGGAAATAAATTAAACAAGTGGTGCAAGTTAGGGTTCTGAATTCTGGGCTGGTGGGAGAAGCCCTGATAACAGCTCTAGTCGCCGTTTCTAAATTTGCAAAGAAGGCACATTATGTAATCAGTTTTGAAAAGTTGTAAGTGTGATCTCCACATAAGATTGGTTTAATTTGCCAGGATTAATATCCGTTTTTTCCAGCTCGTAATATGAAGGACAGAGACATTTCTGTTTGCAGCAAGGTTTCTTTATTTTGATTCATACGACAAGGACAGCCGACACGTGTTTCGCCCCCTCTTGGCGATTTGCGCCGGGGCTTTCTCAAGGCTAAATGGGTTAAATCACGTCGAAAATTCCTGTTTCAAGATGTGTACAGTGTCCGAAATATAAAAATATAATTCTTCAGTAATAAAACATTTCTATTTAGGCTAATGCCTACGGTCCTAAAGTCCTCCCGGCATGGCGATTCCTGGGTCAGATCCTTCCGCGAAGAAACCTTGCTGCAAACAGAAATGTCTCTGTCCTTCATATTACGAGCTGGAAAAAACGGATATTAATCCTGGCAAATTAAACAAATCTTATGTGGAGATCACACTTACAACTTTTCAAAACTGTTTCCCTAACCCTGAAGCCCAAGAGGTCCAGAGCTTCGAGTGTGTCTCCATCCACCAACTAACCACACTTATTCAAGTGTTGTCTAAAGCCTTGAAATCCTTGGGCCTTTGCTACCTTATCTACATTATGTAATCAGTGGTGTGTTTACATCCCCACACGGCTCACGCCAAGGACGCTAGGATGCTCCGTGGTGGTGGCTGGTGAACTTTGAAAATGGTGTGGCATAAACTCCTGCCGCGAATTGAACAGAGCGAGCTAAGCAAGCAAACCCACCTTCCCCTCAAAGGGTTAGGGAGAAGGGGTTTATCCACCACTAAAAAAGTCATTTTGAAATATGGGTGCATATGGCACAATTTCCACACAAAATGGTTTACCATCCAAGGATTCTAAAGAGACACTAATAAAACCTTGATTTGGGCTTTTGCGAAGACTGAAACCCCTTTTAGGGTTCTTTGACTCGCAAACTCACCAGCCCATTATCCAAGCCACGATTTTATCCAGGCTGGATTACTGTAATTCCGTTTACCTAGGCGCTAATAAATCTGGGATCCAGTGTCTACAAAGGATACAAAACGCGGCAGGCCGGCAGCACGCACTCTTTTTGCTCTCCCGAAATCTTGCCCAGTGTCAAAGCTTTTACCTAAGCTGCACTGGCTGCCTGTTGATAAAAGAATCCAGTTTAAGACATTGATTGGCTGCCCCGGGACACCAAAGGTGGCCACCTACGAGGGCGGCCACCCTTAGTGCCATAGGATGGCACAGACCCTGAGTGGTCTATTGTTGGGGGGATTGGAGGTCCCCCCGTGATGTCACTTCCTGTGTCTGTCTTGGGGGAGGGGGGAGTGACTATATAGTCCTGGGGGCGATGGTCAAGCGCCCTCTTGGTTCGCCGACCGCTGCTCGCGCTGTCCCTCGCCCTCCCCTGCCTGGACCCTGAGCGAGTGACTGCCCGTTGCTGTTTTTTAAGGTGAGGAGGGACGTTGTGGGTTTGCTGCTGGTCAGGGTGTTTGTCTTTCTCCAGGGAGGGGAGGGGGGGGGGGATCCGTCGTGCGGGGCCGATTTGCTTCCCCTGCAGTTGTAGTGGGGGGGAGGGTGGCAGTTTTGAAGGAGGCGAGGTGGCGGCTGGGCCAGTTGCTCTTGCATGCTCGGGTCCGTGGTTCCCCCCCCCTGTGCACTCACCCTGCCCGCTCCTCACCGTGCCGTTGCCCCTGCACGCCCCGGCCCCGTGCCTGCTCTCCGTCTCGCGGCGGGTCGCAGGAGCGGCTTGGCATCGGGCCCCCGCTCCCTCCCTCTGTCACCGGTTGGGAGCGAGGGAACGGAGCTTGCGGGCGGTGCTCCAGGACTGTCTCTCCCCCCCCCGCTGGTCTCTTGTCCTCGTTCTTTGGGGCCCTCGCTGGACTCTCTGGGGGTCCTATCGGACGAGAACAACCTCACCTTCGCGCATGCACTCTTATGCTGTCTCGCGCGGGGTCCCCCCTCCCCTCGCAGCCTCACCGTCAGAAGCGCGGCAGGGCTGGGATCCTTTTGCCATGTCGCGACCCTGGAGCGATGGTTCGCTCCAGAGTCTGGAGATCGGCGAATTTCTTTTTCTCCCATTCTGCATAGTCCTAGCGCGGACTTCCCTCCCGTGTCTGTGCGCTTTCAACAGGAGTCAGGGATCGGCGATCTAGTATTTCTTTCTTTTGTCTTTGACTTAGCACGGACTCCCCCGCTGGTGTCGTGCACCTTCATTAGGAACAGTACGGACACACCCGTCTTTACTTGTGAACAATTTCCTAGGCGAACGTCTCTTCACATTTAGCATTAGTGTCTATCATTCCAGGTTGGACTTTATTTCTGCCGTGCTTGGGGATGCGGACGGGAAGGGGGTGTTGTGGGGGCATTTGACGCTCCTGCCTGTGTCTTTCTGCTGGACAGCGGGTTGAGTTGGTCAGCACACGCCGGTAGCGTGATTCTCCCCTGCCGGCCTCCCGGGGTCGCGCATGGCCGCTGGTCGGTCAGCGCGGATGCATGTGACCAGCTCTCTTCCTTCCCCCCCGACCCCCTCCCTTACGGGCGACCTTGTTCTTGGTGGGGGGGGCGGGCTTGGGGAATTTAATGTGTTGTTTTTTGTCTTTCAGCAGGAGAGCGGCAAAGGGAAGGCCAACAAACATGGAGTGAACAGGGCAGTGGGGGGTGGTGAAGGGGCGGGTATGAGGTATTGATTGCTATCAATTTCTATTACTGCAGGACTTCATCAAGATGGGTTTGTAGGATCACACATCACAACGGGAAGTGCATGGTAATTGGGTTTGTCCCTCTGTGGTCAGTGGGCCGGCTTTAATAGTTACATTGCTGCAGGATTGCTCACCAGAAAGTTCTCTGTCATTTTAAATGTGGTCATATTTATTCTTACTTTCGCGTGTACAGTCTGTACTTGCTGCGTTTGAAATTGTGTGCCTTCTGCCTGTGTTGCTTCAACTCTATGGCCTGCTAATTTTGCTTGTTTTTTCTGTAACATGTAACTCAGGAAACGTATCTGTTATATAGTGCAGTGCCCTGACACTTGTGGGTTATTCATGATCGACGGAAGTACTCTAAATAATAATTTTACAATGCTAATATGTGTGTTTTCCCGGTAACAGTTTTCTCACAACGCAACTGTTATATGGTTTAGTGCCCTGACTCTTTTGGGACTAGCCTTGATGATGTAAGTATTCTTAACATCAAGCTACATATAAGCTAAATATTAGCAATAGTTTTGATACTATTGTAAGTAGTAGACATGATTAAGGGCAATTTTGTGGACAGTTATTGTGCTATTAATAATATATATAGGTTAGGGAGCTTATGGGTGTTATCCTGGGATGATTTAGTTGATGGGTGAGTTCAACACACGTTGAGTTGGCGTTAACATATATGCTCCTGTGGAGTGGACACTATACTATCATATATGTACGCATCCAAGCCATTTCTCCAAGGAATCTCCCTTTTCCTTTCCCTGTCTTTCTTAGTGTTTTCACCCAAACCTAGGTCAACTCATACCCAGGGAGCTCCGAACCTAGCTGCTAGTAGGTGAGCAGTTATCAACCACGTTGAGCAGGTTGACATGGGACCTCCCCCACCCTTTCGTATTTAATTTTATCCGCATTGGATCATGGCAATAGTGTACTTAGAGAAACCACTTTGTGGACTCGCAATGTACAATTTCAAAGCATTCTTTATTGGTGACATGAGAGGGCATTAGTACTCTTTTCTATATGCGTCTGCCCTACACCTGTAAGATGGCGGGAGCCTCCCTTTGTAGTGTTACTTCATTACATAGCAGGGAGAGCTCCTTACTCTGGGCAACACTTTGCTGCTGTACCCAATGTTAATATTATTCCTGTGGTTATTGTTGCTCATTTGTATTAATATGGCTGTTAAGGAGAACATGGAAGGCTTCACCGTGTTTTAGTTGGTGATATTAATTGAATAGGTATTAGGCATGCCTTAGGATCCTATGCATATGGGGAAGTGTTGTGTCATTATACGATTACGTGCCAAAGGTAACTCTACACCATGGGGTTTCTCAAGCTCGTTCAGCCGGCTTGGATGTCTTTTGTTTATATCCATGCAGGTATCGGTCAGAGGAGAACGTCGTGGATCTCTGCATGGCAGCCATCGAAGCGACCTATATTGTGGTTTGGCACGTGTACAAAGTAGTAAAGTTATGTTGGGGCTTGTCTTGTTGCGATTTACTTTACGTCATTGTCCTTCATGGCATGTAAGGTCCACACATAAAACTGTCTAGGTGGTGTGTATATAGCATACCTTATGTACGGCATCGTTAATCTGATATCCAGTAGCATCTGTGATCATTATGAGCGTATTCATGGTGTTCCCGAAATAGTGTCTTCATCCTTCATTCTTGGCATGTTTTGCTGGTGCGAGGTTAACTAGGCTAGCTATGAATTGAAAGTTTAACAAGTACATTGCGGGCACACCGAGGGAATTGGGCTCTGCATGAGGATATTAGTGCATGAACTCTTAACAAGTTGAAGCCGAACCCTGGGGGAGCGACAATAGATTAAATCTCTCAATTAAACGTGGAATGACTGACTCAAGCTTCAGCTAGAGGCCCGCTATAGAGTAGATGGGGTAGTTTGTAGAAGTGATAGGAACCTTGTTGCTGGTCTCTGCATTTCTATGTGCCTGGTGTGGGAGCACGGTCTTTGCCCGATGGGGGTCAGAACGCTTCTTTAGGGAGAATGAACGGATACTCCCATAGGTGTTCTCAGCCCATAGCTACGCGAAGTTACGAGAAGCAAGTTTCAATAACAGCTGATAGTAGAAGAATTTGGTACTTGGCTTTAATAGAGGAGAAGGGGTCTTGGGTGCCAATTATATTAGCGTTTACAGTACTTGTAAGGTACTTTCAAGGCGGTCAGTCTAACGCATATTTATTACCGTTATTTAAGCATTGGGGCATCTCGTGCTAACTTCGGATCTATACAGACTATTATGGGTAGCAAGCTGTGTGTTACCAGATTTTGGTGACGGGCGCATGCGACAACTGAGGACCTACTCAGTTAGAGGGTTAACACTGCAAGCATGGGCAGCCTCTCTTGACATCAGAGCTCTTGGGTAGACACCTTCAGGCCAAGGAGATGAGTGTTTTGTTTTTGAATGGACTTTCTTCAATTTTAAGAGAGGACAACTCCAATTGTAGAGGTGCGCAGGTAATGCTGACTAATTAGTGCTCATAACCACCTCTGGCCTGGATAGCGTGTGGGGCATTGAGGGCCACGTCTCTTGGCAGTGATTGCAGATCGTGGATCAGGGGGGGACATTTTAATGTATGTTTTCTGCCCAAATGCAGGATCCGCGCACGTGAACCGCCCCACCCACATGGGGTGCCACCTGAATTATCTACAGGTATAAGGATCTTAGCACACTGGGGGAAGTGTGTTAGGGTCGGGGATTCCCATGTTCTCCGCAGTTGTCATTACTATCCGGGGTGTGGGACGCATGCTGGTTTCACTCAGGGAAGTAAGACATGAATAGTAGCTGGGAGCTGGGACTTATTAGGCAGCCCTGTGCAGAATTGGATGTTCTCTCTCACTTGAGTCTGGTCAATGTGTTTTACGGTCCAATATTTGGGGTGTTCGCGCTGGATGAAGTGCCAGGACAGGGGCTAACCATGCATGGCATACGAAAGATTTAGGAATGTGTTTTCAGCTCTTCAACAGGTTTATTTAGGCATACCATGCATCTCATGTGCATTATGGATTGCTGTGCCGTTCGTTCGCTAATTATTTTATTGGCAGTTTGAACAGCTGAGGCCCCATTCACTGTGGGACGGGTGGGTGCTCTTATACCTGTAGCACATTGATAAAACCCATTTTAGGACTGCTCCCTTGGCACAGGCTGAGCAGTTCAGAATGGTGGAATTTTCTTTTCTTCTGAAACACACAGTTATTGTTTAATAGCATTAGGCTATGACCAAACAGCAACATTGTCTTATTCTCCTGTCGGGCCTCAGCTCCTAGGGGACTGGTCAAGTAACATCTTGGGTAGAAGGGTAGACGACTGGGCGGGTCCTCAACGCTCTGCCCCCCGAGGGGGAGGGGTTCGAGCAAGGGGCGGAATAGAGGTCCGCCAAGGGGAGGGGTTAGACCTTCCCCTGAAACTGACAACGCCCCCGCGGTTAACACCCCGGGGGTTATGGCTCATCAGGTGGGCGGGTCGCGAGAGGCGGCCTGCTCTGGATCGACCCGTAAGATAACCCAACATGGTGGCATAATGTATATGCTAATAAAACTTCAACAACTTTCTCCAACAACTTGTGTTGAGTCGTTCATTGGTGGAGAGGTGTGTTGTTTGAAGAAAGGTCTGGGGATGGGCCGATATTGGCACTATGCTTTGCTCACAAAATTCTGACCCAACAAGCGCCCCCTGTCTTAGTGGATCTGCTAACTCCATATCTACTGCGATGTACATTGCTCTGAGCCGATCAGCATTTAGCTTGCACCCCCGAGTCCTACGAGCAAGAGCCTGGGGTCGCTCTTTTAAGGCATTGGCGTCCTGACTCTGGAATTCTCTTCCTGTGTCCATCAGAGGTATTCTGAGCCATCTAGCTTTTAGTAAGGCCATATAAACCTGGTTAATCCCGGCTTAATCTAACTCCCTCTGCTTGTCTTCCTACAACGTGTACCTGGGTAGCGCTGGGACGCCCCATTGCTGGGGCAGCCATGTGCTGTATAAATCTTTTTAACATAACATAACATTACAGTAATTTCAAGCTGGCTGTCACACAACCACCTCAAACTAGAAACGGAATTCCTCCTAATCGCCCGACCCAATCAGTTACCCACTAATAAAGATTAAATGAAGCAGCTAATAGTGTTCAATTGCACACCACAAATCATTGAGTCAGCAAGATCGCTAGGAATAATCCTGGACAAAAACCTAAATATGCAGGAGCATTTCAGTGCTACCACTAAAGGAGTACACCTACAAATGAGCATACAACAAAAGCTAAAACCTTTCCTCCCTCAAAACAACTTCAAGTCTGCCGTGCAAGCACTCGTGATCCCCAGACAGGCGTATGGAAGCGTTACCCACTCAGGCCTGCCCAGAGCCACAAGAGCCAAATTGAGGCCCTCACTTAATTCTTTATCGAGACTCATCACAGGATCAAAAGTTACAACCCCCCTTTCCCCTGACTTGAAATCCCTCAATTGGCTGCCTTATGATGCAAGAATCCAACAAAAAATGGCATGCATGACGCACAAACTCTGCACTTCAACACCCCAAGTTATCTCGCCAAAAGCTTGAACTGTCAGGAGTCCCAAGATCCTCTCGAAGCTCGAGCACCCTACTGCTAAAACCACAGCGTTTCATCAGGAAGAAAACCTACAACAGAGCTTCCTCAGGCATCGCCCCCGTAATCTGGAACCCTCTACTCCTGAAATAAGACTGACCCTCTCCACTTCCTCCTTTAAGAAAAAAGTCAAACTTTTTTTATGAACTAATTTCTTGTTTAGATCATCAGATTTCTGCTTCTTGAGCGTTTTGTTCTTTTATCCTGTATGTACATTTACAATGCTTAACCTCTTCCGTGCTCGCCGCAGTGCTCATGATGAGCTGAGCTCGTCATGACATACGCGGCGTTCACACGCAGGGATAATTCCCCCGTTGTGCTGAGCGTTCTATGAAAACGGGCGTTGTCATGACGAGCTCAGCTCATCATGAGCACAGCGCCACCGTGCTGCATGATGAGCTGAACTCGTCACGAGCTCCACGGCGCTGTGCGCGCCCCCCTACCCCAGCACAACGGGGAAATTAGCCCCGTGGGGAAGGGGCTAGGGATTTGTATGTCATTGCCTCATTTACTTGTAAAGCACTCTGATACCCTCAAGGGTTACGTTCGCGCTATATACAACATTTCAAATAAATAAATGATGGGATAGGGAAACCTTACCCTCCTTAGGACTGCTTTTGGTTCACCATCAATAAGAAAACCTTAAAAAAATCATGGTAAGGCATTGTGTGTCCAAGAAAGTTTCCGTACACGTTAGATTTTTTAAGATTCCCCAGGTGCCACTACCATCTTTGATCATGACTTAACTTGCTTCGATGCAAAGGTGATCATGTGAGAACACTGACCTCTCAGTACGAGTAAGAAGAGGTGGACAAGTCAACAATTGAAAGGCAGAGCCGAGGCAAAGCTCAGCCAGTGCTCTGGCTTGGCTCTGAGAGCTGATGCATGAGCCATGAAACTATTAGACAAGCAAATCTTGCAACAAACATCATGTAAAAGTATGAAATAGTCTCTCCAAAGTTCAAGAAATGTATTCCAATAAGAAGTGTAAATGTTTCACCTTGGTCATTAGATAACTTCAGCACATTGAGAGGCATTTATCATAAGTGATAGTTTTCAAAGATGTACTTAAAACATGCGCGAACTTCATAATACCGGAAGAGAGCAGAAACAGCAAGTCGAGCAGCAGAGCGGGAAGTAACAAACGCCGAGGTGAGCCGTTAAGCCATTAAATTAATGAACCATAAGCGCGTAAGAAACTTTTAATCCCGTTCCTTTTTAGAGGGGACAAAGCACCAAAGTAATTAGTCAGCGCTTTCGGCGAGTATTACAAAACACGGCAATGCGGTCTCCTAAAAGACCAAGAGATAGACGATAACTCCATGTGAAAGCCACGTATAGTACTATCCCAGCACAGCAAAAGTTTAGACAACGCCACTGCACTGCAGAACTCTTGACGGTAAATTAAACTTTTCGCAGCAAGTACCTAACCATAGCAGTGCGCACTATGGAAATGTAATACGACATTGTTAAGAAGTAGCACAAATTACACATGTTATGAATTTAATGGAATAATGGATGTTAATTCGATGCATATTTTCTTTGATCATTGTAGATTCATTATTTCCCTGATGAAGGCAGTATACACTGCCGAAATGCATTGGATTTCATGAGAAATAAATGAAGTAATGGATTAATCAACTCATTTTGAAAAAGCATCAAGTTTTATTCATTTGAATTTGAAATTTGGATTGAACCTTGAAGCTGGTTACACAGCACGAATCGGTGCCCAGGGGGACAGCCATACCCAACTAGGTATAGCTGCTATCAGAGGCTTAAAAAATATTCACCTGCACCGACAATGATGCCAGTAGTGAATCAAGAGGCAAGTCTGTTGTCATGCGCACCTGGGGCCTCATTTATGAGAAATGACGCATCGCTGCGTGAAAGCAGCGATGCGTCACTTCTCACTGCTCACTCATTGCGACATACCTGATGCGTCATATTTAATGCATGTCGCAAGGAGTTACAGATACGTCAGTATTTCTGACGTATCTGTAAGCGCAAAAGTCACGCATTGCTGGGGTGTGTCACAAAAGTGACGCAACTCCAGCAATGCATCCTTTCACATGGGGATAGCCCCATGTGAAAGGGCTTGCGTCAGTCTTACGCCTGCTGTGAGGCAGGCGCAAGATTTTGACGCAACAGCGTCCTAAAAGTGACGCAGTGAAATCTCATAGATTTCACTGCGTCACTATTACGAGGCTTTTTGCGGGGGAACGCCCCCTCTGCATACATTATACCTGACGCAGGTATAATGTAGCGCATGGGTTTACAAAGTGACGCATCTGCTTAGATGCGTCACTTTGTAAATAGTGCGCAACAGGAGACATTTTTCACGCCGCCGATGCGTCACACAAAGTGACGCATCGGAAGCGCAAAACTGACGCAAGGCCTCATAAATGAGGCCCCAGAAATGTGGCTTAAGGTGTTGTTATACATGCAGCAACATTAAAGACAAAAGAGGTTTCTGTACAACACTGATCCTTAACTCATATATTTGAAGATGCTTTCATATATAATAAAATGGAAAACGGAGGCATGGCAAAATAAAAGAATTGCCTAGGATAACACAATTTGGCTAAGCGAGGAAGCTGGGATTGATAACAGTTTTTCAGGTTTCACACTGTGCAATTCAGTCATTAGATTGTTATCTCTTTCTCTCTCTCATTTTACATCAATGGTTACTGTCCTATCTTTAGTTTTGGGGCATAGAGTGAGAGTTGGGGTGCAGAGCAGAATCCATTTTTCCACCATCTGTCTACAGAGGGTTTCCAAATTGTTTTTTCCATGCAGTTACATGGCAGCCATAGCGGAATAACTTCCAGAGTGGACAGTTGGTTGCAAGTTGAGTTAGATAAAAAATTAATCTAAAGGGTTTTTTTGCACTCAAGGGCTATGGTACCCTTGCAAAAACAGACACATTTCTAGTGCGAGAACGTGTGAGACATCTAATGGATTATCAAGGACAAAGCTTTGTTCATGACAGAGGGAGCACGCTTTCCCGGGCAGGGACTCTACATTGTTGATATGATTAAACCCAGCAGGGACAGGAACAGCTTTTCAATGCAGCACGTGTACCCTTACTAGGACAGTGTGTCTGTCTGGACCCTAACTAGTAACCTGCATATTTGCCTCAGACATCAGCCTTGAAAGGCTTAGAATTAACAAATATCAATCTTCACTGTGACCTCTTTACATAAGAAGTCATCAGGCATCAGGAAGAGGAGTGAAGAGGCTTTTTAATCTGCTTGCTAATGGACGTCAGACGTCATCGATGACACTGAGCTGATAGGCCAAATGCCCATTGTGTTTCTGTTGCTGCTTAACAGTGCCCCTATCATTTCTCTAATTGCACCTTAAAAATCGCACAATTTTTCGAATCATTTCCCGTGCTTTATTTATTTATTTAAAGTTTTGTATAGAGCGAACATGACCCAGGTGGGTATCAGAGCGCTTTACATAGGTTTAAATAATGAGAGAGACAAGTAAGGCAATATACATCAAGAGAAAATCAGATAAAAAACAGTCATTTATAGGCAGGAAGATCATAGCATCAAGATCAGCGCATTGTTTGTTAGAGGAGTTTGTTTAGTAGTAGAGATTAGACCTTCTTTTTTAAGGCAAGGGTGGAAGGAATCAGCCTTGTTTCCACTGGAAGGGAGTTCCAGATTCTCAGGGTGATGCCAGAGAATGAACAATTGTAGGTTTTAAGCTTATTACATTTCTTGGGCTTGAGCAGCAAAGTGCCTGAGCGCCTTGTGGACCTGGAGCCACCAGATAGCTCAAGCTTGTTAGTCAGGTAGAGTGGGGTGTTGAAGTGTAGTGCTCTATGGGTCATACATGCAATCTTTAATTGTATCCTAGCTTCATAGGGAAGCCAGTTGAGCAATTTCAAGTCTGGTGAAATGTGATTGGTATTCTTAGAAGCCCGTGATGAGTCTAGTGGCAGCATTAAGAGAGGCTCTGGAAGGGGCTACTGAGTTTCGGCAGACCGCAAAGAGTGGCACTGCCGTATTCTAGCCTGGAGATGACCAGTGCTTGTACCGCCACTTTAAAGTCATCATGTGGAAGGAATGGTTTGAGTTTTCTTAGGAGGAAGAGTTGGAAGTTTGCTCTTTTGGTCGATGATCTGATGTGGCCTTGCATCTTTAGGTTTTTGTCTAGCACAACTCCCAGAGATTTAGTGGAGTCAACAATGTGAGGAGTGCATTTGAGGGCGGTGAGGTTGCAAAGAGATTGCAGCACAGTGGGGGATTGTCTAGTGGGTGCAATGAGGAGGAATTCCGTCTTGAGGGCGTTTAATTTGAGGTGTTTGGAAGTAAGCCAGTTGAGGGGTTTTAGAAGGGTTCCTTTGAGCAATATGATGTCCTTGGGGGAGGAGATTTTCATGTAAAGTTGGGTGTTATCAGCATACATGTGATATTGAATGTTGGAGGTTTTAAGAATTACAGTCAGAGGTTCCAGGAAGAGGTTGAGGAAGAGTGAGGATCCTTGGGGGACAGCAAGTGTGCAGGGACTCGGGTTGGAGAGGGATTGGTTGGATTTGACTCTTTGGGTCTGTTGTTGAGGAAAGATGCAAACCATTTAAGGACGGTGCCTGAGAGCCCCATTCTGCGTTCCGGTAGGAAAAGAAGTTTGTCGTGTTTGACAGTGTCAAAAGCCGATGATAGATTGAGCAGAATTAAAAGGCAGGTATCATTTTGGTCGAGTAAAGTGAGGGCGTTGTCAACGATGTGAGTGATGGCCGTTTCGGTACTGTGGCCATTGCGGAAACCCGAGTGGAATAGTTTGAGAAGCTGGAATTGCTCAATGTGTTTGCGAAGTTGTTCATGAATACATTTCTCCAGAAGTTTTACCAGGGTCGGAATGTTTGTGATTGGGCAGTAGTTGTTCTGGTCATCAGAGTCAGCCAAGAGTTTTTTAAGAATAGTTAGCACCAGGCCCGCCTTCAAGCAGTCAGGTATCTCACCTTGAGGAAGTGAGGCGTTGATTTTTTTGGACCAGAGTGGCGCAAGTGAACCTATCTTTACTTTAAAGAAGTTGGGGGGAGGGGGTCATTGAAGTGGTTTGAGGGTTTAAGGGTGAAGAGAAGGTTGCGGATGGAAATGTCATTGAGGGGAGTGAAATGACTCCATGAGGCATTGTTCTTGAGTGAGAGGACCTGATGCAGGGGCAGGGGAGTGGAGACAGGATTGTCAGGAGGGGACGCAAGAGTGAGCACAGCAGACCTTAAGTCTGATTCGATTTTGTTAGTCTTTTCAAGGAAGAATTCAGCCATCACATCGCAGTTTGGTTGCCTGCGAGCTGTGAGCTGAGATTGAGTAGCAGTGTTATTGGATTGAGATTTGATGAGCTCAAAGAGTCATTTTGGGCAATTTTTGGCACTGTCCAGATGGTGTTTGAAGAAGTTAGATTTCGCCATTCTTATGAGTTTGTTGAATCTACTTCTTTGTGATCTAAGAGATTTTAGAAGATCTGTGGAGGGAGGGGATCTCCACTTGCGTTCAGCTAGTCTAAGACTGCGTCAGTCAGCATTAAGTCTGTCATTGAACCATGGTTTGGAGTCTTTAATAGGAATTCTTTTTAGTTGAAGGGGAGCCGTATCAATCAAGGCAGAAAGCATGGTGTTGTTATAATGGTCGGTAAGGTCGTGCACGTCAATCATGTTGGAGGGTGGGGGAAGGGAGTGATTGCAGCGTTCTATGAGCTAATTAACGCTTGTGGTGTGGAGCGGTCTTTTCCATTGTTTAAGTTTGAGTGGTTGACCCGATTTGTGGTTCCAGTTTTCAGTTATCAGGAAGTTGATAGAATGAGGGTCAGACCAGTCACAGGGGAGAATGGATTCGAGTTGAATGGAATTGTGGTTGGAGATGATGAGATCAAGTGTCAAGCCTATGTTGTGGGTGGGGGTGTCTCAGAATTGGATAAGAGACATGTCAATAAGGACATTTTTGAGGGTTGTGGCAGCCTGATCGTGTGGGTCATTCCAATGGAGATTGAAGTCACCAAGGAAGATCTCGGGAAAGTGTCTGGCAAGGTGGTAGGAGATGGTTTCCATAACCTGTTTGATTAGAAGGAGGTTATCACCCGGGGGTGGTAGAAGATGTGAAGGCTGCATAAGGGTGTGAGAGTGCTGGTGATATCTATGCAGAGGTATTCGCAGGAGGAGAGATTGGCAGAAGGGGACTGTTTTGCTGAGAGAGAGTTGCGGAAGATGCAGGCAATGCCACCTCCCAATTTATTAGCTCGGTCGAGTCTAATAATGTTGTGGCTAGGAGGGACTAATAGGTCAATGATAGGGCCAGAGGAGTCGTTGAGCCACGTTTCTGTGAGGATAAGGAGGTCTAGGTCTTGAGCTAGGATGAGATCTACCAGGTCTGTGGCATGTTTCACCGCTGATCTGCAGTTAATTAGCATGCTTTTCAGATGTGATTTGTGAAGTGTGTCAGTGAGCGCGGGGTGTGTAGTGGGGATCTGCAAGAAGTTATTGGCGTTAATGGTATTGACCTTGAGCCTGGGCGTTCTATGTGGGTTGGGCGAGATGGTTCGGATGGGTTCTGAATTACCATGTTTAGGGAGTGTAGGGTTATGAGCAATTAGAGGGGGTGTTAAAGAGCATAAAGCAGGGCCAGACATGATCGAAGGAGGGGAGGTGTATTAGAGTATGAGGGAGAGAATATCATCTTCAGAGTATGGGGAGGTGTACTCAAGGAGTAGGGAGAGAATATCTGGGTCTGGGTAAGGATTTAAGGATCTGGTAGGTCGAGACGGGGCATTAGGGTAGGGGTGGTGTTCGAGACTAGGGCGGAGGGTTTCGGGAGGATCAAATGTGGGGACTCGAGTGTAGGCATGTTGGAAGAGAGTTGGGGGATCTCACATGTGGACATTGTGGGAGAGAGAGCATGGGCTAGCTGTTCGGTGGCCTGTATGAGTTTAAGGATGGCAGTTTTGAGAGTTAGCAGTTCATGGTTTATAGTCTTGAGTTTAGAAGCAGGATTGGAGTGAGGAATATGGGTCATGTTGAGGTGAGGCGGGGGATTTGTCAATGGGAAGGGTGAAGGGGAGATAGGGGAGGTGGATGGGAGGGGTGTGGGAAGTACACAAGAGGAGAGTTCCATTTCCGTGGTACTGGAGCATGAGGCAAGAGGTCGATGTAGGGGAGGTCAGGGGAAGGGAAGTTGGTGGAGTTCATGCATGGGCAAGCCTGCTGTCTAGTGAGGGAGTTATGTAGGCAGGGGCTAGTGGGAGAGGGGATGGGGTAATGACAGGGAGGTGGTCGGAGCGAGGGAGAACAAGTTCACTAAGATTATTGGTCAAGGTCAGGGCGTGCCACGGTGGGTGAGTTAGGGGAGCCAGGTGTCTGGGAAGCTGTGGTGCAGTGGGGGTTGATCTGGGTGGGAGAAGCAGTCTCCCGATGTGGTTCGGTAAAGAGGGCTCATGGACCTCCTGAGTTGAGGAAGAGAACGGTTCATACCAGGATTGAGTAGTGGAGACGCTAGGTATCAAAGATCTTTTAAAGAGTGCAAACTTATAATCAAAGATATCCAGACAGCAATTGGAGGCCTGAATAAGGATAGTTCCATTGTTGTAGATGGATATAGTGGCATTTGCTCTGAAAGTGGGAGACTTTGTGACCAAAAGTCACAGACCGTGCAGGAATTTTTTTGTTGAAGTGATTCTGATTGGGAGTGGAATGTAGCTCTCCACTGACCTCTTCTTTTAGTGTAGAATATCAGGTCGTTCGTTGTAGTGCCTTTATTTGGGCAGAGGTACGGGTCGGAGATGAGCGTTTCAGGGTTGGCCTTGAGGAGTGTGTGTGTCACAGTTTTGGTCGCATTTTTTGGAGAGGTTGTTCAGGTAGTTAATTGTGAAGCTTCTTTGAGCCGGACTTTTCCAGTCTGGAGTCCATGCTGCAATGTGTAGGCAAGATTGTGGCGTGGGGATTTTAGAATACGAGGTTAGGCAGTGAGGTAGTCATACACAGGAGCATAGAACACGTGGTTAGGCAATGTAATAGGGGGCCTTAGCAAGATGGCTGCATCAGGGTCGGTTGCCTTAAGAAGGTGACTGTCAGTTGAGTATGTCGACAACATAAGTTAGATTAGTAATGTTGAATCCATTTGCGCTTTTACGTTTGCTCAAAGAATAGATTCAGATAATGAGATTGTATGTGTTTAAGAGAAGGATCATTGTCATAATGGAGCAGTTAAGGAGAGCGCACAGGGGGTGCTGAGCCAAGGAGAGCTGGCATATTTGCAATCAGGCGCCAACGTGGATGGTGGGAGCGAGGACAGGAGACAGCAACCGAAAGTGCAGCTCACACATACCTCGATTCAGCAGGCGAGACAGTTCCAGGCGTAGACATACCTCAGAAAATGATCTCACTTGCAGGCAGACCCAGGCAAGGTGGCAGTCTCTGGCACAATCACGCACCACAGACGAGGAGAGGTGGGAATGGGCCTTCTTCGTGGATTCATAGCAAAACCGCAAAGGACGCCGGTTGAAGACAGCGTCTCAGGTCACAGAAATAGTCAAGGGACTCACCTCGAGGGAGGCAGCAAACCAGGCTGGGAGGCCCAGCAACTCGAACCAGCGGCAGCTACTCGATGGGTAACGGGCGCCGATGGTGTGTCAAGGGAGTGTTTTCACAGAAAAACAGGAGCAGTGCTTAGCGGCTAACAACCCCCTCCCCTCCCGTTCCCAGGGCCGGTGGAGAAGCAACCTGCCAAGGCTGGTTGCTGTTCCCAGTCCGACCCTGCATATAGGTCACCCCTAAGGTAGGCCCTAGTAAGCCCTATGGGCACGGTGCTGTGTAGGTAAAAGGGAGGACATGTGCCTTTGTAGCGTTAAACAAGCCCACTCAGGCTAATCAAGGGGCTCAAGGGGCTGCTTTAATGAGAGCAGCATCTTGATTGGCGCCTAGAAGCCTGTACAGTGTGCAGGGACCAGAGCAGAAGAACTCCAAGATGGCGGCCGGCAGCCCAGCAGCAGGTAAGTGCTTTTTTTATTATATTACCCATATCCCCACACCTCCTCCCTTCCCCTGCCCTGTCACTTGTCATGAAAGGGAGCTGCAATTGATTGCCATGTTTGGTATGTTTGGTATAGTGGTGATAAATCCTGGTAATTAGTGAAATCTGGCTTTTTATTACTATGTTAGAAATGCCACATATAGAAGTGGTACAAAAGGGGGTGGTGATGGACGGAGCATCCGAATCAATCAAACACTCACACCCAGTCAAAAGATCTGGGTTTAATTCATCACCCCAGTTCAGACATGGCTATATGCAAATCAGTCTGACCCTGTACCTCATGGGAACAGTCCAGCCCGAACTGCCAAGCCATGCCTTCCCTGGACTGGAAACAAGCTTCCGAGGACCGGTTTCTGGCATTCCAGCCGTCTTCAGCCCGGCTTGCTTGAATCCAGTGGCAAAGTGAGCAAGGAAAGCTTCCTCACCCACGCACACAAAGCCCTACACGACCAAGGCCCGAGCTACCTCAACAGCCGAGTCAACTTCTACGCTCCCAAACGCCACCTCCGATCAGCCAACCACGCCCTCGCCGCCGTCCCCCGCATCCGAAGAGCGACTACAGGAGGAAGGTCCTTCTCCTACCTGGCCGCCAAGACCTGGAACTCCCTCCCGTCCGACCTGCGCCTGACCCAAGATCACCTCTCCTTCAGGAAGAAGCTGAAGACCTGGCTGTTCGAGCAGTAGCGGCACCCCCCCCCCCAAGCGCCTTGAGACCCTACGGGTATGTAGCGCGCTTTACAAGTGTCACTGATTGATTGATTGATTGAAGGGACTCACGTCTGAGCATACCCTGCCACACTTATGGCGGCCAAAGCGGTAACGCTCCGTCCATCATCCCCTTTTGTATCGCTTTGTTCGCCCTAAGTGTGGCAGGGTGCTTGTTTCCGGTCCAGGGAAGACATGGCATGGCAGTGAGGTTCCGTAAAAATCGTTACGACGTTTTGGGCACTGCCGAATATGGACGAATGTGGTATCAATGAACCATAAATGACGAGTTGTGTAAGTGTACGCGTTTTCACCATACTACTCAGAAGAGTTCCTCACATTTACAGGTTTCTTCAATGGATGCTCGGGTTCCATTTTAGATACGGCATCCATTTTGTTTCTTGCCCTCACGTAGTCAGCGAACAGGCAACTGTCCGCATCGTAACCCTTTTGTTCCCAAGCTTCACGGAAGAAGCATATGCCTTTTCATACGTCTTTTATGAGTAGGGGGAGGACACTGCTAAAGCAGTTGCCTCCGCTCGGAGGTGATCCTGCCGTGCCGGTCTATTGTTTCAGCCTCGCACATGCTGGGATCAAGTCCTTTTAGGCTACGATTACGCATCCAATATTATCCTCACACTCCCTCTTCCCTGCTGTCTGACTTCCTTGCAGCTGTTCTTGTCTCTTTCTCCTGTTTATTTACAACTCAAGTGGAATGTACCTAATGGTGGGAAGATGTGCTTTTACAGTTGGGACTGGTGATGTTAATGTAATTATGTTCCGGTGCTCTGAATACATGAAAGCGATCCTTTGAATTTTACTGTGGGAAATGAGTTGTAACCTTTTGCTTACATATTGTGCAATGACAAAATCCTGTATAAAAGAGAGCGACCCACATATGCAATTGGAAGCAGACTCTCAGAACCTACACTCTGTTGTACTTATTGTGACTTTTGCCTCCCTGCAGTAATAAACGCTGATCTTTGACGCCGAAGGAAGTCTCCTGTGTCTCTGTCTTTAGTGCGCCAGAACAGGTATCCCACGAAGGTTTTAGGTGTTGTTCCCTGGCACCGCTGGGCCTTAAATAGCCCAGTCCTTCAGTTGGCGCCCAACGTGGGGCGACATCGGCGGTACCGGTCCAAAGCCTGACGATTGTGAGGAACTTCGTGTGAAATCTCCGAGGAAAAGGTGCACCCCGCTTCATCGATCCTGTTGTCGAAATAAGTGGTCCGAAGATTTTTCCCGCGAAGATTCCCGCCTCCTGACGGCTGCGACGGACCGATGCCCTGACTGTCGACCTGTTTTCGACGCCTGGCGTAGACCTTTCGTACAAGCGAGACGATAGACGGGCCTTCCGGGTGACGCCATTGTATTTTCAGTTAAGTATTTGTGGGTCGCTCCCAGTCCTTAGTGGTTGTTGCAGCTTATTGAAGCTTTGTTGTATTGCATGGTTCCATTGCATTTGTGGTTCTTAGTTGTTGGTCCTTAGTTGTTATTTGACAATTGCAATTGCCAAAAACCGAGGGTTTTGTCTTTCACGAAGAATTAGTGCTTCGGTAACCCTTGAAGTTTGATACTAGGTTAGTGTGCACGATGCCTAGCCATAGTGGTTTTCTTGGTTTCTTTAAATGTTGCAACAAGGATTCCCGGTTGGAGGACTCGTGTCCGATACCTCCGGTTGGAACTCCGATATATGAGCTCTATAGTCGACATGGTGTGGGTCCTATTATATATAATAAATATTGGGTCCGTTACACGAAAAAAGATGGTGTCCTTAGTTGGCCACCGCATGGAAGTTTCGACCTCACGATCTTAGATAATCTAGAAGCTAAGTTGTTTAAAAAGAAAGCTAGGCCAGCTATGTTTGATTCCTTTCGGTTGTGGCGTAAAGAGGCCAAGCAGAAAGAAATCAAACAGCTTAAAAGGGATCGAAGAGAAGGTATCGTTCCGATAATGCAAGTTGTACAACAATGTCAGCGAGATAAAGAAGAAAAAGAAATAGAAGTTTCCACTAGACTGCACCACATGAGGATAGACAAATGTTACCCGGTTTTACCAACTAGTCTAGATAAGAAGAAAGAGGATTCAAAGGAGGATCCCTTGTTAGCATATTTGATGAAATCGCCACCTCCTTATGCACAGGGTGCTACAGCCCCTGTAGTTCCTCCTGTGGTACCGCCTGTAATTCCTCCTGTTGTCCCTCCTGTTACTCCAGCGGCTGCGGGTCAGCCCGTTGTTGGTCCTACGTTTGTCCCACCACCTGTTTCTATTCCTACTGCTCCTTTGCCTGTACCTTCTCAGCCTCTTGTCCCTGCCACCCTGACTATCTTGCCTGCTTCTGCTGTGTCTGCCTTCACTCCAAACGTTGTGGCTCCTGTTCTCCTTTCTCCTTCTGTTCGTAATCGTATCCCTAACACTGTTGCTACCCTTTATTCACCGCTTTCTGGTCAGTTATTTCCATCCGATACTTCTGAAACTCCCCAAAGACGGAGTCAGATCCCTAGTGGAAGGGAGAAAGAGACGTTAGTGACAATGGCACATAGGTGGATAAGACATCCTGCCAACTACCCTCCACGCATGGTTTTCGAGACGTTTTCTCAGTTTAATGAGCCTACACAGAGATTCGTGTTCGAAGAAATGTGTAACTTTTTGAGGGAACAATGGTATAATGACAATTTAGATAACGTACCGCCCGATATGATTGAACTTCAGAGTCAATTTTCGAACGGTATGATTGTAGGTGGCGATGTACGACGTGCCTTAGAGCGATTGTTATCCTTTAGATCTACAGTGCCTTCTCGTGTGTCATTTAATGATGACGACTTAGAAACTTGGAAAGCGGCTCCTGGTCAGTATCCTATGAGGGAGGTTCCGCCAGTATGGATGCCAGGTGATCCTGGTGCTGCTCCTCCGGTCCTTCCACATTTCCAGAGAGTTTGGATACACCTCCCATGGAAGCGATCAGAAGTATTGCAGGTCAAACAGTCCTTGCCTGATCCACGCAAGAATCCGGCGGGTTACTATAAGGAGTTGTCTCAATTGGTAGATGCTACTATCATGAACCTTGCCGACATCGACATGCTGTTCGGCAATGTTGTACCACAGCCGGTTTGGGCGAAAATTCGTCAGGAAAATCATGCGAATGAGTTAGGCGGTGATTGGGCTGCAATAATAGCGGCTGATGGCCGACAAGTTGGTGGGGCTAAGCCTGAACAGGTAATTTCGGATCTGCCCCAGAGAATAATTACGTTCATGAAAACGCTTATGCCGGCGATGAGGGTAAACTGGGATAAATTAGCAGCTTGTAAACAGAAGAAGGACGAGAGTGTCTCTGATTTCTTTACTAGATTCGAAGAGGCATTTGTCGATCATAGTGGTCAGGATATGGGCACTGAGGGAGGTCAACGGTTGTTTGTTGACAAATTTGTGTTGAATTTATTGCCAGAACTATGCAACAAATTGAAAAATTCAGAAAGTGCATGGGCTGTTTCAACCACTGCACAGATATTAGCAACGGCTCAATATTATGAGAATAGGGAAAAAGAAGAAAGTGATCGTGTAGATAAGAAAACGAAGGAGCTCAAAACAAAGGTTTTGTTGCAGCAAGCGTATCCTCCGCGTTCAAATCACACTGAGTTGCAACAGCAATATAGACCACAATCGCAACCCTCCAGAATACAGTCACGTCCTGACTCCTCTGACTTTAGATCTATGCTTGGGTATAACCAGTGTGCATATTGTAGAAGAGAGGGACATATAAAATATGATTGTCCCGCTTTGCGTGACCGCCTTAATGGTGTATCGGCACGAGGGGGTCGTGGTGGTCCTCAACAAGCATCCCGAGGTAGAGGTCGCGGTGCCCTTCAAAATCAGACTGAGCGCCCTACTACATCCTCGGACGCGAATAATTGTTTTGACCAGAGAAATGTAAGGTCCGATAAATCAGCGCAGTATTACGCGGACGACTATTACGTTGAACATGAGACTGTTGTAAACGATCGTTACTAGGACAGCCACCGACAGAGAGAGGGAGTAGTATCAGTTCCGGTTGATCAGAGTGGGCCTTACGTCGCAGTTGCTACATCTGGCGTAGTTGAGCCTTTTCTGTTAGACACTGGTGCGACGAAAAGTTCCATCATGCATTCGAAACTCCCTGGCGCACCTTTGTCCGGCTTAACAAATGTTTCCATTGGATTCTCTGGCGCCCCGGTTAGCAATCCTGTCTCTAGCCCTTTGCCCCTTACTATTGGTCCTCGTGAGCTGGAGGCTCCATTGATTCTATCTACTGGTTGTGGTGAGAATCTTTTCGGTCTGGATTTGTTAAAACGGTTATATGCGACTTTGTATTGCTCTCCTGAAGGAGTGGAGCTTACATTAGGTCGGAGAGTAATCTCTCCCATGTACTTGTCGATCGATAAATTCCCGCCGGAATTGAGCTCCCTTCCTGCGTCTCTATGAGCCACAGGTCCCAATGACGTGGGTCTCTTGGACATCCCACCTTATGTAATCAAGCTGAAACCAAATGTGCGATTGCCACGTATACCACAGTATCGTATCTCCATTGAGGGAGAACGGGCGCTATTAGCGATTGTACACGACCTGATCAAAAAGGATGTCGTTGAAGAAACTCGAGGAAATGTCTGTAATAGTCCTGTACTACCAATTTTGAAACGCACTGATCCATCTAAACCTCCTGTGTACCGTTTCATAATTGATTTGAGAGAAGTGAATAAAATTGTGATCCCACAGTTTCCCGTGGTCCCTGATATAACGGCTTTGTTGACCCTGATTCCAGCTTCTGCCTCCTGGTTCACGGTGATCGATCTAAAGAATGCTTTCTTTAGTATCCCGATTGCTGAGGAAAGCAGAGATCTATTCGGATTCTCATTAGGTGGTCGCAGTTTTAGACTGAAACGCGCACCACAGGGCTATTGTGAGAGTCCGTCGATCTACAGTCAAGCCCTTAAAAGTCAACTTGATTCATTTATATTACCGGCAGGCGCAGCCTTGATTCAGTACGTGGATGACCTGTTGGTCGCCGCTGATACCGAAGATATTTGTAGAACTGCTACAGTATCATTGTTGCGGCATTTATGTGACTTACATCACAAGGTGTCACCTTCCAAGCTGCAATATTGTTGCCAAGAAGTAACCTACTTAGGTCACTTATTATCAAAAGAAGGGAGAAGGTTGACCCCAGAGAGAATTGCAGCGATTACTCGAATGACTGTGCCAAAAACTCAGAGAGATGTACGTGCCTTTCTAGGTATCACGTCATACTGCAGACAATGGATCCCAAATTTTTCTCTATTGGCGAAACCATTGTTAGCTCTCACGTGCAAGGATGTTCCGACTCCTTTGCCATGGACTGAAGAGTGTCAGAAAAGTTTCTCTGAATTACGTGATGCGTTGTGTTCGGCTCCTGTGTTAGGTACTCCTGATTACAGTAAGCCGTTTACACTGTACGTTCACGAGAGGGATGGTTGTGCGTTGAGTGTTCTGGCACAACAATTTGGCGACAAACAGCGTCCATGCGCATATTTTTCTTCGACCTTAGACCCAGTAGCTAGAGCTTTGCCGAGTTGTTTAAGAGCAACAGCGGCAGCTGCGGCGTCCATTCGACAGTCCGCAGGTCTGGTCATGGATAATATGCTTACGGTGATGGTTCCGCATGCAGTTGACACTCTCTTGAACCGAACGAAAACTCAACATCTGACGAGCGCAAGGTTGTCTGGATATGAGTTGACGTTACTGGCTAGTCACATACGGATAAAACGATGTAATGTGTTGAACCCAGCAACATTATTGCCGATCAATACAGAGTCAAGTGATGTAGCACCACATGACTGTTATCTAAGAACCGAAAAAGAGACGAAGGGTCGTATTGACTTAAAGGATATTCCATTGGTAGATCCCGATGGTACTTTGTATGTTGATGGTTCCTGTTTTAAGTTACCGAATGGTGATGTGACGACTGAGTATGCTGTAGTGACGTTGAGAACGGTTGTGGAATCTACGAGATTAAATCAGAACTCGGCTCAGGCTGCTGAGTTGATCGCCTTGACGAGAGCGTGTGTGTTGTCCAGAGGAAAGCGGGTGAATGTGTTTACACACAGCCAGTATGCTTTTGGGGTGGCACATAGTTTTGGGCGATTGTGGAAAGAAAGAGGATTCTTAACGTCGCATGGCACAAAGATTCAGCATGGACAGCTTGTGAATGACCTTTTAGATGCACTCACATTGCCTAAACAGGTGGCCATAATTAAATGTAGTGCGCATCGAAAAGTGACAGATGATGTTGGTCGTGGTAATGCGTTTGCAGATGAGACTGCTAAGGAGACAGCGAAAGATCTGACAAATCGAATGTATGTTACAAGTTCAGTGAGATGGCCTGCGGAAACTAGTATGTGTGAGGACACAGTGGAGAGTGTGAAGGAAATACAGAATGAGGCCACTGAAATGGAGAAGACTAAGTGGAAAGAAAGCACGGGAAAATTAGATGAGGACGGATGTTGGGTTGATTTGTCAGAGAAACAGAGATGGATGTTACCGGATGCATATGTGCTTGCTGTTGTTACAATGGCCCATGGCACAGCACATATTAGCTCGAAGGGCATATGCAAGTTGTTGTCTCCCGTATGGAAGAATGATGGGATTACTAAATGTGCAGAGAGAGTGGTTAAGAATTGCATGGTATGTTTGATGCATAATCCCGGTAAGGGCACCCACACTCCACCTGGTCATTTTGCCCCTCCTACATGTCCTTTCGAAGTTATCCAATTGGACTTCATCCACATGGAGAGATGCAATACTTTAAAGTATGTGCTGGTTGTGGTTTGTGCGTTCTCCAGATGGATTGAGGCTTACCCCCTTAAGGATAATACTGCCCTATCCACAGCTAAAATTCTGCTAAAAGAGTATTTCCCCAGGTATGGCATGCCTCGGATTGTATGGTCGGACAACGGAAGTGAGTTTGTGGGAAGCGTGATGAAGAGTGTGTGTCGTGGTTTAGGAATATCCCAGAAATTTCATAGTGCTTATCATCCTCAGTCAGCGGGTTTGGTGGAAGGATACAATGGCACCCTGAAACTAAAACTTGCTAAAATTCAGGCAACAACTGGTTTATCATGGCCTGACGCTTTGCCTCTAGCTCTCTTATCGACCAGGGCTACTGTACACTCTCGAGTAGGGCTTAGCCCATATGAGATTGTGTTCGGCCGCCCTGCGAACATTTGGGGGGTTCCGAGACCTAAAGAATTGAACAGACTTGAATATCTAATGTTAATTGATTATCTATATGATCTGACTGCTAAATTGAGTTTGATTCATCAACAGGTCTTTGAGGCTCTGCCATCACAAACAGAGGGTCCTGGTCATCGGCTCCAACCAGGGGACTGGGTCCTCACTAGAAATTTCGGACGAAAACGCCATCTTGAGCCGAGATTTGTGGGACCCTTCCAGGTGCTACTAGCAACGAGGACGGCGGTTCGACTGGAGGGACGGAAACACTGGGTGCATGCCACCCACACCAAGAAGGTTCCGCTTCCTCTGCCGGCAGACACATGGATACGTAAAGGTTTTTCCTCGTCTGAAACTGACGTTCCCCAGCGCTTTGTCCCATTTAGCGAAGCTCAGACCATAGGGAACACTTCAGTGTTATCTGACATCCCTGTTGATTCCTCTCAAACAATTTCTCTTCCTTCAACGTTGGGGAATATAAGTACTGAACAATTGCCTGGACAATCGAACACTCTTTCGCCATCCAATCCACTGTTTGAAGATCAGACTCAACCCGGGAGATGTCGATACTTTCTTCGACCGCGCGTTAAGGACAAATAAAAGAGTTCTGTTTTTTTTATTCCCTTTTTGAATTTACAGTACCCCTTACTGTTGTCATGAACATTGTGGACATTATATATTGTGGTTACCTTTTCTTTTCATGCATCTAAGAGACTATTATTGAATTGATTCTAATTCATTTAACCTATCATCTGGGTTGGCCGTAGGGCCGTGCGGGTACTTCCTTCTGTTTAGCAGCTATCGACACTAGGTCGATTTCTTTTGTCGATTTCTGGGAACTCCTGGGAATTGGCAATCGCTGCTCAGAACGAAGTGCGTCAAGAACGTCACGGACGGTTTTTAGAGGATGGACTTCTCGAAGCTGTCGGAAAGAGAGAAAATGTTGGCGCAAAGATCAAAAGTGTTTTGTACAAAATGTTTTCTATTTCAGATCTTTATGTTGTTCCTAACCGTTTCAATGCTACTGGTGGGTGGAGTATATTTTGGGATTCAATTATTATTACCTTCCATTTCACCTACTCCTCCTTCTCATGATCTAAATCTCGTCTCTACTGTTTTTCCACATTCTTTTCACCTACTGCCTCAACATGAACAAGTCAGACGTGCGGAATTTAGAAACAATTCCTTTGTGCAACTTTTGCATCAGCATCAGTTGGTGGTAAATACTACAAACTGTTGGGTGTGTGGGCTAATGCCACATACCATGGACAGGGGTATCCCGTATTTGGTCCTTCCGTACAGCCCCCAAGGGTCAGCTCGGGCATTCCAAACCATGTTCCGTAGTGCACTAGATTCCTACCCCCATCGAGAGCCACGCTCAGCAAACTTTGGTCCTGGCCCGTATCACAAGTCTCTAATGATAGCTATTGCCGATCTAGATAGAGATATCTTCGATACGTCACTTATCCCAGAAGAGGAGGTGCAAACCTATAAGTACCTTAGTGAGGCTGAGTATAGTATATCAGTGGGTGATAGGCAGCTTAAAAGCTCATCTCCAATCTGGATTGTACCTCACCTAGGCCACTTTTGTCTGCAAGGTCGTGGCCGAAATCCAAGAGCCCAGCTTGGGAAGAGTGCTTGTGTGGATACTTACGTTCTACCGATGCTCTCTTCCCCTGTCTTTCTGACTGCCAAGGGTACCTATTTTGTATGTTATGACCGAGCATATACGTGGTTACCACATGACTTCTCAGGTACCTGCTATATTGCAAATCTCTTGCCCCCGACTTTCACTGTTGCTGCCGACTATCACAAAACCAGAGTTGTGAGAGGTGTCATTAGTAAAGAGGATACTTCCGGTCAAGAAGCAGGAGACTTCTTCAAGGGTTTTCTACCGTTTTGGGGCCCCATGGTCAATAGCAGAAATCTGAGACAGTTAACTCGTGTAGTAGAGTCAACTGCTAACATAACTGCAAGCGCCCTTGGTAATCTGACAGCAGAGCTTCAAGCGGATAGGCTTATGACGTTACAGAACCGTATGGTTCTAGACGTTGTTCTAGCAGATAGAGGTGGTGTGTGCAAGGTCATCCATTCGAGCTGCTGCATATTCATACCTGATAACGCTCCAACGGTTTATCAAGCCATCTCCAAGTTGCACAAAATCTCGGAGTCCATACACGAGGACGAGGGAGATTGGACGCTTCTAGGATGGTTTTGGGGTCTAATGTCGACTTGGGGTTGGAAGATTCTGATGATCATAGGGGTTGTTGTGACATTTCTGTTCACGTGTTGTCTTTGTGTACAGTGTGGTCCTGCCTTATGTGGCCTTTGTGCTACAACGTGTATAAGAAGGCCACCCGTTTCCAAGGAGACATTGATGGATAGAAGTATGTTCCAACAACATCTGAATGATCTGATGAATATTGAGATCGACTCCGACTTCGACTAGTTCTTGCCTACATGAGGGCAAAAGGAGCGTCTGAGGTTCCGTAAAAATCGTTACGACGTTTTGGGCACTGCCGAATATGGACGAATGTGGTATCAATGAACCGTAAATGACGAGTTGTGCAAGTGTACGCGTTTTCACCATACTACTCAGAAGAGTTCCTCACATTTACAGGTTTCTTCAATAGACGCTCGGGTTCCATTTTAGATACGGCATCCATTTTGTTTCTTGCCCTCACGTAGTCAGCGAACAGGCAACTGTCCGCATCGTAACCCTTTTGTTCCCAAGCTTCACGGAAGAAGCATATGCCTTTTCATGCGTCTTTTATGAGTAGGGGGAGGACACTGCTAAAGCAGTTGCCTCCGCTCGGAGGTGATCCTGCCGTGCCGGTCTATTGTTTCAGCCTCGCACGTGCTGGGATCAAGTCCTTTTAGGCTACGATTACGCATCCAATATTATCCTCACACTCCCTCTTCCCTGCTGTCTGACTTCCTTGCAGCTGTTCTTGTCTCTTTCTCCTGTTTATTTACAACTCAAGTGGAATGTACCTAATGGTGGGAAGATGTGCTTTTACAGTTGGGACTGGTGATGTTAATGTAATTATGTTCCGGTGCTCTGAATACATGAAAGCGATCCTTTGAATTTTACTGTGGGAAATGAGTTGTAACCTTTTGCTTACATATTGTGCAATGACAAAATCCTGTATAAAAGAGAGCGACCCACATATGCAATTGGAAGCAGACTCTCAGAACCTACACTCTGTTGTACTTCTTGTGACTTTTGCCTCCCTGCAGTAATAAACGCTGATCTTTGACGCCGAAGGAAGTCTCCCGTGTCTCTGTCTTTAGTGCGCCAGAACAGGTATCCCACGAAGGTTTTAGGTGTTGTTCCCTGGCACCGCTGGGCCTTAAATAGCCCAGTCCTTCAGCAGTTCGGGCTGGACTGTTCCCATGAGGCACAGGGTCAGACTGATTTGTATATAGCCATGTCTGAACTGGGGTGGCAGAGTGGGCTAAAGAACGGTGATGGATTAAACCCAGATATTTTGACTGGGTGTGAGTGTTTGATTGGTTCAGATGCTCCGTCCATCACCACCCCCTTTTGTACCGCTTTGGCCGCCATAAGCGTGGCAGGGTAGGCTCAGACTTGAGTCCCTTGCTCACTTTGCCACTGGATTCAAGCACGCCGGGCTGAAGACGGCTGGAATGCTAGAAACCGGTCCTCGGAAGCTTGTTTCCAGTCCAGGGAAGGCATGGCTTGGCAGTTCGGGCTGGACTGTTCCCATGAGGCACAGGGTCAGACTGATTTGCATATAGCTATGTCTGAACTGGGGTGGCAGAGTGGGCTAAAGAACGGTGATGGATCAAACCCAGATCTTTTGACTGGGTGTGAGTGTTTGATTGGTTCAGATGCTCCGTCCATCACCACCCCCTTTTATACCGCTTTGGCCGCCATAAGTGTGGCAGGGTATGCTCAGACGTGAGTCCCTTGTTCACTTTGCCACTGGGTTCTAGCAAGCCGGGCTGAAGACGGCTGGAATGCCAGAAACCGGTCATCGGAAGCTTGTTTCCGGTCCAGGGAAGGCATTGCTTGGCAGTTCGGGCTGGACTGTTCCCATGAGGCACAGGGTCAGACTGATTTGCATATAGCCATGTCTGAACTGGGGTGGCAGAGTGGGCTAAAGAACGGTGATGGATCAAACCCAGTTCTTTTGACTGGGTGTGAGTGTTTGATTGGTTCAGATGCTCCGTCCATCACCACCCCCTTTTGTACCGCTTTGGCCGCCATAAGCGTGGCAGGGTATGCTCAGACGTGAGTCCCTTGCTCATTTTGCCACTGGGTTCAAGCAAGCTGGGCTGAAGACGGCTGGAATGCCAGAAACCGGTCGTCGGAAGCTTCTTTCCGGTCCAGGGAAGGCATGGCTTGGCAGTTCGGGCTGGACTGTTCCCATGAGGCACAGGGTCAGACTGATTTGCATATAGCCATGTCTGAACTGGGGTGGCAGAGTGGGCTAAAGAAGGGTGATGGATCAAACCCAGATCTTTTGACTGGGTGTGAGTGTTTGATTGGTTCAGATGCTCCGTCCATCACCACCCCCTTTTGTACCGCTTTGGCCGCCATAAGTGTGGCAGGGTATGCTCAGACGTGAGTCCCTTGCTCACTTTGCCACTGGATTCAAGCAAGCCGGGCTGAAGACGGCTGGAATGCCAGAAAACGGTCCTCGGAAGCTTGTTTCCGGTCCAGGGAAGGCATGGCTTGGCAGTTCGGGCTGGACTGTTCCCATGAGGCACAGGGTCAGACTGATTTGCATATAGCCATGTCTGAACTGGGGTGGCAGAGTGGGCTAAAGAAGGGTGATGGATCAAACCCAGATCTTTTGACTGGGTGTGAGTGTTTGATTGGTTCAGATGCTCCGTCCATCACCACCCCCTTTTGTACCGCTTTGGCCACCATAAGTGTGGCAGGGTATGCTCAGACGTGAGTCCGTTGCTCACTTTGCCACTGGATTCAAGCAAGCCGGGCTGAAGATGGCTGGAATGCCAGAAAACGGTCCTCGGAAGCTTGTTTCCGGTCCAGGGAAGGCATGGCTTGGCAGTTCGGGCTGGACTGTTCCCATGAGGCACAGGGTCAGACTGATTTGCATATAGCCATGTCTGAACTGAGGTGGCAGAGTGGGCTAAAGAACGGTGATGGATCAAACCCAGATCTTTTGACTGGGTGTGAGTGTTTGATTGGTTCAGATGCTCCGTCCATCACCACCCCCTTTTGTACCGGTTTGGCCGCCATAAGTGTGGCAGGGTATGCTCAGACGTGAGTCCCTTGCTCACTTTGCCACTGGATTCAAGCAAGCCGGGCTGAAGACGGCTGGAATACCAGAAACCGGTCCTCGGAAGCTTGTTTCCGGTCCAGGGAAGGCATGGCTTGGCAGTTCGGGCTGGACTGATCCCATGAGGCACAGGGTCAGACTGATTTGCATATAGCCATGTCTGAACTGGGGTGGCAGAGTGGGCTAAAGAACGGTGATGGAGCAAACCCAGGTCTTTTGACTGGGTGTGAGTGTTTGATTGGTTCAGAGGCTCCGTCCATCACCACCCCCTTTTGTACCGCTTTGGCCGCCATAAGTGTGGCAGGGTATGCTCAGACGTGAGTCCTTTGCTCACTTTGCCACTGGATTCAAGCAAGCCGGGCTGAAGACGGCTGGAATGCCAGAAACCGGTCCTCGGAAGCTTGTTTCCGGTCCTGGGAAGGCATGGCTTGGCAGTTCGGGCTGGACTGTTCCCATGAGGCACAGGGTCAGACTGATTTGCATATAGCCATGTCTGAACTGGGGTGGCAGAGTGGGCTAAAGAACGGTGATGGATCAAACCCAGATCTTTTGACTGGGTGTGAGTGTTTGATTGGTTCAGATGCTCCGTCCATCACCACCCCTTTTTGTACCACATATAGAAGTGGGCATTTCTGTGTCCTCATGACTCTTTGTGCTTTGCAGCCTGACTCCAATCAATGTCTGGTTTAGACTGACAGTGGCCTGTTTTGAGTATTCACTCCAGACAGTCACAAAGGGAGCTGAGGTGTTTCCCGCATATCCTGATGGGTCTACCTGAGCAAGAGTGGTGGGAAGAGTTGTCACATGCACCTGAACACAGTGCTGTCTCCGCCCCCTGTAGTGTGTCTGGAGCCAGGGCTGGCATTGAATGGAGGTGTTGTGCACTTCTAAAGTTTGTATTGAAGCTACCTCCACATCAAAAAAATTATAAGTGCAGGGGCTCTGACCCAATGATTTTAGACACTGTGTGGACTTGTAACTAGATGCTGGTGGCTCTATAGACTGCACTTTGCTAGGAGAAACCCTCCAATATGGACTTGCCTTTGGTGTGATGACGACCTGCTAAAGGACTGCCTCTTCACATTTTAATGACCCTGTGTGTTGACCTGCCTACATCTTTGCCTGTGTGCCCCAGTGATATCCCAGGGCTTGGCACCCTGCCCTGTATTGCTTGACCCAGCACGTGTTGAGCGAAATAACCTTTTCCCTGGCAGGGGAGCAAATGGAGGACTGCTCCATGCCTTTCTATTGGGCCGAGCGCAAGGTGAGCGTGTTGTCTCCCTCCAGAGCATGCAGATCGCACCCAGGTGCCATTACAGGGACTCCCGTCAGAGTCCCCCTTCAGAGCATGCCCCTCCTTCCCTGTGGAATTGAGTCATGAGTCGTGCGAGGACAGGCTGCGCCAGGACCGGTGTTCAGCCAAAGTGACTGCGCCCGTGCAGGTGCCATCCTACCAGGCGCGCAACACCCATTGGCCTCAAAGGGCTACAGCCCCCCCGTCGTGTGTGGCAGCCCGGGATGAGACACTTCCCGGGCCCGCTCACAGCCGCAACCAAGCACTTCACAGGTCTTTAAAAGACATTGTGCATGTTAATGGGGCTTAGTTGTTGTTTCACCCCTTCTAACAGCCCCTGCAGCTCGACTCTGCCGATTGCCTAAAGATTCAGCCCCCCCCGAATTTTTTTCTTAGCCCGCCCCCCCCAAATTTGACTCTAGTTGCGCCTCTGCATCCTACATGCCTTCACTGTGGTCAGGACAGACCCAGGAGGACACCCCGACAAACGCATTCCCGGCCTGGACCGGCTCCCAATAACTGGTGCCTGCAGCATCTGCACATGTGGGGAAGGCACTGTCTAACCTCGGTAAAAATCTACATTTAGAAAGCGCATGGCTACCCGAAGGCATCCCATCGAGTCCCCGGAGGAGTTGCACAGACGAACCGAGCTTGCTCGCGGGATTCTGCCTCGTTGTGCCCTTTTCCCCATGGAGTCTGCCAGGAGAGGGTGTCCCCCCTTTGTGTCACATACCTTTTAGAGGAAACACTTGTTATGATGTGGCCATTGTGGGGCGAGCCCGTGATGGGGCCCCCGCTATGGAACCACCCGCATTTTAGGAAGCTTTCCTTGAATTACCGAATTGTACGGAATAGGAGGACAGGTGTTCTGCACTCTACGTTATGAATCTGAGATTTACGTATACTAACTAATATAAGCACTGTAGCGCTGGGCCCTGTGGCTCGATGGTGAGATCTGATGATGCTTTGGTGACTCATTACGCTCTGCAGCTAACTACTGAAACCCATTTTCTAACATAACATATGTATTTGTAAAGCACACATTCACTCATGGGCATCTTGGTGCTGAATAACAGATGTTTATTGGTATGCAACTAATGGACAGGCTGGGATTTGAACCTGTGACCATGAGATCAAACACAGGCCCCTACAGTGGATGCATTAGTCCACTAAGCCACCAGATCCGCCTTTATAATTCATAAATGTGTGAATGCTGCATTTCTCCTTTTGTAATGACCAACAATATCCCCTTTTGCTTTCTGACACAGTATATTGGATTTTCTCTCCAAACACCAGTTCTGTGCTAACTCGGTAGAACATTATTCTGGAACGTTCCCTTTCTCTCTGTAATTTGTCCAACAGACTTGTACAAGGAACCGTTCAATTATTGCATGTTTTCATTTTGGTCCTTATTTACACATGTGGCCAATTATTAATCTTTCTACTCTCTAAATGTCTACTTTTCACCTTTCTTTGTATGACCGCCAACATTTCTCCTTCTTTTTTTAGGTCTCGCCTAGACGAAAGCAAAAGCGAAGCTTTTGCTGTCTGTCTAGTGCGAGACAACTTATGTTGTCACTTTTGGGGGAATGTGGACAGCAGACTGCCACGCGCTTTTTCTGGCAGAGATTTGACCTCGTGGGCGCGCACGCCCAGGCCGGCGCCGTGCACGTCCCCTGCCACAGATTCCCTGAACACACACATGCACACGCAGGCAGGAAGGCACACACACACACACGCGCGCACCCCCCCTACTTCCCCCCACTCACCAGCACTCCCCCGCCGCACACACACAGGATCGCACCTACACACACGCACGCACACACACAGACACCCCCCCGCCCTGCCGCCGCCGCCACCACCACCGCAACCGCATACATACAAGCGCACCCCCCCCCGGCCGCCGCCGCCTACATACAAGCGCACCCCTCCACCCCACAAGCCCCACTTACCGCCATTATAAACTCTTGCAGCCTCCGCGGGGCTCTCCCTCGGGCATGGGAGCCCCGCGTCACCAGCACTGCTTCTCTCCGTGGGCGCGTGCGCGGGCTTCCGAAGACGGAAGTCCCGCCCCATGGAAGGTTTCGTTTTCGCTGTCGGAGCTGGTTTTGCTGGGAGGAGGGGGAAGGAGCCAGGTGCTGGTCCCGCGTTGGCACACTTGTTGTCTGTAAGTCTTTCCATCTGCTTCCTACCCCTCAAACTTCCTAAGGCTCTGTCAGGAGCCTGGCGATGGGCAAATGTCTCCAGTGCAGCTCCAGCAGTTCGTTGCTTGCTACATTCTTACTCCGCCTTGGAACTAATTATCTAGCGACACCACATATCCGAGACGCTTCTGTGAAGGCTTTTTTTTCTGTTGTAGTGCATGTTTTTGTTTAGTATCAACTCGACCGAAGGTAAACAAGCTCGACTGACGGTAACAAAGCGCTTTTCTTTACCAGTTGTATTTCAAATGGCCAGGGAGTCCCTTCTTTACACTACAGACGGACATTCTCTACATGAATCATGCACGCACCCCGTATCCCCGCTATTTAGACTCCTCCCCATAAGCTGCTTGTTGTGGATTTATACAGGGTAAATGTTCAGCTGACCCGGCGTTGTGTAATATTTGGTATCCCCTTGTCACCGTCTCTCTAGCTGTGTCATTGCCCGGTACTGACCTAAATACACAGCAGGTTTTCTTCAACCGTGTGATCTGCGGCGTTGGTTACCAGGGTATTATAAACTATGTGGCTGGGAGACCTGTCTATAACGATGCAGGCCACAAATAGCACAGTGGAAGCTGATGCTATGTTATTTCAATCCGGTAGCGTAGCCACGGCCCAATAAGTAAGGTATCTGGGAGCTCTGTTGGTTACAATGCGGGCCACAGACAGCACAGCGGGTGCTGGCTCTGCGTCATATGTGACATATAGTGTTCGGATTCCTGCCAACATCGTATATCTGAAACTATCTTCACATATTGAGACGCACTTCTTGCTAACCACCTGGTCCCGGAATGTGCAGTTTTAGAACGTTTCTCATTGAATCGGGAGCATATGCAGGGCTTTACACGGGATAAAAAAACAGGGGGGGGGGTCGCTCCAAAGGGGCGAGGCAAATGTAATTAAGGGCGTGGCTTAAAACACCCAAGCTATCAATCTATGCTTAGATAGTGTGCCGCCTTACTGGTATTGTGCTTCTTATGTCATTGCATCCATATACATGATACTAGTAACATTACACCAACAACAGGCCAGGACTATTGGCTTTGTCAATGGTTGTTAGTTGCGTAAGATAAAAAAGTAGCATATGTATAATATTTCAAATGCTTTGGGTCAGAAATGATGAGATTATGAAAGCCCTACAATGAGTCTCTTCGAAATTACACCACAGGCCAACTTGACAAACAGATGCTTTGTTTTGTAAAAGAGCCCCATGCAGCGCTTTCACTTTAAAGGCGTCTGCAGCCCTTTCTTTAGACGCGGCTTGTTTAAAGAAAGGGGCGTGGCCGAAAGTAACGTGAAAGCACGGCATGGGGCGCTTTCCAAAAATTGCATTTGCAATGCAATAGGTCTCCCATTTGCGAGAGTTTAAGCTATTGGCATTGTCATTTACAGTGTCAATAGCTCAAACTCCCATAAATGCGAGACCTATTGCATTGCAAATGCTTGTTTTCCCCTGCTTCTAGTTTTCTACCTTTCCTTGTTATCTTCTTAGGACAACTTCTCTTTTCGTGACAATCTCCTTTTTCTTCAGCGTTCATTATCACAGGCTGTGTTTCTATACTCTCGTGTACTAAAAACTATTAAAAAGTATACTTGATAAACTAAAAAACTAACCATGGAAGTCATATATAACTTTGTGTTATTTTTTGTAATTCAATCAAAGACTTTCCATGTGTTTTTAATTTCATTTCATTTATTCTATTGTCACTACGTGGGCCCAAAATAATATATCATTGTATTTCATTTATCGTTATGTTAAGTTTTTATTTATTTTTTTAATTGTCATATATGTTCTCCTTCCTTACCCCTTTAATTGAACTTTTCATGATTAGAGTTCATTATCGTAATTTTCTTTTATTTTGAACTGTTCTATTCCTTGTTCTGCACATATAGGCCTGATGAAGAGACAGTGTAATTTATAAATCGTGAACAGCGTGTTGGCTTGAGTTCTTTCTATAAAGATTTTGAACAATAATAAATACCACAAAGACAATCTGAAGACTAACAACATTTCTTTAAATCCACTGACTTCAATACCTGTCTTGTTTGTTTGCAAGTTGTGTAGAGCATGGAAAGAGCTTTTCAACACCCAAGGACAAGCTGTTGGTCCCATAAGGTCCCCTTCCATTTCATGACTCGTAGTCAACAGAGCATCGACCGGTCTAAACACTAGTCGACTTTATGCCTGTCTTTGACCATGTACTGTGCTCCGCTGTCTTTTCGCTAGGTTTGTTCTATAGAAATAACACATACATACCAGGTACAGTCAGAATGTTAAGTCACAACATCACGGCTATATGGGTAGCCAGGTCACAGGGAATAGTCGTATTCATATGGGGAAACATTCTCTCACAGATAGATCTAGGCTGAGCAGCTCTTACACACCCTGATGTTTCATAGTCTAACTTGGAACCCAGCCACTGCTATGCACCCCAATGTTTTCCTGGGATGTTTCAATCTCCTCATCACCGGGGTGTCAATCACCTCACAGTCTGGGTATTGGTGATGGCATTAAGGCAAAGATAGCTCCATCTCAGCCCCATGGGGTACACCAAAAACATAGGCCTCGAGTTTCCTGAACAGAAAATACATGCATATCATCTTGCTGTGTGTGAGGTCTGTGGGCCAGCCCTACGGACAGGAAGCCAGGTGTCACCTGTCCCAATCTCTCTCTCCAGGTTGGTAGACCTAATATGGTCCAAGTTCCACAGCAAGCATTTTCAGAGTTGAAGCCATTTGTGTTGCAACTTTCCCCTACTAACGGAGTAGTTTTAAGGCCTTCTGCCGAAGCGGATCCTCTGCTAAGGCGGAGAAGCGTCACCCCACTGCTCTCCGAGCAGTTGAAAGAGGAGAAATAAAATGATAATAACACAGCTTTATTACCATTTTATTTTTCCTACTGCAGTGGATGAGCTGGGGTGGAGCTGGGCTCCATGACGTCAGAGCACTGCAGGGGGAGGAGTGGTGAGTGCACCCTGTAAGTGCCCACGGCTGTTTGGCCGGCCGTGTCGGGCTGGCGACAGCATCATGCACACTTTGCATCTTCTCCACCCAGGCTGCATTAGAGCATAGGTGGAGAACATGCCTAACCTCCCATTCCCTGGCTGAGCGCCGAAGCACGGTGCTCAGACCAATCACAACGCTGCCTTGCAGCATTGTGATTGGCTGTAGGGATCCTTGATGGTTCCTGCTGCCGGACTCGAAGAAGATGAATAGGACGGAGGAGAGGCGGCAGCCGGCACAATTCCAGGTAAGTGTTTAACTTTTCTTTTTTTATCTTTTTTATTCCCCCCTCCTCCCCGCCCCACCAGTCCTGTCCATTAGCAGCTGCTACTGGCCCTCCATTACAGTCTGGCAGCCCTCTACACCATCGTGGTTGAGACAGAAGTTGGCCGCCCACAATCATTTCATAACAACATATGGCCTGCGATCAGGAATGTACATAGGGTCTGGCCGTGCTTACCTACAACCATGCATCCTTGGTGGTCCAGCCCCATCCACCTGTAATAACCCATCTAAGACAGGGGTCTCCTGTAGTCTCTCTTTAGGCATGTCTCTCCTCTGTTGAAGCACAGCACCTCATCCTGCCTGACAGCCCTCTGACAGCTGAAAGAACTGAAACATCTTCACTGCAGTCAGACACAGCCAATTCACTTCAGGCAGTCACCCAGTAAGACACCTACAAGCCCAGTCACTCACATAAGACTCATCCCATGCACACTACTTCCCAGAAACATCCCTCTATCGCAGTCAAATAAACACAAGCCCTGGTCCCCAGTCACACTTCCACTTACACCACGTATGAAGAGGTCTTACACACCAAGACACTCCAGTATACAAGAAAGATTAGTGTGGGAGAGGACACTACAGCCGCCCTATTTAGGGTGACTTGCAATACATTTTGTGATAATCAATGCAAAATGGTGCATTTCAGAACTGTATTTCACCAAACCAGGGGCGGCTCCCCAATTGGAGTGGAGGACCGTCACCCTATTTAAATGCCTCCAGAAAAGCTCCAGAGACGAAAAATAAAATGGTAATGAAGTTAATTCATACACTTTCTTTTTTGTCAACCCGTCCTGAATCAGGAAGGGACGGGCCCGGTGAGTTGCAGCAGTGGTTGGCTGCCTGTGCACTAGTTTAAGGTGCGCATGCCCCTTTGGCCGGCCATCTTGCAATGGTCAGCCTGACATGTGCACTATAACCTCTCAACTCCACTGTCTTAGACAGCCAGTGTGAGAGCCTGCACAGGCCTCTACTGTCCTCAGGAGCATTGAGAGATGCCTGTCCCTCCAATCCTGGTGATTCTCTCATGCTGGTTAACAGCATGCGAGCAGCACCAGGATTGGTTAAGAAGGTTAGCTGGGGCCCTGGACGCGATGTCGGAAAAGAAGGGGACCGGAGCGAGGAGGACATTTCTGCGAAAGAAGGTATGTGACTTTTTATTTATTTCACGTATGTATTGATTTTATTTATGTTGTGTATTTATTTTAACCCCCAACGCATTTGCCCGCCCCTCCAATCGCCATGCTCGCCAGTCGCCACTGCACCAAACAAATTAATGAGTTTTTTGGGATACACACCAGAAAACCATCACCACCCCTGCATTTGAAGATACCGCATGATGAAACGCCTTGTTAATGTCCCCAGCACAATCTACTTTGGGCACTGATTCCCTAAGGCTACAAAATGGCTCCATGTCAACAGGGCAGGTTTACAAACCTACCTAGTCGCGCACTGTGCACTTGGTGTGTCTTCACCTTAACTAATTCAAAAGAATTTTTGCATTCTCAACCAAAAGTCAATTAATTGTTTTAATTCTTATTCTACATTATATTCTGTGCTTATTTCAAACAATGTCAATTATTACATCATATCGACATATACAATAACATTAGGAATTTATTTCAAATCATACATATACAAAATTTATTGTTCTTCCAATCATTGTTTAAATATTGCAGTTTCCTTGTGCAGCCCTATGCATTTCGGTACACATAGGTACCTTCATCAGGGGCCAATTTCTGTGTGCTATGATTTGTGTACTTGAGATCGTTTTTTATCTTCAGGTTAGCTTCTCGACACTGTTGCGTACATGGGACTATTACAGACGGTGAAAGACACAGAACAAGATAAAAGTTTTTGAAAAGTAAGGATCACCGATAAACTGATCAAGGTTCAGCTGTCGAGAAGCTAACCTGAAGATAAAAAACGATCTCAAGTACACAAATCATAGCATACAGAAATTGGCCCCTGATGAAGGTACCTATGTGTACCGAAATGCATAGGGCTGCACAAGGAAACTGCAATATTTAAACAATGATTGGAAGAACAATAAATGTTGTATATGTATGATTTGAAATGAATTCATAATGTTATTGTATATGTCGATATGATGTAATAATTGACATTGTTTGAAATAAGCACAGAATATAATGTAGAATAAGAATTAAAACAATTAATTGACTTTTGGTTGAGAATGCAAAAATTCTTTTGAATTAGTTAAGGTGAAGACATACCAAGTGCACAGTGCGCGACTAGGTAGGTTCGTAAACCTGCCCTAATTCTTTATTCTTGAACAAGGAGTGACTACACTTATTAGTCGCAGCACCATTACATTAAAGTGACGAACAAGTTTATCAGGAGTGCTCCTCACGCACCCAATAACCGTCCATGTCAACAGGGACATCATCCTCCAGTTAGTTTTTACTTCCACAAACCCCTGTAATCTGTAGCTGTAGTCACATTGGTTAGATGTAGGTGAACCCTGACCTCAACAACAAACAAGAGGAGAACGTCACCGGGGTGTGAAATGCAAGCCCAGTGCTGAAACATGGTGTCCCTATTGGCTTGCACTCAGTTTGGGTACCATGGTACTTGGTGCAAGCAAGAACAACCACCCCCTGTGCTGGTTGGGTAGGAAAATATTAGTGGGCGCCGCCACAAAACTAAAGTAGGGGGGGAATAATATATATTTTGTAACCTACCTGTCCAGATGCTGCCAGCCATCATGGTGCTTCTCTCCTCCTATTATTTCCACAAGGAGTATGCAGTTCCTCTGGGCGGACAAAGTGTTAAGGAGGCAGGAGGTGGTGGATCCTTCTTGTCTGAACTAGAGTCCTCACACACCCAGCCAGCTAAGTGTCATGCTTCATCATCTGGACTTGCTCCTCGTCGGGTCAGCGCTGCAATACCCGACGCGCACCCTTAAAGGGGCTCTTTGGCGGAGATCTTTTGTTCCTTGCCGTATGGTGCTGTGGGTGCGGCACAGCATGGTAGGTGTACCGGCGCACATCCCGTGTGGATAGGACAAACCGATACTGGTGTCTGGAGCCGAACACCAAATGGAGTGAGTCTTTCCCTACAGTTAGGTCACCACTTGGATTGGCAGAACGTTATGCTCGCATCCATGAAGCTTGGTAGGTAGGAGTTCTTTCATCAACCACTGCGTGTAGATAGTGTACAAACTAGGTCCTGATGAAATGCCACGGCTCAGTATTGTAAGGATCCAAGTGCTGTTTCCGCAGGAGTGCCAGGAACCGAAGACAAGCCCAACCCATCCCCCTTACACCTCTTGTGTCTATCAAACACTAGAGCACAACGGTGATATGGAGGGAAAGGAGGGAACAAAACAAGGAAAGGAAGGGGAAAAAAGACTCCACGGACAGGACTATCCAACAGGTCGGAAACAGGTGCTAAAAGAAAGAATTAGGGTCAACATGCAACAAAAGAATACATATAACAATATCTTGTATATTCTATATGTGTTTACCTAAATGGTGTCTTGAAGTTTCATACCATGCCAGTGAATGACTTGCTCCCAGGAGTTTCATAGAACCGAATCACCTCAGTAATGACTTTGATAAGCCTGTATAAATGAAAGGTAGAGATATATCCAGGGTGTGCCAACTCCATACTACTATATACTTGTGCTTCTCACCCTCTCGTGGACTGGCTAAAGTAGAGGAGGTAAGAATGTCCTACTAATGGGTTCGCAAGTCTGTAATATCTGTAACATAACAATACAAGCTTAAGTATATATGTGATTCACTTTAGAGGTAATTGTAAAAGTGCGCAAAAGCGCTTTACCAGGTCTTCATTCTTCAAGACTGTGACGAATGCCAGCATCCGATACCAGTGGGAGTCCGAAAAGAACCAGGGAGTAGAAATGATAAGGAGAGGGAGGCCTCTAGGCGGACCACGACTACCACAATGCCCTATGAGCAACCACACACAGGCCCAACCCAAGTCCGGCCGACCAACGGAACACAAGTCCGGTCGGCAGGTGGACCCGCGAGGAGCAGGCTGGCGCCACCAAGAGGAGTGGAGAGGATAGTCGACACTAGAGAATTAAAGTGGAACCTCGAGTCCGCCTATGAACCAAAGACGGAGGCGAAGTGAGGGGTTGCCAAAGCTACAGAGAAGAGCAACGAAACCCCTACGGTACCAAGATCTCAGAAGGGGCACAAATACCGGATATATCGTGGTCCCGCAAAAACGAAGAGATCTCCAGCCGCGAGAGACTAGACGAAGCAACAGGATACAGTGAAACGGCAATACGGCTCGGCGGAAGTGACGAAATGCAAGAGGACCACAACACTAGAGCGCAAAGCACCGCTCTAGGAGGGAAGTCAGGCTTTTGATTATTGCCTGACCCCCTCGCACATGCGCGCTGCAGGGCGGCCATCTTTGCCGGTAAACGCGAGCTGGCAGGTGTGACAAGTATTGACCACTGTGCACGAAACATGTCGACCATGTAATGTAATGTAATGTAATGTAATGTGTATACTTGTAAAGACCATGAGAGTTGAGCCTAGCTCCACTGGACCATAAGGTCAGAGAGCAGCCACTTTAATTGCTTTTAAGAAGGTGGATAGCCAGCCTAATAAAAGTTTATTTGGACTATCCAACCTTTTTTAATATCACTCACTTTCACCACATCTACAATAGTTTTAGAGCCCTCACACCCACAGCACCATACAGCAAGGAACAAAAGATCTCTGCCAAAGAGCCCCTTTAAGGGTGCCCGTCGGGTATTGCAGCGCCGACCCGACGAGGAGCAAGTCCATATGATGAAGCATGACACCTAGCTTGCTGGGTGTATGAGGACTCTAGTTCTGACAAGGAGGATAGCCCCCTCCTCCTGCCTCCTTAATACTGTGTCCAACCTGAGGAACTGCATACTCTTTGTGGAATTAATTGACTGGGCATGTATGCTGGACCTCGTGAATAAGCCCCGATAGTCCCCTCCTTTGCCAAAGCTTCTCTCCTTCTGGCAGTCACTGGGGCACAAAGCACAGGCTCCCCACCCAATCCAGACGCTGCTCTCATGCTATACCAAGCATGAGAGCAGCGAGGGGATTGGTCTGAGTGGGCTTGTCTGACGCTCGCTCAGGCACAGGGAGCCTGCTGCTTTTCTCCAACCCTGCAGTCAACACAGCTGGCTTGGAGAAACCTAAGTGAGCATGTCTCACCGGTCTAAGACGTCCATCCAAACCGACATAGGCACTCTACAGTGCCCATCGCCAGGGCGTAACACAGGCCCTCGCGGTGCGGGGGGGGCCCTTAGCTCCAAGGAGCCCCCTCGGCACGGACCTCTGGCCGGAAGAGCTCCTGATTGAGCCCGAGGGGGTCCCCCTAAGTACCGTGCAGGGAGGCCCCCTCACTTTTCGTTACGCCAGTGCCCATCACTCCCTCAGCCTGCCATGGCCTGGCCCAGCCCAAGACTCCCTGGCTCAGTCAGCGGAAAATAAAATGATAATATTGTTTTATTTTCATTTTAATTTCCTTTGACTGACTGACCAGTGGGGCGGGGGAATCTCCTCTGCCATTACGGAGGAGATTCCCCTGCAAAATATGGTAATAATAAGGGTTCATGGGACGGGGCCTATGGACCCTGGTGCTGCTACACCAGCTGCACCATTGACAACAACACTCACGGACCGACACCACTTTCGTCACTCTTCCGCGGCAGGAAAACCTTCAGCAGAAGTGACTTGTACTTTTTAGCTAAAACGTCTGTAACTTTCAACCAAGCTTACACTTATCCGAAAACTGCAGGCGTGATATATATATTTAGAAACGATACATAGATGCAGCATAAACTCAGGAGAGCATTTCTATTAGTAGAAAACTTCACTTCACATATTTGAACTGAATTCGTAACATGAAAAGCACTTGATAGACTGTCAGCAGGGAATACAGCTTTAAAAAACAAGCTGCAGTGCTCTGCTGCCATCTCCTGGTAGAAGAGTATATGCATGCTAAGTATTAAAGTACAAAATAAATGTTCAAGGGACCTATCTCGAATGATGTGCTTTACAGGCGCAGCGCACGGCTCGGCGCCCGTTTTATCCGCCTGCATGGTGCATAGGGTATATTTGTTTAATCCAATATTTCTCTGGTTTTATATCTCTGCTATAGAAACAGTGCTCAAGGTTTGATTCATTCTTCACGCCCTGCAAGAATATCAGAGCTGCCAAGGTTTTAGATTTCTGTGTGTGACATTTTCATATTTTTTGTGTAATTATGAGTGACATTTCACCGACTGTGAGTGACACTTTTTTGCGAGCAAAATCAAACAATGAAGACGAGGGAAACATATACATATATTAGAAATTACATCCATTTGAGCAACGAGAAAGTCTAAGAAGATTTTTAAACTGCTGCGAAACACTAGAAATGGAAGATACTTAACCGGAGACTGATTCTGTGTGAGTGCAGAACAGGCATCTTAGCTGCCAAGTTTTCAAATTGCGTATATGTGGCATGTCCATAGTATTAGTGGACTGGTGAATGACATTTAACTGCTAACTGTGTGACACTTACAGTGACACTTTCTCATGAGTGAAAACCATGTAATGAAGTGCACGGAAAGAAAAAAATATCAGAACTTATCCCCAAGAAGTTCTAATATCTTGCAACTGGAGCAAAACCCTAAAATGAAATTTTACACTTGCTTTATAATGAACTATCAGCCTGATTCATCATTCTCCCGTTTTGCGAGCCCCTAATAGCGATTCATAACGAATCGCTATTAAGGACTTGCAAAACGGGATTCATGTAGGAATTGCAATAAATATTGCGATTCCTACACATTCCTTATTTGCGATTAGCAATTTGCTAATCGCAAATAAGGAATACTCCCCATTCATTCCTATGGGCCAAAAGGCCCATAGGAATGAATGGGGAGTATTCCTTATTTGCGATTAGCAATTTGCTACTCGCAAATAAGATAGCGATTTAAAGGGTGCCAGGGGTGTCCAAAGGACACCCTGTAGCACCCCTTAAATGCAAATTGAAACAGGTGTTGCGCACACACATGTCCAAAGGACATGTGTGTGTGCAACATGCAACTTAGAAAAATGCTTTTAAAAGCATTTTTCTAAGTTTTCGCTATATACCACGAGGTTTGACTTCAGGGTAAATAGCGGGCCGAAATTGCGAATTCGCAATTTTAAAATGGATGATGAATTGCATTTAAGGAATTTCAAATAGAGATTCCTTAAATGTAATTCCTCGCAAAATAGCGAAATCGCTATTACCGATTTTTGCATTTGGGATGATGAATCCCAAATGCAAAAATAGCGCTCGCAAAGGGCCAGATTCTCATAATCTGGCCCTTTGCGAGCCGATTTCGGCTTGATGAATCAGGCTGTATGTCTGCAAATGCTGTGGTAGGCTAGCTTACACTGTGTGTAATACAATTTCAAAACAATGTGAAAATTCATGTGCCTACAATTGCAGGCTGGGTCCTCGTAGCACTATAATATAGAAGTATCTAGCCACTACTGAGCCAAGAAGGACAAACTTCTGTTCCGCTCTGGTTACAGCTATTCTGCGCTGGAAATTGCCTGACAATTTATCGCAGTTACAATATAAATGCAAGCAATAAACTGCCAGGCTGTCTGAAATGATTGGTGTGCACTAACTGGCAATGCGATCTAGTATTAATCAAATGCTACAGAAATCAACTTGACAGTTCAGAGCTTGAAGAACCAGAATGCATGAATGACTCACCTGACTGCTGCTGGTAAACAGGCGCTGGGGAGTGTATGCTCCATACTGAGCGCTTCCCCACTTGGTTTCGTCTTGGGCCTAAACTCTTTGGTTGGTGGGGCATGGGGGCCAAGGGGGCACAAGTTGCAACAGCAGGCGGCAGTTAAAGAGTGTGCCTGAACAGACGTCGCTGGACCCTGCCAAGCAGTGACCTGTTTTCGTTTAGAAGTGTTTATTATTCCTCCTGACGAGCCGGTAGTGGCACTTAATTTTTGCGCGCTGTTCAGCCAGAGTGACCTCCACAGCACCGTGACCAATCCCCCTAAGTGACACTGAAATAATTTTGTCGGGCAAGGCGACACAGCAAAGTTAGGGTTCTCTCTTGCGCCGTTCTGTGTCGTCCTCCACAGCGGCAGTCCTACTGACCACTTCCTGTGAGACTGATGTAACTACACAACAGTCGGCACAATCCTCAAGGCGCCACTTTCAAGGGTGTGGTATAAAAGGGGGTGGTGATGGACGGAGCATCTGAACCAATCAAATACTCACACCCAGTCAACAGATCTGGGTTTAATCCATCACCGTTCTTTAGCCCACTCTGCCACCCCAGTTCAGACATGGCCATATGCAAATCAGTCTGACCCTGTGCCTCATGGGAACAGTCCAGCCCGAACTGCCAAGCCATGCTTTGCCACTGGATTCAAGCAAGCCGGGCTGAAGATGGCTGAAATGCCAGAAACCGGTCCTCGGAAGCTTGTTTCCAGTCCAGGGAATGGATTAAACCCAGAACTGTTGACTGGGTGTGAGTGTTTGATTGGTTCACCTCCCTTTTGTACCACTTTCAAGGGCGGGCACCCAGAAAGTTTCCTTTAGGCATCAATGCTGGTGCTCACTACAGATTGGCTGAGCCGGCAGGAAAGTTAAATTCGGACCCATGCACTAGTTAGACAGTCTGCCTGCCGGTGCGTCCAACACCGGTAAAATATGCGCAGCACCGCACACTAGTTAATTCCTGTGCCAGCAAGCCAAACCCCAGTCCAGTCCCAGCTTAAATTCCTACCAATCCGACCTCACTTCCCTTCACAACCAGGACGTGAGGTCACACCCCCGCCAGCCACAGCCAGTACGCAACCACTGCTGAGGGCAGGGCCCGACGGCCGTGGGTTACTGTGTCTGAATGGGCACAGGACTGCCACTGAGCCGGGTGACGTCATGCCCTTCTATAGTGAATGACTCAGCCGCGCTGCGGACGGGAATTTCAGCAGAGGTAGACACATTGTAGCAGCAGCAGTCAGTGCACAATCATTAACTCTAGCAAGTGTCACAGGCTGGCATTGCCAGTTAATTCAGTGCGGCTGGTACAGAGCAGAGAGACAGTGCCATTAAAATGCGTGACTATGCATTTCAGTGCGGTGATGTGGAACACCACACTGAAATGCGTTAGAGTCACATCCGTTGCGTGATACTTGGCAGGCCTAGAATATACAACTGGCACTCAGATATACCTGTGCTGCACCCAAAAAGTCTATAATGGTGAACTACACCTTTAAGTGTCTTTCCCCACTGCGGACAGCAGCGCAGCGTGGGTTACCAGTGCCCTCTGAAGTAACAAAACTTGAGGGAGGCCCCAAGGTACTTAGAGGGGCCCTCTCAGAACTCAATCGGGAGTTTGCTGGCCAGAGCACTCTGCTGAGGAGGCCCCTGGAGCTTGGGGGCCCCTGCACCGCGGGGGCTGCAGGAGCCTGTATCACACTACTGCCAGGGCCCGGGGCAAGGCAAGTATCCTTCCACTTTTCTTGTAAAATGTTGCATCCCTATCAATGCCCCTAAGAATTTTGCACCCGGGGTCCTAGACATGATGCCATTTTCCATGCTGCACCAGTACACGTAGCCAGACAGGCTTTTATTCCACTGGGCATTTCCCCAGTGGGCTGCAGCTGTTTGAGGCTGGTTTTGCAAGTGTCTCTGTTTCTTTTCCCAGTTCACCAAGGTTAATTGCAACAGGAACAGGAGGCTTTAATAGAGAGAGAGAGACAGACAGACAGACAGACAAAGGCAGGTAGAGAGAAAGACATCAGAGAAGAAGAGAGGACGGATGGATGGATAATGGAGGTAGCGGGGCTGGTGTGAGCATTTTTTGCCAGAGCTGAGTTGGTTGGCCAGTCAGTCCCTGGCAGCACATAATGGATGTGTGTGCTACGTTTTGGTATCTTTAACACATACATTAAATCGAAATAGTAATAAGTTAATGAATGTTTTGCTGACAGCACAGCTCGTAAACACAGGGCTCGATCTGCGTTTGTGTTTCCGAGCTCTGCATGTTAGAAAAGCATGCATTAACTCAAAAACATTTCGAGGTAATATGTGCCTTCAAGATGCCAAAAAGAACATAGACCCATTCTGCATTGGCGTAGCACAGAAAACGGCATGAAGATGTGGCCACATGTCCTTACAGATTTATATTTTCATTTATTAATGCAAGACCATAAGTCCCATGTGCAAAGAAAAAGCAGAAGTGGATTTGAGGGCTGTGTCGTAGAACTGTTAGAAGCAGCAGATTGGACCAAATAGTTCCAAAGGTTCTGAAAGGGAGATGGGTGTTTTTGACTACATTGGTACTCAAATCTAAACCTGATACAAAGTCAGGAGTAAATTGAACTCCAGTGGCAGGCAGCAAGATTGGCTCTCACGCAGCTGCCAAGTGGTGTTGCATTCTGGGACTTGCGGTTTTGCTTTTAACATTGAGGCATGAGTTTAAAAATTGCAGCATGCAAAGCACTGCTAGCAGAAAAAACAGGCTTGGCTGAAGGAATCACACTAGAGAAGATGACAGGCCAGCCAGATGGCTTAGCGAGCTAATGGTGACCCAGATGTCTACTCTAATCTTCAGTTCAGGAATTTGAATTCTGGCCTTACATCATTTCATGGCCATTAAGTGGAGTACCAGTAAATTAGGTAATAGTAACACGTTATTTCTAGTGCTTAGAAAGAAGCGAATTGCAGCACGAAGAACTAGAGAAAAGGCAATATATTATTATATATTATCATTACTGGGACACCACACATCTGAGCATTCACTGTTCAAGCAGAGTCTATAGTATCCAAGTACTCAAAATAGAGTAGACCCTTCCTTTAAAAACAAAGCAGCCAGAAGAAGATAACTCACTTGAAAGCTCTATTTGAAAACAAAAATGCAATATAAATGTTGCTGAGTATGAGGTTTTTATGAATAAATATGAGATAAAGTAACCTCTACGATATATAGCGACCAATTAGAGGAATCTTCCCAAACGCAGAGATGATTCGTAAGTTCTGGGCATGCCAAGGTGACTGACAATACAAGTTATATACATGATATGCAGTGTTTTATTCCATACTGTACCTGGCCACACTGTCACCCACACCCAAACTCATTGTTTGAATACTTCTGGTGAAAGATCTTCCAGTATGTAAATTAGGTATAAATAACATAAGGTAGGCGAAATGATTTATATGTATTGTGAAAATAAACACACCAATGCAAAGCTTGAAATTTTATGTAAACACAGTTTAAGCAGTTTAATGAAATTCACTACCAAAGATAGTTGTGTGCTTCAGAATGAGTGCTAATATGTAGCTTGATTCCTGAGCGCCAGTATTGAACTCTAGTTTTCAGAAATATGCAGATCCGTTATATTTCACTAGGTGCCCACTGAGTTAGGGCCCAAAATCCACAACTATCCAAATTGCAAAAAAAGGTTGATCTGTCCATGTTCTGTTTTGGGCCGTTTCTTGTCGTGGGTGCTTGGCCCACCCACACTAGTGACGTAACATTTTTATCACAAGATGTGGGAAAATGCTGGGTGGTAAAACATTTGTGACTCACCAGAGATTCCAGAACTTTTGCTCACATGAATGTAAGGAGAATGTGTGTTTTAGCCAAAGTGTGAGGCTTGTAAGGACTTCTGGGTAAGAAAATCTGTTTAGAGTCACACAAGTCACCCAACCATGGAATCCCCTAGGTGTCTAGCTTTCAGAAATGTGCGGGTCTGGTAGATTTCCCTTGGTATCGACTGAGCTAGGGCCCAATATCACAGCTACTCAAAATGCAAAAAAAAAGAGTTTGTTTTGAGTGGTAAAAATGGATCTGCCTATGTTCTGTTTCGTCCCATTCCTGTCGCGGGCCCTAGGCCCACCCACGTAAATGCTACACCATTTTTATCACGAGACATTGAGGAATGCTGGGTGGTTGGAATTTTCTGGCTCCTCAAGATTGCAGAACTTTTCCCTAGATGCAGACAGAGCTAGGGCCTCAAATCCGTAGGTACTCAAATTGCAAAAGGGCCTTTTTTAGTGGAAAACGTTAATCTGTTCATTTTGCGTTTTGGGCCCTCTAATGTCGCAGGCGCTAGGCCGACCCACACAAGTGAGGTACCATTTTTATTGGGAGACATGGGGGAATGATGGATGTTAGGAAATTTGTGTCTCGTCACTGATTCCAGAACTTTCTCTGACAGAAATATAAGCAAAATGCATGGGTTTTAGCCAAAGTTTGAGGTTTGCAAGGCCTTCTAGGTAAAATAACCTGGTGCGAGCAACACAAGTCACCTCAATCTGGACACCGTGGGTGTCTGGTTTTCAGAAATGTGTGGATCTAGCAGGATTTTGGGGCATTTTGTGTTGCAGATGTTACACCCAGCCACACAGGTTAGGTATCAGTTTTATCAGGAAATGTGTGGGAGCACAGAAGAGTGAAACATTTATTATTACTAATTGGATTTCTCTGCATTTTTGGCTATGGAATGTAAGCCAGTGTAGAAGAAAGAAGACATTTTACAAAATGCCCTCTGAATTACATGATGGTATGGGTAATCCCAAATTCAGACGTGTACAAATAATCCCTTTTTCTAAACTCTGTATCCTCTGTACATTTCAGAAATACATTGGTTCCTTTTATACCCATTTAAAATATTTTTATATTTTACCAAATGAATTGCTGTACAATTGTACACAATTAATAATCATTGTATGGTGCAACTTAGTTATTGGCTCTGGGTATTGTGTTTTTGGAGAAATTATAAACCGTATATATTGCCATGACCAGAAGGTTTTGTCAGATGTAACGGTATATTGCTTTTGTAAATCTCCCATTGTAACAAGAAATTGAAAATGTTGTCATAAATGGCTGTTTCTTCCTACTCATTTTCATGTTATTTTAATTTCAGCAATTTCTTTGGAAAAACCTTAATGTGTCTACACAAATGACCCCTGGATGAATTCAGAATTGTGTCTACTTATAAAAAATGTATTATATTTCGGGTTCATTCATGGGTTTTACACCTGTTCGCACCATAAAGTGCCAAAAGGTTGAAACCACAAAATGAGGAAAAATGGACTACCTCTTATAAAACAGCAAAACCTGTGTAAAAAAATTGTCTTATTTGATATAACTGTGCTTCTCCTGAAAGCCGGGAATATAGTAGTCCAAGCACAGCAAACCCTTTGTTGATGCCATTTTTAGAAGAAAAAATATATATATGCTTTCTTGTAAAGCACTTTTTTCCCCATTTTTTGCCACAAAGTCAAAAGATGGCTTAGTTTTCGCTGTCTTCTGAGTCCTCTCTAGAGAAAAACACAAACCATGGCAACCTTTGAAATTCCCTGGACGTTGGGAAAAAAGGAAATACATTTGGTGTGGATACCTTAAGTGGAAAAAGGTTTTGAAGGCGTAAGCATGAAGTACCTCAAATACCAAAAAAAGGGCTTAGAACTACAAGGTGGAAAGGCTCAGCATTAAAGGGGCTTAAGCGGCAGTGATATACAAAAGTGTTAACCTTTTAAAACATGCTTATAACTCAAAAACTAATGATTAGATTTACACCAAATCAACAAAAGCATGATTTCTGAGTGAACTTTTCCTTTTATGCCAAGTGTGATATAAACCATTTAGTGGTTCAGGCTGCAGGCACAAGCACAATTTCCTATGAGAGCTAAAATGGGAAAAACTTCTCTTTCGACCCCTTCACTATTTTTCCCTGCACAGATTTTTATGAAACTTGGCATGCCAAACCTTAGGTGACTAAGCAAATTTACCAAATTTCATGTAAAGCCATTGAAGGAGTCAAATGTTATAGGTAAATTACAAAAAATGCCTATTCAATGGACAGTGTAACTGAACTATATCTACAGAGTGATGACCATAGGTGCATAATGAGCCTATAGAAATAGAGACAGAGAGCTAGCTATCGATACATAGCTGTGGTAAACAATAACTCAAGCGACGAATAATAATAGTGTGTACTCACAGTTCTTCTCCTTTTTTTGCCTTCTGGTCCACGACCAGGAAGACAGTTCCAAAGCTTCCACTTCCAAGCTTCTCCTTTGAGACATATCTCTTTGCAATCAAGGCCTCTGTACTGATGGAGATGGGTTTGTTGCCCTTTATGTCCTCCCTTGGACCCCGTTCCGCCTCGTGGAACTTCGGCATTGCTCCAAGCACCGGTGAGTTCCTTTACTGGTTTGTCTGGTTTCCAGGGAAGTAGTCTTTCCAAACCACTGAATATTCACTCAGCAATGTTCAATGGATGGTCCTTTAAGACATAAAAGAGAAATACATCTTTACTAGACAGGCTTCCATTGCTTTATGTAGCTTCAAAGATGTAGAGAACCCACTGGGAATATGTTTGCTAGCACACCAAGATGCTGTCAGTGGTACATGGTGCTAGAGTCGTTGGATGAAAGTTCAAAGGAAAACAAAGTCAGATGAAAACGTTTCCCACTCATAAAACCTGGTAAAACAATATTTTTGCACAAGCACATACTATTCACTCATATTTACTCTGAACTCCACAGGAACAACAAATACTATACCACCAGAGGGAAACATCCTTTACGACAAAACTTTTACAACGCGGTACCATTACCACGCAGGTTTTACAACGCAAGTCATTACAACGACTTGCGCTGGAGGGCGCTGTAGGATAGGGAATAGTTTAATTTACTATCCAACACCTTCCCTACTATCCACGGGGACTCGAGTTGGAATAGTAAATTAAACTTTTTCACTATCCAGCGCCCCCCAACATGCGTGGTAACTGTACGCGTTGTAAAAGCACGCGTTGTACCGTCATACTTCCACCACCAGACATCACCTACTGTTCTCAATAAAAATTATACCCAGTGGTTGATGAAATATACAGACATGATCATGAAAAATCAACCAGGCCTGCTGAACATGACTGCCCTTCCAACTCCTACCTTCTGTTCTTTTCTTCCTCTGCGCCCCACTCCCCATGTCACAGGCCTGTGCGTTGCACAGTGCCATTCTCCCATTCATCCAATCACGGGGAGAGCACTGTGAAAACTGCTCATGTCATTACAAAATGGCTTCATGTCATCAGGGCACCAGGTTCCAGTTCTACAGTTTTCGTTTCCAAATTGTTGCGTTCAGGTCTTAACATGAAATTGCTTGTGTTGAAAAGAACCTAGACTACAACTCCAAAATGCATAAGGCTGTTAAAGGAAAGCCAAGACAGAAAAAATGACGGGGCATATTACCAACAAATAGCGATATTTATCGCTAAGTAGGCTTTGCGGCAATATTTTTATCGCCACGCATCACCGTTTTTTATCGCTGAGATAACTTGCTATTAGCAAGGTTTATCTCAAAAGCGATAAAAATCCAGGCGATAGCAGCGAAATGCGTGAATATCGCTGAGAATACAGCGATATTCACGCATTAGCGTCGAAATGCTCTTAGCCATGTTATCCACCTCCCATTGGATAACATGGCTAAGAACTGGTCTGGGCAGGTGTTAGTATTTGGAGATATTCGCGCTTAGCGCAAATATTTCCATTGCTACGCCTGCCTTGCTAATAGGCGATAGCGTCGTTATCGACTGCTTTCAGTCGCTAACGGGTTGGGTACGCCCACTTTGCATGTCATTAGTGATAAATATCGCTGACAAGCAAAGCGGGCCCCTAAACCGCTCCATATCGCCTACAAGCTGTCGCTAACTGCTCTTAGCGACAGCTTGTGAATAGGGCGATATAATTATCGCCCTCCTTGGTAATATGCCCCGACGTTCTTGTTGTCATGGGGTCATCTACTCATCTGGTGTATTCAGGGGAGCATGGAATCTTATGGAGAATTGAAGGTATATCTCCAGCAGGGCAGGGAAGGATGCAAAAGAAATCCTTAGCTCATCACAAATGTGGAACCATATTTCTGTCATATATGTCGCAAAAAGGCTTCCGCGAGTTAAAGTTGTAACTGTGGCCATGTCGAGTCTGGTTTGATCTTGTATATTTACACCGTGGCTGTAACGCTCATCCTATGTACTCATTCATTAAAAGATTCCCATCCTATATACATAGTTCAACATTTTACATGGTCATTACATGATACATGGCTCTTAACTACTTCAGCAGGATATCTACTGAATTTCACTGGTTTTATGTGAGGTTTGAGTGTAGCTGGGGTTGGCTTTCCTTACCTCCAAGAGAGACTGTGTGTTCCAAGTCAAGTTCAGCTCAAGGTGAGACTACCTAGAAGATCTGGTATCGCACCCTCTAGCGTAAGTCCATAAGGGCCCTCCCTAAGGCAACATATATGATGTGGCGCGAGCACTGCCCGCTAAGACAAATGTGACCCACAGTACAATCCGGCCTAGGGGAGCCACACGCCTCCTGCATGTAGTGAGTCAGAATTGGGAGTGAAAAAATCTTTTGTCTTAGCCTGACAATGTTTTTACTTCACTGGTAAAACCATTGATATTTCACTGGAAGGTACAGGGGCAATCACTCACTCATATAAGTGATTTGTGCTGTATTTTTTAATTATTTATTTTATTAGAATAAAAACAATTGTGCTGTGATTACAATTTTGGAGTGTTTTTTTTGCCCATTGACTGATGCAAATGTAGTACTGCAAAATAGTTTTCGATATTGGTTCATAAAAGAAATTGATCACCTTCTCCGAATTTGTATTTAATTTAACGCTCAGGCTGTTAGAACTCTTTTAGCCTCAGTGTAAATTCCACTTAGTGTGAATCATTTTCAGCCAATCCCTAACCAGTAGCGCTCTCCATCTACTAGCTAGGAGGTGAGAAAAAGAAATGTGTTATGAACACTGAATACTACATGCTACTAGCTCTGGATCAACACATAAAATCTGAATTTGACAGAATCAAGTATCCCCTTTAGCTTCTGCATGCAGCAGGTAGTATTGGTATATCCTAGTCGTTCATAGAACCTAATTACAGCGTTGTTTTCTCATCACGATAATTGCATCCCTTGGAGAGGGAGCTTTGAGCAGTCATCTTTTTGTGTTTATGAAGTCGGCTAACATCTCCCAGGAAACCCCATCACTGAAGGACAGTATCAGGGGACTATGATTTCGAAGAAGCATGGATTGCACTTGTTAAATGGATGTTGTGAAAAGAAAGGAATACACCTAATAATAATAATAATAATCCACATTTGTTAAGCGCACAATCACCCGTAAGGGTCTCTAGGCGCTGGGGGCCGTCGGGAAGATTAAGCGAGCTATTGCCCAGAGTCACATGGTGCTGGGCTAACCTGCCGCCGGAGCCGGGGATCGAACCCTGATCCCCAGATTCCAGCCTCAGTCGCCGTGGCCGCGGCGCCACACCTCTCCCTAGAGAGTTACAAGTGAAAAGGAGGTTACCTGAAAAGTGACTAAGTAAGCTCGGCACTCATTGGGAGAGTGGCTTTCTTTTCTGGAGGCCTGGAGTTTTTTAGAGGCACACATTTTAATGTTAGGTGATATCCCAGTTCAGTAAATTCTTCAGTCGTCGCTGCCATACATGGCAAAATGTATGTCCTGTGCCACAAGTACATACGATACAGGCTCTCAGTCAGTCATACACATATATCTTATTCATATGTATACATGTTCATGCATCCCCAAAGACCACACTTTCACTGATACATGTGTTGGAACTAGCACTTTCTGGTTGACTGAGGCGGTTCCCTTGCCAGGCAGAACTACCACTCTCATCAGGGGTAGGTGATTACACTCACTCACTGTATTACTGGCACTCACCCTTGGGTAGCTTGGCACTAAGCAGTAAGGTTCACCACAGATGCAATGTGTAAAGCATTGGCACAGCACTCTCACACAATAAACACACTGTGCGTCACAAAAGAGACTTCACACATGGTGTATGTTCATAAAGTTTGTGGTCAACACACACATTAATTGACATAGAGTGAACATCATGTATTTCTGGGCATAAATCACATTTGGAAATATTACTACTAGTGCTAGGCCCGACTGTGTTAAAATGACATCAGTAGTATGCACACTTGGGAAACATCCTACTTTAACCCCCAGCACCCTTATGCGGTGTGAAAAGTTGTCAGAGCTAGTCCCACCGTGGCAATCATTACAATTCAATACCACACAATGTGTACACACAGATAATTACAACACTTTTAAACAGCACCGTGGGCCAAAGCCACGTGGGTAAAGACCAATGTCAAACGTAGTATTCTTTTGCCAAGGAATCAACATGTAAAACAACACCACTGTGCGGTGTAATTAATAACAGTCGGCCCTCATGCAGTCACTCCCACACACTCACTCAGCACCGCTACGTGGTGCAATGGATATCAGGGAGGTTCGCATGGAGCACACTCACACACAGACGCACACAGCACTGTAATGCGGTGCAACTGATACCTGGCAGGTCATTGGATAATACAAATGCGAACCCCAAAGCCCAAGCCCTCCTCCATCTTTCAGCTCACCCCAAATAACCTTATGTGCACGGGTTAGAGATAAAAAAAACTCCCCCTGATACTAGGCAGATGGCGGATCGCGAGTCATCCTTACTCAGGGTCCCAGGGAAAAAGGTACGGGTAGGTAGCAGGGCTAATTAGGTGGAGTCTACAAATGGGGGTTTGGCCACCACCCAGGAAGTTTACCCATGGCATACAAAGGGCAATAGTCGTTCAATGAAAGGGTTCCACAATTGGCCTAAAGGACCCAGCCCAGTTCTGCAAAGCACAGGGGGGTCACGCAGTCTCTTGGCCCACTTCTGATCACTCTCAGAAGTGTTCCTCAACCCAGTCAATTACTCTCACTACCCAGGCCTGATCCGGGAAATACTACCTGGTAACACGAAGTCTTTGGGCTGACTAAGAAGAGGTCAATTGATCTGCTGCACCGAGGGCACAAAAGGAACAATCGATGAACGAGGTTGAAGCAGGAGGAAGGAGGCACCCCATTAGACACACGACGATCAAAGTAGCACCCTTGCAATTCATGCACAATGGAACAGAATCTGCTTTTCACACCTCCTTGGAAATTGAAACATACAAGAAGAGTCGCAAACTCAGTACCTCCCTGGAAATGAGGCACAACGTCTGGTGCGCGTTGATCCGAGTCGTACCAGACAGTTCAGGTCACACACAATGAAGCAGGGCAAATTCCATACCTTGCTGGAAATGAGGCATCACGTCTGGTGCAGAATGATACCGCTTGCACCAGACAGTTCCAGTCACACACAGGTGGAAGTTTAGAAGTGCCGCACGAGGTACTACTACAGATACGTCCTCCTTCTGAGGGTCGCAACCTGCGAATCGGACACTGCGTGAAATGAGCATGCAGTCTGCATGTTGCATGATAGAGATGCGGCACGATCGATGAAGCGAGTCGCACTGGATCCCACAACCGGTTAATCCACTCACCATCAACAAGATGCTTTTATGTGTTCAGGCCCCTATGATGCAGGGGCCACACTCCTAAAATATGGGCAATAAATTTAGTGCTCCGCACAAGGCAATCCAGTCTCCAGGCACAATACTTACAGCCTTATTCATCAACGGGCCGTTTTGCGAGCCCCTAATAGCGATTCATAGCGAATCGCTATTAAGGACTCGCAAAACGGTATTCATGTAGGAATTGCTAAATAAATAGCGATTCCTACACATTCCTTATTTGCGAGTAGCAAATTGCTAATCGCAAATAAGGAATAACTCCCCATTCATTCCTATGGGCCAAAAGGCCAAAAGGCCCATAGGAATGAATGGGGAGTATTCCTTATTTGCGATTAGCAATTTGCTACTCGCAAATAAGATAGCGATTTAAAGGGTGCCAGGGGTGTCCAAAGGACACCCTGTAGCACCCCTTAAATGCAAATTGAAACAGGTGTTGCGCACACACATGTCCAAAGGACATGTGTGTGTGCAACATGCAACTTAGAAAAATGCTTTTAAAAGCATTTTTCTAAGTTTTTGCTATTTACCGAGAGGTCTGACCTCTCGGTAAATAGCGGCCAAAAATTGCATTTTCGCAATTTTAAAATGCTTCATGAATTGCATTTAAGGAATCTCAAATAGAGATTCCTTAAATTCAATTCTTCGCAAATGTGCGAATTCTTAAATAGCGAATTTTGCATTTGGGATGATGAATCCCAAATGCAAAAATTGCACTCGCAAAAGGCAAGATTCTGAGAATCTTGCCCTTTGCGAGTGCAATTTAGCTTGATGAATCAGGCGGTTAGTTCCACGTTCATGCCGCTCTACCAGTTGCGATAAAGCACACAATGTAGGCACTTAAGAGGGCACCACTCTCCAGGTGTCACACGTAAACTGTGTGGATCCCTCGTGTAAGGTCTTTGATGAGACCTCCACAAGAGAACAGGGGCAAGCCAACAAGCCCTTGGAGAGAACACGTCAGTGTTCCACACAGCAGGTAGTCAGCCCAGGGCAGCCCCTATTTAGGAAGAGTACACAGTCTCTTCCAAAGGCATTAATCCTCCTTGTGCATAACAGATTCCTAGGCAGTGTACACCACACAGTTCCAGGATGTCCGGTCCCATGTCCCCACAATTATATCTATTCCCTGCTGATGTATGGCACCAGTAGTTATACTGTAGTGCACTTTGAAGTTGGAGGTGGTTCAGAGGGTTTCCCTTCGAACCACAGATGTGTCCTCTAACATCTAAATATCAGCCCCGTCTGCCATGAGCCCGTGGGATGCAGATCTTAATCTTTAGTGGGGAAAAGATCTGGCTTCCCAGAGGCAAAGTGTCAAAACCCCTCTCCCCAATCTATCCAGCCAGGTTCTCAAATGGCAGAGGTCTATCCTTCCAGTTGCATGCCCAATGTTTATAGCTGTCACTGGGGAATGAACAGATGTGCTCCCCAAGTCCCCAGCATTGACTGGAGTCAAACTCAAAGGCACACAAAGAGTGTTAAAGAAGAGAAATGCACACTTTCTAGAAGTTTTTTACAAAATGGGGGATCAGGCCCATGTTGACAGGACCCAGGTAGGGACTATTCATAAGTTCAACAAGGGGAAAAAACCTGGTATCCTACTTAATTAGGATTTATTTGAGTCAACCACACTATATTATTTTAGTGATCGGGTTATTTATTTCATAATTAAGTAGGATACCAGTTTTTTTACCCTTGTTGCACTTATGAATAGGCACTTTCTAGAAGTGGCATATTTGAGCTATTAATGACAGATCTACCGTTATTAAAGAAGAGGGTTTGTCTCTGCAAGCCACTTTTGTAGCTTGAAGTAATTTCAACCATTCCCCCATGTTAATCTATCGGAAGAGCAAACCTCATAGGTAGTGAAGACACACATGGGTATTCTTCACTACTTGGAGAGTGAACACACACGTGTACCTGCCCTGCCTTTCACCTATCACTTGCGTCACCCCTAAAGTCTTACCCTAGGGGTGCTCTAGAGGTAGTTAAAGGTCCCCTCAGGAGTGGCCAGAGGTTTAGAAAGGCCAACCTGAGCATTAGTGCACATGTGCACACAATGGCAGGCTTGAAACATGTTTAAATACATCATAGGTACAAGTGCGCACACACAGGACTGCAATGGCAGACGACATATTTAAAAAATTCAGGTAAGCACCACTTCCTAACATGCATAGGAAGTGCGCATGCACTTTCACACAGCATTTACTGTGGGAAAGTGCCCAGAGCCCTATGGTCACAAGCAGAGAATCAGCAAAAAACCTGTTGATGTCTTCCTAGGTAGGTAAAACCCATATGGGGGTTCTTCACACCTAGGCATGAAAAACCCATGTGCACCAGCCCAGCCTTTCGCGTACCACTTGCTCCACACCTCAGGGCTTACCCTAGGAGTGATTTAGTGGTAATGGAAGGCCCACTCGGGGTTGACAAGTGAGTTAGAAAAGCCAACCTGAGCATAAGTGCAACTGTGCATGCACATGCCTGCAATGGCAGACTTATACATGTTCGAAAGGTATTCTGGTAAGTGGCACAATCAGTGCTGCATCCCATAATTAGCCAGTGCAGTACCTGCCCTGGTTGTGTGGTGTACTTTTTTACAGGGCACTCTCAGGTACAATACTTAAAACAATCAAGTAGGCACCACTTCTTAGCATGTTTAGGAAGGGTGCACATGCATTCACACTGCGCTACAGTGGGAAAGGGCCCAGAGTCCTAAGGCCACGAAAAGAGAATAAGAAAAAACCAGGAGGAAAAAACCAAAATATTTTAGGGAAATCCCCCTAAGATGGGCCATGTCCAACAACATGGCACCCCTTTCATAGGGCCCCATGTCAAATCTATGGACCTTAGCCTTAAAGTCAATGAAACTGAGCCTGGGTCGAACAACGCACGGGTTGTTTAGCTTTACAATGATTTTCACTGATCAGAAGCAGCGCTTACTCCAGAAAAGGTTGGAAACCCCTAAATGTATTGCTGCAGTTTTCAGCATGTGCAGATTCACCAACGAGCACATACAGACGCCTGGTGCATGCCTAACGGTCTGAGAAAGCTCTACGTTCAAAGGAGTGATTCTGGGATAAGAACGTTTCCTACTGTAAGAAACTAGTGATACGCACATTCAGTTACACACCGTTTCGGACTGACTGCATGAGCACCACAGAAACAGGAATGTGGAGCTGGGTTTGATTGGAGTCTCAAGCCCAGCTCGTTCAATGAGCAGGAATAGTCCAATAGAGCAAGGTTTTTGCGTGCTTAGGGCAAAATACCATTTCGCCATCGGTAAGCTCCCTGGTCCACTGATAATAAGGTTACCTGAAGATTTGGGGTCAGGACATGTGGCTTGAGGTGACCTTGATGGGCTCCTCTTGGCTCAGAATCTTATTGCACATTTTGCTCCATCGTGGCTAAAGACAGGAACCCCAAGACCACTAAACAAGGCAGCATAGACAAGGACAGTGACCGAGGACAATCATTGAATACAGTCTGTGCCACATTATCGCAGCCTGGACTTGATTTAACCATCACATCAGAGACGGTCACTATCTTGCCTGGCATTCATTCTTCCAGAGAGGCCCTTGAGGCCAAAATCGTTGCAATGGGCTTTGACGCATGTAGTGTCTCTCTATTATAAAGTATGAGGAAAAAATGTCATTAAACTTCAGTAAAAATAATTGTATATTAAGTATTAGTGTAAAAAAAAGTATATATTTATTTAAATGCAGAACAAAAGCAAATCAATGCTGCAACACTGTTAATTTAATTTTGAACTAAGTCCTTAATTAATTTTAATTTATTAAGTAAACAAATCTGAAGTTTAAATTAAAAAAGAAATCCGTATTTGAAGTAAAAATAATTATGTAATACTAATTAGTAAGAGTGATGCATTGAATTAAACATGATTGAATTATATTTTATTAAGAGTTAATGTTACAATAACTTAAAAATTCAAAAAAGGTTATTAAAATATGTTCAAACGAAATTAAACTTGTTTTTTAGATTTTGTAACATTAACTTAAAAATATTTATATGTTTAACGATTTAAAATAATGTAATTTAATGTAGCATTATTTCCTATCAGGTTTTATTTTAAGTTCTCACCAGTATTACTTTGTATTGGAGGGTCTTGAAGTACCAGTGGTTAGCCACTAGTAGCGCTGAATTTACTACGGCTCTGAGCTGGATTACATTTTCTACTATTTTGGGGCCTGTTTGGCTATTGCAATTTTAGCAGTACAATATGTGGATAGCAATGGGCTTAATATTTTGTAGGTGGGTGCATGTCCCTCCCTAAAACCGTCCCTCATCCTCCCTAAACCCCTCCTTACTTCTCCATTTAGTAGTCAGTATGTACATTTTTCCTGCCACTCCCCCCTCGTACCTCCCACATCTACTACTAAGGGCCGGATTCCGATGTAGTTAGGAATGGCTCCGGCCAGCCTAACTGCATAGGACTTGCCCTTTCGGATTCCTTTCCGACTGAGCCATTCCAATGGGCTTGTTCGTAAAGGAATCAGACTCAGTTTTCCGGTCGGAGAGTCCGGCTGCCATCCTGAAACCCTTCAGCACTCCCCGGCATGCTCTTTCCGGCCGAACGAGCACGATGGCAGTTTCCTACTTTCTTTCTTTGCTTGCCTTTCTGACACAGAAAGGCATTGGGAAACTGTCTTTGGGGGCCCCCAGCAGGGCCCCGTGGGTGCGTGGCACCAATGCTGCTGCCCTGTTGATCCCTTCACCTTGCGGCAGGCACCCCTGGTGGCAGGCACCTTGGAGTGCCTGCCACAGGGTGCAGGGATGAACTGCATCTCTGCGCTTAACGATGCCAGCATGCATTCCGTTTGGAATGCATGCTCCTATTGTTAAGTATCGAATTGCGACCGAGCCTACTTGCAGGTCTGAAACCAACGACTATAGGTCATTCGGTTTCAGTTCCTGACCGATGTCGGACGGACTCCGGTCTGTCCGATATCGGAATGGGACCCTAAGTAGTAAACTTACATGTGTAAGGATCTACTCATAGGAGGAGGTAGAAGATGTGGAGCTGGAGATTCTCACATGTAAGTTTCTGAATAGCATCTGTAGTACTTTAGTACAACTACACTCAAGAATACTCTACATACCAACACTGTACTTCCACTGACATTTATGGATGAGGCGAGGACAGTGTGGCTTGCGGTTCATTTATCAATGAGTATTTAAGCAAGTAAGACATTACACTGGTTGAGCCACAACACATCTAAGTGAGACCTCATTATGCAATTATATGATGGCTAGGGGTGATGGTACATAGCACAGATGTTTGTGTCATATGCTCCGCCTTGTACTCCCAAATGAGCACGGACACACTGGCCGGTTTCAATGCCAATCTCCAAGTGAGGTGACTGACGGAGAAGGAGAAAGATCTTCATGAAGGGGATATTATGAATGAAAACGCCTTGGGACAACTACAATCTGGGGATCCCTGGGATCCAATAGACTCCCTGATAAATTTCTCATATTCTAGGCATCAAAATCTGTCAATCCTCTCCTAGGTGTTGTAATAGAGTATGTTCATAGTGAGAGTCTACCACTGAAATTGCGCTTGGTCAAAATAGTCGTAATCCACAAATAAGGATGTCCCTTGTTTGACTGCTGCTCCTCACTTCGTCCGATAACCCTCCTCAATGTTTAAGTTAAAATGCTAGCCAAAACCATGGCCAATTCATTGTTGAAGGTGATATGCTCATTGGTCAGACCAGCCCAGTATTTATGCCGAAACGTGCTATTAGATACAATATTAGGCATATTCATAATGCCTTGACCCTTGTGGACAGATAATAGGGACCTCTGCCACTACTTTTGGCCAACTTTGAAAGGCCTTTGAGTTGGTGGGTTGGAACTACTTGTTCACCTTTTTTGGGAGGGTCAACATTGGTCACAATTGTATTAGATATATCCGACTGTTATACACAGACCTGTCTGCGACAATTAAGGTAAGGAGGGAGGTGACTGAGCTGTTTCTGTTAAAGCGAGGTACTAGACAAGGCTGCCTGCTGTTCCCGCTACTCTTATCCATTGCAACCGAACCAATAGCAGAATGGATTTTGGTGGAAGTCCCAATGAAGGGGTTGGAATGGGTTGTCGCAGACAGAGTAGCATAGTAGGCTGATGATGTTTTGGTGTTTTTGAGGGACCCAGAATTATCTGGTCAAAGCGCCCTGCAGATCTTCCATGTATTTGGAGCCAGTGCTAGACTCAGCACCCAATTGATGTCACCTGCAGGACCTCAGCTGGTTTCATGATCTACATGTAATTAGAGATGGGTTTAACTATTTAGGAGTTTAAGTGAAGCAGGACACAAAGATAGTCTGGGTCAAGAACATTCAAATGCAAATAGAAGAATTAATTGAGGATATCACGTTTTGGCTCCCTCGATCCTTGCTGAGAAGGCCAGCCATCTTTAAAATGGTGCTCTTGCCATGCCTTATATATCAGCTGCAGAACTTCCCCATTAAAATACTGTACTCAATCTTTAATGCAGACCTACTCCATTTTAGGGAGTTTATCAGGAATCAGAATTTCCCCACATAGCGTTAGCGAAATTCTTTAAATCCACATATGGTGGGGTGGCTGCGGCTGACATTACGTCTTTTTACAAAGCTGCCAATCTAGTAAATCTAAACTTGTGGTAATTGGAAAAAAAAGGCAACCCAGCTTTCGCAACCATAAAATGGGAGATGCTGTGAGTTCAAATATTACACCCACTCTATGAATGAGTAATTAATCCGACCCTCTCCAATCCCCCACCCCGGCCACCCAAATGAAATTCAAATTTGGTAGGACAAAAGCAGGCTTTTGGGATGGAGGCAAAAATTAACTAAAGTAACCCCATTGTGGGTCAGAGGGAGACTCCCCCAAGTTGCTGGTTTACATGGATTTAAGCAGTGGGATACTATACAAATCTCCCGGCTGGGAGATGTAATGTCAAGCACAGTGATGGAATAATTTGTCGATTTCCCAGAAGAATATCACCTCCTTTAGGGTCATTTCTTCAGCTATTTTAAGCTCTGTCTTGTGCTCACTCCTTATGTGATTGCACAGGAGTAATTAACATATTTTAGCCCAATGGAGGCAAAATTATTGTTGGATGAGCTGTAGGATAAAAAGATAGCATACATTTACAGCTCTTTGGTTAGGAATACCCCCTACTCGTTTGACCAGTTATGTCATGCTTGGAAACATGAGCCGGGGCCACTCTCTGATGAGGACTGGAGGGAGGCGCGGGTATCCTCACGAGAGTCGACCATTGCATCACAATTTTGATGAATCCATTTAAAGTAATTGCATCGCATTTGGCTTACTTGAGATATGCTGTGGAAGTTCAACGCAATAACCCTCACACTTTGCTCATTGGGATCGTATCAACACAATATGGAGTCGCGGGGTAATGGTCCCTTTTCTGGTGCTGCGGGGGTGGGGATTTTCTCTTTGAGTGATGTGTTGGGTCGGGGGGCTGCCTGTAGACCCCAAGAAAGCGATTTTACATATAAATATCGGTCAAGACTCAAATAGATACAAAATAGCATTGTTGTGGCTGGCACTCCTCGTGGTCAAAAGAGACACTGTGAATTACTTGACGGGAATGGATCCTCCCCCTCATACTAGAGGATGGAAAAAAGAATTGGACCATTAAGAAGCCTTTCTACCTGGCAAGAAGGTGCCTGCAGAAACTACAACATTTGGAAGGACAGGTGCCAATGTTGTGGAATTGTGCTTGAACCGTGTATGCCTTAGCCCTGGACTGCCTCCCCTGAAGTCTGTGGTTGTGGAGATACGAGGAAAGAGTCGTAAATGTATTGGTACCTACCAATGTGCAAAGCTTGTGAATTTAACACTGATTATTTACATGGACACTGCCAAGGTGTTTTGCCTTCGCCTTGGTTGATTGTCTGTTGATTTCTGAGTGTATGAGGATAAATAAATGTTTTATTTAAAAAAACAAAAAGTGAGAAAAAGATATAGAAAGTGTAGTGAGGAGAAAGAAAGAGGCATGAAGTTAAACCAAGAGTAGGCAATGGCGAACTAGGCTTCTAAGAATCACTTTGATACCCTGCACTTTATTACAATTTATTTTTATTCATTTATTTATTTATTTTACAAATTGAGCATTACCTAGCACACAGCATGTTGATACCATCCTCGTCGAACAGCAGCTCATAGTTATGACACTTTATCTTTCTAGAACACTAGAAAGAAAAATATGTTGATCAAAACATGTGAGCTGGCATTCTGCTGTATAATTATTTTAGATCCCTCTGCTGCCCTCTTACAAATGTAGGTAATTCCCCTGGCTTACTCACATTCATTGTACCGTGGTAATTTCTCAAGCTGCCACAGGACTTCCCAGCAGCTCTTGCATTCCCAGAGCTCCCTTGATTTGAGATGTAAACAATATAACCTCATTTGAATCGATGCCAATAGTGGCGTAGAGCCGCTAGGGGCGATATTTTGCCATCTGTCGTACAGACTGTGTTTTGTACTGCCGCTGGTTTAAAAGTCCAAACAGACATTCCACGGAGATGGCACTACTCAGGTCTAAAGCTGAAAGATGCTCAGCTCAAGAATTATTTTTAGGTCTCGCCTGGCGAAAGCAGCGCATTCGGTACCCTCGCCATGGAGAGGACCTTTTGGAATCAATTCTCCCCAACGCTTGCATGCGCGCGTCTGTATGGACAAAGATGGCTGCTCTCGCCATCTATCCAGTGCAGACAGCATGCGTGTGTCCGTACGGACTGTGTCAGTCCGACGCCATCTTGTCTAAATAGCGCATTCACCACGCTGCCACGCTCACTCCCCCACGTCCCCCTCTATTGCATCAGGACTCCTCGTTGTTGTGCTTGGTTAATTGCATTGTGTGTCGTCTGAGGGTAGCTACACACAATATTACACAAATAGATCGATTTAAGAAAAATGCACTGGAAACTGAGACTAAGACAGTGAACTTCAATCATTTGACCGATGATGCATCGATTAAACAGCTGCATCCGGGGGAACTGGAAACACAACCACTGCAGGACGCTGTCCTTCCACCCCTCCATCTTGTAGAGGGAGGCACGGATTAATCACCGCTCACGGAGAGGAGTTGAGAGAGTCAGCGGAACCCTTTGGGGCAAACAGCAGGGCTGGGCACTGTGCCACCCTCAGACAGGAGCGGCTGCTCGGCCTCAGCCCCGCCCCGTCCCCACCAGGCGTTAGTTTTCTTAGTCTGGGAAGATTGTCCTTGGCTGGTGATTGGCTAAAAATATATTTTTTCATTTCTGAGTGCTGTGATTCCCCTATAGATGTGTATGTGACTCTGAGATTCATGTACATTTTTTATTGTTATTTTCGTTGTCTCCGCAAGTGGGCGGGTTCTTTAAATACTCACATATATCTGTTTTTGCTAGACGTTCATGGGTATTGAAGTACCAAGGAAGTTCCAATGTCCCGTTTAAGTAGGTTTGAGTTTGGTAAGCAGCCTTTACTCCAAACTGCTATTAAAGATTGTGGCCTACAGCCAGACTTTGGAGCTGGAGAACGAGGTTCTAGCTTCGGGGTCGGCGCAGCTTCCTGTGATTCTGGGCAAAGCACTTAGGGCCATATGTATCATGCAAATTCGCATTCGCAAAGGCCGAAATTCGCAGAATTTAGGCCTTTGCGAATGCGAATTTGCTAAATGGAATGTATTAAGCAAAACTGGTGCAAAATAAGGAATCGCAAATTTTGGGATTCCTTAAATGCAATGTATGTAGCAAAAAAAATTAGCAAAATGCCCTTAAGGAATCGCAAATTACCCCCAACTTCTAGTTGGTGGTAAGTTGCGAATTCCTTGAAAAATGCACATTTTTGCATTTTTCAAAGTGCCATGTGACGCACATACATGCCCTTAGGGCATGTATGTGTACCACATGTGCACCCATGCATATTTCAGGGGTGCAACAGGGTGTCCTTTGGACACCCCTGCACCCTTGAAATTATTCTCAATTTGCGATTAGCAAATTGCGAATCGCAAATTGAGAATAACTTCCCATTCATTCGTATGGGCCTCCTGGCCCATAGAAATGAATAGGAAAGTATTCCTTAATTGCGATTCGCAATTTGCTAATCGCAATTAAGGAATTCTAAGAAATAATTTCTTAAAAATCGCTATTTGGGAATCGCAAATGGGTATCTTGATACATATGGCCCTTAATCTCTCAGTGCCTACCAAAAAATGCCCTCTGTAACTCAACTGGTGTTTATGTAAAGCGCTCCAATACCTTCGGGTCGAGTTCACGCTATTTAAACCTGCAAAAATATAAAGGTTCCGATCTGCAAGAGTCTGTAACAGACTGCTTTAAGCACTCATTTACACATGTTATGTTATGTTATGTTAGGGATTACTTGTATAGCGCCTATCACCGCCGGTCTCTAAGCGCTTACCAGAAAGAACATAACACACTAATGACCCTAGAACCTCAGTTGTTTCACCTCCTATGATGTCATGAAGGCCTTTCTGAAAAGATCACCCTGACTTGTTCATACTTAGACCGCGGAGAAAGGCAGCCATTTCAAGCCACTAATTAATTAGGCGAAACTGGACTTATTCTGCGCCACGCCTTTCTGTACACTCATTTCTTCTCTCTTCTTGACTTTGCCGGAAGTTGAAGGCCTGCTTCTTCGAGTAAGCCCCCAAGGGCTGCTAGACACACCTTCTACGGAGAGCATAGATACCCTGGGCGGGTGATTCGAGACGATCGCTAGAAAAACACGTATAACATAAAAACACCGATAACATATAAGCAGTATACTGTTTATACCTCGTCATGATGTGCTAGTGTTGCAGGGAGAGGCGAGTGCCAACTAACGACCCCACTTGCTCTATCGTTGTTGTGTACATGTGCAAGGGAGTTTTTGTTCTGTTGCTTAGAGATCTCAAGTTTCACAGGGCCAAGCACGACTAACTCGTCCAGTTCAGGTTTTGTTGGTTGCATTTTGAGACTTGTAGTCCTGTGCATAGCTATAAAAAGCTACTGTCGTAAGGACCCAGGGAGCTTCATAGGTATTACTGTATGGTAGTGTGTGTGGTGGCCACCAGACTTGGTGCAGTGGCATGTACTTGCAGCATATTGGTGTAGTTGTAGGCAAAGGAGTTTGAAGAATAGATTGCCAGCAGCAAGTACAAAAAACTCAGTATTGTGCGAGAGTCAGTTGTGTCCATTATTTGGCAAGTTGGTGAAAGCCAAGTGCTAAAATCTTTGTGACTAAGCATGATGTTCAACCTAGGCCTGGTTTATCAAACCAAATGTTGAAGTCCCTTGGGATGCAGAGGTTTTGTTTTAATTGACTTGTCTGCTGTGGACTCCAAAAACATTTCCGCAAAAGCTGGCATATGCGAGGTTATCTTTAATAACAAGCATTGAAAATGCAACAGGTCTTGCCTTTTATTAAGTTAAAGCCATGTCCTTTGCTATACAATACCATTAGCAAAGCAAATGGCTTTAACTTAATCAAAGGAGAGACCTATTGCATTTTCAATGCTTGTTTATATAGTTTTATATTTTTGGACATAATACTCAACTCATAATCGAACTGTACAAATAATAATTCCACACTTGAAAACGTTTCTCAAAGATTTACCTGCATAGGACAAACAACTGTAGGATGAAATAATACTAAAAACGCCAGAGTAATCTTCGCTGCTGATACTCATCTCGTGTTGTGGGTGCCTATGGGCCGACAGCAAAGTAAAAGAACCATAGATACCTGTGAAGTTGTCCTGAGAGTGAGCATGCAGGATAGAGGCACGCAGGCACCCGTAGAAACAGAAGAGAGACTCCCATTCCTAGAGAGTGCTTTACTTTGTGAATGGCTTCCAAAGGCAGTAATGGCAGCCCTGCCAAGTACCACGCATCAGGTGTTAGAGTACCGCATTTCAGTGTGGTGGTCCGCGTCACCACACTAAAATACAAAGTCACAAATTATTAGTGCCACAACCAACCGGTATGTTCCAGGCATGCTCAACGAGGAGCTTTATTTAAGTACCTGGTGCGGTGCTAATGAGTGCGCTCTGTGCTGTCTGACAGTCTGCTGACTTACCTGCCAGTGCACTGACTGTATAGTTATTGGCGCTTTACACTGATCCTTCTAATTTAATGAGGCCATGCCTGGCCTCTACCTCAGGAGTAGCACGTGGCAGGTTAGCGCAGTGCGTGGTAAACAAACTAAGCTGCGGCAAAGTAGTGTGTTGATTGGCCCCTAACATTGATGCGGTGGGCGACAGCTTCCTTTTTCTTTGCTGAGCAGTCACCTGTGCCGTATAGTTCAGAGAGGTAGCTGTGCAGGTCAGTGTGTGGGTTCATTTATTTTGTTTTCGCTCACCATAGGCCTGTTGGGTCTTGTGCACTGGATTTTACTGGTGATTTCCCAGATACGCAGACGCTGAGTGAGGCAATAGGTTAGGTGTTTGGGTTAATTTCCTGATTACTGATTATTAAGTAATACAGCATGGCCGAGGCACTCACTCTGCCTCTTGGTGAGTGTTGGCTTGGCCCTTCCTCGTGTTTTTCTGTGTGATTTTGTTATGAACGTGCCTTATGCAGTTAGCGGGCCCCACCCACACAGCGTATGAAGGGTGTTCCCGCTATGATAACCAACACCCACCCATTGTATTGGATGATCACCTCTGGGCCAAAATCCGCAAGCATGAGGCTGTCAATCTCATGGGCCAGCAATTAAAGTAAGAAAACATGTTTTCCTAAAACCTGCATTTTGATCACCCTTGTTGTTTAATGTAGTGAATATATGAATGGAAATGTTCATTAGAAAGGCGAACTATTCTACCTCTGAGTTCAAATCACTATACCTCCATGTGTTTCTGCTATTAAAATATAAGAGAGGATGTGCTAGGGCCTGAACTGCTGACCTTAGAACTGGGGAAACAAGTTTGAGTCTCAGCATCTGCTCAAGATCCTGTGATTCTGGACACATCCCTTAATCTCCCAGTGCACAAAAGAAAAACAAATTAATGTAACCATGTGTAATCTAACTGCAGCTCTTGTAAAGCGCTACAATACCAATGGGTTGAGATCGCACCATATAAAACTGCATAGAAAAATAAAAGATTCACTTTGACTTTGGAGCAGAGGGGCCGATTCACAGAACTAACTTAAGACAAAATCCTAAACTTACTACTTTTGGTATTCACAGAAGTTAAGATTTTGTCTTAAGTTTGTCTTAAGACAAACTTAAGACAGACTTAAGACAGATTTAAGACAGACTAAAGACAGACTTAAGACAAACTTAATACAGACTTAAGACAGACTTAAAATAGACTTAAGACAGACTTAAAACAAACTTAAGACAAAATCCTAACTTAAGTCTGTCTTAGGTCTGTCTTAGGTTTGTCTTAAGTATGTTTTAAGTATGTCTTAAGTTTGTCTTAAGACAAACTTAAGACAAAATCCTAACTTCTGTGAATACCAAAAGTAGTAAGTTTAGGATTTTGTCTGAAGTTAGTTCTGTGAATCGGGCCCAGAGTTTGTATTTTTTTTATCTGACTCATGATATAAAAAAAGGAGTAAAATATAAAATGCTTCCCTCGACTTTTTTTACGTCACAGTACTGAGGATATAGAGGGGAATCGTTACAAAAAACACTTACTTTTCCTAGTGCTCACAATTGCCAAACGGGATAACGCTCAGCTTTGGAAAGGAACTTCCCCGCCGACAATAGGGAAATGGCGATAGGCGCTTAACGCTTGCATGGGTGCAGAAATAGCAGTCTTCCAAGCACGGGGTTGTCCACAAAAGCACAGAAAAATGTGGTCACGATGGGCTACCTACAGGGGCATAGATCTTCCTCCTCTCCCCTCGCAAACCCCTCAGGAAACAGTTTTCACTGGACGTCAAAGGCCATCTCGTATGCTGTTGTGTCTTCCTTTTATTTTCACTGTGTAAATGTATTCAACAATGTCGGCCAATGTGGGGGGGGCGAGCCTACACGGCAGCACACACAACTGCCCGGTAGCCAGTCCAGCCCTGGGGCGAGGTCGGAATGTCAGCGTGCAGTTTTGGTTTTTATGTATGTTATGTATTAAAGATGTACCTAACGAGTATGCCAAATTTGGTAATATGCTATAATTCTGTATGCAAATGAGGTACTTTAAAACTTCAATAAAATCTGTTTTAAAGAAAATATATAAAATGCTTTCCCAGACTTAAACGGATCAGGCTGTATTCATGGCATGGATGCTTAAAGTATCTATGTGTCAGCAGAATGTCTCTTGTTTGCTATAATCCAACACATGAAAAATTATAATGGCCTTATAGTGGTACTACTATCTTCAGGTCACCAACAAAGCCCAGTTTATTTACCTCTGGGTCTTGTCAGTTTCACAAAAGGTACTCTGTGCTGGTAAAAGCACAGAAAGCAACTACTAATAATGCAATCGGATTGGCGCTATGTTTAGCAAAGAGCTTGTGTTGCATGAACGCTTGATTTGTATTGTTTTGTAGGACTGTGCACGGGAGGTGGAACAGGGCTCTTCCTATGATCTTAAATATTGTGTGGGTGTGTCCAAGCTACACAATGCAGGTCGACAATTGTTAATTCTTTCATTCTATTACATTACAGGGTTATTGCTGCTTTGTTCAACTTCAGATAAAGTGTTTCTCAAAGTGACACACATTAAGGCTTGAAATGTCACAGATACACATGCTAAAATCATGAAAATGCCACACATAAGCCAACTGAAAACTTGGCAGCTATGTCTGTTACTGAGACCAGCAGTCACTCCGGTTAGTGCCCTTCCATTTCTGATGCTTTGCAGAGTTAAGTTTTAAGATCTTCTTCGAGTTTCTCGTTGCTCGAATGGGTGTAATGTATGTTATTTATGCTTCCCCCATCTTCATTGCTTGATTTTGCTCACAAGAAAGTGTAACTCATAGTCGTTGAAATGTCACTCATAATTACTCTGAAATTATGAAAATGTCACACATAGCAATCTAAAACCTTCGCAGCTATGAGGACACCCCTTTGGTGGGACCTCCTCAGTTCCTGGTTCGAGTGAGACTGTAGCTCCCATGGGGCACATTGGCAGGCAGTGAAGTTTGCTCCCCCCCTTGGAACTGCAGCCCCATTTGGACGTTAGAATGTCAAAGACTGTTCTGTCCTCTTGATGATGGTGCAGATGTGGATGACCATGCCACAAGTCAGAATTCTATGTCAGGACAGAGGCTTTGGATTAAGCTTCTCGTTCTTCACTGGCAAAAATACATCAGCCAATCAACATTAAACAAACTTTAAACTACATTTCCCATGAGTCTCATTGACCTTGTCCCCATACTACTGCTGGACTGGAGAGCCAGATGAGTGTTCTTCATTCTTTTACATTATATCGATATGTGACTAAAATTGTTTTTATGTGTACTGTTCGGCCACGCTCCACTGATTGGGTTCCTTGCCAGGAAGTAGCAGAGTACGTCCAAGCTCAATTGCGCAAGGGATTCAAGAGGGAAGTGCACAATACCTTGCTCTGAAAATGCCCATTCCCGTCACTTACCAGCAAGGTTGCAGACAACCCAGAGCTGGACCCGAACATGGCAACGTTCCTACAGACACTCGCTTAAGACCCCAAAAAGGGGATTGATTGTGCCTGAAGAAGCTGCCAGGACAGATTGCTGGACCTCTATGGCCCACTTATGAAGATTTTAGAGCTTGCTGTTCAAGGCAAAGACTCAAACTCAACTACAGATCCAGACATCTTGTTAGAATGTTCTTAATGAGCTTTCTGCCTTCTGGGTAACGCAAATTGTGCCATGTCATCAGAACGGCACAAATCCCTGCTGACGTGAGTCAACCCTAAATTGGCCGAACTGGCAAATACTGAAGCGGGTCCCTTGGCAAATGGCCTCCTGCTCGGTGACAAATCTGCAAAGGATCTAAGCAAGTAGGTGGCCACCTTCTAAGCATTAGACAAGGCTCAGTCATCCATCAAGACAGTCTTTCATGGAAGGCTTTTTGCCCAGGTTGGACTCTTCAGAGGCTGGGTGCTGGGCTGTGGTTACTCACAGGCCTCCCCCAGAGGGTTCCCCCAGAGAGGCAGGGGTTCAGTGTCCTACTCTGGCTTGAATACCTTCTACCTGTCATGCAATAGAGGAGGCCTGGAACATCCCTCTCCACAGGGGTGACTACCATGGTGGATGCACAAAAGGTGGCACTTCCTACTCAGGTAAAAATAATTCCTTATTCAGAGGTTAATCTTGGGAGCAGGGTCAAGTTTTTCCTGCACAGTTGATCACTCAGGACACCTGGGTTCTGGAAACAGTGCAGGGGTTTAAGCTGGATTTTTGTACGACTTCCTCTCAGGAGAATTCCCCCCTATCTCTCCTTTGTTTCCAATCCAAGAGTCATTTCTTAGATCAAAACCTTGCTCGCCAAACAAGCGCTAGTCCCCGCTTTACCACATCCCTTCAGCATAATATTCCTGGTCCAGAAAAAGGACTGAGGTTTTCACCTTGTGCTCAACCTCAAGCAGTTCAACTCTTAGGTGGTGTATTGCCACTTCAAAATGGAGGACATCCACCTTCTGCAAGACCTCTTACAAGAAGAGAATTGGATGGTGCATCTTGATCTGAAAGACGCCTATCTGACAGTCCCTATTCCCCCCCCCCCACAGCTGAGATTTCTTCGGTTTTGTTGGTGCCAGCAATTATACAAGTTTACTTCTCTTCGGCCTCTCACGGCTTTGGTGCATCAGCAAGCTGCTGCGCCCTATGGTACAATATCTCAGAGACAGGGAGGTGTGCATGATTATGTACTTAGACAATATTCTCATTATGTCACAACACAGTGAGATAGTCTTGCTCGATCAACCTTGGCCAATGCAACTCCTCCCAGAGTTGGGCTCCCTCATCAATGGAGAAGTCTCTCCTAGCGCCTGCTGAGTCTGGACTTCTTGGGGTTCCAGGTAGAGTCTTTATTAGATCATCTCATACTGCTTCTTCCAAAGATTGTAGCAATCAAGAGAGAGTTGAGGAAAGCTCTTACATAACATAACATAACATGTGTATTTGTAAAGCGCACGTTTACCCAGAGGTCTCTTGGCGCTGAATAACAGATGTTCATTGTTACCCAACGGTACTCATTTTATCTACCTCAGATGGATGAAAGGCTGAGTGGACCTGCCGGGATTTGAACCTGTGACCATGAGGTCAAACACAGGCCCCTGTAATGGACTCATTAGTCCACTGTGCCACCAGACCCAGCTCTTGCCTCTCAGACTATATCATTGAGGAGGAATTTGGCCATATTGGTGGGCCTGCTGGTGTCTTCCATTCAGGCCATTTTCCCAGGTTCCCTACATTATCGGGCACTGCAATGCCTCAAAACCATACATCTCCAGAAAGGCTTTTCCAGTTCAGAGCACATCATTTTTGGAAGGTGGATTATGCTTTGACATTCTAAAAAATACTTTGGAAAATTCTAAGGCTCCTTCCCAGACCGGCAAGGAAGACAGTAGTTCAGGCCCTCCTAGTATCTAGATTGGATTATTGTAACGTCCTTTACCTTGGGGTAATGCAGGACAGACTGAAGAAACTTCAGAGGGTCCAGAACTCTGCTGCACGGATGCGGCTAAATATTCCTAGAAACTCTCCTATGGGTGATACCCTATCTAAACTCCATTGGCTCTAGCAGGGAAAGAGTCTTTTTTAAGGCTGTTTGTTACAGTCAAAAAAATTCTACATCAGAGAGGTCCTCACTACCTCTTTCCCTTGATTAAAGGTGCCTTCCAAATAGATGTCTCAGGTCCTCAGGGGCAACATTGACTCTGATTCCCAAGATAAAACGAGCAAATCTGGGTGGTCCCTGCTTCAGCTATTTGACAGGAATATACCTCTTTGTCCCGCAGTCTTTTTTCCCGCATGGAATCACAACGCGGTTGTTACCACGACTGCATTGTGATTCCGCATACCATTACTCCGCAAGTCGGAACAATGACTTGCGGAGGGGCGCGCTGGATGTTGGAAAAGTATAATTTACTATTTTACTATTCCAACTGCAGTCTGTGCGGACACTAGGAAAGGTGTTGGATTTTAAAGGCCAAGTTACTCAGCCAGGTCTCGTCCAATGCCTACTGATCGAACATCGATTGGATGATGAGGGATGTGCATTATAAGACAAGCAGGTTTATTGGAGATCCATAAATATTAAGGAATGGAATGGGCCTTCTTGTAATGTAGCCTTACACACCATCTTCTAGGAGGGAAGGACTCAGGAGAGAAGCACACACAGATTGAAGGCTTTCTAATCATGTTCCTGTTGCACTCACACATTTAGTAGCGCCGGCATAGGGGGTCTGAGCAGCTCTTCGGCACCGGCACTCATTCTTTTACAAATTAAGCACTGTGCTACTACTTGAATGACTCAGCTCCTAAGCTTTCAGGAAATGCAGCTGAACACGCTGCTTGATGTCTGCATGACAGCTTGTAAAAACAATGAAAACCTGACTGAAGGACAGTTTCCCAACACATTCCACAGCCAATTATGAGATGATTGCTTGCAGTCGCCATGGCAACTGTGTGACAAACAGCATGACAATCTGAAATTTCATTATGCATACTGTGGTTTCTAAAACGTGTGGCCACGCAATATAATCAGGGTCACTGACATTATGCAGCAGGGGAGCACCAAATTATGCGGCAGGGAAGTATCCAAGTATGCGGCAAGAAAAGTCTAATTATGCAGCATTTTGCGGCACATTTTCTGACAGTATTACTTCATTATGTTGACATTTTTACACACGGTAATACTGTCTGGGCAAACTTTTCACCTCATTAGTACCAGTTTAACAACCAAATACGCAAATAGGCAACTGAAAGATGACCCCTTTGTGACGGGTCTTCTAATGCAAGTAAACACATATTGCCATGTTTTTAGTAACTTTTGATCTGTTTGAGTTAGAAACTATTTTTGTTGAAAAAATCTTCAGATTATGTAACAGATGATGAATCATGTGACAAAAGCAGCAACCCCCTAAATATGCACAAAAAAAACGACATCTGCAGAAACGCATAATTCCAGTGGCCCTGCATATAATCTAAATGGCATGATTGTTTGTACCCTCCATATATATTTAACAAATGGAACAATAAAATTGCATGATAGACTGAGACAAATCACATAACAGCTATGTAATACAAAACATGGACGAATATAACACCTTATGCATGACAACGTTCTACTTTTTGGGTTGCAAACCAGCGTTTCACCCATCCACAAAGCACTTCAGTAACTCATCAGCTGAGGCAATACCATGTGACAAGGGTCTTGATCCTTGGAAACAAATGCATCTCACACCTAGACACTCCTCGTTTACAAAAATGACTCAGTGGAGGAAGGTTATTGTGAGTCTTCCTTAGTGCAGTTGCACGCCAACATACCACGACAACCTGAAGAACCTGCTGTACAAGGTTGCATGTATTGTTTACAAATTGGACACGCACTCTCAATGCCAAACCTCAGAGTTTTCAGCAACTGTCTGTTGCTTGACAATTAGTCCTGAGGAAGATTGTTGAATGACCGAAACAGGTTAGCATTGTCATTATCTTTTACATATGTCTGACACAGAAATGTAGACCTTGATGAACGGGGAAGGACCAGACGGCCTAGTCATCATGGCCAAAATATCATTTGCTCCCTACATATATAAAGGTAGAAGGTCTCCAGTATGGGAAACGGCCACTACAACGTGGCCGTTTCCACGCAAACCTTTACCACGCATGCGTGGTTACCACAACAGCCTTTACCACGCAAACCTTTACTACGAGATACGTAGTAAAGGCATGTGTGGTAAAGGCTAAAAAAATAAAAAAGGGAGCTGGTGGGGTCCCCCCCCAAACAATAAAAAAAGTGTGGGAATAAAAAGGGGGGTTGGGGGCTCTCCCCCGCCCCAAAGAAACAAAACGCACCTGATGTAACAAAGTGGAGGAAATCGGCGTAGTTTGAGAGGAAACGGAAAGAAACTTCCCCTTCCTCTTTACGACGTACGATGTCACCAAAGACGATGGAGAGGAGACGACGTGAAAAGGTAAGGGGAATTTTAGATAAAAAAAAAAGATTGAGGGGTAATTATAAGGACTGGGATCTTGTAAGGGTACAGGGGAGGGTTATAACCTTTACCAAGAGAATGCCCTTACCACGCATAAATTTACAACAAAAATTGTTGTAAATCTATGCGTGGTAAAGGAATATTCGTGGTAAAGGTTATGCGTGGAAAAATGATTCCATTGTAACGCATGCGTGGTAAAGGCATGCGTTGCAACGGAATGCGTTGTAATGACATACAACCCTCCAGTACTATATTTAGTTCTCAGAACTTTCTGCTGCTGATCTTCACGATAGAGTCAGTAAAATGTATTTGAAATACCAATTTTTTTTAATGTTTCTCCAGTCGAGGTGTGACAGTTCCCCCATTCCATTACTAGACCGACATGCGCATGCACATAAGGTACCAGCCTCATGCACCCTATTTCTGTATCCCTCTGACACATCACCATGCAACAACAATCACCCACTGAGGGCTGCCAGACTGAGTGCTGTGTGGTATGAGCACTTTGGGAACCACCATTCGATTAAGAAGGCTCCCCGCTCATGCCTTCTCCCCAATCCCTCCTTCTCTGTCTCTCCCAAGGTGCTTGGAGGTGGCCTCATTGCTACAAGCCATGCAGGCAATCGACGTAACATCACGTCAAAAATGTCTGGTACTCCGCAGCTGGTGGTGGAAAAGAATGGCAGGAGAGGGTGCTTTCATTGGGTGGAGAACACATCAGCTAGGTGTTTAGGAGAGGAGGGTAGGCACACCCGAGGGTGGGGTAAACTATAGCATTTAGGGTGAATGGTAAACAAAATAACTGTATTTCATGTTCTACATGTCAATGTTTCTGTTGGATGTAGGGTAACTCTTGTGTGTTGCCACTTTGTTCATGCATATCCTTACCCAAAAGCGTTGCGCTTTAATTGGGCATGTCTTGGAGACACATGAACATGCACATGAACGGAAACGGCCTTTACAATGCGGAGTAAGCCACGCGCGCCGTTTCTCCATAAGCGCAACCATGCTTTCCTTAATCACGCATATGCTTGGTTAAGGCATATGCGTGGTCTAGATACTTGAATGGGCGGGCCCTGGAATAGGAAGTATCGGGAGAGGACGTAGGGCCTCATTTATGAAAAGTGACGCATCGCTGCATGAAAACAGCGATGCGTCACTTTTCACTGCGCCCTCCTTGCGACACCAATGATGCGTCATATTTACAGTATGACGCATCATGGCGCAAGGAGTTACAGATACGTCAGAATTTCTGACGTATCTGTATGGCGCAAAAGTGACGCATTGTTGGAGTGTGTCACAAAAGTGACGCAACTCCAGCAATGTGTCCTTTCACATGGGGCAAGCCCCATGTGAAAGGGCCTGCTGCAGACTTACGCCTGCTGTGAGGCAGGCATAATAAATTGACGCATTTGTGTCCTAAAAGTGGCGCAGTGAAATCTTATAGATTTCACTGCGTCACTTCTACGACCCTTTCTTGCTCCGGAACGCCCCCCCTGCATACATTATACCTGGCGCAGGTATAATGTAGCGCAGGGGTTTACAAAGTGACGCATCTACCTAGATGCGTCACTTTGTAAATATGGTGCAACAAGGCACATTTTTTACGCTGCTGGTGCGTCACAAAAAGTGACGCACCGGCGGCGTAAAAGTGACGCACAGCCTCATAAATGAGGCCCGTAGTTAGGTAAGTGGGGCTGGAGCTGGGTTTTGGGGGTTGGGGAGTAGTTTTTAAGGAATGGGGATAGTTTTTAGGGCTGGAGGGGTCGGGGTAGTTTTTAGGGCTAAGGGGGAGGGTCGGGTAATTTTTAGGGCTGGGGGTCAAGGCAGTTTTTAGGGCTTAAGGGGGCTGGGGTCGTTTTTAGGGCTTAGGGGGTATTGGGTAGTGTTTAGTGCTGGGGGTTGGGGTTGGTTTTAGGGCTCAGGGGGTTTGGATAGTTTTTAGGGCTGGGGGGTCAGGTTTGTTTTTAGGGCTCAAGGGGGGCAAGGTGGTTTTAGGGCTTGGGGGGTGGGGGTACTTTTTAGGACTCAGGGGGCTCGGGTACTTTTTAGGGCTCAGTGGGGGTCGGGGAACTTTTTAGGTCTCAGATTCGTTTTTAGGTCTCAGGGGGGAGGGCTCAGTGTGACCTTTACCATACATATCCCTTTACCAGTCATGCCTTTGCCACAAAATTGCGTAGTAAAGGAATTCATTGTTCAGATGCTTACATGGTTAGGGCAGCGTTGTAGAGGGATGCGTGGTTTAGCCATGCGTGCCCCTATCATACAACCCAACTTGAAGGCCAGAGGAGTGAGCAGGGAGACTTCGTAGAGAGCTTGGAGTGTGGACTACACAGATGCAGCCCCGGAGTGCCTAGACCAGAGACTCTATTGGCAGCCTGGTTCTCAGTCATATGATATTGCATTTATTCTACTGACGTTCAATAAAGGTGTGTTGGCTGAATCTAGACAGTGTCACTGTTCGCCTAGACTATGTAAGATATATTTATTTTTCTTTTATTGGCGCAAATCATAACTCGAAAGAGGGTATACATAGCACGTCACACAGTAACAAAGAAAAATACATGGGCCGGGGGATATACTAAAATCACAAAACAATGAGTACAGTAAAGGATGCAACTGATCATCAAACACTTGCAAAACAATCACTCAGATGAAGAAAATTATTTTTTTGACTACAATAATTAATGATGACAAATCCTAGTCGGTTTAAAAATGGCTCACCATCCCCCTCATTGGGTCCTAAGTTCTCTCAACACTCATCATAATCAACGACAGAAACCTCTAGAGAACCGGACTTCACAAATTCATGCCACCAAAGTTAGGGACCACTGCCGGGCTAGCCTAGCAGTCATCTTGCAAGGCGTATTGCAAAAAAAGATATCCCGCCTAAATGTGAAGGAATGACTGGGGAATGTCCTAATGCTATTTGCTTAGTGTCCCAGGACACATTGGTGTGAAAGGTTCGATGCAACTTCCCAGCGAGAGACCCCAAAAAGGACTCGATTGATGGGCAAGAAGAAACGAGGTGAGCTGCCCGCTCAGCCATACAGCGAACGCGTTTTGCATCTTGTCTATAAGACACATCTTAGTAGGATGGTAACTCCTGATCATGAGATCTAGGTCTGGTCACTTTTTATTACATTTTTTTTCTTTTTTTTGGTATTATTTTATAAAGAATACAATCACAACCGCTTTTACAGGGTTAGCCAAGAGTGGATAATAGTCGTTTATACATTGATGTATATATAGCTAGCCCCTATTGTTTAGTTTTTTGTTTTCTTTTTTAGAGCAAAAAAATATGTAAGAGGGAAAGGACAGAAAACATTTGTGGTGAAACAGAAGAAGAATAGGACAGGCATGGAGAGTGATACAGTCATTCATTCATTCAAAATACTTTATTCGGTTTACTTGATAAGAAACCATAAAAGTTACACATTACAAAATACAACACAGTCACAAGATAAAAACACAGTGTACACTATACCCTAGTGGTGATTTAGTAATGACATTATCATAAGGAAGAGGGGATCTTAAAGGCCATAAAAACACTATATCCATTTAAGAGTCCAGACATTTTCTATATTTCATTGCACATTTCAGAAATCCGGCCACAAACGGGATACAGTCAGATTTTAGTAATTGCAAATAAAAGAGAGCGGGACGTACTTGCACAAAGTTTAATTTTTTTAAAATAGGTTTTAGATAAAAAGTCCTGGGCATTTCATAATATTTACAGAAGAACGTAAAGTGAAGCAGATCCTGAGGAGACTTATTGTCGCAGCCACAGGGTGCTAACACTTTTCCTTTGTAACTGCCCCTTGGTACAGCTAATAAAATATGAAAAAAAATTAATCTAAACCTGATTAATAAAAATCGCTCGTATGCTGGTAGCGGCCATAATAAATATGGTTCTATGTCTAGGGAGGTTTTAAGCATCAAATGTAACCTCACACTAGGCTTCAGAGTGATACAGTGTATATTACATTGGCATCAGCTATACATACAGCATTACATCTGACCCCCTTTCGGGATGTTTGAGCCCGCTTGCTGGCCCGCCCATGTTATATTAGGGAGTAAAATTATGGGGGTTCATACGAGTCTAGGTAGGTGTCCAGGGCTTCCCACATCCCTCTCGAGGACGCTTTGCAGGGTGAGCACTGTAGCGCAATATTGTCTGCTCCTCTGTGAGAGGACCAATACATTAAGACACAATGAAAGTCATTCATTTAATGTCTTCACTTTGACAAATGAAATCCCTAAAGCTGAGAAGATATTTCACTTCTGACCTGGATTTTACGCTCTGTGGCCGGCAGTTTGTTAAACAATAGATTACTATCTCTATAATCAGCACTTGCTCTCCACCGTAGCACTTTCCACCCCACCCTGGAGTCAGAACAGACGTAAATTCATAACTTTTACTTCCTTAAGGCTCAGCGGGAGGCTGGCTGAAATAGCTGGGTTTAATGAGTGTGCCAAGTACAACTGGAAAACAAGGTTTTATTTTTTAATTGCAAAATGAAAAGTACCAAGACAAACTAATATTAAAAAATAAAAGTAGTGGAACGCAGCTCCTGTTAGTTCCCACTTACTTCAACCTAATGCTTCACCCTATAGTTTCACATTCAAAGAGGAGAGGCTGAATGTTTATCTATTTACACTTGATCCTCTGTGTTTGTCATTTATAACTCACCTCAAAAGTTGAAGCAAGGCAGTATGTGGTGTGCAGGGTTGGACTGGGAGCCCAAAGCAGCCCTGCAATTTTGACTGACCAGGGTGGGGGGGACCAGAGAGGGTGGGGCGGGGGGGTCAAGGTGTGAAGCACTGCTGCTTTTGTTACTGGGGTCAATATTTCAGCACCTCTGCAAAACTGGCCCCCAGTAACAAAAACAACCCCCACAGCTGCAAAACCAGCCCCCACCGTTGCAGCTTCCTGGGGAAATACCTGATGCCCACTACAGCCAGTCCGGCCATGGTGGTGTGATGTACTGAAAGTGGTCATGTGCATTACATGGACTCCAACTTCCTCATCACAGCCTTTGTTATATGCAGGGGCGGCTCCTTCGTTGGAGCAGAGAAGTGTCGCCCCACTTAAAATCCCCCGAAAACCCTTTTACCATTTTGTTTTTCATCCCCTGTGCCGAACAGAGCATCAGGACGGGGACAGAGCCACTTCTGAGTGACAGCAGCAGGGAGGAGGGTGGGCTGTCTGTCTTTGCACTGTTTAAAGTGCAAAGACGTACACAGCGATCATCCACGCAGGCATTTTGGCCCCCTTACGAGCCAAAATGGCATCGAAAGGTGGCAGAGCGTTCTCTGTTTTAATTCCCCAGATCTGGAATGAATTACTAGAGAACCTTCGTAAGGAACCCGCCCTCCTCCTCTTCAGGAAGTCTCAAGACTTATTTGTTTAGGGAAGCCCTGGCTATAGTCTAATACATTGGCTTGGTGCGTTTCTGGGATATCAGTAGCTACCTAAGCTTTCTCTATAAGTGTTAAGAGACCTGCAGGTGATTACACGCTATATAAGCTTCAATTAACATTGCGACGGCCAGCAGCACATGCACACTTTAAGACAGCTGGGTTAGAGCAAGTGCAGGCTCTCAGAGCGCTACAGAGCACCAAGTGAGGCCGCTTTCTCCAATAAGGGTGCTGCTCTCATGCTGCATGAGAGCAGTGCCACGATTGGTCAAGGGAGTTGCTACATCCAGTTCATGGGGAAAGAAGAGGACGTCACGTTCGGTAAGTTTTATTTATTTATTTTATTTTGCATGCACGACGAACCCCCCTGCTTGTAGATGGCAGCCACCACTGACTATATAGGGGCTCTCCAACTTCAGAGATAGTCTGACTCCTTTCTCATCGAAACGGACCAGATAGCCTCACCGGGACCTAATGTGCAATTAATCAAACTTACCTCCAGCACTTCTGAAAAATTGAGAACAGTATTGTTAATCAATATATATGCACATCCAACAGCAAGGACGAAAAAAGCTCATAATGTTCATTTAACGGCAACAATCGCGGATATAAGGTTCATGTACCCCTTTTTGGAAATGTGCAGACAGGAGACTTTAACTCTAACTTAATCTACACCCGGCCGAAGACGAAAAATTAACATCTGATAACATACACTGGAATTTCCCACCTCAATATCAGCCTAGTACAACTTCTTTGGACCCAATAGGTCGAAATCTGGTAAAAGCTTTACAGCTTCTGGGATTGAGGGTTATAAATGGTAGAAAGACGGATGACACGCCACCAAATACACATTTCATGGAGGGAAGACACCATTCAGGCATGACTACACAGCAATTTCATTATCACTGATGACTTTCCTCTCTTACTTTTTGGTTGAATACACAACTAGGAGCGACCATTCTTATCAACACATGCACCTTTAACTTAACTCATCTAAACTCAAGGTACACCTTATTGTAGAAGGAAGCACCTATTCAACTTACTTAAAATGTCTAAAATGGACAAAAGATACTATAGAGGAGCTCCAAAACAAATTAAAAGGGCTATTAACAACAAGTTTAAATGAAACCCTAAACAAAATTCAATCTTAGGTACATTTTACAACAGAATTAACAACATTAATGTCTAGAAAACAAACACAGACTTCAAAAATCTAAAACAATAAGGAACTAACAGAAGAAGTAGTCCTCCTGAAACGAGAATTTAAAATAGTCATCTGGAGACTAAAGACAACAGACCTGGATCCGACTGCATGGGATAACGTATGACATTTGAGAAAAGTGTTTAAAAAAAAAGCTTTGGGAAAACAAAAAGAGTATCAATGAAGTATTCTGGCTGAAATTACGGCATAGTGCAAGGAAAACTAACACCAACACCTTTTGGGAACATATGAACAATTTGAATAGGTCAGTGAACATCCTAACCTGAAATATACAAGAACATGAATGGGCCAACTTTTTAACAAACAGATTTACGGAGACTCAACATCTTGAACATCTACCTCTGAAGCACGAGGACGGCTCATATCGTCAAGATCAAGTGGCGGTAAAAGAAAGAGTAGGCAATATCATACAGTGTGAAGACGGCAAGTGCAATTTAATAGTAAGGGCAGACTTGTCGTTCGAAGACAGCTCAAGGACACAAGGAAGAAAAGGTAACTATTATCTCAAAGCAAAAACAGATCGATCCTTCTATTCGACAGACGAAATAACAGCCATAAAACGGAAAGGCAGAGAAGATGGTGCCCAGGTCCTAATGGCATTCCCCAAGCTATTTTTAAACAGTATCCACCTTTCTGGAGTGGGCACTTATTTACACTATTCAAGGAAATAGAACCATTAAACAATATCCCACCCAGTTGGCAAGGATCAATATTGACATATAACTATAAGGGAAGAGACAGAACTAGCCAGTCGAACTACAGGCTAATAGCCCTACTGGACGTTGAAGCAAAGTACTACGCCACATTGATCCTGGATGATCTAAGGGAATGGTCAAAAAAACTCAATCTGATTACGGTTAAGTAAAAAGGTTTGACCACAGGGATCGGGACAGTTACTAATATTCTAGCACTTTCGTTAATAGCAAATAATTGTAAGCGGAGTACAACTGCACCTTTGCTTTATAGCTCTAAAGGCAGCATTCAACGGTATAGATCGATACCTTCATTGGGAAACATTGAGATCTTGGAGAATATTACTACTCTACTCTCAAACATGGATAAGAAAAAAATTGGGCAACGGCTCAAGACTATCCAGGCAACTGAATACAAATAAATGCTTAAAACAAGGATTTGTGCTGGCACCGCACCCTTTTAATCCATTCATGTCTGACCTGGCACAAAGGCTCAATATAATCAATTCTCACTTACCACAACCAGGGAAACTATCATTATTACATCTCTCATATGAGGATAACGTAGTTCTCATGAGCCTAACTAAGACCGGACTCAGAAGGTCTCTCAAAGAAATAAGGGAATATTTATTAACAAACAAACTGGAAGTTAACACATTAAGACCATGCTCATCAGTAATCATCTAACTGCCAAGCAGAACATACGGCTACACGGTAACTAGTTGTAAATATCTGGGGTTCCACATGGACAAAAGACAAAACCATCAAGTGGAAGAAGTGTGGTGCAGCAGCCAGTGTGACTGACTCCGGAACCCGGGGGCTCACTGTGCGATCGCCGACGTCAGATTAGCCCAGCACCATGTGACTCTGGGCAATAGCTTGCTTAATCTTTCCGATGGCCCCGAGCGCCTAGAGACCCTTACGGGTGATTGTTCGCGCTTTACAAATGTGGATTATTATTATTATTATTATTATTATCAAGAGCAAAACAATTATATGACACAGAGAACTAGTGCATTAACATTCCCCTTTAGCGCCCTGGCAAAAAAATTGAAGGGCTCGTCATATAAATCTATGCTCGCAGTGATGTCGGCCAAAATGCTCCCAACAATAACGTATGCCAGCATTGCTTTACATGGCAAGGATTCTGATCTTTTAAATAAATTATTGGTCTCAACATACAAAAAGATCTTCCAAATACACCAGTCAGCCTCCCCATCCCAGGTACGACTCGAATTCGGCCTTTCAAATGAAACGGTAGGGAGAATGTATTCCACAATAAAGCAAACTCTCAACTCAATAAGGCCCTCTGGTCAGAAATGGAAAAGGATAAAAATTCACCATATTATCAATACCTGTATAATGCTCTAAAAATTACTTGCACGACTTAGCTGTGGAACAAGAACCTGTCCTTTCTGTCCTATAAGCAAGTGATAAATAAATCAGCCAAATGTCTTTCTCTACTACTTGACAAAAACGTGTTCAGCTCGAGGTCACAAGTCTGGATGGTGATAAACAGCTACAAAACACTGGCCAGGCACCTTATTTAAATATTACATTTCCGATTCACCGAAAAAGACAGCGAATGGCCTTACGGTTTGGGAAACTACCGACGATTGCGGACCAGCCAACCTGGATATATAACGGACCCAAAACATGCTGACTCTGCAAAAGCAACAAGGAGGACTTTTTTTTTTCCAAAATACTTTATTGGTTTTCACAAGGTATACAGAAGGCATATATTCGGTTAAGCGAGTGTGTCCAAATTTACATGTGCGTATAAGGCTTTATGCTCCTTTATGGACACCATGAGCCCAACCTGGCATCCATTGGTAGAAGAGAAAGGGACAGTCTAAGGGAGAGGAAAGGAAAGACGAAGAAATAGAGTAGAGAGGGGGGGGAGCACAGAGGACTTAATTCATATAATTTGCATATGTCCCAAATTACACACAGCACGAGTTACATTGCAAAGGAAAACCTTAAATTTTAGAGGAATAAGGACATGTAGAGCAACTGTAATAACAGGGCATAATCAAGCAGATCCTCAAATAACTATAAACTGATTACATTTTTGCACATTTATGATCAGGTCCTGAAAATGGAAATCTCATTGTCGAAGCAGAATGAGAAAACTACGACCCCTTGGAATTTTATCATTTAGAAGTTGTGAGTTATTAAAATCTACTAATTGTAACAAAAGGCTCAGACATCGAACCAGTATTTATGAATTATAGAACGTAGAAATGTTTACCTAGTAATAATCTCTCAGTATAGGCCACAAATTGTATTGAAGTACAAAATTATCAATTTAAGAATGACCTGCTAATAATCCTAACAACAACTTGACAATGTAAAACCCACAAAGTTTTAAATCATGTAGAGATTTTATTGTTCCTTTTGATGCCAAATATTGTTAAGGTTTTAAGTTAACTAAACAATAAACATTTACTTACACTCCTTTCTCTCCTATTTTCCATGCTTTAAAAATCCTCCCTCACAGAAAGAACCTATGATTCAGCCCTCACATTTTGCACCGCTGGGGCACCTAACCCAGCAGTGACTTCAAGGGCTACTTTGATCCACAACAGGAACAGAGAGGTAGGGAATAATGACTGGGTTAGGGAAGAGCTAAACCTAGTATTATGGAAATCTAGACATTGGCATTTCCCTCATCCTGGTTTCAAGCTTTATCATGTTACACCAAGTGCTAAACGCAGACTATGTGCACAAAACATTCACCATGCTGCTCAATACCGAGGGCCTCTTTACAATATTTTGGCGTAAGGCAGCTCCGGAAGCCTTCCTGCTGCGCTGCCCTATAGCAAAAGAAGAGGGCAGGAATGCGCATTATCTATCAGATATGGTGCACACCTGTCCTCTTCCCCAGCGCTGGCACACAATTAGCTGCCATGAACCAACATAGGCACGTTTGCACTATGGTGCAAGCGTGTCTGCGTTATGGAAATCATTGTTTTTGAGCAGGAAGGGATCCCTTCCTGCACAAAAACAATCAACTGAAGCAATTTCCTCTTTCTATGTGTGCTGCTGACTGCAGCACACATAGAAAGAGGGAAACACAAGGAGAAATAAAGTTATTCCTCCTTGTTGCACCTCCCCTACACCTCTTTTGACGCATTTCCACATTTACAGAAAGTTGTAAATCTAGGAATATGTCAAATGCCATGGGTGTTACATTGGAACACCCACCATAGCGCCTATGGCGCGCCTCCCCATTGCAGTTTAAGAAAAAGCAGCGACTTGCACAGCGCTGCCTCACACCATTTCTACAACGCCATGAAAAGCCATGCAGGGTGGATTTACGAGGCCTTGTAGATATGCCACTGCAATGTGCCCCACTGTAACATTATTAAAATAGATGTTCCGATGGCACAGGGGCTTTGTAAATGACACCCGAGTTTATTGAAACATACAAATCAGAGCTCACACATGAAGAACGACTTTATCAAATCTTTCAGTAGAAGATCCACCCACCTGAAACCAGTAATGCTGCACAAACAGAAAGAGTTTGGCCAAGATTCACAAAGGTTTAGCATTGGGTTAGCGTTACTTCTTGAATAAACACCAGCCACTAAACCTATTTGAGTATTAACAAACCAACGCAAATTAGTATTTGCGTTGGCTTGTATGGAAAAGTAACGCAAAGCAGCCCGAAACACTGCTCTGCATTACTTTGAGTCAAGAGGGCATTACATGGGCATTCGCGTGCAACCACCCATGCTTTTTGATGCAAAACCCCATCTACTAACATTAGTAGACCGAGTTTAGCGCCAAAAATTAATACTGCTGGGAAGCAGACATTAAAAGGAGAAATGTTGTTTTCATTTCTTTCTGCTTTTTCAACTTTTCATGAGTCCTGCAGCGTGTCTAAACATAGTATTTTCTACTTGGAGTGTCTCCTTCCTGTACAAAACGTATGCTAGACTGAGACACACACCCTAGAACTATGGCACTAAGGTGTGTGCCTGGTGCTCGGCAACTAAAATCAGCACCAGTGCCAGGGGGAGGGTAGGAGAGAGCCATATCTCTCTATATATGGCACTCTCGTGCTCCCTCCCTGTCACGCAATGCAGCATTTGTGAATGCTGTGCTCCATGATTGTTTTGAGAATCTGGGTTGTAGGCTCAGGTAGCTGCTCTACAAATTAAAGACATGAACCCTCTCCTCCAGCCAGCCTATGACACAGCCAGCACTGCTTTTGGTGTTACAGGACATGTATTGTTTTATGCATATGGTCCAGAGTGTTTCCACCACAACCTTTAGGAGAACTCTTTAGAGGAGCCACAGATGACAACATGACCTCCTAGAAGGAGACTAATGTCAGGTTGAAGAAGAAATAAGGATCAATGTCGAAGACACGTCGCTATCTATTTCTTCTGCTCCCTTCACTTTGGAAATAATAGTTTTTGCCCCAAGAAGGAAAGCAGCAATAGCGAAGCCTTCTGGATTACCTCAACCTTCAGTTCTCACAGCCATGCCTGCATTCTCTTCCAAAAAGTAGACAATGCAGACAATGAAGTGGAATGCAACACATTGATTATCATAGAAGGGAGTGATTAAGCCTGCACGCCTCCACTGTTCACGTCATCCACAATCATTGAGAATAGAGAACGAAAGGAATTGTGCGATTCCTAAATACATTTTAACTGCTTGTTATTGTTACTTGATCATTTCTAGACTTCACATCAGGCATTTCAGAACCCTCTTCATAGAGAATAGGTTACAGACATGATGGGATGAATTGATCAGAAACATGTACATGATAGCACCCAACAAAAACCTTTGCCCAGATGCTAACCCCCGCCTACAAAGCACTGCACAATCAGGGACCAGCATACATCAACCACCAACTGAGCTTCCACCAACCCTCCAGACACCTGCGCTTCACCTCTCTCTCCCTCACCTGGACCTCCGCATCCGACAAAGCAAGAGTGGTGGACGCTGCTTCTCCTACCTGGCCACAAAGTCCTAGAACATCATGCCCCTTCACTATGGACCTCTCACTCCCTGTGGGAATTGAGAAAGGAACTCAAGACCTGTCTTTTCGACTGATTCTACCGGAGCAGCAGAACCCCCAGTGCCTAGATACCATCGCTGGTGATTAGCAGCACTACAAAAATCCTGATTGATACAAATTCAAATTCAGAAGATCCATGCAGGTCGGCAGTGGCTTCATGCATCACTGGTAGGTGTCTAGCAGAGACAGACAACGGTGGGCACTTCACTCCTGCATACTATCTGGCCACGTACCCAGGGGTTGCATACCGCTCAAGCACAACTCTGCACTGTTCAGAGAACCATTAATGGAAAAGGAAACCAATGATTCCAGAAAAATAATACTAGTCCTAACTTATGCTTAATAAGTCACCAAGGAGGTAAACAAAGACTTTAACAAATTGGGGGTTTGGTTGACTGAGGTGTGAGACCTGGTTAAGCAGCAACCGCAATCCTTGTCAGGGTGAGGCATAAGGCAACTCTAAATTAACCTGTGTCCTACCCTCTAGTAGATTGGCACTAAGCATGGGTTTAACTTAATAGCAATGTGTAAAGGGTTTATGGAAAACTTCACACAGTAATAAAGTGAAAATTCCACACAAAAATAATTCCACACCAAGTTAGATAAACAGTACTTGCTGTGATAAGTACAACAAGACCAAACAACAAACAGAACTTTCTGTGATAAGTACAACAAGACTAAAATGACAAAAGTCCAGTAATTAGAACCGGGGATATGCAATTTTAAAGTTTTTAGATAAAGTAGTGTCAAAAAGCACAAGCGCCAATTGTTGATATCTGATTGCACAAGTTCAGGCCGACCATGATGGAGAGGTGTGGCTCACTGGTTAGAGGCAGCAGACCCGGAAGTAGAGAACGGCCCGGGACCAGGGTTCAATTCCCGACGCGGCAGGGTCGTGGACCAGGGTCAGCGGACTCGACAATTCTCGCCTCGGTGCCTACTCTAACCAGGGATCACACTTGGCAACTCTGGGCATTAAGCTTGCCTCATCTCTACAACGGCCCCCCACAGACGCCGGGGATGCCTGGTTTCACCTTGGAGATACTCAGAAGGGACCATCTCACAGAGAAAGCCAGGACGGGTTCCCCAGCGGTCTTCAGCGCCGGGACGCTCACGGGCAGCTGTGCGCTTTACAAGTCCAACACACACACACACATGGAAGCCCTGCCCCCTTAGAAACGTAGAATGCCATCCGACAGAATATTCATGACTAGGTTGCATATGTTGGTCAAATAAATGCTGAATATTTCCCTTAGTTCCCCTTAGCATTTTACACACAGATACACATAACGTAAATCTTCTATGTTGTAATCACGTTTGAAACAGGATGTTGTGCTTTCCACTTGCCAAATCTTTCAAACTGTTGAATCTGCTATGCGATGTGTTGAAAGTTTAATGTAAATGTATTTCTTACAACCTAAACGCGATATCTTGCTTTCCACTTGTCAAAACTTTTAAATTGCTTAACCTGCTATGCATAGTATGCGCACATCGGGACATTCCCTCCTGCCCAAATTCCTTCACCTTACCACCCGCTACGCCCAAGAACTCTCGGAATCAGGATATGTTGTCCACGGCGTAGCCTTTTTATTCACAACAATGCAAGTGAATCATCATAAACCATTACCAAGGAAAAGAAACCTTCTTGGATATATACAAACTATTCCCAGCATCACACTTTATCTGCATCAACATGTCAACAGCAGTAAGGGAATTAGGTACGCCATTGTCTTTACACTTTAACATTTAACTTGGCCGTACACTAGAACAACTTGGCCGTACGTTTTGAACATACACTAACTTTTAACTCAGCCGTACGCAAGAAATTGGCCATACATTTGAACGTGGCCGTCTAGGCCACCAATTTTTCACTGTGCTGTGCACCTTGTGCCGTCAGGCCCCAACGCACTGCAGCCAACTGTTGCATCACTTGACATCCAGGGTACCGCATACCACACCAGCCCTCTGGGGTACCTGAACATAGGCATCCTCCCAAAGATTCTACTCCGTCCAAATGTGGTGGATTAGGGCAGTAGGGTCCAGGACTACCGTCAGGTCAGTCCCTCCTCCCCACCTACCCACTGCACTCGTGGAATCTATCCCTTCCAGGGGTCCATGGAATGGCTGCACCTCCATAGTTGTACATCCCCCTTTGTTGTAAACTGTCAGCGCTCCGCCACAGGGTGAGAAGCTCCCCGGTGCACTCGCCCTCCCCCCCTTGACGCTGACACTGCTCCCTAACCTCTGTCCTGTTTCCTCCAGGTGAACCTTATTGTTACTGACCCCCACTGAATTCCTGGTGGGAAAGAGATGAGATGAACCAATCTGCCCCCTGGGCAGTTTTTAACTGATGTCAGTACAAGCTTGTATTGTGCACTGGGTTATTCACACAAACCGGCACTTATGTTCGAATAGTGGACATGGGAGCAGAAGAAACATGGGCACCTGCCCTCACTGTTTCACAAACGAAGATTTGCCACCGGGATACCTTATTAGAGGAGACTCCTAGTAATAACGTATGAGGATATCTTCCCCATGTATATCTTCCCCATATTGTTATTGTTGACCACTTTATGAAGAGTGCGGAAGAAACATGGGCACCTGCCCTCACTGTTTCATAAAGGAAGCTTTGCCACCGGGATACCTAATTAGAGGAGACTCCTAGTAATAACGTATGAGGATATCTCCCCCATATTGTTGACCACTTTAAGAAGAGTGTTGTCACTCTGCAAGCGATGTACTTTGATAGCAATGCCTGCTAAGTAACTGTTACCTCCCAAGTGCTTATTGTTTGAGGAGTTTGGCCATACATTTGAATTTTATACTTTAACTTTTAAATTCGGCCATACCCTAGAACTTGGCCGTACATTTGAACTTGGCCGTCTTGGCCACCAATGTACCACCCTGCTGCGTACATTGTGTCGGCAGGGCCCCACGCGCTACAGCCAACAGTTGCACTACTTGGCATCCAGTGCAGGGCCTGACCATTAATGAAAAACATACTTGCTACAGTCTCTTCCCAGGTTCCACCAAGATTAATCTGGCCCGACCAAAAGGGAATTTTGCCGAGAAAAAAGTCTGCCTCACCCCCAACTCCTCCACCATCAGGCAGGAGGGGAGCACTGCGTCCCGCATTGACCCCCTGTGCAGCGGATAAATGGCCCCTTATCAAGCCATACTGTGCACAACGTTATGTACATGGGGCCTTTATGTCTGAATAATAGGCCTCAGATTAGAGGGGGAGAGGGGTTAGCCTAACGGCTAAGGCGATCGACCTCAGACCTGGGGATCTGGGTTCGAGTCTCGGTAACGACGCCCAAAAAAACCTGCTGTGATTCTGGGCAAATCACTTAATCTCCCCGTGCCTAATATGAAAGTGTGTCCTCATGTAACGTAACTGGTGCTATGTAAAGCGCTCTGATACCTGATTCGGTTTGGGTCTAGTTCGTGCTATATAAAACTCTGAAAGAAAAAAAAAAGAGAAAACAGTACAGTGCACTAAGTTAGTACCTATACTGGCATGGACGTTTGAATAATGGGCTTTGGAGCAGCCAAAGTTAGAGCATCTCCTATCCGAGGGGACAAAGAGAACGAAACCCTCGGAGCCCAGCCTTAAATACCTCTGGTAACTTTCGTATCTGAAAGAGACACGTTAGTATTAGATTCCTTACCTTAGAATATCCCCAGGTGTCAGACTGGATCCGAAATTTTTTGCGTAGCAGTACCCTTGCGCATCGGTAGGCGTCGTCTGCGGCTCCGCGTCCGTCGTCGGCGTCGTGGGCGCCGTGATGACGTCGTCGGAGTACTTAGACGCCGCCTCTGCGTGCTGACGTCAGTTCTTCTTTTTTCCGCGCCAGCAAGCGCAGATCTGGAAAAAGCAGTAACCCTAGTCAATTTTGACTAAACTTTTTGATCCTTTTTGATTACTATTTCGAAGTCTCTCGACTCCGAAACGGTGCCGATAGGGATGCCCGGCTTCAAGCATTGCGACGATTGCGACCGGCTGATGTCGGTCACGGATCCTCACCGTGTGTGTTTGTCGTGTTTGGGCGTCGACCACGACGACAAAGCCTGCTCCGACTGCCGGGCCCTCTCTTCGAAAGCCAGGCGGGAGCGGTCCCGTAGGCGCCTCGAACTCCGGCAGTCGGCACCGCGCCGTGAGAGGTCCCGATCCCATGGGAGGTCGAGGGACAGGTCGCGGGCCCGGAGCCACCACAGCTCCGAGAGTAGGCCGCACTCCTCCGGGTCGAAGTCGTCGTCAGGTAAGCGGCACAAGAAGTCCAAGCGGCGTCATCGCTCCTCGGACTCCCCCCGATGCTCGCGCGATGCGGCCGGGGGTTCGGGTGACACCACCAACGCGGCTCCGTCGGAGTCGCGGGCGCCGCGTCCAGCCCCATACCCTACGGTCCCTGGGCTCAACGCGACGCCGGAGGAGGTCGAGCGCTTCCTCATGGCCATGAGGAAACTCTCTCCTCCGACGGGCTCCGCGGCGCCTCCGGGCCCAGCGGACCCGTCTGGGAGCCCTAGCGGGTCGGCGGCTCCGGCCCCGACGCCGTCGGGTGCTTCGGCCCCGACGCCGCCGATGCCTTCGGGCCCGGCGCCGCAGGTCCCTGTTATCCCGACGCCGCCGGCGCCTTCGGGCCCGGCGCCGAGGGGTCCAGTTGCTCCGACGCCGCCGGCGCCTTCGGGCCCGGCGCCGCAGGACGCCGCTGGTCCTCCTTCGGGATCTGGTTCGTCGCCGGTGGATCTGACGGCCTCCCCGGCGTCGGACCCTCAGGTGTCGCCTCCGGCGCCGTCCTCGGGCGCCGCCGACCCCGGTTCTACTTCCGTTCCTGTTCGGCCGTCGGGACGGCCCCGTTGGGCGCCGCTCCAGACGCCGTTGGGTGAATTTCACTTTTATGAACAGGCCCCATTGGTTGAGGACCCTGAATTTCAGGAGATGGGTGAAGGAGAGGACTGGGAGGGGTCTGAGGACCCTCTGACCAGGGAGTGTCAGTCTCGTGAGGACTGGACAGAAGACCTTGGGGAGGCCAGTGGCCTGGACACCTCTCCAGACCCTGGGTTTGTCTCCCCTCCTACCGTGGCTTCGGAGGAGGGGGCAACATATAGTGTGGTGGTGATGAGGGCTGCCAAGGCCTTAAACCTTGAGCTCCCCGTCGCGGCCGTGAGGACTAACCTCCTCACTGAGGTCCTTAAACCGCAGTCAAGCTCGGCCGAGCCTCTGCTGCCCTTTAATGAGGCCTTGACTGACGTTCTTCTGGGCACTTGGTCCAAGCCCGCTACGGGTTCGCCCGTAGATAGGAACGTGGCCAGACGCCACCGCCCCGCCCCGGGCGACCCATGTTTTCTGTCCTCCCACCCTACCCCCGAGAGCCTGGTCATCCAGGCCTCCAATTCCCAAACCGCATTCCCGTCGGCCCCGCCGGATCGGGAATCCAAGAGGTATGACCAGTATGGGAAGAAGATCTTCTCATCCATTAGTTTGGGCCTGCGGTCTTCCAACACCGCCTGCCTCTTGGGACGTTACACCCACTCTGTGTGGGATAAGGTCGCGGAAGTGCTGCCAGACTGTCCGTTGGAGGTACGGGCCAAACTCGGCCAAGCCCTTGTGGAGGGCCGGGATGCAGCCAAGTATTCCATCCGGTGTGGGCTGGATACCACTGACTCGCTGGGTAGAGCGATGGCAACGACGGTGGCGGTCAGACGCCACGCCTGGCTGAGATCCGCCAACTTCTCGGCAGATGTCCAGAGCACGCTCATGGACATGTCGTTCGATGGCCGTCGCCTCTTTGGCGACAAGGCAGACCATGCGCTTGAGCGTTTTAAGGACTCCAGGGCTACGGCCAAGTCCTTAGGCCTCTCGGGCCAACGCCAGCAACCGGCTGCCTATCACTCCTTTCGTGGCCACAGAAGGGGTGCGCCCGCACGTGCCGCCAGCCACGCGCCGCAGGGCAATACCCAACGCGGTGGCGGCCGTGGGAACCGCCGTCCAGGCGGTCGTGGGCAGCGGCAAGGTCAGTCCACACCTTCCCCCGCAGCATCCGCCTCGAAACCCTCCTAGTCCGTGCTTTCAGGCCCATGTGACGCCAGTGGGGGGCAGGGTTCGCCATCACCACCTCCACTGGCGCACTGTCACGTCGGACAGGTGGGTGCTGCAGATCGTCCGAAGGGGCTACTCCCTCCCCTTCGAGGCGACTCCTCCAACCATGCCACCGCAGAACCACCGTGTATCGGGGGATCACTTGCGACTTCTGCAGGAGGAAGTTACGGCCCTCTTGGCCAAAGGGGCCATCGAGCGCGTTCCTGGGCCAAAGTAGGGTGTGGTTGCTACTCCCACTACTTCCTGGTATCCAAGAAGGGCAAAGGGGGCCTGCACCCTATCTTGGACCTACGGAACGTCAACGGCTTCCTCCGGAAGGAGAAGTTCAAGATGCTGACGCTGGCTCAGGTCTTAGCTGCCCTGGATCCAGGAGACTGGATGGTAGCGTTGGACTTGCAGGACGCTTATTTCCACATCCCCGTCCTGCCGGCCCACCGGCGCTACCTGCGGTTCACGGTTGGCCACGAGCACTTTCAGTTTACCGTGCTCCCCTTCGGCCCTACCAGCGCCCCACGGGTGTTCACAAAGGTGATGGCGGTGGTCGCAGCTCATCTGCGCAGGTTAGGGGTTTCAGTCTTCCCCTACCTCGACGACTGGCTGTTGAAGGCGGGCTCGCCCCAGACAGTCGTCAGCCACCTCCAGACTACGGCAGTCCTCCTGCATCCTGCTGGTGCATCACGCCAGATGGCGGATGCGGGCTCTGCAGTGGGACCTGAAGTTTCAGTGGGCCCAGCATCAAGGCAACCTATCCGACCATGTCCTGATCTCGGAGGGCACTGCGAGACAGTTGCAGTGGTGGCTCACGGACCGCGATTGGGTCTGCGGCAGATCCCTCTCCCTTCCCCAACCGGAGCACGTAGTTGTGACGGACGCGTCCCTCCAGGGCTGGGGAGGCCACATGGGAGAGGCGGAGATCAGAGGCCTCTGGTCTCCGGCGGAGACTCGACTCCACATCAACATGTTGGAGCTTCGGGCGATTCGTCTAGCACTGAAGGCATTCCTCCCCTCTGTCCGGGGGCGTGTAGTGCAGGTGTTCATGGACAACACCACCGCCATGTGGTACTGCAACAAACAGGGCGGGGTGGGGTCGTGGACCCTTTGCCAGGAGGCTCTGCGCCTTTGGCAATGGCTGGAACATCAGGGCGTGTCCCTGGTGGTTCAACACCTGGCAGGTTCTCTGAACGCCAAGGCGGACAAACTCAGCCGCAGGTGCATGATGGATCACGAATGGCGTCTGAACTCGGACGTGGCGCAAGGCCTCTTTCAGCAATGGGGAGAGCCTTGGTTAGATCTATTCGCCACCGAAGAGAACGCGCAATGTCATCAGTTCTGCGCGTTGGAATTTCCAAGGCGGCACTCGCTCGGAGACGCTTTTCGTGGCGAGTGGAGTTGCGGTCTATTGTACGCCTTTCCGCCTATACCACTTCTGCCCAGAGTGCTGAAGAAGATCAGGCGCGACCGGGCCCAAGTCATCCTTGTGGCTCCGGACTGGGCTCGAAGGTACTGGTATTCCGAGCTACTCAGTATGTCAGTCGATCCCCCGGTTCGTCTGCCTCTTCAGGAGGACCTTCTGTCGCAGCAGCAGGGGACGGTCCTCCACCCGAACCTGTCCAGTCTCCACCTCCATGCTTGGAGATTGAGCGGCGACAGTTGAGGCCATTTGGCTTGCCTCCTGAAGTCTGTAACGTCATTCTGGCAGCCAGGCGTCCCTCCACAAAGTCGGTATACGCCTGCAGGTGGAACAGATTTGTGGCATGGTGCACAGCAAAGGCTGTGGATCCTCTTGCTGCCCCTCTTTCAGAGGTTCTTCTCTTCCTTCTTTCTCTTGCCCAGCAGGGCTCTGCTCTGGGCACTATCAAGGGCTACGTTTCTGCCCTTTCAGCCTTTCTCAGGCTACCTGATCAGCCTTCTTTGTTCAAGTCCCCTATTGTGAACAGATTTCTTAAAGGCATCACTCACACTTTTCCTCCTGTTCCGTTTGTGATGCCTCAGTGGGACTTGAACCTGGTTCTGACTTTTCTGATGTGCGCTCCCTTTGAGCCACTTCACAATTGCCCTCTTCGCCTTCTGACTCTGAAGACTGCTTTCCTGGTTGCCATCACCTCTGCCAGGAGAGTGAGTGAGCTCCAGGCTCTTTCTTGTACTCCACCTTTCCTTTCTGTCCATCCGGACAAAGTGGTGCTACGTACCAAACCATCTTTCCTGCCCAAGGTCGTCACGGCCTTCTACATTGGGCAGTCTATCACCTTGCCTACCTTCTTTCCGCCACCGCATCCCTCTAAAGAGGAAGAGCGGCTCCATCGTCTGGACCCAAAACGTGCGCTCTCGTTTTATCTGGATCGCACACGCCAGTTCCGGGTGGATGACCAACTCTTTGTTGGTTACGTGGGCGCTAAGAAGGGGAAAGCGGTGCACAAGCGGACCATCTCCCGGTGGATCATCTTGTGTATCCAGGCTTGCTACTCCTTGGCTAGGAAGGAGCCCCCTGCTGGATTGCGGGCTCATTCTACCCGAGCCACGGCGACTACCACTGCCCTGGGCAGGGGTGTGCCCTTACAAGACATCTGTCAGGCAGCTACGTGGGCATCGCTGCACACGTTTGCGAGACACTACTGCCTGGACAGCCAAGTCCGGAGGGATGGCTTCTTTGGCCGTTCTGTCCCCCAGGACTTTCTGGTGTGAGTATTGGTTCGCAGACCCACCACCGGGGATGGTATTGCTAGGGTATCTATTCTAAGGTAAGGAATCTAATACTAACGTGTCTCTTTCAGATGCACAAGTTACTACTTGTGTAACGATATATCTGTAAGAGACATTAGTTAGTATTAGATTCCTTACCAACCCACCCATCCTCCCCGTTCTGCGAACCAATATCTAGGGTTAGGGTTGTCCCCTTTCAGGGCCCTAGTTTCAATGGCACCAGTGTTAGTTTTTAACATGGCTCTGCGTTTCTGGCGCGGAAAAGCTGTGTCTAAGAACTGACGTCAGCACGCGGAGGCGGCGTCTAAGTACTCCGAAGACGTCATCACGGCGCCCACGACGCCGACGACGGACGCGGAGCCGCAGACGACGCCTACCGACGCGCAAGGGTACTGCTACGCAAAAATTTCCGGATCCGGTCTGACGCCTGGGGATATTCTAAGGTAAGGAATCTAATACTAACTAATGTCTGTTACAGATATATCGTTACACAAGTAGTAACTTGTGCTTCTGGTAAGTTTCGTATCCAGCCAGCCCCACCTCCTTCTCTGGTCCAAGGAGGAGGCTCAGCCCCGCCCGCAGCGCAACTAAGGGCGCCCCTCCCCTAGTCGTGGGGGGCACCTGTTCAATCTGTGGAAAGTTTTATGTACATGTATTTCTTACTTATCCATTCATGAGTACATCTTTGGAAATGTTATGTACAGTTTTAAATTGCCATTCTATACATGCACTGGCCCACGTGTGATTTTGATTCACTCTGGGACTTCCACATAATGCGCCTTACATTCCAGCCAATGCAGCCGTAATAGGAGCCTGACACACAGCGCTTTCATTGACATATGTTTTGTAACCTGCCTCTTTGGCAGCCTCACCGAGCTGCTGCACCATACGTGCACGTTACCATACGTGCACGTTCTAAGGAGGCACGTTCGAGCGTGCATGTAGCTTTCATGCCATGACAGGCATTTGTAACCCGCCTCTCACCCAGGCCCCATTCCATACAGAAAGCAGCTGCGGGAAACACTTTAGGAAGCGTGTCTTCGCGCTCATAAGTGTTTCTTAATCAATGGCTCACGAACCCTTTGTAATTATGTTTCCGTAATAAATCACTTTTTCTGGTCAAATCATCGACTCCATTCAACCGACGGGGGGGGGGAAGTCGTTTCAAGAATATAACTGAGGTATGTCACATTTAAACCAGACCATTCAGAGATAGTTAACTGCATCACTGCCCGCTTTTTGAATTTAGCTCATGTTATTTTATTGTAGACTTACAGATACCACAAATAATCTGAAGTATGGTAAGCCTTACGTTTTAGGCCAAAAGGTGACTGTACAATTCTGTTCCATGACACACACCTTATCTAGCTTTTTTATTAAACCCATAGGCTGCCAACTACCCCCTCCTGTCCTGAGAAAGACCCATTTTGACGCAGTTTACTTTTTGCGCTACCAACAGGGTCGAAACGTCGATGCACAACATATGTCTGCATAACGCTCATGATCACATTTTAAACTTACCAATGGATCCTGGAGCATATGTGCAAAAATAATAAGGACAAACTGAAAAAAAAAATTCTCCCCTCTCCTGAATGCACATTTATTTATTTATATTATATATAGTGCACAGCCAATGTCACCAATCACCACATGTCACCTTTTCACCACAGTCACTTATTCCCAATTGCAATTGAATCTGTAAATTGCGACAGCCATGAATATTTGATATCTATTTCTGAATATATTATTGAATACTATTTTTGGTGTGTGTTATGCATTTTTCCTTTCCTCTCAAATCATTGATATGTTTGATAAGTAAGCTGTTGCTATTATATTGTTTTCTAAGTAATTGTACAATACCCCGACAGAACCAATTGCTTTCTTTAATACGTATACCCAGGTTCTGAGGGACACCGGGTCGCCCCATTACTTTTTCAAGCATGATTGAGCGCAGGCCAGCTCCAGGGACCCAGTTAAGCTCACTGAACAAAGTACCTTAAATCCTGGTTCGTGGAGCATTGCACAGATCCACGTCAAAGGTGCATCGGGCAGCCGAAGCGATGCTTTGGTTCTGAGATGTGGCGAGGCTGTGATTTGAGGCCTGCATCGTCATCGAGGATCCCGCTGACATGGCTTGGAATGCAAAGTCCATAGTTGAGGATGTGGCATGCAGTCAGAGCGCTGCGTCGGTTCTGAGGAGCTGTGAAGTTACGTTGTCATCAAGGCTGCTGTTGATGAGGGATGCGAGGGCCTGCACCAAGGATGCATGGGGCAGTGGCAGTTCTGATGGAGCTGCGAAGACGATGCAGGTCTCTTTGAGACGGGTCCAAACCATGCAGGAGCGGAGATGCATCAGTTCGACTCAGGTTTGTGCAGTGCAGCAGAGGAGCTGCGTCAGTTTCACTGCATCCACAGAGGCTGGCAGAGCACCTTAAGGCCACTTCCAAGGGTCCATGGTGGCACAACCTTGGCAGAGTAGACTCATAGATGGCTGAGTTCAGGTGTAGGTGCAAAGTTTTTGGAAACCTGTTGTGCCCCTGAGGCTTCAGATCAGGAGGCCGGACAACTAGCCCTGGGAGTCACTCTGGGTTCTGAGTTCAGGAGATACAGGTCCAGTTCTTCTTACCCAGGCAAGAGGGCAGCAGTTCAGTATTGTAGGGTAGCAGTCCTTCAGAACAGCAGTAAAGCAGAATGGCAGTTCTTTTAGCTGCATAGCAGTCCTTCTTCCTTGCAGAATATTCACAGGTCCATAAGTGTGCTGAAAAGTTGGTATCTGAGGTCCAGTATTTCTACCCATTTGGGCCTTTGAAGTTAAAAGAAACTTCTAGGGGCATGCATTTGAAGTGCATAGGTGCCCTGCCTTTCTGGTCCTGGTTCTAGACTAACTACATGAATTATGCAGCTCTTTGTGTGGAGGCAGGACAAAGCCTATTGAAGTGTAATTGGGGCTGGATCCAAAACCTCCCTCCCATCCTGCCAGTGAATGCCAATGCAGCCACACCTAAGCTCCCCATTGTGTGTGGCTGTCTAGCAGGAATACACAAAGCCCACCGCACCCTGATCCAGCGCCTCAGCAACACCGGAATACAAGCAGCAGCCCTGGAGTGGATCATCTCGTTCCTCGCCGGGAGAACCCAGAGAGTCCGCCTCCCCCCGTTCCGATCCACGGCCACCGAAGTCATCTGCGGGTCCCGCAACGATCCTCACTCAGCCCCACCCTCTTCAACGTCTACATGAGCCCTCTCTCTGCCATCGCACGCCAACACAACCTTAACATCATCTCCTATGCCGACGACACCCAGCTGATCCTCTCCCTCACCAACGACCCCGCCACCGCCAAAGCCAGCCTCCAGGAAGGAATGAAAGACGTCGCGGAATGGATGAAGATCAGCCATCTGAAACTGAACTCAGACAAGACGGAAGTCCTCATCCTCGTACCATCCCCCTCCGCCTGGGACGACTCCTGGTGGCCCCCCGCACTGGGCACCGCACCCAAGCCAACGGACCATGCACGCAACCTGGGCTTCATCCTAGACTCCTCCCTCACGATGACCAAACAAGTCAACGCCGTCTCGTCTTCCTGATTCAACACCCATGCTCGGAAAGATCTTCCGGTGGATCCCCACTGAAACCAGGAAGACAGTCACCCACGCCCTCGTCACCAGCTGTCTGGACTACGGGAACACCCTCTATGCCGGAACCACAGCCAAACTCCAGAAAAGACTCCAGCGCATACAGAACGCTTCTGCATGACTCATCCTGGACATCCCTCGCCACAGCCACATCTCTGCCCATCTGAAAGACCTGCACTGGCTCCCCGTCACCAAGAGGATCACGTTCAGACTCCTCACCCACGCACACAAGGCTCTCCACAACATGGGCCCGAAATACCTCAACAGCCGCCTCACATTCCACACACCCACCTGCCAGCTCCGATCCGCCAGCCTCGCCCTCGCCTCCGTCCCACGAATCCGCAAATCCACGGCCGGAGGAAGATCCTTCTCCTACCTGGTGGCCAAGACATGGAACTCCCTCCCCACCCACCTTTGGATGACCCAGGACCATCTCTCCTTCAGAAAGCAACTCAAGACCTGGCTGTTGGAGCAGTAGCGACTCCCCCCCCCTCCAAGCGCCTTGAGACCCTAGCTGGTGAGTAGCGCGCTCTACAAATTTTGCTGATTGATTGATTGATTGATTGATTGACATAGCTAAGGCAAGAAAATGCCATCTGTATAAAAGTGGAATTTTTAGAATTGTAATTAAAATCCGACTCAAGCACATGTTAGGATTTTCATTACAATTCCAGGGACACCAAACATGAACTAGGGACCTGTTCTCATTGGAAAATTACACTTGTAAAATAGAATAAGGTAACTCAAATGTTATCCTATGGGAGAGGTAGGCCTTGCAGTAAAGAAAAACAAATGTAAGAGTTTTTCACTACCGGGACAAGTAAAACTTAACAATACATGTCATGCATTTTTAAAAACCTTGCACCCTGTCCTCTGTGCTATCCAGGGCCTACCTGACTTGTATTTAAAAGGAAGGTTTGGACCACCATGTGCAAAATTGATCAAAGTCTTCATGCTTTGAACAGGCAAATAACTGCTCCTGGAAGTATTATTCAGCAAGCAGATAAAGGCTGACAAGTCCACAATGTGTGTGCCGAACATCCTGGACCAGTGTATGTAACCAGATAAAATTCTGCATAAAACTGTCCAGGTGATTAGATTTGTATGCAACATTTTACTGTGGAGCTTGTTGCTGTGGTACATGTTCTAGGACATTCAGGGCAGTGTAGTACTGTCAGGTAGGGGATAACTAGCTCAGGAAATTCGACTTCGATCATTTTGACCCTCTAAAAAGGTGCATATACATGATGTAGTCCTAGCTCAGCATCCAAGACTGGGATGAGATAGTCAACAGGCGAAATAATTTCACGTCCTTACTTTGTCATAATATACATAAAGAAGTTGAGTTATGTTAAGGAACTCCAAATCAGGAGATTAGCAACTCATTTCTAGTTGTGTACCAATTGTGCCCTGATTAATGGGATTACAGAATAGTTGGCTGAATTATGGTATATATTGTCACCAATACAATGCTTAATTTCCTATTCTAAAAACTATTTATAAACAGTTATATCCAGTCCTTAGTACATAAAATGAAATGTCAGCATACATGGTTGCATTTGTATAAACCAATGTAGCACTTGCAACCGTCTGCTATATTACAAGTGCCACTGGATATAATGCACTTATAATATGGCGGATGGTATGTCGGTCACATTCGTTAAGGAGTAACCGTCCAAAGAACTCTAAAGCAGGCTCTTTACCTCTAAACACATCCAGACTGTTTCAAGTAACTATCCATGCACATACAAAGATGGCATTTTAATACAAATAATCAGTGTTTAATATGTGCCTTGAAATACAAGTCTAAGTTTCTATTTAGCACTAATAAATCTAAGAAATACTGAAATGTATGGTCTGTGCTGTGACCATCTTTTATGTCCTGTAATGTACTGATCCACTTTAATTTGGATTTCCTCTGTGCAATTGACCTGTCTCCACCTTTGGGGTTTTGATACACCAATTTTACATCATGAAAACATATTATCAGGAAGGTGACTGGAGGCAGTTAAGGTCAGGTGGGCGATTGAAAGCAATACTATAAACCCACTTGTAAGTGCATCAAAGAGAAAGGAAGGTTGACATGCCCTGAAGAGTGTTGGCACTGTCTGGACTGAAGCTTTGCATGCATGGAGAACAATCTACTTGAGAGAGGGCCCTGGCAACAAACTATGTTTACAAATAAGCATGAACTCTAGCGTAGTATGGAGATTTAACTTTGAACTATTTCAACATTTACTGTGAACTCTCCTAAAAACTGATGGTATGCGCTAAAAAGTTTTCAACTTGTCGATATTCATCGCACTTCATATGGCGGTGAGAAGAGATGATAAACGTAATTTTGGGAGGATCTTGGTATAACCACGAATAGCTGTGATGAGTATAAAGAAAAACGGGGGAAACAAACTCTCCTAAAGACTGTAAGATTGTCACATTATACTTGAGGCTTATCCTACGACAGAACAGGAAGAACTCTCAAATCAGGACTCTGTTGCACATGCTATGTATATATCTCAAAGGGTAAGGTTTTAGTGTTCTAAGATGATAAATACGAGTTGCTAAGATGTGAATTGTAGAATAGTAATTGTTGCTAATTATCTTGCAGTTATACAAAGGTCAAGTAGAAACTAATACTCTTCTTCCACTGACAGTGTACAGTGTCAAAAATTGAAGTAATTATTCTGTGCAAAGGCAGAAATGTTGGTGGACATACAGATAAAATAATCATCTATTGTATGTTTATTTTCAGGAATTACAAGCTTCACATCAAAGTACAAAAACTTTGATACACAGAGATATAGCTAAGTTACACAGAGGTATATCCATTCACTGTTACAATTAAATGCCAGACTTATCGGTATGTACAGTACTAAGTTTGGTTTGCAATTCATGGCATATTTTTGGTTTGTATAGCACGAGACTTTTAAGCACTTTTCAAGGGTATACTTGCAAATGCTACATTGGCAACTTTTGTTAAAGTCAGATAGTAGACATTGTAACGAGGTTTTCTGCTTTCGAATCAGTGACAGATAGCTTGGACTAGCATTATTTCTTATAGTTGTGATTTATGGCATGTAGGCTATATGTTCCATGAGTTCTCGGTCAGCTTTCTTCATGTGCCAATATTTTTTTAATTGTCTCATAGTTTAAAACTGTCCTAATTGTATTCTGTGATACAGCCTGGTTTGAATTTTACTTTAGAATTAACCGATTTCTTCAGGGTCTGTAAAGATCTATTTATTTGGGATATTCTTATCCTTGTCTTAATAAGTATATTGCCCTTATATCTAATGCAATTCCTGAGAAGTCTAGTCATTTCCCTATGTTAGATTGAATTAAAAGGAATGACAGGTGTGAACTTGCCACATGAACATTCCACACAACTGCAGGCCATATTTTTATGGGAAATTCTACTTTCTACTCTGTTATATTAGCTTCAAAGTTCTTTGTCCACCAAGTGAATTGCTTGGTCAACCTGGCCTGCAGTGAAGTGAATATTGTGTCGATTGTCAGTTGACATATGATTTTAGTTCTTTAGTGGAACCAGTCAAAATCATCAAAATATCATCAATTAAGCATTCCAACTAACTTGTGTGATTGTTCAGTGATCATTCAGAGGTCACATATCCCTAGCCCCTACATGTCCCTCTCAAACATCCTATAAAGAAATTGTCGTAAGAGGGAACACCTCGAGCCCTGTGGGTAACCTTGCCAAGAACAGAGCCAGGAACTCGCCATAGGCGCTACCCAGGGCGAACAAGTTCCTGGATACCCTTTCGGGTGATTAGTGTGCTATGCAAGTCAATTTAACATAACAGGAGGGAGTGATGTCTACATTGGCAGATGACGTATTCTTGGATGCTGTGCTGGACTGCCTTGGGAAGTCTGCGCTCGTGAGAGTCTGGCTATAATTTAGAAGGCCTGATGCATGGCACACAGCCAAATGTGAGATTTGTTTTTAACGAATGTGTATGGTTCCCGAATGCAGACATCCAGATGGAAACATCAATTTGTTCACATTTAAGCCTTGCTCATGGATGGGATTGTCCTGGCATTCCCCAGCCCCACACACACTCCAAGCTTCTCAGCAAATATTGACTCAGGCATGTAAATTCACTCCTGTTTGGGGGGATAGATTAGCAACTACATTCACTATATGAGAGGGTGAATGGTTTGTATTGGTGGGGGTGGGGTACTTGCACCATACACATTTTAAGAAAAGACTACCCCCATTATAACATATTTAGAGAGTGACAGCAAAATGACATTGACTAAAATCACCAAAATATAATTTAGCCCAGCAATGAGTCAGGATTAAAAGTACAACAATGCAAAATAAAAATCTTGAGTGAATAAGCTACATTCGCATGGAATCATAAAAGTTGAGGGATTGTTTCCATTTTCCAAAATCATTTCAGTACGTCCGGCAGAGTCAACGATAACTGCAGCTCACTGACTACAGTAAATTACAATATAAAAGTCCTGCACTGGGAACATGCTGTTCTAACGACATGGAGGGAGGCGGCACCATTGGATCTCTCCAACTATTCTAACACACATAATTATCGACATCAGTATAAATTCAGCACGAAGGGAGATCCATTTCCAAAGCTGCCACAACATGCATAACTTGCCCATAAAACATGGCTTTTTCAGTCTCTAATCCTGTCCCTTCACACTCTCTTACTTTTTAAAACAGCGCCGGAACACTCTTCGGAGTAGCCGTGCACTTGATAAATTCCGACATTCATTCATTCATTCAATGAAAATGGTAACAAAATTCACGCCCAAATTATAAATTGTCAGTGAATTTTCAGTAATCCACGTAAATGTTGCTGTATGTTTTGAAGAGAGCTCCAAGTTGTCAGAGATTGTATATCTACGCATCTGGGTCTTTAACATGTGATTCTTCTAATGCAGGTGCAGGACTACAAATACGAGAACTGAACAAGTATGGAAAAAATCTCACCCGGCACGAGGAAGCGTCAAAGCTGCCTGTTAGTCAGTTTTCACATCCGTCAGGTGGCCATGAAAGCCACATGTAACTCCTATAGCAATTCTTCTATTTTGTCCAGCAGCACTGTGCATAAACCATAGCCCATATTGCAGAACTACAAGTGAAAATACAAGTCCCAGAATGCAACGTGCTGATGTGCAACACCTCTAGACGTGGTGAGTCATGCATAACATGGGATCCTTTGCTTATGGGACGAATAGAAGCAGATTGAGTTTTTACCTTTGCAAGTTGCGTGTCCAGGAGTCGAGGTAGCTGTAAGACAGTCTTCTGAAACCCGACGTCTCGCCCTCTTGTCAGTCCTTGTTATTAGTGCTGGATGCCTGCGCTCGGTGTGTTTACAGACTCGTTTCCTAGGAGACCGAGTCACGTGCTGCAGTGAGCCTCAGCCATTGAGGAAACTCGGTGCACACCATATGGCAGGTAGAAAGAATGAACTGCAGTTCAAAGCCCGGCATTTTATTGGAATGACAAGGCTTGTCAAATTACTGCAGTCAAAGAGGGGCAAAGAGGACTGACAATATGAACATTTAGGACCAAGGAACCTACACTAACCTGAACCACAGAAAATGCAAAGGATGCCTTAAAGAGTAAGCTTTTCGTGACCTCAAAAGCTATAAAAAACAAATAAACATTATTAGCAGATATAAAGAAAAGCATCAACACTTTATTTGTAGAAATGTACTCAGATTTCTAAAATGCATAAATGTGTAATTTTTTTCTGGACAACAGGTGGCAGCATAACACAGCATCAACACATTTAGTGCAAGAACCTAAAGTTATCAGCTGAAAACAGCGGCTCACGTGTGACCGGACAGTCGTTTCCGGGTCACCTGGGCGATGTTGTTCCGGGGCAGCGGATGGTCCTTTGACAGGGTAAATAGTCGATAATAGCTTTGGGTATGTTTAACCCGGTTAGAATCGAAAGTGAAATTGGAAATTAGAATTTATTGATTAGCCCTTGCCATCAACATATATTTTTCCTAAAATATGCGCCATCTTAATTTTTAATCCACACGTTCTGAGTTGTTTTGGCTAACTCTAATTTTTTCCTAATCGGCCCCAATAGTTCTTCAATTGCCCCAGCCCGAGAGTTTGGGCAGGGTCTCGTGACAATCGTTACCCTCTCTAAACTGCCCCTGGTGGGCATCTCCTGGACTCTCACATGGTCACGTGTGGTGATACCCCCAGAGACCACCAGCACTCCCTGGGATGACAGGTAAACAGCAGTCACGTTTATTTATTTATTTATTTATTTATTTAATGCATTTTTATAAAGCGCGGACTTTACCCGAAGGTGTCAGAGCACTGTACAATAGAACCAGTTAAATTACATGAGAGAACTGTTACAGGAATGGAACAAACAAAGGTAGCAGGCCATAGAATCAAAACAACGCAGGCAAAAGGGACACATTATCAAACACAGAATGTGCAAACAAAAATATGAATACATATGACATTTACAATGACTAAAGAACTTCCTGGCGAAAAATAGCAGGCCATAGAATCAAAACAACGCAGGCAAAAGGAACACAATATCAAACACAGCAAGCACAGAAAGTACAAACAAAAATATAAATGTAGTCCAAAATTATAATACAATCCCAAAAGGTTCACGTTTCATTGTTCATTTATTACGTTTCCTTCAATTAATGTGTGTTCTATAAACGGCTGCTTCTCGTTTATACATACCGGAGAGATTATCATATTGAGTTTTGGATTTGTGGATGTGCTCAATTTGCTGTGTCAAGAGAAGAACACACTAATTGAAGGAAACGTAATAAATGGACATTGAAACGTGAACCTAGTGGGAATGTATTATAATTTTGGATTACATAAATTGTTTAGTGACTTTTGATAAATCTTTATAGATTTGAGTGCTCGGGAAGGGTATTTTTTAAATTTATGTTGCCCTTTTTTTAATTTAGGGTAAAGCGAAGGTTGTAGAGGTAACCAACCTTCTTCCCTTAGGAGCACCATTGAGGACAGAAGCTAGTGTTTTACATTACCCCAGATTGAGTCGTTGAGCGCCATATCTATTACCTGGTTACCAAGTGATTCATGATAAGTTGAATTCAGGGTTCACTCCGAGATGCACTTTGAACGTTTCGCAAACTTCACGACTGGTGATACAGTTGGGTAGGTTTGTTTTCTACCTTAAACCCACCTATCCAGTAACAATCCTGAGCCTTTCAAATGTTCGGTATACTTAATGTTTTATGTGAAAGCTACTTTCCTTTTCCTGGGGGGTAGTTCCAATAAATTGGCTTGTGTTGATGACTTTATCCAGTTGGGGATTTAGAGTGGCCAGCTACTTCAAGAGTGACACAGTTTCCGAGTATTTACCTGCGATGATGGCATGCATTCCCAAATTCCAAAATGATGTCACATGATGGTCATTTCTTATATCCTCACTTTCCAGTTGGTACTAATGATAAGACTGAAAATATAAATTGCTACACTGTTTGACTGTATGGTAATGCATTTTACAGTGTATTATTTACCTCTTACAATGACAAGACACAGGTAGTGGTGGTATAGGCTGTCGCACTACTAATCCCAAGGTTGCAAAAAAGTATTAGTTGTAATTGATGTTGGTGTGTATTTACTATGGTAATGGTGCCCCTCAAGGTAAACGATAACAACCCACTACCCAGGTTGTTGGCTTAAACTGAAATCCAAGAGGATAACAGAAAAAATAGGCTGACTAAACTTTTATTGTACCTCGGCACTCAGTTGTGTATAACACAGAAGCAATGCAACTGTGAAGAAAGAAATTGTCAAACCAGACCTATTTACAGAGTCATGGATTCAAGAATGAACAACAAACAAAGACACATTTTATATGGGACCATTTGTAAAGAGAACATCCAAAACATTCTGATTATTTCTGTTTTAATGTTATTGTTGGCACAATTATTAGCCCAGCAATGTCAAATTAATGATACACATTCTGACATAAGTTGTTACAAGAATGTTTTTCCGTGTGTAAATTTTAAATGAGACCCGATGAGCAGCCAACACGTGTTTCGTTACTGAAACGTAACTCCTCAAGGCTGCAAACAAAAATTAACAGAAATAAATACAATATATTTTTAACATCGTATAGACATAATTACTTGTACCATCAGAAAATAGACCCAGTATAGAAAAAGTCAAACAAAGAAACAGAGGAGTGATGTTCTCTAATTCGGAAAGTGTGCAGGGAGAAAAAGCGAACAGGATAAGGTTGTGAAGTGAACAGAAGTGAAAAAGGATTAAAACTAAACCATATTCAGTGCCAAAGTGAGAAAGGGAGAACCTACTAGTAAAACCAAGAGAACATGCGTAATGGCTATTGCAAGGGATAAGAGAATACCTTGTTAACAATTTCGCAAATAACGGAGCAAGATCGAGATTTCAAAAGACTTGTTGGTTCCTTCACAAATACAGGTTCGAAACGAATGATTGACGAACCTGCGAACCGAAGGATATGATTTGTTTTATTTTGGCTTTTCATTGTTTAGGTGATGGAATTCTAAGCAGGTGTCTAGTTAACCAACACAAAGGAACAAAAGCCCATTATTTACCTCAAAAAAGAGTAGAGTAATCTCTGAATCCTAATGATCTGCTGAATGTCTTGGCTACGTATACTCCTGGGATAGGAAAATAAAGATGTATGAGTCAAATAGCGTTCTGGTTCAAAAACATAACTCCCAGCCATGACCTCGGTCTGGAGACTGAGTATATTTGGGGGATTTACCTTTTTAACAATATTGTCTCCAAGCCACCGTAGTTGAGACCATTTCAGTTGACATCAATTATCGTTTTAGAAAAAGGATCCAAAGAACTGAAGAAAAGTGAAAACAATGATATATAGATTAATAACGCTAACCTGTCATGTATATGAGATTTAGGCGACATAACATTTAGAAATTTAGGAATACTTAGAGGTATGAAAACTCCCCATTACCTAAAAATGCGGCAAAAAGATTCTAGGAATGAGTTCACAAAGGATGAGAGCGCAGGAGTAACTGAGCGTCTTTCAAAAGTACAAAATGAATGAGAACATCTCTATAAACAAAAAGAATCGGCCAATTAGTGGCATTTGTGCACAACAAAATACAGAGCCTTAACTCTTAAAGAGACCAGAACGTACAATAATGACAGTTCAATCTCCTATACTTACGAATGTAATAAAAGACACTAATATGTCCCAAACCGATATGTGCTGCAAGCGGACCAATAAAAAGCAATTGTTGTGGTGAGAAGAACCTTGATAAGTTCCTATTGAAAACGAAAGAAAAAGAACAATAATAATGAAAATGATAAAAGAGCCTGCAATATAATTATAAATAATAGGTCTTTTATCTATTAAGTATGCAAAACTGGGAATTCATTAGTCCCATCAAGAATCCTACTAATGTCAAAGCGCAACCATAGACTGCCATGCCGTTGCCAGCACATGCTGTTGGGTATGGTATTTAAAAAGACATAAAACTATGTTCAATGCATCGAAAGGTTGCTGGTCCAAACCTGTTGTAAGCCTATGATTTTGTAAAATCTATTTTATTTTTTATTTTTTTTTAAGAGAGTTTTATATAGCGCGAACTTGAACCGAATCAGTTATCAGAGCGCTTTACATAGCACCAGTTACGTTACATGAGGACACACGTTCATATATTTTTTTTTTTTTTTAGGCACGGGGAGATTAAGTGATTTGCCCAGAATCACAGGAGGTTTTTGGCGTCGTTACCGAGACTCGAACCAAGTTCCCCAGGTCCGAGGTCGAGCGCCTTAGCCGTTAGGCCAACCCCTCCCCTATTCATTCTGAAAACTAGGATTTGGGGCAGGGTAAAAGGCACCTCCTACGGTGCTACTAAAGAGCATATAGTACACATGTGTAAAAACATGGTCAGTTTATTGATATATTTAAACAAAGTGGAACTAGTACATGGAGCCAATATAACATGACCGGATACAAGACTTACCCACTTCTGGTTATAGGGCCGTTTGCATTCAGGAGCTTTGATATGCTCCTAGAAAAAAGATGAGTCAAAAACCCCACATTAGTACTGGAGGCGAGACCAAATAGGAATTACTTTTAATATGCACAAACGATCGCAAGTGAGTCATCAGATATAGTATGGGAGCTCGCTTCATGCTCAAACCAAAGCAAATGAAAATATTCATTAAAGCCATATAAGTGCCCAAACAGTTGCAATTAATTTTAAAATCATCAGAGTTCCCAAGAAGGTCATAATAATGACCACAAATATCACAGGGCATAAGAACTTACTTGGCGAAACTGCCGCATTTCTCAACGATCTTCGCCGTCTGTGGGGGGCATTGTATGGACAACCGTGCGCGACGGTCTTCTCCCTTTTTATGTCGGAAAACGATAATGACAATAGACGAAGGAAACGATGACAGGGACAGATCATGAAGATAGAAAGAGGCTACGTATTCGGAGAGAGCGAAAGACATAAAGAAAAGCTCATGCAAATGGAGCCGAATTTAGTCTGTCGAAAACGGCGGACATATTACAAAAGGGTTTGAAGACATTGTGGTTATACAAGATAAGTGGCATACACGATATAAGTACATGCCACAGATGATGTTTAAGAAAATTGGTAAGGTCCATGTATACAGACAAAACAGACCAAATAGTAGTCCATTGTGTACAAAATGTATATGTATATGGAAAACGATATCGTTAAGGGCTAACTGAAACCCATATATGTCAACCAAAAACCCAGATAGTATTAAGAGCGAGGGGATAGTCAACCCGTAAACAAAGTGATAATCACAAAGAGATTGACCACCTCTCTTTCCTGCGCTTTATAACTTGATATGGTGAATTCATCCCGAGATATACGTAACCTGATCATCGTATGAGATGTCAGGAACATTACAATTCACTGCAGAGTTACTGAATAATAGAAAAAGAATCAGAGGACAGGGGATAACATCTATCCATGTCAAGAGAGAAGGTCATATACAAGACCCCATTCTTCAGGGAAAAGAAATTCTCAAGGACAAGTATGGAAAGTGTGATAATAGTTCAAGATTAATGTCAAATCATAGTTGCAGTGTTATAATTTAAACATTCCAAGAAATATATGTGTACAAGCAAAACAGTTGTGTCTGAAAGGGGCGTCCATTGGGTGATGTTCCATTAGTATCCGGACTTTAAACGTATTAGATAAACCCTTAATTTAAACATTACATTTCGATGGATGAATACAAATACCTTTCAAAGCAGTAGTTGTAAATCTGGTAATTTAACACATGGGGAGCTTAAGTAGTGTTGGCATAGAATACAGCATTAATAACATATATGGCATCAAACATAGTTAGGTCCCATGTATGACCAGAACTGTAAGCACATTAAGGTAAAGTATTATTTTAACATTGCATTATCCTGTGAGATACGTGAGAAAAAGAATACAGTCAAATCTTTAAGGAGGTTAGCTGTCAAAACTGAAGGCACACAAACCATCTCAATAATGGCTGGGCTAATAATTGTGCCAACAATAACATTAAAACAGAAATAATCAGAATGTTTTGGATGTTCTCTTTACAAATGGTCCCATATAAAATGTGTCTTTGTTTGTTGTTCATTCTTGAATCCATGACTCTGTAAATAGGTCTGGTTTGACAATTTCTTTCTTCACAGTTGCATTTGCTTCTGTGTTATACACAACTGAGTGCCGAGGTACAAGAACTGTTTAGTCAGCCTATTATATACCTCTGTCGTATCTATAAAATTCCTAAATAAAGTTGTTTAACCCCTTCGATGCGGCCGCAATTCCGCCGCAGCACTAGGGGGAGGGGGGGCCGCGCGGCGCTCACATGCTCGTGACGGAACCGCTCCGTCACGAGCCTCGGGTGGGCTGTGCTTGTGACGTAGCGGTTCCGTCGCGGCCCCGCCCGCTCAATAGAACGCGCCGCGCAGGCGCGCAATCAGCTCCGCGCAGGCGCGCCGAGCGGGCCGTGACGGAACCGCTCCGTCACCAGCACAGCCCACCCGAGGCTCGTGACGGAGCAGTTCCGTCACGAGCATGGGAGGGGTTAAAAAAGATATGAATCGCAGTGAGCTCAGGCAACCTTTTGTCAGGCAGGTTGATTTTTCCTTAAAGAAGCAGGTAGGGTGTCTCCTATTTTAGTGTCAAGGCTCATAAAATTGCTTTTTACTAGTATGTTCACATATATGATTGATTCATTGTAAACGGTGGGTGGTACATGCATAACTGTTGTTCATCTCTTCACAGATCTGCTTTACCTTTAGCTGGTACTCACAACTGCAGGATGGACATTCACAGAACCAATGAGTTGCCTAAGGGCAAGTAACCATTCTTCAGTGGAGACTCATCTGAGACTCTCAAATGCACTCTTGCCATCCTCCGACTAATGAGCAACGTAATGACAAATAATCACGTCTGTGGACTGCAATTGAGAGAAACAAAAATAAGGAGTGTTGAAACAACCTTCATCAGGAGATACAAGTTATATTAGGATGAAAAATCATTGATCTTATTACAACCTTAGCAGGGTCTCTCAACTGCAGAATGGGTATACCCGGACTAATGACCTTCGTAAAAGCTAATAATCAATTCTTCGATCAATTGAAGTTGAGGGACTCTAAGCTTATTATTGATGGAAGCAACCTTTATTACTGGCTTTACTTTGATTCCAAACTTGATCTTCAACATGGCGGGGACTATGACGCCTTCACTGCTTTTGTCCACAAGTTCTTCAATGCCCTGTCTGCATGTAGCATCAGTCCTTATGTTGTGTTGGACGGAGGGTGTGATCCAACAGATAAGAAGCTGGCGACTCACAAGCAGCGAGCCAAGGACAAGATCCGCATGGCGCAGTCCCTCTCCAAGGGAAGAGGTGGCTCAGTTCTGCCCCTGCTCATCAGAGAGGTTTTTATGCAGGTTTTGCACTCAATGCAAGTGCCATTTATTCAGTGTTTTTTAGAAGCAGATCGTGAAATTGTGTCGTTGGCGAATCAGTGGAACTGCCCAGTACTGACCTACGACAGTGATTTCTGCATTTTCGATCTTAATGGTGGTTACTGTCTTACATCTGACTTTCAGTGGAGACATTTGGGGACCATTAAGGGCACAAAGCAATCCTACATCCATGCTAAATGCTACTTTGTGGAGAAACTGTGTAGCCATTTCAACCATATGGACAGGGCCTTGCTTCCTCTCTTCGCTGTGCTAAATGGCAACGATTATATCCCCGCACCAGCTCTGGAAGCCTTTTTCAGGAATGTGAAATTTCCTATTGGGGGTTCTAGCTTGCTCAGCAATAAGCACATTCGTATGCAAGGGCTTCTGAACTGGCTGTCCGGCTTTACAGATCCAGCTGAAGCTATGGAAAGTATACTGATACATTTTAAAAAACACAAGCAAAATGACATTAAGGAGCTTCTGAGCACCTACATGCAAGACTATCAGCCAGCTGACGTGAAGCTTGAGGATTTTTTCCAGAATGGTCTTTATGTATGTGACTTGGCGTTGTCATTGAAGTTGCCAGACTGGTTTTTGGAGGGTCATGCAAAGGGTCAAATATCTTCCTTCCTGGGTGATGTTCTTGTGCTAAAACGAATATTTCTTTTTGTTCAAGTAGAGAATATGCAAATGGCCAGTGCTCACAATATATCGAAGCCAATACGACAGACCATCTATAGACTTCTCCTGAATTCTTCGTCAGGTGCAGCACAGGTATCCGCGACCAATAAGCAGACACATGTCCTGTGCATGAATGAATTTGATCGAGCAGAGCAGACTTTAAAAAGGACAGCTGTGAAAGTGGCCACCGAAGATTGTGGTGTCTTTCAAAATAACTTCTTTGTGAGCAAGATAACTGAGGTAAAATATTAATACTAGTATCTTTATTATCCAATTGTTTTAGTCATAAAAAGTGTTTTTTTCTCTTCATATTAAGTATGAATTAGTACCATTTTGTCTCTCTTCTGCAGTAATATTTATGTTTATGAACATGTCGGGAATACTGCCAATCCAACGGTTGTACACACTTTTTTTTAACCACTTCTCTTACTGCGAGGAAACGAAAAACTGAACCCTCATCCATAAATTCCTGTCATGCTTTTTATTGAAGAGGAATGTTGCTCCTGTAGCAAGCTGTTTTGCAGATCATTTTTTTTAACATATAGATGTCATTATCTTATTGAGAGGAGTACCTTCCTGAGCCCATAGAGCTTCCTCTATGTGTTATTTGTCTCTTGATTTGTATTTACTAGAGTAGATCAACATCCCAGAAGCCTAGCTCTCATTTGATTTTGTGACCGAGACATGCAAGCCAGTGTCTGTACAAAGCTGTCCTAGGCTAACTTGATGCTATCGCCTACCAGTAGCAGGTGTTTAGGGCCTTAAGGGTCCATGCATACCAGAGCATCAACTCACTTCTTACCACTCCAAATAATCAAAATTATAGAGAGCTTGTTCTCCAATCCTCCAACTAAACCAGACACTTAGTTATGAGGTTGACTTTTGCTTTAAATATTAAGGTTTCTGGAGGGTGCTGAATATAGATTGTACTTTGTTTCTCCCTTTTGTTTTCACTCCACAATGAGTGTGAGGGGGGTGGTTCTAGAATGCAGTTTCAGAGGCCAAGGCCTGAAAAAGCAATGTTATGTTTTCTCTCTCTTCCAGCTGGGATTGTTATCAGAACATGACCCTGAGTTGCGTGTGGGTTTTAGGTTGATCCTGAATTTCTGTCTGTCTGGAATTAGTCTTCCTGCAATGGCAGTTTTGCTTTTGTGCCATTTTAAATGCTATCCCGGGAGCTTCAGTATGCAGACTGCTGTCATCAAAGTATCATGAAGATGCTGAGAAGGCTACATGGTAAATCCTTTGAAGAACGTCTAGACTGATTTCAGATGCCGTGGTCCATAGTAATAGGTGATATCTGATACGGTGCTCACTTCCACTTGGCTAAGAAACTTGTATTGAATGTGGCAGAGTTTAAATTTACAGTGATCAAAAATTGGACCACTAGGAATTTGCAGTTCTGTGTTTCCCATTATAAACATTATATTAATGTACTTGTAGGTCACCAAACAGGGACTGGAAATTCTGTTGCATTCATGATGAGAACTGGGTTACTTAACCGCATTGCTGCGGCGGCTTTTCCCGCTGTGCGCGGTGGTTTTTAAAAACCCGCGGTTCATGACGAGCTCAGCTCGTCATGAGCGCACGGCAGGTAACGCTCATGACAAGCTGAGCTCGTCATCAGCCTGGAAGGGGTTAAAGTTTCTCAAAGCTCCTCCAGTTAAGCGTTTCACACCCTTTTAGTGACGAGGAGTGTAAAAAGAAATGCTAATCAGAGGCATTTCAGCTTTTTTGTTTTTACCTACAACTAAGGAGTCCAGCTCAGTAAGCGAGACAGAAGTCCATTTCACAATCCTGGCCGACTGATATAACTCCGTAAAAAAAATTGTAGTCCTGAAATTAACATTTTTGATATGTGTTTTACGTTCATTAGAGAAGCAATTTAGCTTGGGTCGACATTGCTGATCCTGGCTGAGTTTTTCGGGACGACATTTCTAATAATGGTGGGTGTGTTGCAGTGATGATGTAATATTTCAGGAACCATAAAGACCTATATACTTTATTTTGGTGTCAAAACATAGGTTTTGAGTGTCAAATAGTCCTATAGAGACAGAAAATAACTCCTCCGCGCAACCCTTCCTGGATTTTCCGAAACTGTGGCTATAATAGGGTAAGTAGAAACATATCGAAATTAAACAAATAATGTTTTTTAATCTTTTTATGTATACACCAAACAATGTTTATGATCTGATCATGAAAAAAAATGTTCACTCCTGTTTTAGACACATTTTCATAGTTCACTTTATTTATTTGTTTCAGCAATCACTCGTGATACATTTGCAGGATGTTGAACATTTTAGAAAAGCACATGGACAGGGGCATTTTTTTGTAGCATAGGTTTTGCAAGTACATGTACGTGTAAGTTCTTTGGGGATAGAATTTGTAAATTTTGTAGGTATTAGCAGTCCATCAATATCTTCCCAACCAAATTCACATGGATCTTTCTCTACATATGCCTGATCCAAAACATTTACACATCTTCTGATCAAGTAGAATGCTCATTTAGTGTGTCCACGCACAGAATATGACATCGGTGGAAAGTCACTTAGTGGGACTGATCTCTTGAACTCACTTTACTGAAGACCGTCAAATGTGTGACAGTCAGAACTTGTTTTCCACACATATTCACAAGGTATTTTTCTACATCTTTGAAGTCCTATTTATCTATCTCAGCAAATCCTTTTAGAAACTTCACAGGTTCGAGCAGTTAAAGCTCCAAGCTTTGTTTCAGTTTTGCGCATGGTCTCATCACCTGTAAGAATATGTACCTAAATGAGAACACTGGGCATCTCTTGGTCAAGTTTCTTGTACAGAATATGAAGTGATATTAAGTGTCTTTTCTCGCCTTTACCATAAAGCCTCCGTTACTCTGACAATTCTTGAGATTTGAACATTACAATAATCATTACAATAAATCTAAGTAGCCCAGTAATAACATCTGTGTGATTGTACAATACAAGGACTCGATTGGAACCATTTCGAACAGCCCGAAAGTCAGCTTCCTCCAATTTGCCCTTAAGTTCTTGAACAATATGGCCCTTGCCTTTTGAATATACCTATGCAAGCACCAACTCCTCATTGACAATCATTCCATTGCAATAAATGGAAATTCAGTGTTCACTGAAGCATCAGCAATGTTTTGGTGAGTTAACGTCTGCAAGTTCATCTTGTTCGATATTGATGTTATGTTATGTTATGTTATTTATTCTTATAAAGCGCGCTGTTAGCCTGGGGTGTCCTGGCGCTAGGAACTGGGTTACCTGGGAGAGTGGAAAATAGTTATTGAGAGAAAAGCCATGTTTTCAGACCCTTGCGAAAGGAGATTAAATTAGAGGCATTTCTTAATTGAAATGGGAGTTCGTTCCACGCTTTAGAGGCGCAGTGAAAGAAACTTCTGCCTCCCTAATTTGTTTTCTTGAACATGGATGTTTGAACAAGTTTAGAGCTAGAAGAACGCAAGGTTCTACTAGGAACATACCATGAGAGTCTGTGCTTGAGAAATTCCGGGCCAATGCCATTCACCTCTTTAAAGACCACACAAAGGGCTTTAAACCGAGCTCTCAGCGGGATAGGGAGCCAGTGTAATTTCCTCAGCTCACCTCTGACCGATGCAAACCTTGCCGTATCCGACAGTAATCTAACTGCCGCATTCTGGACCAATTGCAACTTGTACATGTGTTGTTTTTGTACATTAAAATAAAGACTGTTGCAATAGTCCAGGCAGGACAAGATCAAGGCCTTAACGACCGTCCTTAGGTTGCTAGCTGAGAGGAAGAGCTTGATTTTTTTATTATTCTAAGGACCATGAAGCAGGATGAAGTCACCTGGTTCACTTGGTCCTCCATAGTGAGTTTGTTGTCCACTAAGACTCCCAGATTCTTGGCTTTCCTGGAAGGTATTGGGCAAGATCCCAGCTCTACCGGCCACCAGTCTGGTGTCCAAACCCGGGGATTGTTGCCGAACTTTATGACCTCCGTTTTAGCTGAGTTAAGCTTTAGACAATTGGCTGACATCCAGATGGAAATGGAGCTCATGCATTTCTGAAACCTTTCCCCTGCCTCTCTTTCCGCTCCCTCTCTTTCCGCTTCCTCCCTAAGCGACAACACAATCTGAGTGTCGTCAGCATAGGAGGTGAGCTGGAACCCAAATGACCGGATGATATTGGCCAAGGGAGCCACATAGATATTAAAAAGGGTAGGGCTCAGAGATGAGCCCTGTGGCACCCCACAAGGGAGCGAGAAGGGGTAAGAAAGGTTCCCATCGAGATCCACGGTCTGGGACCTATCTGCCAGAAAGGAGTGTAGCAGTTTCCATGCTAAACCCTTAACTCCAATGTCCATGAGCCGATTCTGCAAGACCCCATGATGGACTGTATCAAAGGCCGCGGATAGGTCCAGGAGGATTAAGATGGCACTTCCTCCCCTATCCACAGCCTCTCTGATCTCCTCCGTAGATTTTATTTAAGCCAGCTCAGTACTGTGAAAGGCTCTGAACCCGAACTGTGAAGGGTCTAAGGAGTTATTAGCCAAAATGAAATTACTAAGCTGACTGTTCATAACTTTCTCCAGTACTTTGGCGGGCAGCGGGAGTCTGGAAATCGGGCGATAGTTGTTCGAGTCCTTGGGATCCAAAGATTGCTTCTTCAGCAGAGTAAGCACGGAGGCTTTTTTCCAGTCCCTTGGAAAAATACCGGTCTGAAAAACTGAATTTAGAAGGGGTGTCAGAACTTCTCCAATGATTTCTGGAATTAACTTAACAATTCCCGCGGGGCAGGGATCACCGGGGGCACCGGATTTTATAGTGTGCAACAGTTTAATCAGATCAGTATTCTCAATAGGGGTAAAATGATCTAGAGAGCTTTGGGTGGTAACTAGGTGACTTGAGTCAATGAGATTTAAATCGGACTGTTTCCCATTTATTTGACCTACCAGGGAGATGAAGATCGTTTCAACTTTGATTTTGAAATAGTCCGCCATTTTGTTGCAGAACTCTACATCACCCTGTCTTTTAGGGGCAGTTGGTTTGGCTAGTTTACAGATGGTTTTAAAAAGTTCTTTGGAGTTAGATTCCGCTTTGGTTATTTGTAGTGGAAAGTATTCCTTTTTTGCTTCAAAAAGAGCTTGCTTGTAGCTGGATATACAGGTCTTATACTTTTCCCTCATTGCATCGGAATATGATTTCCGCCAATCCCTCTCTGCATATTTGCAGATTAGTTTTTTGGCCCTGAGCTCATCCGAGTACCAGGGTGCAGTTGGTAGAGCCCGTTTGGGAACCCATTTTTTAACAGGGACTAGCTGGTCACACGCATTGGCGAGCCAGGTGTTATAGTTAGATGTAGCTTCATCCACATCTACCGGGGGCTGGACCATGGGGGTCAGCAGGATATTTCCTAATTTTTCCACGTCCAGCTTACCCCAGGATCTGGTGCCTATCTCGCGGTTCTGTTTGTGGTCTATGGCCTGCGCCGGCAATGGTTTAAGTCCAAACTTGATCGCCGAATGGTCAGGCCAAGGAATTGGGAAGACCGTGATCTCAGCTATATCTTTATTGTTGGTATAAATACCATCCAAGGTATGCCCCTTTTCGTGTGTTGGCACCTTGACCATTTGCTCCAGGCCACCAGTACCAAGGATTTGATTAAGCCTAGCGGTCTCAGCAAGTTTGGGATTTTCGAGATAGAAATTGAAGTCCCCCATCACTGAGAAAGATTCCTGGCACAAACCCTCCTCAAGCATCAGATCTAGTGACTCCAAAAAACTTCCCCTGGCACCCGGCGGCCGGTATATCAGCATCCTCTTAAATGGTCTGTGGGCTTCAGAGTAGATCTCAAAAGCTAGGGCCTCACAGGCCAAGCTAGATGCTGGTGTGAATTTAGGGGAGAGTGACTCGTGGTAGATTATAGGAAGACCGCCCCCCTTCTTATTGGACCTATCTAGAGTGTAACAATGATAGCCCGGCGGTGTAGCTTTTACCAGATCAGGCCCAGAGCTAATGTCGGTCCAAGTTTCAGTGATAAAAGCCAATTTAATTCCGTGCTCCCCCAGAAGAAGCGCGCATTCCACACTATGCTTCACTAGGGATCTAGCGTTGAACATAATACAGTACAGTATGCCCCCATTCCCAGGTAGGGCTGGTTTTACAATTGTCTGTGGTCTTGTACTTATAAATGGGCTCATTCAGAATAGTGGGGAGCTGAGTCTGACAGCACATGCAATTAGAGCTCGTGGTGTTGAACTTGTCCTTGTCAGGGGCCAGCCTAGGGCATTGCAGGTTTATAAAAGCAGGGTTAAGATTACGTAAGTCCCTACCAGAATAAGCTATATCCTCTGCCTTGCCATATCCAGGGGTCCAGTCCCTGTGCCCGGCCAGCGCGCGGACGGGCGCAGACGGGCTTGCCTTCGGCGCACCTTCGGCGCGCCGGCAGCGCGCCCGCTGCACGCACGCCACGACATGCTGGTTAAATGGTGTGGCCTAACTGTCCACTAGAGCACTAACCGGTGCTCACCAGACCCGGAAATGAGCATTTTTGAGTCTGGGCTGGAGACCGTGCTCTAGGAGTGCGCAAAGTGTGGAAAATGCAAACAATCGAATAGAAAACCCCCCAGCACAATCAAATTCTTATTAAAAAGAAGAAGCCTCAGCAAATTAAAAAAATCGATCGTAATTCTCCCTCCTGGCGAGCGTTGAACACAGCTTCGCCCAGGGAGTCCAGAACGGCTCGAACAAACACCCGTGTTAAGTAGGGTTGCCTGTCTGTTCACTAGAGCGCTAACCGGTGCTCACCAGACCCGGAAATGAGTATCTTAGAGTCTGGGCTGGAGACCGTGCTCTAGGAGTGCGGAAAGTGTGGAAAATGCAAACAATCGAACAGAAAACCCCCCAGCACAATCAAATTCCCATTAAAAAGAAGAAGCCTCAGCAAATTTTAAAAATCGATCGTAATTCTCCCTCCTGGCGAGCGTTGAACACAGCTTCGCCCAGGAATGACCAGAATTTATCAAGTTGCACAGGTATAGGTGTCGAATTGTTGATGCAGACAAGACAAGGTCATTGTTTCACTTGTAGATATTTGTCTGATTCTGTCACGTTCTGTGTCAAAGACTATGTGCAGTTCTTGCAAGGTGCACACTGACTTTGATATATGTAGAATAGTCTGAACGACCTCACCGATGTTTTGCATGGATGAAATCTTGACAATTCGCATTTGTGACATATAGTCCATAACAGCAGTTTTTAATGAGGACACCTTTTCGAATTGAAATTGTTCAGGTGAAAGTTTTTTTTCAAGCTCTTGTACAAGTTTGTGCTTCACTGGTTTGGTTGCAGCATCTCCATCAAATAATGCGTTTGTTGGAAGAAGATCATGCAACAGAATGTCCTTGATAAATGCACCCCTTTCTATTGCTACATCCATCTCTCTATGTGCTTACAAAAGTTGTTTTTTTGTTACCTGTTTTGTGGTGGCTGGTTCGATAAAACTCTTGCTATGGCAATTAAACCGTGCTAAAGCTTTAGTGATTATTTGAAAAGCTTTTTCTCCTGCTTCATTTCTGTGTATAGCTTCGATCCATGTTCCAGGACATCTAGTAGACCTGTCTTTATATTGTTATCCACATATTGTTTGGTCACAAAGTTGTGTAGTCGAACAGGCTCAGTCATTTCAAAAAGGGTTTCCTTGCTCCTGCATGAAATGAAAAAGGCAACAAGTTTATTACAATATTTCCCTTCTATTTCCCACAAGTTTGTGGTGAGGAACTAGTCCATTACTTTTGAATTTGTCATCTCTCTGAAAACACTGCACATAGAAAGGACTTCATTGTAAACTAGCTGCCATTGAGCAACATATTCACTTTTACGTGTCTGACCATCAATTCACTTTGAGCTTTTTTGTGGTCTATGGATTGTGTGTTCCAGGTTCATGTCTGAAGCAAGAGGCATTACACCTTCCCCTTTCTGTCTTTCACCACAAAATGTCTATAGATTAATTTTCCGAAGAGGTATGGTTTTTCCACCGCTAGCTTCTTCACATTTTCCAAATACCGGGACCCATATCCCAGGTAGTTTATGCAAGCGAATTACCAAAATACAGTAATCCATGACTACACAGTTTTCACATGCAGCTCCCACACCTTTCCGATCAGCATGTACCAAGTTTTTCACTAGAGCTATCATGTGTAAAACATTTCCCAAGTACTTGCAAAGTTCAGATTTTTCTTAACTTTCTTTGACAAACTCTGTGAACTTGTTTTTCAGGCTTTCTGATTTTGAACTGAGTGTATTGAAAATTGCCTGGCTTTGCATTATGTCTATTGAATGAAGTGCACCCTGTGCCTTTTTCACTTCTGAGATAAGATAAGCAAAACCTAGTTTGTCATTCTTGTTCCAGAAAGCATTCCAACACAATGTTTTTATAGCCTCAGAAATGATGAGAATGTCTTGTAACGAAAGAACATAATGAGTTCTGCTTAATACTGACTGGACAGTTTTGCTTCAAAGATTTCAGCCTCGATAAGTGCATTGTCTATGCCAAATCCACTGCCATTCCTGCACACCGCAACCAATGTTCCCTCTAATATTTCTTTCCTTTGAGCGGCAATGAAGGCACTTGCATACCTAAGAGGTATTTGGATTTGTCAATGTTGTTTTAGCAATACTGCATTGCAGCTTGGACAACATGGCTTAAAGAGGGAAAAAAGTGCTATGACATGGTCAACGCTGGCTGCATCATAGCACTTTTTTTCCCTTTACTTTAAACCTGTGCTGCTTTGCAGCATATCTAATAAAATGTTGACAAAGCCAATAGATCTTGCATAGACGCATCGTATCGGCTTTGCCAATGCTTGTTACTCTAGCCGCTCACAAGCAGACAAAAAAAACCAGCCTGATGGGCCCATAGACCAGTGAACTTGTGTCGCCACTGCAGCCTGTTGACACGTTAATGCACTTACTATCTAGTCAAGTCCTTCAAGCATAAGGGCTTGTAAAGTGTTAAATGCATTAGCATATTTACTTAAATAGCTGACTTGTCACATTGCCACCTTGTGGTGCCCCATCAGAATACTGATGGGACTACACCAGAATCTCTTTTCAACTGGATTTCTTCCCCTTTTGCAGCACGCACATGAAGAGAAAACTTCCTTCCACGCTTCTGCATTCTTTTTAAATGAGCAGCTGGGGAAGTCTTTCTCTCTGTGCCTTAATCTGCTGTGCGCTTCTGCAGAGGTGCTCGGTGCTGTAGTGAAATCGTGTTTAGAGAAACACCACAAAATGAGGTATCAAGGTCTGTGTTTTAGTGGGTCTTTTTAGTTGTAATCAACAGCACATCGTAATGAGTACACAAAGGCCAAAAATGGTTCCATATTCTTTATTCCAAAATTTCAACTTGGGCAACGGCTGACACTTGTTTCGTCGTGAAATGAGTTTTTCAAGGCTTTTGGAAACAGTTCTGAGAAATTGTCTCTGCGTAGTACAACTGTATATTTTTCCTCAGTAGATACAAATCAGTCCACTGGGCAGTAGCTGCGCACAAATCTCAGTGCAAGAATCAGTGTATTCAATCCATGGAGGAGTATCACATTTTGGAGCCAGGACCTTGATAAGTCACTAGCAGTCTCGAATTTCCGAGAAAAAAGACGTCTGTCCCGATGCGTGGTCGTCTCTAACTGCTGTGGAAGCTTAAGGTGCACACACGCGTGCCCCTTACATGGAACATAGACCACAACACAACTTTGGTCATGTAGAAAATGCCCATCATTGGATAAAGATCATCAAATTCTACTTAATTGCTCATAAAAATGTCAGCTACAATACGGAAAACACCTTCATTGCATAAAATTGACTGGATAGACTGGTTTTCAAACTGAGCACGCACCTTTTGAAAATGTTTCAGAGATATGTATACTGTTGCGCAATTTGGGCCTGCAAACAGTTTTTACCAGTTTGGGCCTGCAAACTGGTAAAAACTCAACCTTCTTCAATGGGACTATATTCTGGGAGATCAGAACATTAGTTCAAGCCCACAGAGGAACTGGCTTTTCTTTATCCTTCAGCCCGCACAGAATAAGCGATATGATCAATTCAGCTAAATCAGCTTTGCAGACCGCAGCATCAGGCAGAAGAAGATCCATGTCCTTAGCCACTTTGAAACTTTCTGGTAGACTGGGACGTTTTGATGGCTTGTAGTGATTTGCACACGTTGGCAAGGCAGTTGGGTTATCCGTTTGCAGCTTCATTTGCTTATATCTACAGCTGACACAGCTTTTTTTCCAGCAGCTACTTCACTGGTACAGTCTGGAAAAATAAACATGTCAATATCATGTGTACTGGATGTCCCAGACAAAGAAGGCTGTCTTCAAAATCAAAATTATCAAGAGCAGCAATTGTAAATCCTTTCCTGCTAAAGTGACTTGGAAGTGGTGTGCTGTCAGAGTCACAAGAATTTACAGCATGAGCTGCTAACAAGTTCCTCTGTCGTGTGTAACTTGTTGATACACCAATCCTATTCATTGAAGAAATTAGCTCTCTACTTTTGCTCTTGTCATAGATTGTGTGGGCAGCGGAGTTTACTTGTTGCCATGATGCAATTCATAAAACATGATTTGGAAAAGACAGTACATTTGCACAGCATAAGCCTGTCGGTTCATGGGATTGTCTTCCACTTCTTCACTTATATCTTCAAAGCTATCCTTAATGCTGTCAGCTTCTGTTCCGAATCCAAAAACATTCGTTTGTAACAGTTTTGCTTTGCTAATATTAAACAATGATGTAAACAATTTTAATCATGCATTCTTGTTGACTACTAGGATTTGTGGAGCTCTGTGGCATCACACAATTTGTCATTCAGTCCAAAACCTAAATCTTTCAGGATGTTTCTTAAAATGGTTCATGCTGATTTTACTGCATCCTGTGATCTTATTTTGGCAGCAAGAACTTCAGGTGTCAAATCAGCTGAGAACATATTGGCTCATTCTTTTTGTTACACTGACAAAAACTAATTCTGTCGTACATTCTCACCAGAAAAATCTTAATTTCATTATTATGGATCATCAATGTTGACCATGATTTTCTGATGTCACTGAGTGTGAACCCCTAGCCAGCATTCGAGTGGCTTTAGAACTTCATTTGCTTTTTCAAAGAGTGCAAACTTAACTGAAGGCTGGCAGTTACATTGCTGCCGGAAGCTCATCATACATTCATATTTTCGAATGTACGCACACATGCAGTTTGGGTGAGCATGCAAATCTGCTACAAATACATGCACCTCGCTATTTAGATCAGCTACTTGGCTGAAAACGTCATCCTGTAAGAAACTAGCTTAGCTTTAGGTAAAAACATGGTTGCCCTTTGAGACTACCATATTTTCGGTACTTTGTTCTTTCGTCAATCCCTTTGGCCCAATCCCTTTGGCCATTGTTCTGGCTAAACCACAGATAGCACATTGAAGATCCTCTGCTTTCTGATCAAGAGTCGGTCGAGGGATTGCCATCAATCTTCTAAGTGGATGGGCATTGGGTTTGGGTGTCGTCGCGTTCTGAGAAGACTCGGATTCTTGTTGTGATTCACTGGTTTCTGCCTTTTTTTGACAAATTGTTTCCAGCCGACACGCGGGCATGGGATTTGGTCGCGCGCGTGAATCAGTCTCCAAGTTAGTGTCGGAGCTGCTGATGTGCACGCTCACGGCGTCGGCGTCTCCGCCGCGCGCCACAGCCCCATGATGATGGTGACGTCAGTGGACGCTCGCCATCTCCGGGTCAGGGGCAACCACCCGCAGCTTTGCCGAAATCACCCCCGATCGCGGCATGGCTGGGAAAATCCGATTGTGGAGCCAGAGTCCGCGGTTAGCACAGAAAGAAGCAGCCATTCCAACCACCCGCGACACACCATATGTGCGCCTGCGCCACCTGCCCTACCAGACAGCTAATGCTGGAGCAAACGCCGTGACGTATGGCACAGTCTGAGAAGAAAAGGCTGTTCTCACTCTTAAAGCATTTCCCTGATGAGTAGAAAAATACGCACGCAGAACACGGGCACACATAATACAGTAGCACGCACGGGCGAGCGGAAATGGACGCAAATATACGCAAACCAAAAGGGAACACATAAGTACATACTTAACTCTGCATGCAGAGACATGGACGCACACCCTACATAGCACATGACAGAAAAGTCCACAGACACACGTATATAATTATAACCGCAAATATTATACGTCGAGAGCTGAACGCATGGCACAAACAATTTAGGCATTCAGAAAAGCCGTACAATTTACAAACACATGCACATGTGCACACTGTGGCCGACGTGCACTCACTCCTCCGCACATATTGCTGCTATTGACAAGGCGGATGTACACCACGCACCTGTGAATTACAAAGATACGAACACTTGGGCCACAGGCAACTAGTACAATCTGGAAGGCACATGTAACCCGGCCTCACACACTCAGTCACGCATGCAAAGTTACAACCTGTCGCATAGTCATACACGCAGACTCAAGTCACATACATCGCCATACAGGTCCAGTCAAGCCCCTGCCCCCCCTTGCATTTCTCCCGTGCCCCTGCCCTGCTTGCAGCGCCCAGGGCTCGGTACCGCCTGTGGCCTCTGGGTGGGGACATGCGTGGGGAGAGAAGGGGAGCGGACCTGCTCCACGTCGTGCCTCGCATTCACCCGGCTTTGTTCCTCTCGCTGCCTCTGCGAGGTGGGCAGCATGCCTCACGTTGTCAGGTGTGGGAGCGGACGGAGTGGGCGGTCCCCGGGCTGGCTCTCAGCGCACCACAATGTGATTCATGGCGCCGGCAAGTCATCCTTGGCAATAGAGAAGCGATGGGATGCGAGTGCTTCGGCTTCTGCACGCACTTTCCCAGATGGGGGCGAATGCTCTCATCTCCTGAGCCTGAGCCAGCCTTCCCTAGGTGCAGAGACTGCCACGTGCAGAGGGGTGTAGTGATGGGGGTGTGCGCCGCTCGTGTGGTCATCATTTTTACACCCAGGGTCCGCTAAGCCGCAGGCCCCTCCTCTCACCTAGAAAGAGTCTATCGCAGACAAGCACAAAAACCGAAGGGGGAAGTGAGGCTCGAAAACGGAACTTTGACAACTCCAAGCAAGGCAAACTACACGGTTTGAGATAGCTGCTGCTTCTGTGAAGTGCTGTGTAGAACGAGAGAACACATGCGTGTGTCCCTCCATTTAAGGCTGCTCCATTGAGCTGCGTTCGCGTTTAACATTCAGTATCGACCACCGTAGAAGCACTTTGCGCGTTTGTCTGCTTGAAGTGCAAAGAATGCTGTTGCCATGCTCGCACTTTATTTTCTTCTCAGTTGGCTTTACTGTTCTGCCTATTATTGAGGCAGTAGTGCATAACCGGAAAACCTAGGCAAGATATTGTCGACTAGCTAGTTTCAGTATTAACTTTTACCTTAACTTTTTAACATCGGTTATTAACTTACTAAGATTTCAACGGATAGTGATGGGCACTGTACTTCAGTTAACCTTTGGTTAAACTGCTGCTTATTTTCATATTCTGAACCTTATTTAAAGGGATATTAGCTTTGTTCCTTTCTTCCTGTTTGTAGCAACCCATTGTAGACGAGGAGTCTGGTTATAAATCCTGCAAACGGTGTCTGGAATTCTTTAAAAACTGAGCAGAATTGGTTTGGAGGCAGACCACCCTCGAAGAAAGTCTCGCCATGTGGAAAGCTTTTCCAAGATAGTATTCAGTTTCAAAATCCCATTTGTTGGAGGTCGTTAACACCATTTATTGTGTAGAAAAAGGCCTGGGCCACCTACCGAGTCCCGTTTTGTGCTGTAATGTATTCATCTGTGCAGTGAATATGTAACCGAAGGAGGCACCCTATCCGTTTAAGAAGCACAACTAAAACCAAACAGTACTTTCAGTTCTAGCCTGTTAAAGTAGAATGAGAATGCTGTGTTTATAACTAGAAAATTGTTAACAATGTAGTGGTTTGTGTGCGGGGAGGTATAGGTGCAAGGGGGGGTGGGAGGCATGCGAGGAATGCAGGGTCTTGTAGCTGGTATGGCGGCGCTGGCTGAGGGCTGGAGGTCTCTTGGCTCACTCGGGCAAAAGGACATCGCGTAGCTGACAATGGAGCAGATCCACTTCCGTCTTTGTCCTGATGCGGGAGGGGGGCTCGCAATTAAGGGTAACAAAGGTTTCGGTAAAATAAGTACGGGACAAGGCGGCGTCTGTCGGGACAGTGGCATGCCTCAGAATGGGGGCAGAGGTGCCACGGTGCTCAACGCAACATCAATAGCAGCGGTGGGGAGGTGGGGGCGATGAAAAGGAGATCAGGTGCGAAGGATGGCCTGGGCGGGCACACGGGAATACCTGGGGCGCAGGGAGGGATGCACGGGTAGGGTTGGCTGGTTGCAGATGGTTGGGGGCTCAGCTGAGGGTGTGAAAGAGGGATGGGGCTGGCAGCATAGGGTGTGGCTGGGCAGGACAGTGGAGGCGTGTCTTCCACGGGGCGGAGGGGTGGCGCTCGGGTCACCTGAAGGAACCGGCTGCAGCACGCATGGTGGAGTGGCAAAGGAATAACAGGGGGAGCAAGGACACGAAGTGGGTGGAGGGTACTGCTGGCCTGGTGGTGGCGGTTGGAAAGTTCAGGAATTAATGTATGCTAATCCTGAGCCAAGAGTACTTGTGTGAGAGGTACACTATAGCCGTCGAGCGCTCAGGGGCACCACTCCGGGGCACCACCACATCACTCGGGGACACCACCACATCACTCGGGGACACCACCACATCACTCGGGGGCACCACTCGGGGGTACCACCACATCACTCAGGGACACCACCACATCACTCAGGGGCACCACCACATCACTCAGGGGCACCACCACATCACTCAGGGGACCACCACATCACTCGGGGACACCACCACATCACTCGGGGACACCACCACATCACTCAGGGACACCACCGCATCACTCGGGGACACCACCGCATCACTCGGGGACACCACCGCATCACTCGGGGACACCACCGCATCACATGGGGACACCACCGCATTACTCGGGGACACCACCGCATTACTCGGGGACACCACCACATCACTTGGGAACACCACCAAATCAGTCGGGAACACCACCACATCTCTGGACACCTCCACATCACTCGGGGACACCACCACATCACTCGGGGACACCACCACATCACTCGGGGACACCACCACATCACTCTGGGACACCACAAATAAAACGATTACAGTTAATTGCGTTTGTGCCTGGGTGTTAGTGGATTTTATTGTCTATGGCCTGGCAGCCCCATTCCTAGAAGGAGATGGTGAATGGTCTTTTCTTTTTGCACGTTATTAATGGTCTGGTGGAATTGGTACAGGTAGGCTTTTTTTTTATTTATTTATTAGTTTTCACTTTTATATGGCACAAACTTTACCCGCAGGTATCAGAGTGCTTTAAATCAGCATGCTTATAACAAGCAAGACTAGCACTCTATATGACTGCCAACGATGCTTAGCATAAGCAACAGCTAACCATTCACAAACAATGTTTATATACCAATTGCAAATTAAAGAAAAAAATTAATGCAAAGCATTGTCATTTACAATGCCAGTAACTCAAACTTTAATTATGCGAGACCTATTGCATTGCAAATGCTTGTTTTTATTGTATACAACTTGTAGCACTTGTTGTTACAATGATAAAATATTTGATTCTCTTCACCCATCAGTTTCAATCTTTTGTGAACTTTGTCTTGCCGCATTTCTGCAGCATTTTAAACTCTTTTCCGTCCAGCGGCATTTGATGTTAACGGTTCTTTCTGATTAGTTTGGCATTTGACACATTTTTCTTTATTGAAGGAGTCCTCGGAATTTGCAGTTAGAAAAACTCTGTCAGGAGGTAAAGCTCCTCTGCTACGACCTGCTTTGCTCATGTTTACAAATTTGAATTAACTGAAAAAATAAAACAAAACAACATTAAAAGAAATGACCAATATGATGGCTAAAACACATCATTAGAGAGCTGCCATTATGGAAAATGACCAAAGGGTTGCTCTAAGGAGTTAATTTCTGACTCTGTAAGATTACTTGACCCCAAAAACCTATGTTTTGACACCAAAATGAAGTACATAGTTCTCATGTTTCCTGAAATATTACATCATCACTGCAACACATCCGTCATTTTTAAAAGTGTTGCCCACAAAAATTCGTCCCGGATTAGCAAATTCTGCCCAAGCTAATTTACTTCGCTAATAATACAAAAACACAAATCAAAAATGAAAATCTCTGGCGAACAATTTTTTTACGGAGTTAAATCAAGGGGCCGGAAATATCATAGGTCAATCTAGTGGCTGTGGCTTTGCACTTCTTTTCCAAGCAGTCTCCTGGTGACTTCTTCACTCCTGCCTATCTCATTAGACAGTAACTGACTATTATAATTACTAATGGTCCGGAAATGCTAAATAACTAATAGAGGTACTGTAGACAATCTGTCTGCTATATCAGCTGCTGAACCTTAAGCTTATTTCCAGTTTCCCCCCTTCTGACCTCCGCATGGAATCTTGCTTTTGCGTACTACAAGCACAATGCTATGACTTGCTGTAAAGGAACACAGCATAACAATTTTTAGTCTGAACTGGTAATGAAAGGTAAGGGGCATGTAAACGACCAAGGGCCTCACACATGATAAATTGTAACATTACTTTGATAAATAAAAAAAATTGATTACGGTATACTCCAGCTAGTCCAGTGGATGGCCTTAGGTTGTACGTAAAAGGCATGCAGTAAGTTAACATATTGTCCACTTTAGTTACTGTTGCCATTTATAGGAAACAGCTCATGTCAGAAAGATTATTTCTTGGAGTCAAAACTCCAAGAAGGAGACTTTGACCATTTTGTTGTATACAGTTTCCTGGCCTAAAACCCTAACACATTGCGTGCCCTAAAGGGTTACACATAAGATTGAGTACCAATACAGAGGCTATTATTGGTAGGAAATTGAAATTAGACAGGGGCCCCTTGTTCTGCTAAAGAATTTGATAAGCTTAACTTTTAATAGAATATGACTATTTATTAAATTAAGGTTTAAATTGCATTCTGGTGATGTTGTAAAATGACGAATGGAAATGTACCAATAAATGTTAATGTGCGAGTTCCGGTGACTATACCATTAGACATCAGATTGGTTTCTTGGCACAGGAGGTGAGGTAATACTGGTCGTTTTGACAAGTCCAGCTATCTGATAGAGATATTTTACTCATGAGTAGAATTTGCTCCAGTTGAAGCTGAAACTGATCGCTTTTCTAGATATAAGCATATAAGACCCCCTGCTAGACATATGGCATATGAAAGTCAAGAGATTTCCATAAGTTAGCTAGAACTCTTGTTGTGGTTTAAAGGGGAGTTACCACAGTTAGTGGAGTACTTAGAGGATGGAACATTCCTATAGGGATGTACGCCCCCCACCCTCACCCCCCCCAATGCACTTAATCTGAATGTGGACCACCTGAGTCCATTGCCAACAGATTTAGTGACATTATATAAAAGGCTTCACCGGTACGTGCTACAGGCTTATGTGCTACAGGAATTGGGGTGTTATGAAATTGGGATGGTTTTACATTGAACCCCTGCATCTGCACACAGGGCCAGAAGGAAAATGATCGCATCAACCCTATCCTGATGGACCTCCATTGGCTACCCTTGCCAGCCCACACCATCTTATAAGCAGGCTGCATCATTTACAAAGGCATCAAAACCACCACCCCAAATTATTTTGCAGACAAGCTTACCATCTCAGGTGGTTCTCATGACACCATTGGCCAGGGGACCATCAGACCGCAGACCAAGTGGTGTAAAAAAAAAATATATATAAAAGACCTTTTCCGTCAATGTACCCAGGATCTGGAACAATATCTCCATATCCATCAAAACTGCCCAACACTGCTCCAATTTAGGAAAGGGTTGGAGACTCCCCTCTCCAAAGAATACTAAATCATAGTGCATTAACTGTCTACAATTCAGCTTCCTCTCCTACTACTCACCAACTTTAAGCTTGCCTTTGCCCATGTACAGTGCTCCGCTGCTTTTTGGCCGGGGTCACGCTATGGGAATACCATATACACACATACATCCTTGGCATCTCCTCCTCCGTATTGCTGTCCCTCATGTGCACCGCTGCCGCTTTTACCTTTGCCAATTCTTGTAAGATTGCATTGAATACATATTTGTATACTTGTTATACTATTATAAAATGACTACCACTTTGCATCTAGAAGTAATCTGTTGGCCTAGTTAGAAGTATATATAGTATTATTCCAAGATGGCTGTTCATCTCGATTGGCTTTGCCATGGCTTGTTTATTTAGCTCCCATAGTGTTTCGAAAAGAGGTGCTGTACAGGAGACAGGGTAACTGCACACAGTACAGTGGAGGCTGAGGTGATTAACATTGACCAAAGTGATCTGTAGTGATGAGAATCAGTTGTTGCCATATTGTTGACATAAAAAGCAAAGACCAACAACAATCAACATTTAGTAGGACGCAGAGGCATTGATACATATTTATAACACATAAGAGTGAATGAGGACAATAATCATTTTAAGCAGTAAGAGATGAAAATGTAATGCTTTTGGAAGTAGGGGGAGGGTCTTGCTCGAATGTCTGGGTTTTGAGTTTCATTGTAGTAGTCCTTCATATCATGCATGTTAAACCTATGCGTTCTGACATCCATAGCCCTCCATTTTTTCTCTCATCTGTTGGCGCAAAGGCAGGATATGGGACCACATCTGTTAGAACGTAGGAGCTGTGACTGATAGTCGAGTATACACATTGTGGTACCACTCATGCACGCGCTTCAGTACTGATCAGGCACATTGACACAGAAACTAGATGTACAACACATTATTGTGCATTGAACATACAAATCTGAAAGAGACATGTTAGTATTAGATTCCTTACCTTAGAATATCCCCAGGCGTCAGACTGGATCCGGAAACTTTTGCGTAGCAGTACCCTTGCGCGTCGGTAGGCGTCGTCTGCGGCTCCGCGTCCGTCGTCGGCGTCGTGGGCGCCGTGATGACGTCGTCGGAGTACTTAGACGCCGCCTCCGCGTGCTGACGTCAGTTCTTCTTTTTTCCGCGCCAGCAAGCGCAGATCTGGAAAAAGCAGTAACCCTAGTCAATTTTTGACTAACTTTTTGATCACTTTTTGATTGTATTTCGAGTCTCTCGACTCCGAACGGTGCCGTAGGGATGCCCGGTTTCAAGCATTGTGACGATTGCGACCGCCTGATGTCGGTCACGGATCCTCACCGCGTCTGTTTATCTTGTCTGGGCGTCGACCGCGACCACAAGGCCTGCTCCGACTGCCGGGCCCTCTCTTCGAAAGCCAGACGGGAGCGGTCCCGCAGGCGACTCGAACTCCGGCAGTCGGTCCCGCGCCGCGAGAGGTCCCGATCCCATGGGAGGTCGAGGGACAGGTCGCGGGCTCGGAGCCGCCACAGCTCCGAGGGTAGGCCGCACTCCTCCGGGTCGAAGTCGTCGTCAGGTAAGAGGCACAAGAAGTCCAAGCGGCATCATCGCTCCTCGGACTCCCCCCGACGCTCGCACGATGCGGCCGGGGGTTCGGGTGACACCACCCACGCGGCTCCACACCCTCCGGTCCCTGGGCTGAACGCGACGCAGGAGGAGATCGAGCGCTTCCTCATGGCCATGAGGAAACTCTCTCCTCCGACGGGCTCCGCGGCGCCTTGGGGCCCAGCGGACCCGTCGGGGCCTAGCGGGTCGGCGGCTCCGGCCCCGACGCCGTCGGGTGCCTTCAGGCCCGGCGCCGCAGGACTCCGCTGGACCTCCTTCGGGATCTGGTTCGTCGCCGGTGGACCTTACGACCTCCCCGGCGTCGGACCCGCAGGTGTCGCCTCCGGCGCCGTCCTCGGGCGGCGCCGTCCCCGGTTCTACCTTCGTTCCTGTTCCGGCGCCAGGACGGCCCCGATGGGCGCCGCTCCAGACGTCTTTTGGTGACTTTCACTTTTATGAACAGGTCCCATTAGTTGAGAACCCTGAATTTCAGGAGATGGGTGATGAAGAGGACTGGGAGGGGTCTGAGGACCCTCTGACCAGAGAGTGTCAGTCTCAAGAGGACTGGACAGGAGACCTTGGGGAGGCCAGTGGCCTGGACACCTCTCCAGACACTGGTTTTGTCTCCCCTCCTACCGTGGCTTCGGAGGAGGGGGCAACCTATAGTGTGGTTCTGATGAGGGCTGCCAAGGCATTGGGCCTTGAGCTCCCCGTCGCGGCCGTGAGGACTAACCTCCTCACTGAGGTCCTTAAACCGCAGTCGAGCTCGGCCGAGCCTCTGCTGCCCTTTAATGAGGCCTTGACCGACGTTCTTCTGGGCACTTGGTCCAAGCCCGCTACAGGTTCGCCCGTAGATAGGAACATGGCCAGACGCCACCGCCCAGCCCCGGGCGACCCCTGTTTCCTGTCCTCCCACCCTACCCCGAGAGCCTGGTCATCCAGGCCTCGAATTCCCAGACCGCATTTCCGTCGGCCCCGCCCGACCGGGAATCCAAGAGGTATGACCAGTATGGGAAGAAGATCTTCTCATCCCTTAGTCTAGTCCTGCGGTCTTCCAACACCGCCTGCCTCTTGGGACGTTACACCCACTCTGTGTGGGATAAGGTCGCGGAAGTGCTGCCAGAGTGTCCGTTGGAGGTACGGGCCAAACTCGGCCAAGCCCTTGTGGAGGGCCGGGATGCAGCCAAGTATTCCATCAGGTGTGGGCTGGATACCACCGACTCGCTGGGTAGAGCGATGGCAACGACGGTGGCGGTCAGACGCCACGCCTGGCTGAGGTCCGCCAACTTCTCGGCTGATGTCCAGAGCACACTCATGGACATGCCGTTCGATGGCCGTCGCCTCTTTGGCGACAAGGCAGACCATGCGCTTGAGCGCTTTAAGGACTCCAGGGCTACGGCCAAGTCCTTGGGCCTCTCGGGCCAGCGCCAGCAATCGGCTGCCTTTCACTCCTTTCGTGGCCACGGAAGGGGTGCGCCCACACGCGCCGCCAGCCACGCTCCGCAGGGCAATACCCAACGCGGTGGCGGCCGTGGGAACCGCCGTCCAGGCGATAGGGGTCAACGGCGAGGTCAGTCCACACCTTTCCCCACAGGATCCGCCTCAAAACCCTCCTAGTCCGTGCTTTCAGGCCCATATGACGCCAGTGGGGGGCAGGGTTCGCCATCACCACCTCCACTGGCGCACTGTCACTTCGGACAGGTGGGTGCTGCAGATTGTCCGAAGGGGCTACTCCCTCCCCTTCGAGGCGACTCCTCCAGCCATGCCACCGCAGTACCACCGAGTATCGGGGGATCACTTGCGACTTCTGCAGGAGGAAGTTACGGCCCTCTTGGCCAAAGGGGCCATCGAGCACGTTCCTGGGCCAGAAGTAGGGTGTGGTTACTACTCCCACTCCTTCCTGGTACCCAAGAAGGGCAAAGGGGGCCTACGCCCTATCTTGGACCTACGGAACGTCAACGGCTTCCTCCGGAAGGAGAAGTTCAAGATGCTGACACTGGCTCAGGTCTTAGCTGCCCTGGATTCAGGAGACTGGATGGTAGCGTTGGACTTGCAGGACGCTTATTTCCACATCCCCGTCCTGCCGGCCCACCGGCGCTTCCTGCGGTTCACGGTTGGCCACGAGCACTTTCTGTTTACCGTGCTCCCCTTCGGCCTTACCAGCGCCCCACGGGTGTTCACAAAGGTGATGGCGGTGGTCGCAGCTCATCTGCGCAGGTTGGGGGTTTCAGTCTTCCCCTACCTCGACGACTGGCTGTTGAAGGCGGGTTCGCCCCAGACAGTCGTCAGCCACCTCCAGACTACGGCAGACCTCCTGCACCAGCTGGGATTCTCGATCAATGTGCCAAAGTCACACCTGTGCCCCTCTCAGAAGCTCCTCTTCATCGGAGCGGTTCTAGACTCGGCGCAGTTTCGGGTTTATCCACCCGAGCAGCGGGTCCGGGATATTCAGGCTCTGATTCCCATCTTTCAGCCGTTATCCCGGGTTTCGGTCAGGTTGACGCTGCGGCTTCTGGGGCTGATGGCCTCCTGCATCCTACTGGTGCATCACGCCAGGTGGCGGATGCGGGCTCTGCAGTGGGACCTGAAGTTTCAGTGGGCCCAGCATCAAGGCAACCTATCCGACCATGTCCTGATCTCGGAGGGCACTGCGAGACAGTTGCAGTGGTGGCTCACGGACCGCGATTGGGTCTGCGGCAGATCCCTCTCCCTTCCCCAACCGGAGCACGTAGTTGTGACGGACGCGTCCCTCCAGGGCTGGGGAGGCCACATGGGAGAGGCGGAGATCAGAGGCCTCTGGTCTCCGGTGGAAACTCGACTCCACATCAACCTGTTGGAGCTTCGGGCGATTCGTCTAGCACTGAAGGCATTCCTCCCCTCTGTCCGGGGGAGTGTAGTGCAGGTGTTCACGGACAACACCACCGCCATGTGGTACTGCAACAAACAGGGCGGGGTGGGGTCGTGGACCCTTTGCCAGGAGGCTCTGCGCCTTTGGCAATGGCTGGAACATCAGGGCGTGACTCTGGTGGTTCAACAACTGGCAGGTTCTCTGAACGCCAGGGCGGACGAACTCAGCCGCCGGTGCATGATGGATCACGAATGGCGTCTGCACTCGGACGTGGCGCAAGGCCTCTTTCAGCAATGGGGAGAGCCTTGGTTAGATCTATTCGCCACCGAAGAGAACGCGCAATGTCATCAGTTCTGCGCGTTGGAATTTCCAAGGCGGCACTCGCTCGGAGACGCTTTTCGTCGCGAGTGGAGTTGCGGTCTGTTGTACGCCTTTCCGCCTATACCACTTCTGCCCAGAGTGCTGAGGAAGATCAGGCGCGACCGGGCCCAAGTCATCCTTGTGGCTCCGGACTGGGCTCGAAGGTACTGGTATCCCGAGCTACTCAGTATGTCAGTCGATCCCCCGGTTCGTCTGCCTCTTCAGGAGGACCTTGTGTCGCAGCAGCAGGGGACGGTCCTCCACCCGAACCTGTCCAGTCTCCACCTCCATGCTTGGAGATTGAGCGGCGACAGTTGAGGCCATTTGACTTGCCTCCTGAAGTCTGTAACGTCATTCTGGCAGCCAGGCGTCCCTCCACAAAGTCGGTATACGCCTGCAGGTGGAACAGATTTGTGGCATGGTGCACATCAAAGGCTGTGGATCCTCTTGCTGCCCCTCTTTCGGAGGTTCTTCTCTTCCTTCTTTCTCTTGCCCAGCAGGGCTCTGCTCTGGGCACTATCAAGGGCTACCTTTCTGCCCTTTCAGCCTTTCTCAGGCTTCCTGATCAGCCTTCTTTGTTCAAGTCCCCTATTGTAAACAGATTTCTTAAAGGCATCACTCACACTTTTCCTCCTGTTCCGTTTGTGATGCCTCAGTGGGACTTGAACCTGGTTCTGACTTTTCTGATGTGCGCTCCCTTTGAGCCACTTCACAATTGCCCTCTTCGCCTTCTGACTTTGAAGACTGCTTTCCTGGTTGCCATCACCTCTGCCAGGAGAGTGAGTGAGCTCCAGGCTCTTTCTTGTACTCCACCTTTCCTTTCTGTCCATCCGGACAAAGTGGTGCTTCGTACCAAACCATCTTTCCTGCCCAAGGTTGTCACGGCCTTCCACATCGGGCAGTCTATTACCTTGCCTACCTTCTTTCCGCCACCGCATCCCTCTAAAGAGGAAGAGCGGCTCCATCGTCTGGACCCAAAACGTGCGCTCTCGTTTTATCTGGATCGCACACGTCAGTTCCGGGTGGATGACCAACTCTTTGTTGGTTACGTGGGCGCTAAGAAGGGGAAAGCGGTGCACAAGAGGACCATCTCCCGGTGGATCATCTTGTGTATCCAGGCATGCTACTCTTTGGCTAGGAAAGAGCCTCCGGCTGGATTGCGGGCTCATTCCACCCGAGCCACGGCGACTACCACTGCCCTGGGCAGGGGTGTGCCCTTACAAGACATCTGTCAGGCAGCTACGTGGGCATCGCTGCACACGTTTGCAAGACACTACTGCCTGGACAGCCAAGTCCGGAGGGATGGCTTCTTTGGCCGTTCCGTCCTCCAGGACTTTCTGGTGTGATTATTGGTCCGCAGACCCACCACCGGGGTTGGTATTGCTGGGGTATCTATTCTAAGGTAAGGAATCTAATACTGAACCTCCCTACCTCGAGACCTTAGGTCCCGACCCCTACGCACAATCTCAATGGGTGTTTACCCTCTAAATTTATACAACTCTTTATACATTAACAAACAAAATTTGAATTCAATTTAAACATTTATTTCCGACACCATAAATGTAATTTTTTCAAAGTGACTCTTTGTAGTAAATCATCAAATATGATTATGTGACATATACAATCTTAAGTTTCATTTACATATGTAAGATTTTCAAAAAAACAATTCTTCTGTGAATTCTTGAAGGTGCTCTATGCATTTCGGGTCACACCGGACCCTTCATCAGGAGCAAGTGCCATCTAAAAAACAATGTTACACAGCAATAAGCAGTGTGTATCAACTGGAGTATGCAATGTATCAAAAATTAGTACAACTTTGCAGTGCAATCAACAAAACCATGTAGTGTTTGTATAGAGCCCTTCACCTCAGTGTTCAACAGAAAAAATCATGAACAAAAACTTACATGAATCCGTCCTACTCATTACTCGTGACTCTGAAAGAAACAAAGTACCAACATGGGTTTTAACCCGAAACCTCATTGCTGCAAAACCTACATCAAACTTAAACGCTAGTACAAACTTTGCCTTCAGGACTTACCGAAGGGCTTCCACAGAATATACTGAATACCGCTGCCGTCTTAAGAAATGCTCTCGTATGTTCAACCTTCATACACGAAGCTTACGTCGGAAACCCTGTGGGTGTCAAATGCCAAAAACAAGTTTCAAACCTTCACTCAAAATAAGGCTCGCACAAAGCTAACCAGAAATACATGCCCTTAGACGAGCTTACCGGGACTTCCTCGTGCTCCGCAACAACGAACTCCGCTTCGACGAACCTCCCTGAAGTGCAACTCTATGGTGCCTGACTGGATAACGGCGCTTAACCCCGTCCCGATCTTTAAACACTAAAAACGGACTTCTGCTCTAGACCTATCTTTGACCGCCATCTTTGAATGGTGAAAAAAAAAATGAAAAATGCTCTAATCATTCACTGATATGCTCTAACTGAAAACAATGTCCATGAAGACTGGTACACATAGGAACAAAACTCTCCCGAACTCAATAATGGAAATAATCTAGCTAAAAACTTAAATTCGCCCCCAACCAAGCGGAGGTCCTAATAAACAAAGGGAACAACTTTACTGCTCATCAACATGAACACAACCATCTCACCCATTGTGCTGCCACCTCGAAAAAAGGTGATGAATGAATATGTGAAACATAAATAAATGATCGCTGGATGATATTACAATTTCTCTGACACATTGTACTGTATTTACAATATTTACATAAGTACTGAATCAACAATATACAGGGCAGTGAGCGAATTTACAAAAAACATGATAGATCAAATTTATCATTTAAACCTTTTGGTTCTTGGGTACCCAATTTTTTTATCCAGTATGCTTCTCTCTGGAGGAGGGATCTTGTGTGATCCACACCTTCAGGGAGAACTACCTGTTCTAGCACTGAGAACCGTAGTTGGGAAATACTGTGCCTTTCCTGGGTCCAGTGGGACGCCAAATTGCTCGTTCGATTTTTATTCCTTATAGTACTCTTATGTTCTGAAATGCGCACTTTTATTTTCCTCTCTGTTTTGCCTACATAAATTTTTCCGCAAGGGCATTTTATGTAGTAGATCAAATTCGTCGAGTTGCAATCTGAATTATGATGTAATGCAATTTCTTTGCCTGATTGAGGATGATGCAGCTTGTTTCCAGTGATCACGTTACTGCAGTGAACACAATTAGCACATTTTTTCATTCCTTTGTTCACTGTAGTTTCTTTCCTATACGTGGGAAATTTTAGAATTTCTTTGATGTTCTTTGACCTGGTGTAAGCAAACAAGGGTTTAACAACGAATAAACCTTGAAAATCCAATTCATTTTCCAGAAGGACCCAATGACGGTTAATTATGTTCTTGATTTTCTGACTGCTTGTGTTAAATTTAGAGACATATACATGTCTTTCTTGTTTAACTTTCGGTTTCTGGATCAACAGGTTTTTCCGTTCCATGGCGTGAATTCTTTTATTTGCCTGCTCAATTATGTTTGTGGGATATCCTCTTTCCTCATATTTATGCACTTGAATCCTCCTTGAATACTAATGGTTCAGTTGAACCATTAGGCCAATACATAGATACTTTTCTTCAACCATTTGTACAACAATGGCGCTCCTATGTTAAAGACACCACCGACTTTTTAAATAAAATTGAAGAAGTCTCTTGCACAGAGAACATGTTGTTATGTACAGTTGACGTCAAGTCACTCTACACCTCAATTCCCCACCTCAAAGGGATTGAGGCGGTAGAGTGGGCATTACTCCAACAAAGTGACATCAAGGCAGATAAAATTTTCATATTGGAAATTTTGCATTTTTGTTTATTTCATAGTTATTTTGTCTGGAATAACCAATTTTTCCTTCAACAGAAAGGAACGTCCATGGGTTTTGCCGGGGCTCCGGCATACGCTAATACCTATATGGCGAAATTTGAATCGGACAATATCTTTAATGATCAAGAATGGAGTACCAGCACTAAATTGTTTTGCAGGTTCATAGATGATATTTTCATCCTTTGGACAGGCGACAGACAAAGTTTAGAAAGAAAAATCTTGCAACTGGACACGTATGATGATAACATTAAATTCACTCATGAAATCAGCGATGTTCAAATATCGTTTTTAGATGTTTCAGTAAAAATTGTAAATCAACAAAGTAGCACATCCATTCACAGGAAAAACACTGATGTAAACAATGCGCTTAAATACCAAAGCTTTCACCCACCGAGCTTGAAGAAAAATCTCCCTTTTTCTCAATTTATGAGATTAAAACGTATATGTTCTGATAAAACAGACTTGGAAGTTCAACTGAGGATTCAAGTGCATAAATATGAGGAAAGAGGATATCCCACAAACATAATTGAGCAGGCAAATAAAAGAATTCACGCCATGGAACGGAAAAACCTGTTGATCCAGAAACCGAAAGTTAAACAAGAAAGACATGTATATGTCTCTAAATTTAACACAAGCAGTCAGAAAATCAAGAACATAATTAGCCGTCATTGGGTCCTTCTGGAAAATGAATTGGATTTTCAAGGTTTATTCGTTGTTAAACCCTTGTTTGCTTACACCAGGTCAAAGAACATCAAAGAAATTCTAAAATTTCCCACGTATAGGAAAGAAACTACAGTGAACAAAGGAATGAAAAAATGTGCTAATTGTGTTCACTGCAGTAACGTGATCACTGGAAACAAGCTGCATCATCCTCAATCAGGCAAAGAAATTGCATTACATCATAATTCAGATTGCAACTCGACGAATTTGATCTACTACATAAAATGCCCTTGCGGAAAAATTTATGTAGGCAAAACAGAGAGGAAAATAAAAGTGCGCATTTCAGAACATAAGAGTACTATAAGGAATAAAAATCTAAAGAGCAATTTGGCATCCCACTGGACCCAGGAAAGGCACAGTATTTCCCAACTACGGTTCTCAGTGCTAGAACAGGTAGTTCTCCCTGAAGGTGTGGATCACACAAGATCCCTCCTCCAGAGAGAAGCATACTGGATAAAAAAAGTTGGGTACCCAAGAACCAAAAGGTTTAAATGATAAATTTGATCTATCATGTTTTTTGTAAATTCGCTCACTGCCCTGTATATTGTTGATTCAGTACTTATGTAAATATTGTAAATACAGTACAACGTGTCAGAGAAATTGTAATATCATCCAGGGATCATTTATTTATGTTTCACATATTCATTCATCACCTTTTTTCGAGGTGGCAGCACAATGTGTGAGATGGTTGTGTTCATGTTGATGAGCAGTAAAGTTGTTCCCTTTGTTTATTAGGACCTCCGCTTGGTTGGGGGCGAATTTAAGTTTTTAGCTAGATTATTTCCATTATTGAGTTCGGGAGAGTTTTGTTCCTATGTGTACCAGTCTTCATGGACATTGTTTTCAGTTAGAGCATATCAGTGAATGATTAGAGCATTTTTCATTTTTTTTTTCACCATTCAAAGATGGCGGTCAAAGATAGGTCTAGAGCAGAAGTCCGTTTTTAGTGTTTAAAGATCGGGACGGGGTTAAGCGCCGTTATCCAGTCAGGCACCATAGAGTTGCACTTCAGGGAGGTTCGTCGAAGCGGAGTTCGTTGTTGCGGAGCACGAGGAAGTCCCGGTAAGCTCGTCTAAGGGCATGTATTTCTGGTTAGCTTTGTGCGAGCGTTATTTTGAGTGAAGGTTTGAAACTTGTTTTTGGCATTTGACACCCACAGGGTTTCCGATGTAAGCTTCGTGTATGAAGGTTGAACATACGAGAGCATTTCTTAAGACGGCAGCGGTATTCAGTATATTCTATGGAAGCCCTTCGGTAAGTCCTGAAGGCAAAGTTTGTACTAGCGTTTAAGTTTGATGTAGGTTTTGCAGCAATGAGGTTTCGGGTTAAAACCCATGTTGGTACTTTGTTTCTTTCAGAGTCACAAGTAATGAGTAGGACGGATTCATGTAAGTTTTTGTTCATGATTTTTTCTGTTGAACACTGAGGTGAAGGGCTCTATACAAACACTACATGGTTTTGTTGATTGCACTGCAAAGTTGTACTAATTTTTGATACATTGCATACTCCAGTTGATACACACTGCTTATTGCTGTGTAACATTGTTTTTTAGATGGCACTTGCTCCTGATGAAGGGTCCGGTGTGACCCGAAATGCATAGAGCACCTTCAAGAATTCACAGAAGAATTGTTTTTTTGAAAATCTTACATATGTAAATGAAACTTAAGATTGTATATGTCACATAATCATATTTGATGATTTACTACAAAGAGTCACTTTGAAAAAATTACATTTATGGTGTCGGAAATAAATGTTTAAATTGAATTTAAATTTTTTTTGTTAATGTATAAAGAGTTGTATAAATTTAGAGGGTAAACACCCATTGAGATTGTGCGTAGGGGTCGGGACCTAAGGTCTCGAGGTAGGGAGGTTCAGTTTAGACACGGTTCAGGACAAACGTGTCACCCCTGCAGCACGCTAAATTAAGTTAATCCATTTTAAAAGAATAAAAACGTCAAGTCAAAAGAAATTAAGTAAGTGGAAAAGGGTGTGCATCTCCATATTCTACAAAGGAATCTAATACTAACGTGTCTCTTTCAGATGCACAAGTTACTACTTGTGTAACGATATATCTGTAAGAGACATTAGTTAGTATTAGATTCCTTACCGACCCACCCATCCTCCCCGTTCTGCGAACCAATATCTAGGGTTAGGGCTGTCCCCTTCAGGGCCCTAGTTTCAATGGCACCAGTGTTGGTTTTTAACATGGCTCTGCGTTTCTGGCGCGGAAAAGCTGTGTCTAAGAACTGACGTCAGCACGCGGAGGCGGCGTCTAAGTACTCCGACGACGTCATCACGGCGCCGACGACGGACGCGGAGCTGCAGACGACGCCTACCGACGCGCAAGGGTACTGCTACGCAAAAGTTTCCGGATCCAGTCTGACGCCTGGGGATATTCTAAGGTAAGGAATCTAATACTAACTAATGTCTCTTACAGATATATCGTTACACAAGTAGTAACTGTGCTACAGTACACTACAATATTAAAAACACAGCTACATATCACCAGCACATAAACAGTACTGCAGTAAACACAGGCCTTACTGCACTAAACACAATACCTCACCTGACGCTCAACACAGGTTTAAGAAAAACCGCATTGTACCAAGCATACATACTAAAGCACTAAACACATACATTAAAATTACACAGTCACATAAATCACTATCAAAGACCCAGAGGTGCAGCACTAAACACTCACAATTCTGTATATGCCAGAGCAAAATAGGGAAAAGTATATTCATAAGAGAAAGACTGAAAGAGTGACCAGGAGACAAAACAGGAACCTGCAAAATTGAGATAAAGGGACAGGAAGTGTGTGGTGGTGGATTGACGAGTCGTGAAGTAGATTCAAGACCATAAAGCCTTAGGGCCAGATTTACGTAGAGCTTACGTGTTTCTTGCCTCATGCAAGGCAACGCAAGCCCTTTACTGAAATTTACAAATCCACGCAAAACTACCTTGTGTGACTCTGTTGGGCTTAGTAATTCCAAGGTAATGGCAAGGCAGCACATTTCTTTGCCTTGCATTACCTTGCGGCAGGGAGGCGTTCCATGGTGGAGCGTGGCCGTTCCCACGCATCCATCCATGGATTTTGTCACATTCCCAGATTTACAAAGAGTTGTACACATGGGAATGCGTCCTATTGGAACGCCTCCCAGACCCAGGCATTACGAGGAGAAATACCTTTATTTCTCCTTCTCACTCTTTTTCTATATGTGTTGCATACCGCACCACACATAGAAAAAAAATTAAATGCCTTTAAGGATTGTTTTGTGCAGGAAGCTGTTCCTTCATGCACAAAAACAATCTTACTCATAATGCAGGCACCTTTCAATACTGGTTCAAGGATGCCTGTATTGGGGCTAGGCAGCACACAGTGCACCAGCGCAAAGAAGCAACATAATTGTGCCATATCTTTGTAAATATGGCACATTTTTTTATGTCTGCCTTTCACGCAGCGCAGCCAGTTGCCTGGTTGTGCTGCGTAAAATGGTAGTTAATCTGCCCCTAGGTTTTCTGCACACCGACGTTCAATAGCAACTGCCACGAGCTTCTGAGAAGATCTTTGGGCCCCAGCACTTATTTTTTTAACAAATTAGGCCCTGGCCAAGAATATACAATAGACGAAGACACTAACCATATACTGTACAGCACAAGAATGTAGCACAGAGACCACCTACACACAACCAACAAACAAAAACATATCCATTTACTTGAGAACCCCTGCAATAAAAACACAAATGGTATATCTCTTAAAAAACAGTAGACTACGAGATTTTGGTGCATTAGCTGCACATGTATTATATCATTAAAATGACATCATCCAGCTCGTAGCACAAACTGCAGTACAAAACACACAACATAGCACCAGAATACAGTGCAGCATTAAACGTGCACAATGTAGCACACATATTGCACAGCTCCTAGGCTGGAGTGAGGAATGGATTTTAGGTGCAATATTTAAAAATACATTTTCCACCCCCTGTTTTGTCAGTGTTGTTTCGGCTGACCAGAATTGCCTTAGCTTAGAAACGACTTTCAGTAATGCCAGTGGCAGTAGAACACCACACCAGCTGTGGTAGGCGTCCGAGTCAAAAGTGCAAAAGTTTAGATATTGGGCCATCAGCAGGCAAAAGCTAGTTGGGGTCATCAATAGGAATGCTGTAGCAAACTTGTTGCAGCCGTACTCCACATCCAGTGCATGTGATAACCAATAAAACCTTTAACCTGAATATGCCCTGAGTTGTTTAAACCTCCAACCTGAATATGACCTGTGTTTTTCTCTTTAGGAGACCTCATCTGAGTATCTGGAGCTGCTACTGGAAGCCCTAGAAGTAAAGTCCAGCATTTTGGATCCTCTGCCATCCCACTTGATGTTCCCTGTAGCCATCACCTGCTACTGGGTGAATCACTGTGAGCCTAAAGTGAGGCTGCACCATCTGTATGCCTTATTGATGGGGATGGTGTTTGGGGAGATGCAGAGGATTGTTTCCAGCCAAGGTAGGCATCGAAGACTGAAGAAGCCGGGTCAACGGGCTTGTTAATGTACATTCATTCTTGCTGCCAGTTACAAACAGGAGTGTCTGCAGGAGGTGATAGGGCTTGTGAGGTTGTAGTTGCTGGAGAAGCTCCATGATGCTTCAGCATGTTGAGGCAGAGACGTAGTACTGCTATGCCTTGGAGGACTGGGAAGGGTTTGCTATAGTAGAGGCCCCGACGCCCATTGGTAAGGAGAGTTTCCTGGGTGGGCTTGGTAAGGGATTACCACTGGCTCCAAAGCACATACACACTGCGTTGCTTTATACAATTGGCACTCCAACCGCAGGTGAGCCGGAGCAGTGGCTTTGACCTCAGCTGTCTGATAGTTTAGTAGCACTGATTGCTTTCTTTTTTAATTGTTCTCCTGTCAGTTACTGAAACCCAGCATTAGTCGTCAATATTGTGACTTCTGTAAAATCTCCTTAATCACCCGTCTTATTTTATTCCCTCTTCCACTGGTCAGCAGTGTTAAACTACCAATTGCAGTTTAGTTGAGAGGTGAGCAAATTGGAGAGGTGAACTGTGTGGGGATGGGGTTTGGAAAAGACAAAATGATGAATGAAGAAGCAGAGCTTAAGGATTGGTGGAAGCAATTTTTTTACAAACAGATTAGTGAGGAAAAAGAGGATAAACTGATGAGGAAAAAGGAAGAGGTTTCCAGATATCTCCAATTCCTTACTTGAAAATCCTGTGTTTTCGTTAAGTGCAGCATTTCTAGCAAGGTTGTCAGTTGCAAAACATGCAGTGGCGGTTCTTTTATATGGGCGGAGGGGCTACGCCCTCGTCCTTTTTCTGCCCCCTAGTTGTGCTTTTTACTTGAGTCAATTAAGAGTAAAATGCCTGCAAGTAACCTGCTTCAGCGCTGTGAGCTCCTCAGCCGGCAAATCTTGGATTGGTGGCGCATGCTCAGTGCATGATTTGTGCCTGCCATAAACCTGGCAGGCACAAATCATGCACTCTGAGCATGCGCCACCAATCCAAGATTTGCCGGCTGAGGAGCTCTCAGCCCTGAGACTTGTGACGTCAGCACCTCGGCAAAGACATTGAAGTCCTTGCTGAAGGACCTCCCCCGCCGATAGAGTTAGCCCCGGGCGCTGTCTGCTTCAGCTCTGCAGAGGCCAGGGCTACACTTCAATCATAGTTCATGAAGCCTCCCTGTAATGTTAACCCCTCCCTTCCCTCCCCTGTGACCAATGAAACAAGAATGGGTTAATATGGAAAGAAAGAAGCTGCGTCATGATTCCGTGCACCTCCGGTGAGTGAAAACTAAAATGTACATATTTATAAAGTGTTCGAAATGAGCGAGCTTTAAAAGTTAATAGTAGTGCTGAACTGTGTTTGTGCCCTCGTGTCAGGTATTTAAGAGGCCGTAAACTGTAGCTAGCATTTAGTTACCAAATTGAAAGCACGTGTGAAATCCTTTTTGAAAGGGCATGTTGTAACGTGTTAGTAATTAATAAGTTGTCATCCGAGGCCAACATTGGGTGCTGACGGCTGTGGTTCAGGGCAGAGTCAACAGATAACCATAGAGAGCTGGGAAAGGCAGGAGGCGGACCGGAGACTTTGTTGGGGTGGGTGAATTCTGTAGGCTGGGTGTGCATGCTCGAAACCTCTATTATTATCTTTGCATTACTAGTTGGATTTGTAAGGGGCTTGGGTGAAGTCACTGTGCATATGGGCTCTTGGGATTTTTGTAAGGCACGGCAGGGTCTTTAAGTGGCTACAGCAGGGAGTATGACACCGGGGGTCACACTGCTCGGTGATTTGTAGTGGTTAGAAGATCACTGTCCTACCTGTGTCGCGCTTCATGCTGCAGTCAGTTGAGAGAGAAGCAAGCCAGCCATGCAGTAGACTAAATGAGGGCTGGCTGTGTAAATAGTGCTGATGAGTGTAACGGTTTGAGACTGTGTTTTGGTGTGTAAGTCCACCTATCTCCGTGTGTATGGCTGCTGATGTGTTGTTTAACTGTGAAAAGGGCCTAAGTGAAGCGTTATTAAACACTTTCATATTGCAATTATGAAGGTACATTCCTTCTGCTTCAAAGTAGGTCATGTAACTGGTGCTCACATAGAGCACTCCAATATTTTTGATTCAAGTTCGAAAATAGTTGTATGTCTTACTCTTGTGCATAAAGTACGGTGTGAGTTAATCATTGATGTGCTGTCAATTGCAGGCAATAGTTTAAAGACAAATTCATATATCTTAATTGTGGGACATTCATCAAGTGTAAATTGAATCAACCAACGCCATATGTGAGCTCCCCAGAGCTTGCATGAAAAAAGACCAGTATGTCTAGACTGCGTCAGACAGCTGTCTGATGTTCCAGATCAATACCATATGCCAGCATCGCCCAGTATTAACTCAAAACCACTACATCCAGAGGCACAAGAGACCCTTGTATTACACCTACCAGTGCACGCCTTTGTATTACACCTGCCAGTGCACACCCTTTCATTACACTCACCAGTGCATACATTTGCATTCACCCACCCAGTGCACGTCCTTGCATTGCACCCACCTGTGCACCCCCTTGTATTACACCCACTGGTGTATGCCTTGTATTACACCCACCAGTGCACGCCCTTATATTACACCCACAAGTGCACACCCTTGTATCACACCCACCAGTGCATACCGTTGTATTACACTCTCCATTGGACACCCTGGTGTTACAACCACCAGTGCACACCCTTGTATTATTTTATTTATTTATTTATTTGCAAGCTTATACCGCGCTGGGAATCGACTCCCTAGGGAGTATCTCCGCGCCATTGGCAACGTCAGAAAGCAAATAGCCCTGTCATGTGTAAACATCATACTGCAAGTATTAATAGTTGAATAGAAAAGTTTTTAGTTTTTTTCTGAAAGGAAGATGATCCCTGCAAGCTCTGATTTCCAGGGGGAGTTCGTTCCAGAGTTTCGGGCCGGCCACTGACAGAGCTCTACCACCTTGTCGTGATTTCCAGAATCTGGGGACACACAGAAGTTCATGGTCTCCAGATCTCAGAGTTCTTACGGGAATATATGGGGAAAATTTCCCTGTTAAGATCTCCGGTCCAATACCAGACAGGCACTTATGGATAGTGCAACAGGTTTTAAACAGCACTCTCTGTTTTATGGTAAGCCAGTGGAGTTTTTTTAGAAGGGGTTTAGAAGGGGTTCTGGCCGGGACGTTTAGAACAAGGCGGGCAGCCGTGTTCTGCACAACTTGAAGTCTAGCGATGACCCCTTCATTGGCGGCTAGCAGCAGACCATTGCAATAGTCCAGTCTACTCAACACGAGTGACTGAACCAAAGTTCTTCTGGTGGAATCAGGTAGCATAGGAAACACCCTACGGAGAAGACCAATAACGTGAAAACAGGAGCCTACTACAGAAGTAGCGTGATGTTTTAAAGTAAGCTCCTGATCCAGTTTGACTCCCAGATCTTTCACTACCATTTTTGGCTCTGGGACTGGGCCAAGATCACAAGGCCACCAGTCCGGAGTCCATAGTCGTTTTGCTTCCCCAAAAAGCATCACCTCCGTCTTGGAGACGTTGCACTGAAGGAGATTTACTGCCATCCAGCGTGCTACTTCTTTCATCCCTTGAGCATCCCTATTACAACTAACAATGCAAGCCCAAACAACCAAAACATATGCAATGCCAAATAAACTAGAGGACAGCAGGAGCATGAAAAACACATTAAGAAATATTTATGGTAATACTTCGCATCTGTTGCGCACTTAAGGTTTAAAGCATACTGTCACAAGGATAGGGACCGTCTGCGCAGACTCTGACTTCTTCCCGCGCATGATTTTGCAGTTGGAGAAGTAGCAGCCATTTTGCAGATGGACTTTCACTGCAGTAGAGGAGCGGTCGAGCGGAGACTAGCCGAGGTCAAGGTGGTCGGAGCCTCTGTCCTGACTACTGAAAGCGGACCGGTCGTGCCCTGCAGCAGCAGCAGCCTAGTCCATCCATTTTGGTTGCAGGTTGCTGTCCGGACCGGAGTAGAAGAGACTTGTGAACTCGGGCAGGTAGGGCCCCACAGGCGGGCAGTTTGTAACTTATTATAGGCCTGCAGAAGGTACTCACACGTCACACGGACAATGTGCACACCAGAGCCTCCTCGGTCTGCCATACTCAAGGCAACACTGCCCTGGCTGCCAAACAGATCACTAGAGCTGCCAGAATGAAAGCTGCTGGCTGCAGAGTATTTGGAATTAAAGGACCTAGACAGCATGCTCTGCATAAAGAAGGACAGATTTAACAAAAAGAGGTTAGTCAAGCATGAAAACAACGACAGGACATGTTATGCAGCAAGGCACAGGCGCAAAATATATCAAGTGCATGCTTGACGACATGCACACAAAAACACAGTGCAAATACATACAATATTGCAGTGAAATATACGGTGCAACTTGGCAGCATGCACTCCGAAATTGTACATATGTACATTCCATGCAAGAAACTGGTCACCAACAGGTACAACTGTATTCTATTTATGGTAGAATGATGATGTGCGAACGGAACATTGTGAATCGTGATTGTGGCATAATTTTGGCTGTAACAGTCAGTGGCTTGTGAGCAAGAGAATATTGTGCAGTGGCTCTAGGCTGTTGTGTGTGCCTGTGAGCACAGAACTCACCCACATACAAGATTTTTGGTGCGATTGCGTGCTGGTACTACAGCATGGAACTACCTGGTGTGTAAGACTATGTGATGTAATGTCTCTTACACTGTTGTGTACGTGCAGGAGCATGGAACACACTGGTGTGCCAGAGTATGTAGTACAATATCTTTATGATGTGTGTAGTGAAGCCGAACTCACAAATGTGGTTCTACAAGTACATTGTTGAGCATGTGTTGAAGTCCAATTTCATGCTGATCACTGATCTTTCTTGGTATGGCGACTACCCATCTTCGGTGGGATAAATGTTGGTGTACAACATTGCTACTGTGCTGATTGTAGTGAGCTAGTCTAGCTCCCTTTATCCCTCCGCTCCACCATGGAATAACACTAACATAACACACGCAGTAGTTTAGTTTGCAACAGAGGGCAGAAAGGCACAACAAAACAAGAGTGGAACAGAGGGCAGAAGGGCACAAACAACGAGGGGAAAATGAAGTGGAACAGAGGGCACAAAGGCACAAAACACGAGTGGAACAGAGGGCAGAAGGGCACAAAAAACGAGTGAAACAGAGGGCAGAAGGGCCTATACTGATTTGCAGAGGGGGCTTGCTGTGTGTATTGGAACAGTAAGCAATAGACAAGAATTCGTCCCTGGGTAGTTACATTTAGCTGAGATTAATTCAATATTTGCACCCTACACTTCAGATATTTTTAATGCGGAACTGTAATAGGCTGACATAGGGGTTCTGACTAAACTGGGCCTAGTACAGTGGTTATGCTTATGGGGTCACAGTTTGAGTAGGCAAGGAAAGCTCTTTTATTATACTGAAAAAGAAAGTTCACTTGCATACAAGCTTATGTACTATTAAAATGCAAATCCACACATGTTCCCTATGGCATGCTACTATATTTTATGAATCAATTGCTATTTCGTTTATGTCCCTGTTTTAAGACCACTTATTGCACACTTACATGATTTTAAGAGAGTTCCCATTTTGTGATCCTGTGCTTGTGCTGTAAATACAAACCTTTTTTCCTCCTCTATCCTTCTGCTATCATTCCAAATCCAAATAACTGACTAACCTATCCACTACTTAAAATGTACCTGCATGTTTCACTATACTAATTCAACACTAATCTTCTATGGGTCCCAATGTTTTATGTTTAGAATGTCATGAGCAAACTATGAATCATTTTATTTAAATGTTGATGGAGGCATCTACTCCCACTCTTATGCATTCCTCCATTCACCTATGCAATTACATCCACACATCCTACCCTTACCCATGCCCCCAACTATGCACTCACTTAATCTTTGGCCCAACCACCCTTGAACGCAAACTTATCGTGCTCAGTTATCCACATGGATCTGCGTAAAGTTGTATATCCACCCATACCTATTCATCCCTGAACCACCTTCAACCAAGCACATATCCATCCACTCTTAGCTGCGCATTGATCCATCCTCTAACACCCGGCTGTTCACCCATATGTTCGCATGTGCATCAAGCTACTTATGTGATTAACACCGATCCACCGTAATATGCACATAAAGTCACCCAACAGTCTCTTTAACTATGTATTCCTCTTAACAGCCATCAGCGCATCCATTGACAACCACCTGTGTTTGCATGTTGCCTTTTGAGTATTGTCTCACTGCATATCTCTCTACATTTTGTCTTCATATGCTTCTGGGTATGCTTATAGTGCAACATGAATGTGTTTTCTGTTTATGTATCTAAACAATAAAGACATTACACACAAGCATTGGCATAGCCGATAAGTCTCACCTTTGGGACTTTATAAGTGTTTAGTTATCCAGCACAATATCCCTGGTGCAACAACATCAACTGTTGCATGGCTAAACACTTCTATGGTCCCAAAGGCGAGACCTCTTGGCTATGCCATTGCTTGTTCTTCATTATTATTTAGTAGAAATGTAGGGAAACGTGAGGAATACAATACATACTTGATTTTATACACTGTTAAAAGGAAAGCATTTTTAATGAGGCGCCTGAAAAACCACCACCTCGGCTGCTGCTAAATAATTCTCTGACACGTTTTAAAAGCTTTCTAATAACTTGTTTTGGATCTGGTTCGTGAGGTACTGGGCAAGTATAAGCGTTAATGCATCTGATAGCCCAGGCCTCTCTTGGGCCTTGTTGGCGCAGTCTGGGTTGTAATTAATGTGGCCGAGTATATTGCTGTAGGTTTAACTTTATCCTAGATGCTGTGATTGTCAATTACAGTAATATCCCTTCTTCCAACTAAACTGCGCTCAGAAAGGCCCACTAATCTCCAAAATACAAGTGGCAGGGCATGTGCTGGGTGTATTAAAAGATTAAATAGATGAGTTTGACGTTATAAGGACCGCGTCCCTGGCAAACTTCCACCTTCACAACAACTGTTGTGAAGGTGAAAGTTTGCCAGGGACGCGGTCCTTATACGCCGACGATGAGCGGCTGATGTCATTGATGTACACGGACCTCGGCTATGGCACGTTTGGTGCATTTAAGGCAGTTATAACGGATGTGGACCATGTCTCAAGTATACAGTGGCCGAGTTACCGATTTAAACGTACCCTGGCCATCACGCTAAAAGTGTTTATTAAGGTTTTCACCAAGGATGAGCACCTACTGGATTATCAGTAAGGATTGATAACCTGCAATTACTCACTTCTACAACACAAGGTATAACAAAACACCTTCCTACGCGCGGACAATGTAGCCCTCATTATTGATGAAACCACTCTTTGAATTGCCAATCTTTGCAATTTTAGGTCCTTGCAAGACGACCTGTGACCATCACTACGTTCACTATGACTCCATGAGAATTCTATACTCCGGATATGCCCACCCCTCCCCTCGTGTCCTGAAGAACACCCGCTGTGTAAGGGACATTTTCCCTACAACTTGGGTCGAAACGTAGACCAGAATACCGGAACACATGACTAGAGTGTGATTTTGAACACCAGTTTCAATGTGATGTTGTTGTGAAGAAGATAACTGAACTCTGGATGCAATCTGCTTGTGCTCTTTCAAGAAGCCATTGTCTATTGTTTAATGGAAATATACAATTGACTTGTCACTTTTTTCCTATTGCACTTATCCCGATCACTGCACACCCCTTCCCCTCCTTTTGTACAGTGGGCACTGAATGTTATTTATATGTATAGCAATTTACAAAAAAGAAAAAAGCAATGAAATGCTAAGAGACACTATGTGAATACATACTAGTGTTTGCTGCAAATCGTTTTTGACATTGATTGTTTCTCTTTTTAATAATTATTTTGAATAATTCCACTATAGTTCAGGGACCACTTTTTCTAAATTGCATAATTACCCAGGTCCCTTTGACTTTTTGGGTTGACCCCTTCTCTATAACGTGATTGTCAATTACAGTAGCATCCCTTCTTCCAACTAAACTGCGCTCAGAAAGGCCCAGTAATCTCCAAAATACAAGTGTCAGGGCATGTGCTGGGTGTATTAAAAGATTAGATAGATGAGTTTGAGGTTATTTAAGGTGTTGTGCTTGTGCCTCATTGCAGTTCCTGTTGAAAGAGTTGGACAGTCTCTGTCTAAATGTACATAAGTTGGATTTCTGGAAACATGCTGAGTTTACGGGCAAAAAATGGAAAAATACACAGGAACAAAATAGAAGACTGTTTGACCAGTGACTGAGAGGTATGGAGGAAGGCAAAAGTAAATAAGTGCACGTTTATTGCCAGGTACCATGACACTTGTTCTGTCTGCTCGCCTAAAAGTTGGGCCTCTGCACTGTTGACCCCTAAAAGGTGGGCACTGGCGCAATTTTAAATATTTGGTCCTTGGTGTTGATTACTCATACCGTTTTGCTCCAAAGATATTCCCTCTGTAAAGATAGATTGTAGGTAGAATGAACACTAACCAATATTATATTCAATTCTATGTGGAAAAAGTAGGCATTTTACTCTGATGGGCTAGCTTGAATGCCACTTTATCTCACGTAGGCACTGGGTCAGTAGACAGATCCAACCTATTTATGCAACATTGTTAAAATTAATTGTGGTTTATTGCAATTTAGAATGGTTTATTCATGAGGCCTTGGAACTGATGATAGTTTTAGGGGAGGCAGTGGCCTGTTTCTGTTAAGCACAATGGCTTCCGAAAGTCTTCAAAATCCACCATTTGCCTGCAAATTTTTCAAAATTTTCTCGGGGGGGAGAACCCCCCCGAACCCTCCTTGGATGGTTCGGGCTCGCTCGCTGCGCTCGCTCGCACGGTGTGCAACAACAATAATTTTCAGCCCCACCACTTTCAAATGTCACCAGCCGCCACTGAAAACATGTATAAAATTGGGTTTCAGGCTAATGCCAAAATGTTTTTAGAGTATTTAGAAAATATCTGCTCAGCTGAACACCCTCCTCTTACTGCATTCATGCATCCAAGCTCTTGATTAAATCTTTACTACTTGGACAAAAGTGTTTGTAAAGCTAAATGAATGTAAAAGCAGAAAAGTCAAATGAATGTTGTTATTCTTAGGAATAGGTGGTTGCTTATACTACTCTTGCTACAGATGCCATATAGAATACAACAATTCATTGAGCATTGCCTACAGGTTGATGATTGTCTTAGTTTAATAATAACAAGATGTGGATCAGATTTTTAAATGAACAGTGAATAAAAGAAAAGCATATTTGAAAAAAAAGATATGCGGGCAAATACAATAGACGAGACCAGGATATACAGAGGGGAGAAAGCCTCCAGGAGAGGGGACAGGGTCCCTCTTGGCAGTCCTCTCCGTGCCTTCACTCTGAGTAAACTTCCCCATCAATGGCATCCTCATTCTTCCTTATATAACATTGCGGCTCAACTGGGGACACTCTAGAACACTAAAAGCAATAGAGATAAGAACACAGTGAGAAAATGTTTTTCCTGCATTTATTAAAGGGAAAGAATGAAAGGAGGTGATGTCCAAATTAGCCAGTATTAGAAGAACGAACGCATAAACGTTTCCCCAGAAGATAGAAGAAAACCCCTTCAATGAGACATCAGCCTCAATGTATCAGCTCAAAAAATAATATCCCAAACTAAAGCCCTGTGCTTTAGTTCCACTCTTTCAGTGCCCCCATTTTCACCACTGTCACCAGGTGCTGTACCAAATTGAAAGACCGGGGAAGACAGACTCTATGAACCTGTGACGCCTATTCTCTATAATATGATATCTTGATGAAGACAGTAACTGCTCTGAAATCCCTGTATGTGAAGTTATCGGTTTTCTGTCCAAAACACCCCTCGTCCATTCAGGGAAAATTAAACAATTATGATTTAAAAATCAGGTGCCAATGAAAGAAGAGAAGAGCATTCAAGATCTGATGAAGATCCCAGAAACATCATCATTACGAACACCCTAAATAAGTCAACCAGACCAGTAGGAAGTCCTGCTGAATAAGAGTTTTGCCTCGTTGAAAGATGCAAGTGGGCGTGGATGCGTTTGGGCACAGGACCTAAGAATACTCGCACACATTTGCATTTTTTTAAAGAAGTCTGCATGTAGTTTTAGTTTTAGTGACAGTTCCAGGTTTTCGGATATACATTGTTGTTACATTTCTGTAGGGGTTTCTGCCTCGCAGCTAGGTAAAAATCCTTCAACTTCTTCCAAGCTACAGATTCCAATTTAACATCAGGTTTTGTTTCCAATGTAAATCTCTTCAATAAGAAAAATAATAGGATAGTAGTGTGATTGTATCAGCAACTTTAAAGTGGAAATGGTTTCTGTGTGTTTACCAGTATCAAGTAGCAACATTAAAAAGCATAATCACATGTAAAAATCTGCTTATGGGTTATTCATTTTTAAAAATGGATTCTCTTGGCAATATAAGCTCAGCACATCAACTACTTAGTAATAAGCTGAAAAACATATAGTTATAATCTGCTGTTTCCACATCGTGAACAGGTGTAAATCTTCTGAAAAATGTGATGCATTTTTACCAGGTGCTGTCAAAAAATATTTGGTAAAAGTGAAAGCATTTTTAGTAATAGACTATTATTCACAATAAGGTTAATAGAAAAACAGGCAGAAAAGAAGGTTGGAGCCCCGATGCCTATTATGGCGAGTCACCCCTCTGTCCTTTGCATGGCTTTGCTACATGTGAGGCCAGGGGTCTCTGCTATGAATGCCGGTGAACCCTAAATGACGCCCATGTACTTCCTTAGTATATTCAGCAATATTTATTGATTTTAAGATAAAATGTGTTGATGCTAAATTATTCTGTTCTATCTTTTAAAATTATTATTTATTTTTTATTTTTTGGTCTTTTTTTTTTCTTTTCAAAGTTGCCTTTTAATTGAGTATCAAAAATGACCAAATACAAAGGACTACAATCTTAATAGTACAAGGGGCGGGCAACTGCCCAGGTGCCAACAGAATTAGCTATGGTGGGTTCAGCTTTGCAAAGACCCCAAGCCGGTCACCGTTCCGAACTGAGCGAATGATGCTGATGTCCTAAACAAATAACCCCCCTCAAACCAACAGTATCCCTCCCTCCCGCCCCGTCCGGTGGTAACAAAATGAAAGTAAAATAAGTAAAGCAGTAAATAGAAAAGATTTAAGTAGGCAGTGATAAAGACTGAGGCCCTGGTGCTTTCTTTATGGCATGCTCGCCTCTGGAGGATCTTATCCATGGAACGCCTAGCGGACATTTTCCAAACTGATTCTGTTCTATCTTAAACTGCATTAGTATCTGTCTAATTTGCAGATATCTTAAATACAACATTTTGTAATTAGTTTCTTGCTTTAATGTGTCCTAATTTTGTAATTCCCCTTGTGCATCTAAAGCGTAGTCACTGAAAAGAATATAGTTCTTTAGGTTAGGATTATTAGAAATGACTGGAGATCTTGATTATCCCAAAATTCAGTGTATTTAGTGAATTTGAGTATTTTGTGTTTTCTCTACAAATTCCACTAAATGTGATCAATATCCTGAAAGGCTTTTAATCAGATTTGCTTCAAATATTTAGGGTGGTTATATTTTGTTAAATTGCAATGTATTAACTCATGCAGACATTTACATTCGGAATCGTCACATCCTTCTTGTGACAGTTAATATGACATGTTATGCAATCTGGCAACTTAAAAATACTTTCCAAAATCAGGCTGTACCGTCCTGCTTCTTCTGTTTTATAGTTAATGTTTTCAGCTCTATACATGGAGATTTATTATGTTAAATAAATTGGTCTGTAAGTCATTCCATTTTATCAACAACACTTTGAGGAACGTAAACTCGGAGTTGCTAAACAAAATAAAGTATTTTAGGTAAAATAACTATTTTAATATAATTCGCTCTTCCATAAGCTGATACACCCAGTTTTAATTGGGGTCTAATAGTTGTTCTACCCATTTTGGCATTTAATTCAGAGGGAATCATTCCTGAATCTCTTTGAAAATGTTTTTCCTAAAGAAGTCACTTTCTCAGAATCTGTATTTTTCCCACTCTTCTTATGTAGAAGAATTTCATATCATTAGTTCAGTTTTATCGACACATTAACTTATATCCCGAACATCTTTCAAAACTCTCTAAAGTTTATCACTTCAGTCACATATCCCGATAGCATACAATTTAACTTTGTTTAGTGTTGTTCCTAACTGCAAAGCATGGATATAAGAACTTCTCGGTAAAGCTAAGGGCCTTCTGTATAAGATAAAAAGCAAGGGTAAAAGTGGGCAACCTTCCCTAGTATCTCGTCTGATAGGGATAATAGATGTAGTTTGAATAATGTTGCCATTGATCATGATCTTCGATGTATGCTTATAATATTGCAGTTTTATCCCTCTTTCGATTTGGTCTGGGATCCCTTAATCTGTTTAATACCTTTAAGAAGTGTGGCTCACTGGTTAGAGGCAGCAGACCCGTAAGCAGAGAACAGCCCGGGACCAGGGTTCGATTCCCGACGCGGCAGGGTCGTGGACCAGGGTCAGCGGACTCGATAATTCTCGCCTCGGTGCCTACTCTAGTCAGAAACCACACTCGGCAACTCTGGGCATCAGCTTGCCTCATCTTCACAACGGCCCTCCCAGACCGCCGGGGATGCTTGGTCGCACCTTAGAGATACCCATCAGGGACCATCTCTCAGGGTGAGCCAGGACGGGTTCCCCAGTGGTCGAAGCGTGGAGATACTCCTCCGGGAGTCGATTCCTAGCGCTATATAAACCCGCAATTAAATTAAATTAAACAGGTAGGCCCATCATACATGATCGAGGTCTTTTCAGCCTTTTACAGAAATTGCTGCACTAGATACACTTTTCTAAACTCAAGAGTAGCTGATTACAAACCAGATGGAGGAGCCAGTTAGGCTTGTTCCCAAATGGAAATACTCGATAATACTTGAATAACTATACTAGTCCGTACCCACAACGGCCTTCAAGCGATATCTATCTGCCAAGAGTGCCACCAAGACGCCCTTTTCCATTCAAAGTATCACAGAAAATACAAAAAATCTGTATCAATCCGTGGGAGTACAACTTGGCTAGGTCAAAGTTAGCTTGTAGGTCCCCGTTATGATAAACGGTTGGAAGCCAGCGTGCTAGGCTTCAAAGAAACATTATCGGTCATTCGCCGACATCCGAGGTGCATGAAATCCAACTCCCGACGTGAGAGATAGGCACCTATCGTATTTCATTTTCAGTACATTTGTAACACTTTTATTTGAACACATATGGGGTGTAATTTGGGTTTTAGCATCGAATATTTTATACTGTGAGCCCTCTTTCCTTCCTTATTTCCATCGTCTTCCTTTCCTTCTTTTTTCCATCTTTCCTTTCTTTCATCTTTCTTTTTTCTTTCTTTCCTTTTCTTTGCCTTTGATCCTTCTTGCTTTCCTTCTTTGTTTTCTGCCTTATTTCTTTTGGTTCTTTCTTTATTCTTTCCTCCCTTCTTTAATGTCGTTCCTTCCATTCTTTCTTTGTTTCATTCTTTCCTTTTCTCTTTCATTCCTTTTTTCTTTTCTTTTTTGCTTTCTTTCTCTTTTTCTTTCCTTCTTTCTTTTTGTTACCTTTTTTGTTTCTTTCCCTTTTTCTTTCCTCCTTTCTTTTCTTCCCATCTTACTTTCCTTCTTTCTATCTTTCTTTTTCTTGCCTACTTTCATTTTCTTTCCTTCCTTCTTCCCTTTGTCTTTCCTTTTTCATTTCTCTTTCCTTCTTTCTTTTTTGCCTTTCCTTTATTTCATTCTTGTCTTTTTCTTTCCCTTTTCCACTCATTCTTTTTTGCCTTCTTTACTTTTTTCTTTCCTTCTTTTTCTCCATTGCATAATTTTTCCTCACATTCTTCCTTCCTGTTTTGCAATTTTCCTTCTTTCACTTCTATTCTCTTCCTTGCTTTTTGGCCTTCCTTGTCTTCCTTCATTTTTTGCTTTCCATAATTTTCTCCTTTCTTTCCTTCTTTCCATCGTCTTTTCTCGGCTTTATCTCAAAGGCAAGAGGCTGCCAGACCAATTCGCTTTTTAGGTTGGTGTTATCCAGACCTTGTGAGTTTACTAAAAGTATGTATACTGTAGTTATTTAACGTGTTTTTTAGCCACACTTTATCCTTAGTCTGTGACTGTCATTCACATTTTTCTTCCACCCGTCCCATTGCCAAGGTCTTTTATTTTTTAGATTTGATGAGGGCCCAGCAGCTTCCTGAGCAATAAAGTTTTGCAAAATCTAAAAAACATAACAAAACAAGGAATTAACAAAAGCCTGCTAGCCAATGCCAGACCTATTTGCTTTGCTAATGCTTGTTTCATCTGCCATGACATATGCCTTGGATTGCCTGCGACATCTTTGCTAGTTGTCAAGTGAACTTGGTTGAAGACAGTGAACATTGAAACATTGCTCAGCGTTTCCACGTACGTTGTATTTTGAAAAGGATTTGCAAAATTTTAAACACTGATCTCTTTATCCTGTACATTTTCTATGTGATGGTTGTATGTATATTACCAAACCATTTTGCGTGTCTTGGAGGGGGTGGGCTGAGGAGGCGGTAGAGTTCCCTTGCCATTCCCGCCCTGGATAGGGACTTATGCCTGCCCTTGACGTGAGTGATTGACAGACTGTATCAAATCCTGAGTGGGTGTGGCTACCACATGTTTAATACCCAGGGAGGTCAGGAATGTCCTTGGACCTCCTCTTCCCATCTGCGGGCGTTGCTCTGCCACACAATGGGGCCCACCTATGTACTGCTTCCCGACAGAGGTGCCCCGGATTGCTTTATTCAGATACAAAGCTTTTTTTTCCCCATGATTTTGACGCTTTACCTTGCCATAAACACGTGCCACTTGGTGGATTTGGGTTATGTTGATTTCTACATTAAGAATATGTTGTCTGCTACTGTTTTGATGGGTTGTTCCTGAATGAGTAAGAAGGGGGAGGGAATCTTAAGGGAATGATGACAACAGTCCTGCCTCTCTAATCTCAATGGTGATGGAATTGTGCCCGCACTTTCAGGGGGAGCCCTTTCAACCACTGTTTTCATATATACCTATATATTCACCATTATTGATATAACCCCTGCGAGAGTTTCTTTGTTTGTATTTCCGAAATGCTAATAAACAGATTAAATAAAAAAATACTCATAAAGTTGCACGTTCTAAGGTGTACCCCCACTTAGGCGAGCATCTACGCATCGGATCACCTACTCTCCGCTCTGGGACACTACTTTCTGAGTCTCCCTTGGAGCAAATTTGAATTTACAGTCATCAAAAGAGGTATCACACACCCACGTTAACTTAGGTGCACACGTCTTAATGAACCCTTTCAGCTAACTCAATACATTCCACACAGCCTAGAGAAACGTGGAACGCTTTATAGCGGTGTCCTGTAAACAGCCAGGCATCTTATGCAAATTAAAGTGTGGACTGGTTTGGTGGGTTAATGCACCCGCTGTGCTGCAACATCAAATGCATACAATGAAAAATACAAAGGGGCGCATTTGACACTCACTGCAATAAGAAGGCATGCATTATCAATTATTGTGTTGATGGCGTTACTAATATCCACTGTAGGTCTGGCTGAGAAGACCAAGGCGGTGTTCGATCAGTTTTTGAAATTGAAAGAAGAAAAAGGACGTAATAAAAGCTTAGACTTGGATGCTGCCCATATTTACTGCCAGTGGCAAAGCTGCCTCCAGATGGGATTGTACCTGAACCAGCTGCTGCGCTTTCCTCTCCCTGAACCAGACCTGACCAGGTGAGAACAGGTGTACCCATACGGTTAAAATTATCTCAAATTAGGCCCTGACATGTCCATCTATTGTTTTTCTTTTCTTTTTAAATTTCTCAGTCTTTTTACTTTTTAAGATCCGAATAACAATTTGCAAGTGACTTCCACATTTTATAGAGCTAAAGAAAGGTAAAAATAAATTTGCAAAGCATTTTGCCCCAAATGCATTTGTCTCTTCTGGGACAATGTTGAAACTGTATATAATTCACAGTGTACAGTCATAACAGATTACAATTAGCTCCCAAAAGTAGATTGTGATGATTATATAGTTCATTTCATTTCATAAAGCTTTATTCGGAACAAGAAACAAGTCCATAAAAGCACAACATACAGGATACAGTTAAAAATGCGGTGGCCATACTAACGCAAACTATACAGATAATTTAATAATAGTTAAAACTGCATACTTTACCTAGCATTAATTGATTTTAAAAGGAAGGTAGCTGTGTAAAAACACACATCAGGGTGATGAAGGTTAAAAAGCAGTCTCATGGAGTCTTTTACAGTCCTAACTCCAAACTTTACAAACACAGGTTTAAGATAAGCAATCTGCAAGTATTTATACAGTTGACAAAACAAAAGAAAGTGCATAGTGCTTTGTATACAAATGTTATCACATGGGCAGGGGCCAACAGGGGGTGAACGCTGTTGTGGGAAGGCCACTAGGTTGTGGACTATCCCAGTTCTCAATCTAGTCAACACATACCGATGGGCCTTCCAAGTCACCTGCGATAAGTACGGTTGATAGCCCAAAAAATCATTTAAATCATGATATAGAATACAAGAGGAAAGTTCAACACTGTCTTCGTGCCGTCTGTTAGCTTGGTGATTTAAAAAAGAGTTCTTGATCACATGTTTGGGTAGATCAGAGGCACCACAATGATCAGTAAAAACATCCAGGCCAAAGTTCTCCTGAAAACTATCCATGTTATACTTTAGCCATGGAATCCTTCGATAGTTATCCAGGGACAAACAATCCGATATAATTGATCTACACAATGACGTCTCTTCTTTCATCCATATCGAGCGCCAAAGCATAAGTGGTCTCAGGAGAACCAAATCGGAAAGATGGAAAATACCCAATTCTTTGTGCACTAAAACGTTGGAAACTGAGCTGGGTAGACACAAAAGTCTCTTTAAAAAAGTGTTCTCCTCTACTTGAAGCGGTCCCGCCGGGGTGTAGCCCCAGATACCTGCTCCGTACAGGGCCGTAGAGAGGCATCGGGACTGGAATATTTTAAGCATATCATAGACACGCCTGTCACCCAACTTCGTGGCCAACGTAAATATGTCGTTTGAACTCCTGACCATCTTAGACCTTACATTATTGTGCTCGCTAGACCATTTGTTATATTTATTGTTTGAAAAAGTAACCCCTAGATAAGAAAAATTATCAACAAGTTGAACCTTGTGCCCATCAATGAAATATGAAAAGGGCTTCTTTCCGTTCCTCCGCCCACATTCCATTACAAAGGTTTTGGATTTGTTGATCACTAGCTTTCTTCCTTTGATAAATAGGGAAAAACCATCCATCAACCGTTGGAGGCCTATGGGGGTGCGTGAAATTAGAACCGCGTCGTCCGCGTATAATAAAACTGGGACGCGGTCTCCGTGTATTGTGGGAGCATCCACGGCCATAGATTTTAAGGTGGAGTCTATCTCGTTGATAAAAAGAGTAAAAGGCAGTGGGGCCAACACACATCCCTGTCTAATTCCACGCCCGATTTTAAACTTGGTGGTGCATTCCCCTTTGGTACCGTAGCGTACACAAGCATGTAATTTGGTGTACAGTCGTGCCAGGAAAAATATGATTCCCTCAGGAGCCCCCATTTCGATAAGCTTGGCCCACAGGATGGCGTGATCCACTAGGTCGAAGGCACTACTTAAATCCGCGAAGCATGGATAAATAGAGCCTGTTTTTGCTAGGGTATATTTACCGATAAGCAAGTCTAGGTTAAGACATTGCTCTATCGTTCCACGGCCTTTCCTGAAACCAAATTGACTGTCAGCCAGTATACTATTCTCCTCCACCCATTCTTCTAATCTTACCATGAGAACTCGGCTCATGACTTTTACGGAAGAATCCAACAAGGAAATCGGGCGATAGTTCTTAACATCCCCACGATTGCCTTTCTTAAATATTGGAACAATTATGGATTCTTCCCATGTGGGAGGCACCTCGTTGCAGACTGCGGCATTAAAAATATTAGTTAAAAGTGGACCCCATACCTCGGGTACTAGTTTATAAACATCGATTGGGACCCCGTCCGGACCCTGTGCTTTCCCCCCTTTACTAGCCCTGATACTATCTAAGACCTCTGGAACGGAGATGTTAAGTGGCAGATGAGGCCATCTAACCGCCGTATCCTCCCTTACACTGCCTGAGTCAAAGATTTTAGAGAAGTGAGAAATCCACTCTTCCCTAAGAACGGTGGTTGTTAATTCAGGGATTTTTTCATCTTTAAGAAAAGGGGAATTAATTGTTTTTCAAAACAGGGTACAATCGTTCAGTTCAGCAGCATGTGCCAGATTATCCCACGCTTCCTGCTGGAGCTCCGCTTTCCTGCGTTTTAAAGTTTCCTTATAACTACCTCTGAGGTTTAAAACCAAGCTCTTGTCTCTCGGTTTGGCTGCTAGTGCCATTTTTAGTTCTTTAAGGGCTAATGTACAGGCTTGGTTAAACCATCCCCGGAAGCGACCTTCCTTATGCTTAGAGGTAATGGTGAGTTTAAAATCAATTACAGAGTTAATATAAATGAATCGTTTTATAGAGTTTGCAGTGGCATGACCATCGTCTAAAATCCCTACTATTTCTGACAAACAACTTTTAATAATGGAACCAGACGTGATCTCAGCCTTTTCCCCTTTCCATCTGATTCTCATACCATTGGGGCGGTGGGGTTCGATGTTATTAATACTCCCCGTATTGGGAGTCCCTTTGTTTTCCCATAACAGGGCCTCTACAGTCAAGCAATTATGGTCACTGAGCTGCATATCTACAACTTTAGGTGCCATAATCCAGGGTTCTAGGCTCGAGGAGATACAGATGTAATCAATCACTGAGGTAGCTCCACGGCCTGTAAAGGTGGGGGTGTATTCCTCACAATAGTTTTTCTCATTAACCATAATATTGATATCGTGTCCATGGAGGAAGAGATTTAATGATTCCCCATAATGATTATGTTGAAAGTGTAATATACCCTCTCCTTGACAATTTACCACCCCGCATAAGTTTAGATCAGATAAAGGGCAGGTGGCAGCATTAAAACCCCCTGCCATAAACAGGTCAAAGACGACATTAGAAGCTTTAATAATATCGTCGAGGGCACTTGATAGTGCTTTTATCGCCTGGTCCCTAGTGTTGTCAAAAATATTGTTATAAAAATTGATTAAAAGGATGTTCCTACCATCCGCATTATACAACCACAGGATCTGAGAATGCACCCCCACTTTTACATATTTTTTAACCAACAAAGGAGTTTCAACAGAGATCAAAACCAGGAGACCCCCTTTCGCTCTCCCCGACGAAGATCCAATAGCGGGTAGCTGATATGAGACGAATCCGTCATAGCCCTTAAAGTCCAGGCACCAGGTTTCCTGGAAACATATAATTTCAAATAAGGCTAGAAATTCTGTCCAACCCAGACAATCCGATTTAGACCTAATACCTGCGACATTCCAACTAGCAATATGGCAGCTACAAGAACCTTCTCCAGAGGGTGGTCGACCACTACCATGCTGAATATGTGCAAGCTGTGGGCTAACCTCGGAAGTAGTAATCTTGGGTGGACTCCCCATACCTCCTCCAGTTTCACCCACCATGGCCACAGGCATACAATCTACAGGAGTACATACTTCACTGGCAGTGGTTGTACACCCCAGTGGATAAAAACTCTGTCCACCACCACATAGACCCTGCTCCTCCCTGTTATCAATAGTAATCAAACCAGACTCCAGTCAGTCGTTAAGGTCTAGCCCACTTAGACATTGGAAACGATTGGAAATGTCCACCTGAAATCCACTTTGCTCACTATAAAACCTGCACCCCTCCTATTCAACCACCCATCGTCCCTGTGGGGCTGGCCTGTAAACTGTCTATAAAAATAACCCAGGGGGCGAAGAGAAATACCATTCTCATTACAGGGGCGGGAGGTGGCTCTAATCAAAGTAGTAGTTGCAAGGTGGGGATTACTAAAGTTTATAATGATGCAATCTCCAGAGATATTCTTAGGGGTGGTACCGATCCAGTTGGTTCTGGTGGTAACCAAAATCTGGTCCGCCAGGGCAACTGGAAAGCCACATTCACGGTTGAGCCATGCCACGGTTTTGTGTTTAAGCGAATCCTGCGATTCGTTTACACGATGGGGCCCCTCATCCCTGACTGGTGGGACGTTGGTCAGTACCGCCACATAAGGTGCACAGTCAGGTGGAAGATTCAGGTGTGAATAGCCGTGGGTTTTAGACTTCCCCCTATCTGAGTTGGTGGTCCGATTACCTGAAATCCCGGTAAAGGGCAGAGACGGGGGGACGGTATTGGAGCATGCTGGTATCGCTGCTGTTACTTTAGCTAAACCTTTGGTGGTCGACTGCGGAGGCTTGTTAGTTTGACCCTGAACCATGACAGCTGTGTTAGAGATATTACTTTGCTGTGAAGGCGGACAAGGGTCAGGCCAAACCGCAGTAGCTCCTAAGGGGTTATTGTTGAGCTGCATAGGCATACTGATTCCACCACTCGCCATAGGGGCCGGTGAGGGGCTAATGTTTGGGCTCAAACTAGATTGCACCAATCCCCCCAAGCGTGTCAATTCCCTAGAAACTGTCTCAAGTTTATCCAATAGGGGTAGTACAATTTTTTCTAACTTGGCATCTATAATACCAATCAAAGCGTCTAACTGATCAGGAGCTAGTGTAAAATTGGTGGGGCTTATATCATCCTGGGATCTGTGTAGGTCGTTAATTACTCCTTTTGATATAGGGTCAGTGTTTCTTTTATACTTACGGGTTACCCCCCTTTTTGGCGGCATGGGTCTGCTTAAATGTCTCCCTGACCTCAGTACTACTCTTTGCACTTTAGGGGTTGGGGTTGGGGTGCTGGGCACTTCAAGAGCGAGAGAGAGAGAGAAACTTTATTTCGATTGATTCTACAATCATAAAAGTACAATATAAAAAGTATTACAACAATTTTAAACATTTTCAAGAATACAATGATAACTGCTACATAAAAAAAATATTAAATTAGTCTTTAGAAAGAAACATCAATACAGTGATGCCATGATTAGCAGAGGGCTATGTACACGAAAAATTTTCACGGAAAATTTACAATGCAGAAACCGCTAATTGAGAACGAATTTTCAGACATGCCTTTAAGTAGCGAGCTACACATTTTGCAACAAACTGAGTGTCTAAAAACTGTAGAGCCAAAAGAGCAGGCCTACATCTTCTGAGACCTAAATGGCGGAGAAGTGGAACCAGCCACTGTTTACGCGGGGTCTCATAGTAGCTACAGAACATAATTACGTGTAATGTAGACTGGAGGGAACAGTTGTCGCAAGGGCATCTAATTAATTCACGTTGCCAGTCTAGAGGCACTGGGAACGAGACAAGACGATAAAAAGAATCAAAACGAAATCTTGTTAAAACATATCTATCATAATTTGACAGATAATAGGTCAAATAAGGTTGGATGCCAGGAGAGGATTGAATCGTCATTAGTTGGGTGTTTGATTGCTTACCAATTTCTGAACACGTACGAAGATCTCTTAGATGGGTAGCACAAAGATTCTTCAAGGTCTTTCTGGGTATGTCCATTAGTGAGGAAGGGTTGGTAAAAAAAGCTAGACAATTCAAATCTTTCAGGAAGTTAAAAATATATAATAACCAGGGAATCTTTTTCCAATGAGTCAGAGTCAGACAGTCGGATATTAATGATCGTGAAAGATGACACTGCTCCTTAGTCCATATACGGTGCCAAAGGAGGATCGGTTGGAATCTAATGGTGTCAGATAGATAATCCAAACCGAGCTCGATATGACTGCCATAATTAGGAGCACTTCGAGGGAGGGCTAATGCATATTTCAAAAAATCATTTTCGATAACTTGGAGCTCTCCAGCAGGAGTGTGTCCCCATACGCCCGCACCGTACGTGGCCACACTTACGCATTTAGCTTGAAAGATTTTAAGTATCTCTGCAGGAGCAGGCTTACCCAACTTTCTAGAGAAAGAAGTCAACGCTGCTGTTGTGCGTTGAAACTGCATTTTTTTGCTGGTAATGGCAGGTTTCCAGGAATTTTCATCATCGATAAGGATTCCTAAGTAAGGGTATTTCCTGACTTTTTCTAATCTGGTGTTATCTATATAGAGAGGTTTGCATTTCTGAACTTTCTTGCCAATATACATAACGAAAGTCTTGGATTTGTTTATTTTTAAGCCAAGGGAAAGCATATATTGGCAATACTTGTCCAGTTGGAGTTGAAGCTGGTTTGGTGTTCTCGCTAGTATAACGGAATCATCAGCGTATAGTAGTGCTGGGATTGGTCGAGTGTTTATGCAGGGGAGATCTTTCGCGCCTACCAGCATAGCTTGCTCCAGCCCATTTGTATAAATATTAAATAGAAATGGAGCAAGGACGCACCCCTGTCTGACGCCTTTAGCAATGCTGAATGAATCTGATAACTCTCCATTGATGCCATACCTCACACAAGCTTTGGCATCCGTGTAAAGCTCTCGAAGAAATTTCAAGAGTGGGGGATCTACGCCCAGGTTGCTCAAAATTTCCCACAGCTTAGAGTGGATTACGCAATCGAATGCGGACCTTAGGTCCACATAGACCAGATAGAGATTTCCGCCTTTGGCCCTGGCGTATTTACCCATAAGTAGTGTCAAATTAAGGGCTTGTTCTACAGTACCCAATCCCTCCTGGAACCCAAACTGGAGGTCGGTTATGATCTTATTCTCTTTGGCCCAATCCTGGAGGCGCTCCAGGATTAGCCTCCCGGCAACCTTACCCAGCGAGTCCAAGAGGGAAATGGGTCTGTAGCAGGCTGGATTATCGCGCTCCCCTTTTTAAAAATGGGTAGGAGAACAGATGTGGACCAAGAATCAATTAAGCCAGCCTGTGAAACTGCAGACATAACTTGAGTGACTATAGGGGACCATAGATCTAGGTTACTCACGAAGATGTCGAGCGGGACTCCATCGGGGCCAGGAGCTTTACCGGTCTTCGAGGAAGTCAATGCAGCGATGACCTCTGTGAGATCGAAGTGGAGGTCGATAGGATAGATGTTATCCGTAGTAAAGACCTCCTCACCGGGTCGGGAGGCCAAGGCTACAGAGGCTACAGGGGAGGAATCCCCGAAGATCTGCGAGTAGTGAGCGACCCATTTATCGGCAGGTACGGCCACATCGAGATGTCGAGCGGCTGTAGCGTCCACTAAAAAGGGAGACTTAACTGTTCGCCAAAATAATGAGCTATCCTTACTTCTTGTGCTCTCATGGAGTTGAGCCCAAAGGTTGTTTTTTATTTCCCTTTTACGAGTTTTCAGGGCCAGTTTATAATTTCTTCTTAATGAGGCTATTAGGACCGTGTCCCTAACCCGGCTATGGAGAGCTCTTTTTAACGCACTAAGGGCTTTGCGGCAGCAGGAGTCAAACCAACCCCGCGAATCCTTGTCATGTGCCTTAAATTGGCGAGTAAGCTCCTGCCGAATGGCTTCTAAGATTTTTCCAAAGGTAGAAAGAATCAAATGAGGAGGTGAGGTCTCATCTAAACAAATATATATTAACGGAAGAATTTTTTGAATGATCTTATCAGTGGTCTCCTTGGAGTTAATCTTTGACCATTTAACTGTATAGCCATTGATTTTGTCCATCGCCAGAGACTGTTGGGTTAAAAGGCTAGTCTTATTGTTAGTTAGAGAAAGTGTATTGAATGTAATAGTGATACTATTAGAATAGTGATCGCTTGAAGGATCTGTACCTGTTGTAAAATGTTTTAAACGATCTTTTAGAATTTGCGAACACAGGATGTAGTCAATGGTGGTAGACAAGCCTCTACCGTGAAAGGTCGGCTTGAACTCGACAATAGGACACACTGTTTCGTTCGCAAACTCAAGTTCTAATGAGAATAGACAGTCGTTTAACAGGCTCCCAATACTGAAGTGTGCAAAATGGGTGATAGGGGAGTCATGTTCATCTTGGAGCCCACAGATACCTTTTTTATAATTGCTGCACAGATAGGTATTGAAGTCCCCTCCCCACACAACATAGGACTGCAACTGCAGGTTCTTAGCTCTCTGTTCGTGCAGATATGAAGTGGTTTCTAACAGAGACTTTGCACAATCAGCGGGAGAAAGATTGTTATACATATTGATAAAATAGTACACAGAACATTTGTCAAAGACTATCTTTAAAATTTGAATAGAAGGAGACACTAAGGGTGCCTTTATCGTTATAAACGAAGTTTGATTAGAAAGGTAAATAGCAAGGCCACCCTTTGGTCTACCATGGATGGACGGACTAGCAGGGATGTGGAAAGTTCTATATCCCTGAATGTGTATGGGGTCAATGGCCCAGGTTTCCTCAAGACAAACTACATTATGTTTATTAATTACATCAGTCCATGACTGAAGATGTATCTTGGATCTAAGGCCCGCCACATTCCAATAAATAACTGTGAAATCCCAGGCTGTTGGTAGTATGGGGTTAGCGTTCGGTGGATGTAAATGTGCAGGAATTGATAAGTCATCAAGGGGGTAGTGAATCACAGGAAGTTGGAGAGTTATGTTGAGATCTCATATGAGACTCTTCGGGAATCGATGGGTGATCGTGACCTAAATCTTGTACCAGGGGGATCGTTGAAAGATAGGATAAATCCGTCAAGGGGGTATTAAAATTAGAAGGAGGGCTAGGCGGAGTTGACGGGGATTGAATAGTAATATTGTCTTTGTCGTTGATGAAGGTAACTGATGGTCAGTCAACCATATCCAGGCATTCATACCTGTTGGTTAGAGGTGGGCCTCTCCAGTCTGAAAGATGACTAGGGACTGGATTGTTGAATCCGTAGCCTGCCCAATTGCCTCGGTCTCTATTCCCACCCCAGTTCCCCACTTTTGTCCAGGTCCAAGGGGGACCGGCATTACGTCGTGGGGCCGGGGGGTAAAAATATGACAGACCATGGGTGGCTATCCCATCAGAAGTTGTATGGTCTCCCCAAGAGCATATGTGCTCTACTGTGTTGTGGTCCATGAAATTCACTATGACGCAATCACCCTGGATAGTTTTAGGCACAGTGCCTACCCAGGGGACTCTTCGCACAGTGGTGACTCTATTGTCCAAATAAGAGGGCAAGGGTCTATTGTTGGACAACCAGTATATTATTTTGTTTTTTAGGGACCAGATCGGTTCGTCCTGGTTAGGTGAAAGTTCCGGGACGCCTGTCATGATGACTACGTAGGGGGATGCCTCAGGCGGTAATTGAATAGGATGGGTCCTCCTCTTTCTGTTTCGCGGAATGGAATTAGGCTTAACAAGGTGGTTAGAGGGGGTAGGGGCCGGGGTGGGTAAAGCAGGTGGAAGTTTTGGTTGGGTAGTCGCCTGTTTCTTAGAATTAATTGACGGCTGAAGCGTTAGTGAATTAGGTAATTTAAGTGGAGCTTGGGCCTTAGTTGTAGTTGTCAGTGGCTGTTTTTGTGGTAGTTCCTGTGGGACCTTCTGAATCGTTCTAGAGGGGTTCGCTGCAGACGGGTCTAAGTTAACTGTATTTGGTTTCGGATTAGTAAATCTCCCTTGCGTTGAGGTAGAATCTATGGGGGGAGCTTTACTTGGATTCAGGGCAAGGGACAGTTGGGATAGTCGGAGTTCAATCTGTTGGACTGACTTTTCTATGGGTTTTAAATAGAACCTAATTAAATCTCCGATTTTGGTGAGCAGTAAATTATCATTGTTACAGGTGTTAGTAGTTAGGTTACCGTCGTCAACCATATCACCTTCACTATCATCGCTACTAGAGCTACCAGAGCTAATATTAAAATTATCTGTGGTACGGTTAGTTGTGTTAACTAATGATGAAAGGGGTAGTTGTTGATTTGGAGTTTGAACAAAATCGATGGGTTGGGTGAGAGGATGGGACAAGGTAGGAATACTGGGAATTAATGTAGGAAGTAATGTAGGAAGGGAATTGACAGAATGATCGGGCTTATGGGTTTTCCTCCTGTTCTTTTTTTTTTTTTGGGGGAATTGCACCTTCCCGGAGGCCCCTTTCTACGATTGGAGTTGGGGCAACCTCGGGTTGAGTTGCAAATATGGCTGGAGATTTTTCTAGTGATTGTAACAAATGCGATTGCGAAAGATCTAGGGAAGCGGACAGATCCACTATACAAGGGACTGTATGAATCTCCGCGTGTTCCAGCAATGGAGGGGGAAGCTCTACAGGACGCTGAGGAGTTTTTGCTGTAGCCAGTAAGCCCAAAGAGGAGCGTCTGGCAATGAGCAGGTCCTGGGAAACTCTCCGATCTAACAGGATGATGCCCTGCTCAATGGCCTTGTTGGCTTTAGTTATAAATTGATCTATCGGCCCGATAACTTGAGCAGCAGCCTGGGCCTGTTTTTTAACAGCATTCCTAGTGGTCCTCGGGGACATCATGCAATATATTCAGAAACAACAAGTATTAAGGGTACTAACTACAAACTCTTATCTGCTACGTTAAAAAGTTAAAAATACTTAGAGTTACAATAATTAGTGAAAAATAGAGAAGGGGAGGGAATGGAGTTAATATGGTGGCCCAGTCCAGTCTTGCCCAGTCTTGAACGGGCTTAAACGGGCCCGCCCTTGGCCCGGGCTTCGCCCCGCGCTTCGTCCCGCTTTGCGGGAGGGGCAGACAAAGTTATTGGGTTCCTACAGGGGGCGTGGCCGCCGGGGGAAGAGGCACCAGCTGGGAGATGTGATGGCTGCTGGTCCTCGCAGTCCCCCGGTGAAGGCAGCTGAAGGTAATTAGATCAAGCGCACGCTGGGAGCATGTAGGCAGACCGCCGAATGCGGTAAAGCTCCCACCAGCGGCGCGACCTCCTGAATGGACGTTTCCTCAATGCGTGCACCCTCCGTGTGCAGCAACAGTTCCTCTTTGAAGTGACAAGGGTTAGTGAGCGGCACCCGCGGAGCGGGTGTCGCAAACAGTAAATAGAAGCCGGTGGGGGCGTGGCCGCCGGGGGAAGAGGCACCAGCTGGGAGATGTGATGGCTGCTGGTCCTCGCAGTCCCCCGGTGAAGGCAGCTGAAGGTAATTAGATCAAGCGCACGCTGGGAGCATGTAGGCAGACCGCCGAATGCGGTAAAGCTCCCACCAGCGGCGCGACCTCCTGAATGGACGTTTCCTCAATGCGTGCACCCTCCGTGTGCAGCAACAGTTCCTCTTTGAAGTGACAAGGGTTAGTGAGCGGCACCCGCGGAGCGGGTGTCGCGAACAGTAAATAGAAGCCGGTGGGGGCGTGGCCGCCGGGGGAAGAGGCACCAGCTGGGAGATGTGATGGCTGCTGGTCCTCGCAGTCCCCCGGTGAAGGCAGCTGAAGGTAATTAGATCAAGCGCACGCTGGGAGCATGTAGGCAGACCGCCGAATGCGGTAAAGCTCCCACCAGCGGCGCGACCTCCTGAATGGACGTTTCCTCAATGCGTGCACCCTCCGTGTGCAGCAACAGTTCCTCTTTGAAGTGACAAGGGTTAGTGAGCGGCACCCGCGGAGCGGGTGTCGCGAACAGTAAATAGAAGCCGGTGGGGGCGTGGCCGCCGGGGGAAGAGGCACCAGCTGGGAGATGTGATGGCTGCTGGTCCTCGCAGTCCCCCGGTGAAGGCAGCTGAAGGTAATTAGATCAAGCGCACGCTGGGAGCATGTAGGCAGACCGCCGAATGCGGTAAAGCTCCCACCAGCGGCGCGACCTCCTGAATGGACGTTTCCTCAATGCGTGCACCCTCCGTGTGCAGCAACAGTTCCTCTTTGAAGTGACAAGGGTTAGTGAGCGGCACCCGCGGAGCGGGTGTCGCAAACAGTAAATAGAAGCCGGTGGGGGCGTGGCCGCCGGGGGAAGAGGCACCAGCTGGGAGATGTGATGGCTGCTGGTCCTCGCAGTCCCCCGGTGAAGGCAGCTGAAGGTAATTAGATCAAGCGCACGCTGGGAGCATGTAGGCAGACCGCCGAATGCGGTAAAGCTCCCACCAGCGGCGCGACCTCCTGAATGGACGTTTCCTCAATGCGTGCACCCTCCGTGTGCAGCAACAGTTCCTCTTTGAAGTGACAAGGGTTAGTGAGCGGCACCCGCGGAGCGGGTGTCGCGAACAGTAAATAGAAGCCGGTGGGGGCGTGGCCGCCGGGGGAAGAGGCACCAGCTGGGAGATGTGATGGCTGCTGGTCCTCGCAGTCCCCCGGTGAAGGCAGCTGAAGGTAATTAGATCAAGCGCACGCTGGGAGCATGTAGGCAGACCGCCGAATGCGGTAAAGCTCCCACCAGCGGCGCGACCTCCTGAATGGACGTTTCCTCAATGCGTGCACCCTCCGTGTGCAGCAACAGTTCCTCTTTGAAGTGACAAGGGTTAGTGAGCGGCACCCGCGGAGCGGGTGACGCGAACAGTAAATAGAAGCCGGTGGGGGCGTGGCCGCTGGGGGAAGAGGCACCAGCTGGGAGATGTGATGGCTGCTGGTCCTCGCAGTCCCCCGGTGAAGGCAGCTGAAGGTAATTAGATCAAGCGCACGCTGGGAGCATGTAGGCAGACCGCCGAATGCGGTAAAGCTCCCACCAGCGGCGCGACCTCCTGAATGGACGTTTCCTCAATGCGTGCACCCTCCGTGTGCAGCAACAGTTCCTCTTTGAAGTGACAAGGGTTAGTGAGCGGCACCCGCGGAGCGGGTGTCGCGAACAGTAAATAGAAGCCGGTGGGGGCGTGGCCGCCGGGGGAAGAGGCACCAGCTGGGAGATGTGATGGCTGCTGGTCCTCGCAGTCCCCCGGTGAAGGCAGCTGAAGGTAATTAGATCAAGCGCACGCTGGGAGCATGTAGGCAGACCGCCGAATGCGGTAAAGCTCCCACCAGCGGCGCGACCTCCTGAATGGACGTTTCCTCAATGCGTGCACCCTCCGTGTGCAGCAACAGTTCCTCTTTGAAGTGACAAGGGTTAGTGAGCGGCACCCGCGGAGCGGGTGTCGCGAACAGTAAATAGAAGCCGGTGGGGGCGTGGCCGCCGGGGGAAGAGGCACCAGCTGGGAGATGTGATGGCTGCTGGTCTTCGCAGTCCCCCGGTGAAGGCAGCTGAAGGTAATTAGATCAAGCGCACGCTGGGAGCATGTAGGCAGACCGCCGAATGCGGTAAAGCTCCCACCAGCGGCGCGACCTCCTGAATGGACGTTTCCTCAATGCGTGCACCCTCCGTGTGCAGCAACAGTTCCTCTTTGAAGTGACGCGGGTTAGTGAGCTGGGCACTTCAGAGTCGTTGATGGAAACATTAGTATCTTGGTTATCCTGTGGTATCGCCGAGGCAGTGCTGCCCTGGATAATGGAGTTATCAGGAGAGCCTATCACATCGCTATCATCTATAGCTGGAATGAACTGAGAGGTGGACGGGGGAGTTGGTATCTCAGTGACGGTGATCAGTGGGTCTGAGACAATCACCCGTCCCAAAGATAATCTACGTTCTTTATTAATTTTATCAACAACTGTCACCAGATAGTTGTCGAGTGTAGCTACAGTGGGTCGGGCGTTCCCTCCCAGTTTTTTAGACATTTTACAAGGGAGAAACACAACACCAATACGATGATGGGGAACCTTATATTAAGACAATAGATCAAATTTTAAAAATCCGAAAAGCACAGAAATGAAAATAAGCAGAAACCCAGTGGTAATTAATAAATGGTAGTCCAGGGTACAACTGCTATGATTAGCGCTAGCAGCTAATTCACTTATACAAATTAGAATTACCATATATAGTCCACAGTTCTCTGGGTACAGTTGTGCAGAGGTCGAGGCCCAGCCCAGCCCAGCCTTGTCCAGTCGCGGACTGTCGCAGACTGTCCCGCCCTTGTCCCGGGCTTAGCCCGGCGCTGCCCCGCGCGCTCCCGCGACGCGGAGGGATCGTCCTGTTTAAGTAGCGCCTCCGGGCGCACTGTGTCAGGAAACCGGAAGTGGCCCGCAAGGCTCCCTGGGAGCTGTAGTCTCGAGCCGCGAGATGGCGGGGCGGCGAGACCACAGCGTTCGAGCCCCAGGAGCGAGCGTCTGCCCAACAGGTGAGAAGTCCCGGCAGTGGTGTTTTTCTGGAAGCCCCTGCTCCTTAGAGGGAGCGTCCTGTTAAAGTAGCGCCTCCGGGCGCGCTGGGTCAGGAAACCGGAAGTGGCCCGCAAGGCTCCCTGGGAGCTGTAGTCTCGAGCCGCGAGATGGCGGGGCGGCGAGACCACAGCGTTAGAGCCCCAGGAGCGAGCGTCTGCCCAACAGGTGAGAAGTCCCGGCAGTGGTGTTTTTCTGGTATATAGTTTATAGTGTATACGTAGCCCACAAAGGACATTACTTATACAAAATGTAAGAAATACAGTTATAATGACGTATAACATACTATGGCATCATCATGCACATACTGTGGTGAAAAGATTGTTTACTTCCTTGTGGAGGTGATAAGTCAAAGTGAGAAAGGTTGTGCTTAATAGAGTTCAGCCTCTGGCGGGGTTCAAGCAGCACTGACCCGAGGTCAGAGAGCACATTGGGCATCCCGACCTCAGAGATTATTGGAGTCGGTATCGGTGTCAAGGCTCTGGGAACCGGTGTGGAGTGTGGCGCTGGAGGCTGAGTCCATCCAGGAATGGGGAAGGTGTATTGGTTGATTTGGAGGATCCAACTCACGCCGAGCGAACCCACTAGCGGTATCTCAGATGGAGGGACTCTCAGCTCCTTGGGGCCCGCAGGCGCAGCAAAAGGAGTCTGTAAAGATCTGAAAAATCAGATCATGCCCTTTCAGAACTTTTCGATCTGCTTCAGTGTCGCAGATGGCCCCAGAAACTCAGTTTGTGCCGGGACGAGTTGAGGGATAGGCTTCAACAGCAACCATCTTCGGGAGTGAGATCGAGAGGCATGCCAAAGCCCTTGTACCTTCTCAAGAGTATATGAGTGGTGGGAAGGGGCCAAGTTCCGCTTGGATCTTTATATGTTTTCTTTGACCTACCCGAATACTTGGAGCGCAACCACAACCAACATCTGGATTGGCTCCTGTGACTTCTGGAACGTGACCGACCCTTTGACTGATCTTTCAGCTACATTTTCCAGTGGTTGGCGACAAAGTTTCACTTTGCAGTCTCATATGGCCTTTGGATTCATGGATGCGCTGGCCTTAGAGTCGTGGCTCGACCACAGTCATACCTGTTGAGGATCTGTCACAGACATTTGCTTGTGTCAGTCCTTACGAGTTAAAAATGGTAGTTTTGGGAGGTGACATTTCCCTTGCACACAGGAAGCATTTTGAGGTAACATATCAAAGAGACAAGAGGTAGCTCTTGATCCGCATCTGATGGTGTGAAACTTATGTCAACATGCGGAAGTGGTGCCTATATGGGTCTTGTATGTAATTTCTGGAGCGGAACAGCATTAGTGCAGAGCTGCACGACACCACCTACTGATGCGCAGAGGTACTCCTCCAAAGCTTCTGGATCCAGTCTGACACCTGGGAAATATTCAAAAGCTGAGGGATCTCCAGTTTGATAGTGTCTCCACCACATACAGCATTACCGAAGGTAAGTAACTTGTTCTTCTGGTTCCTTTTATTATACCTATTATTTTGTTGAACTATTATAATTGATTGATTAATACAGATCTATTTTGTTCATTCAACGTGGTTACCAAAGTCATGCTGCAATAAATCTTATCAAATACCTTTTTCTCCTTCCTCCATAACCTGAAACAGCTCCCAATATATATCTGTATAGATGGAATAAAGGACCGTCCCCTGGACATTATAAGGACTTTACAAGTTATAGATAATTTCTGTTTCCAAATAACGGACATGTTCTCCTTAACGACAGATATATCTGAGATTAATTCCAATATCCCTTTAAAGCAAAGTGAGTCGTTAATTCTTTATACGACATGGTTACTCCGTCTCATTGCATTTGGCCTTCCTTTTATTATTTAATGCATGGTCAGTTCCGCTGTCTTATAATAGGCCTTCAGGTTGCAGGAATGCAGAATAATTTTGGAATCTCCGTTTTGAAAATAAACACACCAGTGTGCAATTTGTAGCCTGTCATCTGTTGGAAATATAATTTATGCATTTTGGTGTAAGGCACTACCAAACGATACTTACTGTACTTTTCTAGTATACTCCAACTGTTCCTTTGGTACTAGAAATGTCTTCTGATCAGTCAAAAAATATATGAAATGGGAATGAAAGAAGAACAGTGTGATGAAAACATAGCTACTCTTGCTTGATTTAATGCAAGCCACGACTATTGTTTAAGTGATTACTACAATAAAAAGAAAATTGATTATAGACATATGTAACAGGATTTTACAGTTGTGTATCAGTAAAGCGCAATGTTAAGTGCCATTAAAAATTGTTTTTAAATAAAATCATTAGTTAATTGAATTTAAAATGTATATATTAAGGATTATGCAATAAATAAAATGCAAGTTTAAAATTCGTGAACTACAATGGCAAACTGGAATTTTCAATACAAAAGAACACTTAAAAACAGTAAAGGAGAAAGACTAAGAATAAAAGAAAGAGAAGTGCAGGGACGAAATAAATGTGCATGCAATATTGTTACTGTATGTATATTTATCATTTAAAACACATCTAGAAATATTTTTTTAATAACCAAATTTATTGAGAAATTTCCAGCAAGACACATATCCTCACACTACAGATGAGAGTGCTATACTTGCATAGCAGTACAAGAAGCCCAGGCAACTGTATATAAGACGGTTCAAGATCATATCGACAATCCATAGTAGCGACACCACCTCCCCCATATTCGGTCGTGCTTTCAGGGACAGCCAAGGGCCTAAAAACTGGCTTCTCCTGGTGTACGCACCATTCAACCCCCTTGCGCCAGCAACTGATGGTTGGTGATGCTTGCTGCTTCCAAGATACGAGCCACATCCCTCTTAGTGACGAAGCAGGCCATTCCAATGAAGACCCTCCCAGCCTGGGGGGGTCCCCATTCCCTCTACCAGCCCCAGCAACACATTATGGGGAGTGAGGTCCAAGGCTACGGCCCAGAACGAAGGAAAGCGCCTGACCCACCCCCTTCCAGAAGAGCCTCAACACTGGACACTCCCATGCTACGTGGAAAAAAACGGCTGCTGGGAGCGCGCATCTCACGCAGGCGGCAGGGGCATTTGGGAGCAGGTGTTGTAAATGCTGCAGGGTAAGGTAAGTCGCATGTGAGTAGTTAAATCGAACCATATGCAACTGTGATGAAATTGCCAGCTCTTTGGGCGCCATACAGGCCTCTCTCCATTCCTCGTCATCAAGGTCTCTCACCCAGGCCTCCCTTCCACTTAGCCTGCTCGTGGTCGTTAGGTCGTGGATGACCAGAGAGCAATAGAACGTTGAGATAGCCCCTTTCCCAGGTGCCCAAAGAAGACCTTTGCCTCTGGCAGGCTATACTCCGGCAATAGATCGCCTGGGAGATCGTGGGCCCGCAGGGCATGGCGTAGTTGGAGGTAACAAAAGAATTGCAAGTTGGACAGGGTGTATCAGCTTTTAGGTCCTGAAATGTCAAGATGCTACCTCCCCTGCAAACATCCCCCAGATAGGTGATACCGATTCGGTCCCAGGGAACAAATCCCTCCAGATTAGTGAGCTGACAACTCCAAGTTACCCACCACAGAGGGGTCATCTCAGTGAAGCGGCGTTTCCCAGCCACTGAGCCCCAGAGCCGCCTTCCAGCAGGTAAAGGACACCCGGGTGCAAGACGAGGAAATCTAGAAATATTAAGTTACATAAACTACCAGTAAAATTACCATGGTTATAGAAGTTTGAAACTTCATCTCTTGCTATAGTTTAGACACTACTGTTCATTTAAAGTTAAATTTGTGGTTTACTTGTTTATCCCCCTAATATCAAAAATTGCTTCTTTGGTTTAAATCTGCTTAGTTTCAGAATAAAAACGGCAGCATGAAGAGCTATACAGCTTAAAAGTCTCGCACATGTAATATATGCAGCAACAAACATTGTGTACCACAACAGAAAGTAATATATTGTTATAGTCTCTCTCTATTCAACACCCTGCTTAGCTTACAAGACTTAAAGAACTATATTTCCATAAACATATTCTCAGATTTGGGGAAAGGGGGTACAAATCAGAGGTTGTGCACCTCCAATAGACATCACCCTATAAATTCAAACACTTACAATAGGGAAAAAACAACACGATGTATCTAATCCTCAAGTCCAAATTGGGAGTTTCCCCCAGTTCAGAGGATCTATTGGAGACATACCAGCATACTGTCCACATCAGACCAGTGCAGACCAATTTGGATTTCCCCAGTGTGCACCTTCCTGTGACGTCACCGTAGAGTTCAAGTTGTAACTGGCATCAGTGGGGCTGGAGAACATATGACTCTTTCTACCATCTGCCACAAGCAGTTGCACAGGGAACTACAAGGTTGTCTATTTTCCCGCTGCCACAAAGACACTCTTTAAAAGCTTGAGGGCTTTCCTCCTCAGTAAGGATGAATAGCTGAAATGTGGGTAATAAGAATGTTGTAGCCCTTAAAAATCACGTCACATCGCTCCAGTGCTGGAGCGATAAGGAAGACACTCCCCCCTCCTACGATCGAGAAAGGTGGGAAAAAAGGGGAGATGCGGGGGAAGTCGAGCACAGTGGTAAAAAGTTTGAGTGGGCAATCATCGGTGGAGCATAATCTAACCAGGACTAACCCCGCGAAAGGAGAGAGCAATAGTAGGAATCGAGATGCGGCTTTGAGACAACCTACCCTAGTAGAGGTACTTGCAGCGAAAATCTCCGGGCAGCCCGTTCCTCCAAAGGAAACAAACAAACTGGCGGCCCTGACTCCCTGTAGCGTCCTCGAGGACGCAATAGACGCTGGAAACGCTGGAAGCTCTGAGAGGCTGGTTGCTAAGCAACAACCGGCTCCGGCATGGAACATCGCTCGAAACACCACCCCGGAGGCTCAAGCAGCTGGTGCAGTACACGAGCGAGGTGAGGTACTGAACGGGGCAAAAGAAGGAAGTAAAGGGGATCCCGGGAGGACCCCAACCATAGACACAGCAAGAGGAGATACGACAGCTGACATGCTCGGGGCCTTATTGGTTGTTGAGGAAGAAATGAATGCCTCAAGGCAGCGGGACGGTACTTGGGGTAGCAGGGTCAGTCTAGCTGATAAAGATAATCTTGAAGCAAGCACAAGCAGGCAAACTATGGGTGGAGGAGACTGCGCCTCTGTGGAAGCAGAATTTTACTCCGTAAACGAGGATTCGGAATCAGCATTATCTACTGACGCTAGCTCAGAGGAGGAAGGTGAGGGTGTAACTGGGTCAGATTCCAGCACTTCAGGAAAAGAATCTACAATGAAAAGACGCAGGAAGTCAAGGAGTCAGACATTTGGACTTCCCGAACACACGGAGAAGCGCCTGCTATGGGACTATTCTGCGATATCGCAGGTATATCAGGAGGATGATAATGCTAGCGCAACATTGGGTGCTGAGGGGGTCACAGGTGGACCTCCACCCCCCAAGCGAGATCCTTTTGAAACTTTATTCAGCACCCTCAAACAGATGCAAGGGGAGGCCAGGGCAGAAAGTCGAAGAGCAAGACAGGCCACAAAGAAAATTCAGAACACTTTGAGGAAAGTCAATAAGCTATATGACGGGATAGTGGACAGAGTAACAGAGGTGGAGGAGCGCACTGGAGGACTGGAGAACGACGTTGGAAGCTGGCAAACATTTAAATCAGAACAGGAGAAACTGGCGGTGGATATGTGCTGGAAAATGGAGGATTTTGAAAACAGGCAGAGGAGGAATAATTCTTTTTTTTTTTTTATTTATTTATTTTTTTTAACAAAGAGGAGGGAGAAAAAGTGATCAATTAGATCAACAGACACAATTTACCAACCCGGAAGGGTGGAAGGTCCAGTAACAGCTTGTGTCCGTATCTAGTGATAGGCAAGCAAAGAGGGGGCTGCTGAACTGTTCCTATGGAGGGATAGACGAGTTTTAACTGGCGTGACCAATGGTGTTCGTGCGACACCCTGGGGCATCCATTATGTCGGATGGATTTGCCTCACACACCCAGAAGGGTGTCATGCTTCATCATCGGCGTATGCTCCTCGTCGGGGAGGCGGTGCAATCCCCGACGGGCTCACCTCAAAGAGGGGCGCTTTGGCGGAGATCTTTTTATCCGACAGCCTTTTGGTGAAGTGGGGGTGTGTGGGCGGGATAGTATAGTGATGTGCTAAAGAGGTTAAAATGTAGCAAGGGGTACCGGAATTCACTTTATTCTGGGGGTCCCCTGGCTGCTGCACGAACACCATTGGTCACGCCAGTTAAAACTCGTCTATCCCTCCATAGGAACAGTTCAGCAGCCCCCTCTTTGCTTGCCTATCAGAGGAGGAATAATGCCAGGCTACTGGGAGTGGCAGAAGGGTCAGAAGGACAGGACGTCAGGCAATTCGTGATCAACCTATTGAAGGGGGCTTTCCCAGAGTCTCAGTGGCAGTGGGACAGGGAGATACAGAGAGCACATAGGTTCCCATTTATAATGAAGAAAGCCCGTGGCATGGGGGGTGCAGGGAGCGATGGACAGAGGAACCATCCAAGGGCTATCTTAGTAAATCGAGAAGAGATTATTAGCAAGGTAAGGCCAGATAATAGGAGGTCATTCGAAGGCGTGACCTTCTTTGCCAGGCCTGACTTTTGTCATGCCACCATAGAGACGAGATGGAAGTTAAGGCAGATGATCCCTCCTTCACAGGCTCTAGGTATGGAGGCGTATCTCTTATTCCCCGCCAGGCTTAAGGTGGTCGTGAGGGGGAAACCCTGGATGTTCTCTTCCGAAATTAAAGCACACTTATTCTTGGAAGAGATGAAAAAGCAGAAGGAAGGTTAAATAGGAGTGGCATGGGTGTTCACACTAAACACTACTAGTAGAATTCAGGTAGAAAGCTAAAAGGGTAAATGGACAGCATAGCATACATATAAAGTTAAAGCGAGAGAGGGATGCGACTAGCGCAACCTAATGCGGGCACACATAGGTCCTTGACCTATTTGCCTGTAAGAGGAGGGGGGTGCGTGGGGGGGAGGGGAGAGTCAAGGAGGGGGGGGTTGGGCTCAGAGGAGGGGGGAGGAAAAAACAGCACTAATGATTTTTTTTCCAATATATAATTTAACACATTGTTATTTATCTAGAATATACGGTATGCCTATATACTGGTGGATGATCTTAAAAAGTATTGGTCTAATTTGCTACATTCTCCAACAATCTTTGCAATGGCGTGTAGGATAGCAACAATTAATGTATGTGGTCTCAACGATATGAATAAGAGGATGAAAGTGGCGGCATATCTAAAAACCCTGCGTTTGGATTTAATTTGTCTGCAAGAGACCCATATAGAAGGGAGTAAGGTTTATCTTTTGGAGCAAGTAGGGTTCTCTGTTCTAGCAAGTACTAAACAGGGTACCAGGACTAGAGGGGTAGCAATTCTGGGGAAAGGTAGGGACGTGTTTATTGGAAGAAAGAAGGAAGATAAATGGGTAGATGGGTGATCTTGGAAATAAAATTTAGGGGTCAGACAATATCTATCGCCTCAGTCTATGGATCCACAGAAGATGACCCAGATGTGTTTCAATTCTTTGATATCGAGTTAGCTCAGTGGCCCGAGCCTATAGTGTGCTGTGGGGACTTTAATATACACGACCCAGAGAGTTCATTCACACAGCCTGGCGGGTCATATCGGGAAAGGAAGAAGAAGGTGTATAATGCATTAGCTGCTATGGTTTCTCATAATGCTTTGGTTGATCCATGGATAAAGATACACCCATATTTGGATGGGAGTACTTTCTACTCAGCGCCGCACAAAGTAATGGTTAGACTAGATTACTTCTTAACTTCTACTACATTACTTCCTGGCTTACATATAGAAAAACCCCCTCGGGTTATCTCGGACCATAGCCCGTTGATTTGCACGTTTAAAATTACTCAAACACAAAGAACACCCTCGCAATGGTCTTTCGAGAGAGCTTTGTTAAAAGATGCTGCATATAGGGAGCATATGATTCAATTGGATACAATATTTCTGGGATATCAACAGAGGGACAGCATCCCCAGGGGTGATCTGGGACACTTTTAAGGCTGGAGTAAGGGGAGAAACCATGAGTTTTTCTCTAGCAAGGCAGAAGAGGGAAAGGGATAAGAGAGAACAGATAGAAAAAGAGTTATTAAGAGAGGAAGATAATTTAAGTAGGGCAATTGTACGGAAGCTACCCCTAGAAGAACATTTATTTAAAATTATAGCATTGAAAGACGATGCTGTTGAAGGATTGGTCAGGAAAGCAGCAGATAATTATTTAACGAAAAAGGAAAGAACATACGAATATAGTGAGAGAATAGGGCAAGTATTAGCAATAAGAACTAGGCAGAGAACAGCTGTAGCGGCAATAAAAGAGATAAGGGATGGACAGGGGAACTTGGTTATAGATCCTAATTTAATAAGGGAAGTTCTTAGAAGGTTTTATTCAGATTTATACACCTCGGAGGATATAGCAAGCCCGATAAATATTGAAAACTACTTTATGAATATTTTACCACCGATATTGCCCGAAGAAGATAGGAGATAATGGAGGGTCCTTTTCAGCTGGAAGAACTAAAGGCTGCCCTTGGAAGTTTACCAGCAGGGAAAGCAGCAGGACCGGACCAAATATCGATCGAATTCTACCAAATATTTAGGGATGTGCTACTTGCAGTTATGTTTTACACATTGTTGCAAGCACAACTAGGGGAATCTACTCCGGAATCCTGGGGCGGAGCCGATATTATCGTTATTTTAAAAAAAGGTAAACCTCCAGAAGCACCAGGATCCTATAGACCCATAACACTGATGAACTCAGATGTAAAAATATACTCTAAAATTCTGGCAAAAAGACTGGCAAAAATTATTGAGCAATTGGTAACTCCCACCCAGCATGGGTTTATACCCGGGAAAGGGACAACCCAACATGTTAGGACTGTAGTTACCATCTTTGATTCTGCAGGTGTCTTAGGAGACCCTGTTGCAGCACTTTTTCTTGACGCTGAGAAGGCGTTTGACAGGGTCTCCTGGGACTATTTGTGGTATGTTATGAAGTGGTGCGGGATAGGGGAAAAGTTTATAAAAGCTATTCAGGCCTTATATATCACCCCTACTGCCAGAATTAGAGTTAATGGAGGGCTGTCAGCTGCAGTAAAAAATGCTAGGGGGACCAAGCAGGGGTGTCCTTCCTCGCCCCTTCTTTTCGCGCTATATCTTGAGCCGTTATTGCGGCGTTTTGAAACTAATCTGGACATACCACCAATAAGAGTAAATAATTCTATAGTGAAGACCTTAGCATACGCAGACGACGTAGCAATCTTAACATCGAACCCTACTTTAGCTTTAAATGAAGGTAGAAGCAGAGGCCCTGATGTTTGGGCAGATATCCGGGTATAGTTTGAACAGAGCCAAAACACAGATTATAAAGAACATACACGCTAGGTGCGATGACAACAGAGTGGTCAGCTCGGCAGTATATTTGGGGGTCTCATTATCGGCGGACCTGGGAGCAGTAGTTGAGAGTAATATGACTCCATTAATTTCGAAGGTAAAGAGCGATTTAGAGACGATGAACAATCTCCATCTTTCCCTGATGGGATGCACTAACGTGATAAAAATGCTGATTCTGCCCAAATTTCTTTATTTTTTTAGAACTGTTCCTTTGGTTTTTGAAGTTAAATGGTTTAACTTGTTGGAGAATGTATTGAACAGGTTTATTTGGGCACATGGGAAGACCCGGCGTGCATATCGCTATATGTCTCTTCCGAGAGAGAGAGGGGGGTGGGGTGCCCCTGATTTTAGAATGTACCAAATGGCAGCAGCATTACAGTATATGCAGGGACTAATTGGGGTGGGGGACTCGAGCAAAGAGTTACGACCATGTCCACGGAAGTTTATTCTGCAGTGTTGGGGGTGGAGACAGAAAACTGTTTCTTAAATCGAGTAGAGTTTGGGTACTACAAAAGGACTAGATTCAAGACTGTAGAAGCAGCAGTTAAGATATGGAATGCTTTTTTAAAAAAGGCGAACCTAGGAAGATATAATAGATATATCAGGCTCTATAAGAACAAATCCTTCCCGGCGGAAGTCTTTGCTGATTTAACAATGGCTGGGTGGGCACAAAAAGGGATAATACAGATCGGGGACTTAATGGATGATGAGGGGATTGTCCAATTTGAAGATCTTACCCGTAAATATCATATTGGAACTAGGGATTTTTTTAAATTTCTGCAGATAAGGAGCTTTCTCAGCAATAAGCGGGGTGGAGCAGCGGGCTTCGGCCGTAATGAAATTGTTGAGAAAATAATATTAGGAGGGGATTGTACTATAAAAATTTTTTATGCAAGTCTTGCAAAAGGGAAGGTGGATGACATGAATAAATTAAGTAATAAATAGGTTGAAAAATTGGGGGGGGGGACCTGAAAGCTTTACGGAATCACTGGACTTGGGTCGTACCATCTTATGCTCGGGTCCCCTCCAGTCTCAGCATTACAAGACTCTGTTCTCACTGTACCACACTCCGGCCAGAATAGCTAAATGGGGAGGTTCGACTGGTACCACCTGTCCTCGTTGTAATGCAGTAGATGCAGATATTGTTCATATGTTTGCTACCTGCCCCCAGCTACATACTATGATTAAAAATGTAGAAGATTTTATGGGTAGCACTTTAAGATTACGAGTACAATTGACACCTCTGTTAATTTTGCTGGGGAGGGATATGGGGGAAGATCACACCTATAAAGAATTTACGTTTATTGCCACAGCAGTATTAAGGCTGACAATAGCAAGAGCATGGTTGGATAAGACCCCCCCGGTTATGCAAACTTGGCTTTCAAATTTACTAGGCATGTATAATCTTGAGAAGGCAATCTACGCACGTAAGGGAAAAAGGGGAAGAAAGTTAGGACTAAAAATTTGGGAGCCAATTGCGAAATGGAAAGAGATTATGGCAATAGAGGAACCTATTTGTATTTGAAAATGTAATCGGAAATATAGATATTTGTAAACCATAAGTTTAGATGGACTTTGTGTAAATGCATTTTATAATTTCCCTTTTTATCTTTTTCTTTTTTATGGCCATGTATACTAGGAGTAGTCTCATCAAACCAGTTATGGTTAATTATAAATTCAGAATTATTTTGCAAATGTATAATATATGTAATACAATGTGTGTAATGTAAAGGAAAAAATAAAAAAATATATTTAAAAAAAAAAAATCACGTCACATGTCTTAGCCAACAGTTTGGTCCCAATCTCTCTCCCATGCACGTCCCCCAACTCCACCACCACAGTACTATTTGCAGTTCCCATTCCAGAAGGACTCTGGAATGGCT